>NC_086445.1:769039662-769639662 GCF_028390025.1 Pseudophryne corroboree
TATTTATACAAGTGTACCTAATTGTCTGCCAGACACATTTCAAGGTGCTACCCACATTCTGATCGCAGGAAACACTCTTGTTGAATGGGGAATTAACCAACATGCAGTATGCAGGTTTGTGGATGCTATACTCACTGTGGAAAAGATAAAATATCACTACTACCAAACTGCTTACATTTTAGGAACAACTACTTTATAGATGAAACTTTTAAAATACTGCACAATGGCAACAAAGGATATTATGTAGGTAGCATAATCCAGTGAGAGAGAGAGAGGACATATTTTCTTTGTGTGTGATCTGGTGAAAAAAAAAAATAGGATTGTCCTGTAACAGTGTATAATGTCAAAGCTATTGCAACTGGAGTGCGACTGATGGCACCGCCCAGGACACAAGGCCAATGAATGACCAATGGTACCCTTTTCATGCTTGTGAGATGTCTAGAGAAGAATCCACTGTATATCATGCACCAGCATGGAGCACTGATCTTCCTGCTTTCTGGCTCTGCTCTGTGATGTCATGATGCCATGTGATGGGGAGGTGGGGTGCCTACCCATAGAGCCCTTGTGTCCTGCTATGGCTCGGTTTGTTAATGTTAAAACAATATATTCAGTAGAAAATCTTATATAAATCATGGGTGTAAGGGGACATTTTGGAATGTCACCTTTGAATGTGTGAATGGATTTATGTAACTAGTTAATGTGCATCTACAAATGTATTTTCCAACAGAAGTGCAAGTGGAATTTGTGCACACGTCCCATTACAGGTAGAGGGACTAGGTTGGGTGTCTGGCAGCGTGGATCAGCGGACAAATTTAAGTCCTTTTACAGGAAGGAGAATGCTGTGGACCTAGCTGTAATGGAACCGCATCCAGAAATGAACCTTCTCTAGCAAGTTAAACAATAACTTCAGCATCCTACCATTGTAAATCCATGCACTTACTCATAAAAACAATGGATAATGGCTGGTTAAGCATATCTTTGTGGACTAACCTTAATTTCATATTCCGCAGACACAAATGAAAACTAAACTGGTTCTACCAATAGGCTATGGGCCCATTACCTGGATTGTGAAGTATACAGAAAAGTCCTGTATTTGGATCAAGACAGAAAATGCAGAGTGCAGATGCCAGCATGAGCTTTGCAAAACAGAGAGGCTTAGAGAATTAGGCAACATGGAAATTCATATGGAGATGTCACTAAATCGAGTAAGGTTGTGTAAAATCATAAATGACCCAAGTGACAATCAATTAAGTGCATAGAGCCATGGGAACTATTGGCCTAGCTGTAGAACAGCATGTGTATTCCATAATTCACAGGAAAGTGTCAGCACATGACCTGTGGATAGACCTGCAGGCCAGTGACGTGCGGTAGGGTGAGGCAGGTGAGGCAGAGCCTTTCTTGTCATACTTACGTTTAAACCAGAGTTTTGACTGAATAAAATACATGAAAAATACTGATAATTTGTTTGAAATATCTTCTTTTAATTATTCTAATAATTTTTATAGCCCAAACTCTGGAGTAAAAAGTCTATGGCAGGTGAGGCATTGCCTCACCTGTGTATCCTTTCCACACATCTCTGATCAAAACTCACCAGATTTCCAGGAGTTTATAATGCTGAACCTGTGTATAATGCCCAGATGTACCCTTTGGCTCATATATTGCATGTAAATCTGGCTCTGGGGTTAGCCAGTGCCTCCTGAGCCATTTAGCTCACCGCACGTCCCTGCTGCAGGCAGCGTATCTGGTTTATCAGGAGACTGCGCTTATGTACATTGAAAAATACATAAAAAAAAAAAAAGAGGACTTCTAGGAATATTGAACATACGCTCTCTATTCCCAACGTTTTTCTGTGAGTATATAACCATACGGGAGGTTGGAAACCCAAATATTACATTTGGATAATATCCAATTGTGACTGTTTAAATCTTTCTGGTGAACAAACATTACTCAGCGTAGTCTCCTGATTGACTTTTTTTTGTGTGTTTATCCCTATGAGAAGAAGGTGAACTTATGTAATTAGGAGATTTGCTGCAGAGGATTGAAGCGTTTGTGGGAATAGAACCTATTTCTGTATTAGTGTATCTGGTTTATTGTCCGATAAGGAGAATAAACCAGAAGCATACAGCGATACACTGTACAATACATTGAGTGCATGCCGAGACATTATCAAGCACATTGACAAGATGTTTTCCATACAGTAGCTCAGCAATTGACATCTGTAGGAGTCCAGGTAGACAATGAAGAGGTTGCATTTGTGATGCAGTAAAATCTGACACCTGGATTTGATTTTTTAGTATTGGCTTTGGAATCCTGACTAAGCTATCAATGGAGATCATGAGGGCTAAGCTGCTGCAGTTTCAAGACCGCATAATTGTTGAAATAAATGCTAAGTTTTGCTTTACTCACAAAAACACCATGGGGCGTATTCAATTAGTGAAAAAAATGAATTTTTCACTTTTTTGGGGCGATTGAGGATTTGCCCTATTCAATAGCAGGGCCATTTTTATGCCTAGGTGAAAAATTCAGCAGGATCAAAAAACATGTGGATCAGCGAATCCATGCGTTTTGCACCTGCGCCAGCAAAAACGGCCTGGAGTCCAAAATATGTGGAGTCGCAAAAATGGCCCAGCTATTGAATAGGGTGAATCCTAATTTTGAGGCATTTTTCACCAGTGCCTTTAAAAAAAAAAAAAAATTAAGTAAAAAAGTGAAAAAGGGCATTTGCGAAAAAGCCTTAAAAATGGGTGAAAATTGAATATGCAGGGGTGTGAATTAGATAGCTCCAAAATTGTCAGAGAAAATTGAAAAGCCCCTTAAGCCCAAAAGATCTAAGTGCAAATGTTTAATGTGTCACAAAGGCCTCTGAATGCAAACTGACTCAAGTGGCTCACAAAAGAAGCATGAAAAAAGAAACTTTAAAATGTCAGACAGTTGCAGTAAAGATTGCTGGTGCATGGATTTGGGAGCCACAAAGCCAGGAGCAGGACTACGAGCAGTGAAGCTGCCCAATGGGATCAATGATCATCTTTGTACATCCTCTCAGTGTTTGTATGGAAGGAAAATTACAATGTGGTTAGACCATATATGGTAACATTTATATAGAAAGACAGCTATACATAAGGTTTATTTCTAAAATGCAAACAACCAGTGGTGGATGCTACCTTTTCACATGAGGGGGGCTGCAGTTCAGGTTTGCAGCCTGGTTGCCTGCCCTATTCATTGCACATGCAAAAAAAAAAAAAAAAACAACCACCACACACACACACACACACTAAAAGAAGCCAATCAAAACTCATGCATTCACATAAGACGTCTAGGGACTGCATTGGCTGCAGTGTCTAGAATCTTGGTAGGGCTGCAATAATATAAGCAGAAGTGTTTTCACATGGAAAGCGATTATTGTGTAAATGAATTCCGGAATGACAGGCCATGGGAGAAAATACACCTCCCCCTGGGACTGGCAGTCCTGCATGCGATGAACAGAAGAAAGCGCTTCCAATGTGAAAGCAGCTACTGCAAGTACACATAGGGTTTGATCAATTTTACTGGGGATCTGCAGCCCTGTAGTCCCTAGGTAAAATTTGCCACTTCAACTAACATAATATCAGCCTGTCTTTTTCCCATCTCAGCCTGAGACTCTTTTGCATAATTTTAGCTGTCCATCTTGGCTCCAGTAGAATATGGTCTCTTACAGATCAAATAATTTTGCTTCAACAGGTTTAGACAGCAGTGATAGGATTCTGTGATATTGGTGTTTACCTTTATAAAGTGCAGGGCCATAACTTGGTGTGTTCTCCACACATAACGCTGCAGGGTAGGGGCTGCTGTTGGCAGCACTTGTCAATTATAAATTCTGAAATAATTACTTTTCTCTTACGTCCTAGAGGATGCTGGGGTCCATTTTAGTACCATGGGGTATAGACAGTTCCGCAGGTGCCTTCGGCACTTTAAGACTTTTCAACAGTGTGAACTGGCTCCTCCCTCTATGCCCCTCCTCCAGACCTCAGTTTAGAAAATGTGCCCAGGAGACTGAATGCACACTAGTGGAGCTCTACAGAGTTCTGCTAGAAAAATACTTTGTTAGGTTTTTTATTTAACAGGGAAGCTGCTGGCAACAGCTTCGCTGCTTCGTGGGACTTGGGGGGGGGGGGGGTAGGAACCAACTTCTCAATTAATTAATGGTTCTGCTTCCGCTGACAGGACACCATTAGCTCCTGAAGGGTACTGAACACATCCCAAACCTGGCCAGTGTTCACTCCCACAGCGCTGCTGCCACCCCCTAACAGAGCCAGAAGGCTGGTGAGTATATTACCAGAGTCCTGCAGAGAGGGGATCCTCCGGTCATCGTTGGCGGCAAAAAAGGTACGGCACAGCGGCTGAAGCTGCGCGAGCATGCATCTCAAAACACACACAGGGTGCAGGGCACGGAGGGGGGAGGCGCCCTGAGCTGCATGGAAAAACTTTACACTCACTGGCAAAATGGTAAATACATGTATAGCCTCTGATTTACAAACCCCAGCCAGTATAAAAATCATTGTAGCTGAGGCAGGAAGGCGGGGCTTCTCCTCAGACTTGCAAGACACTCACCCATTTTCTCATGCAGGGTCCCAGAAAAGCTGACAGACACTGTTCCTCCTCATAACAGAGCTGTAACAAGTACCAGGGTGTTATAGAGAGGGATGGGGGGGGGGGGGGGGGTTGTGTTTATTACATTAGGTAAGCATGCCTAATATTGAAATAAAGCGCTGAAGGTTTTGTATAATAAATATACATATACAATTCTCTTCATATAGGGCGCAGTGTGTGAACTGGCAAAATCTCTCTGCGTTTCTCTAACAAATTCTAGGGGTATATGCAATTGCGGTCGAATTGCCGCAAATGTCGAAAAACGGGTCATTTTCGACACAAAAATATATTCGACAATGCAATACAGTACTTTTCGACAAAAAAACTGACTTTTCAGATTCGACTTTTTGAAATTCGACAGGTGACAAATTCGACATGTCTGCAATGGTAAAAATGCAGCTTTTCGACAAAAGTATATTCAATTGAAAAATGTAGATTCGACAACAGTGCTTTTCGACAGTAAATTCGTCAATTTCATTCCGCCTCACTTAGCTGGCGGAATCTAATAAAAAAAATTTAAAATATGTTTTTTTTTGTTTTTTTTGGTGTTTTTTTTATTGCTAATAGCATATCTATTTATATTAGAAGGTATTAGGTACTTGGTTTGTCTATTAGGATTTACAACTATTATTTATATATTTTTTAAAATAATATTTTTTTTTTAACTGACTAAAATAGAGAGAGAGCATGGTTTTCAGTGAAAAGGGGCGGGAATGGGTTAAAATTCTGGAAAAAAAAATGAGTGGGGTCCCCCCTCCTAAGCATAACCAGCCTCGGGGTCTTTGAGCCGGTCCTGGTTGTAAAAATACGGGGGGAAAATTGACTGGGGATTCCCCGTATTTTTAGAACCAGCACCGGGCTCTGCGTCCGGTCCTGGTGCAAAAAATATGGGGGACAAAAAGCGTAGGGGTCCCCCGTATTTTTTGAACCAGCACCGGGCTCCACTAGCTGGAGAGATAATGCCACAGCCGGGGGTCACTTATACCGTTCCCTGCGGCCGTGGCATTAAATCTCCAGCTAGTCACCCCTGGCCGGGGTACCCTGGAGGAGTGGGGACCCCTTAAATCAAGGGGTCCTCCCTCCAGCCACCCAAGGGCCAGGGGTGAAGCCTGAGGCTGTCCCCCCCCCATCCAAGGGCTGCGGATGGGGGGCTGATAGCCTTGTGTAAAATGAAAGAATATTGTTTTTTGCTGAAGAACTACAAGTCCCAGCAAGCCTCCCCTGCAAGCTGGTACTTGGAGAACCACAAGTACCAGCATGCGGGGGGGAATGGGCCCGTTGGTACCTGTAGTTCTTCTGCAAAAAAAATACCCAAATAAAAACAGGACACGCACACCTTGAAAGTAAAACTTTATTACACACATGCCGACACATACATACTTACCTATGTTCACACGCCGACTGTGTCCACGTCTCCATCTGTCATGTCCCCAAGAATCCGGGGTACCTGAAAATAAAATTATACTCACCTAAATCCAGTGTCCTGTTATTATTTGTAATCCACGTACTTGGCAAAAAAACAAACCGCATACCCGGACCACGGACTGAAAGGGGTCCCATGTTTACACATGGGACCCCTTTCCCCGAATGCTGGGACCCCCTGTGACTCCTGTCACAGAGGGTCCCTTCAGGCAATCAGGGAGCGCCACGTCGTGGCACTCTCCTGATTGGCTATGCGTGTCTAAGCTGTCAGACAGCGCATCGCACAGCCCCTCCATTATCTTCAATGGTGGGAACTTTGCGGTCAGTGGTGAGGTTACTCGCGGTCAGCCGCTGACGTGGCGCTCCCTGATTGTCTGAAGGGACCCTCTGTGACAGGAGTCACGGGGGGTCTCCGCATTCGGGGAAAGGGGTTCCATGTGTAAACATGGGACCCCTTTCAGTTCGTGGATTGGGTAAATGCGGTTTGTTTTTTTGCCAAGTACGTGGATTACAAAATAAAGAACAGGACACACTGGATTTAGGTGAGTATAATTTTATTTTCAGGTACCCCGGATTCTTGGAGACGTCGACAGATGGAGGCGTGGACACAGTCGGTGTGTGAACATAGGTAAGTATGTGTGTGTCGGCATGTGTGTAATAAAGTTGTACTTTCACGGTGTGCGTGTCCTGTTTTTATTTGGGTTTTTTTTGCAGAAGAACTACAGGTACCAGCGGGCCCATTCCCCCCCGCATGCTGGTACTTGTGGTTCTCCAAGTACCAGCTTGCGGGGGGGGGGGGGGGGCTTGCTGGGACTTGTAGTTCTTCTGCAAAAAACAATATTCTTTTTCATTTTACACAAGGCTATCAGCCCCCCATCCGCAGCCCTTGGATGGGGGGGACAGCCTCAGGCTTCACCCCTGGCCCTTGGGTGGCTGGAGGGGGGACCCCTTGATTTAAGGGGTCCCCACTCCTCCAGGGTACCCCAGCCAGGGGTGACTAGTTGGAGATTTAATGCCACGGCCGCAGGGACCGGTATAAAAGTGTCCCCCGACTGTGGCATTATCTCTCCAGCTAGTGGAGCCCGGTGCTGGTGTTCAAAATACGGGGGACCCCTACGCTTTTTGTCCCCCGTATTTTTTGCATCAGGACCGGACGCAGAGCCCGGTGCTTGTTCTAAAAATACAGGGAATCCCCAGTCAATTTTCCCCCCGTTTTTTTACAACCAGGACCGGCTCAAAGAGCCCGAGGCTGGTTATGCTTAGGAGGGGGGACCCCACGCAATTTTTTTCAGGGATTTTTAACCATTTTTGTGCCGTCCAAAAAGTCGAATCCAGGACGCACACTACCGTCAATTGGTCCGTTTTTCGACAGCAGGACGGTCGAATCCGTTTTTTATTGAATATGTCGAATTCCGGCACCCGCCGGCCGGAATTCGATGGTCGAATTGTGTCGAATTAAAAAACGGGCGAAAAAAGCCGCAATTCGCCCAGAATTGCATATACCCCTTAGTGTGGGTCCGATAGCTCCCCTGTATGATTGTGGTGTGAAAGTGCACGTTTGACATGTCAGACAATGGAGAGAGCTCTTCCCCAGAGGAAGCCATTTTAGATACGCAAGAGTGTAATGTGGTGGCCCTTCCCTCACAGAAGGAGCCAGAGTGGGTGAGAAAATTACAAAGTAATATGTCAAAGTTTTCTAGAAAATTCTCCGAGTCTGAACAACAGACAAAATACTGGAGAAAGTCAGTGATGGATGTACTATTTGCTGATCCCTCCACGTCATCCACACGGGACCCCTCAAGTTCCCAGAAAAGGTCTCTGGCCCAGATAATGCAAGGGGACACAGACACAGATTCCGACTTTGACGTCGACACAGGGGATTTGAGAGGGGTAGACCCCAAATAAGCTAAAAGCATACAATGTATGATAGTTGCTATAAAAGGAAGTGTTGGAGTTTCCTGAAACAACATTGGTCCCTGAGGAAAAGGGATTATTTTAAATTAAATAAAGGTTGTGACTTTTCCTCCTTCAAAGGATTTGAATGCGTTCTTTGAAGAATCCTGGGCTAACCCTGAGAAGAAATGTATCCTTCCCAGAAGGATACGTGTAGCGTACCCTTTCCCTGAGGAAGACAGGCACAAATGTGAGACACCCCCAATGACAGACACCTCAGTTTCTCGGCTGTCTAACAAAATAGTTTTGCCTGCCCTTGGTTCAGCCTCTGTAAAAGATCCAGCTGACCGTAAATTAGAAACAACCCTAAAATCGATATATATATATATATATATATATATATATAAAACGGCAGTAGCTTACATAAACTGCCAGGGCGGAACAAAAAGCAGAGCGGCAATGGCAGAGGTGACAAAGATACTCCTCTGGGCAGAAAGACATGCAAAAGCTCTGTCGGCAATTTTCAGTCCAGGAGTGGACAACTTGGAAGCAGACTTCCTCAGCAGACACAATCTCCAGCCAGGAGACTGGGGCCTCCACCCAGAAGTATTTGCAGAGGTAGCAGATCGTTGGGGCGTTCATCAAATAGATATGATGGCATCGCGCCTCAACAAGAAGCTTCAGAAATATTGTTCCAGGTCAAGAGACCCACAAGCAATAGCAGTGGATGCACTGGTGACCCAGTGGGTGTTTCGGTCGGTGTATCTGTTCCCTCCACTTCCACTAATACCAAAAGTTCTCAAGATCATCAGAAGAAAAAGGGTTCGAGCAATTCTCATTGCTCCAGACTGGCCAAGGAGGGCTTGGTATCCAGATCTTCAGGAGTTATTACTGGAAGATCCTCAGCCTCTTCCTCTTCACGAGGACCTGCTTCAGCAGGGGCCGTATGCTTATCAAGACTTACCACGGCTACGTTTGACGGCATGGCTGTTGAGCGCCAGATCCTAGCCCATAATGGTATTCCCAATGAAGTCATTCCCACACTTATTCTGGCCAGGAAAGGGGTAACGTCCAAACATTACCATCGTATGTGGAGAAAATATGTATCTTGGTGTGAATCCAAGAAGTCTCCTGCGGTGGAGTTTAAATTAGGACGTCTTCTCCTATTTCTACAGGTGGGTGTGGATACTGGCTTGAGATTAGGGTCTATCAAGGTCCAAATTTCGTCCTTGTCCATTTTCTTTCAGAAACAGATGGATTCCCTTCCTGAGGTCCAGACGTTCGTGAAGGGGGTTCTGCGCATCCAACCTCCCTTTGTGCCTCCTGCGGCGCCATGGGATCTTAATGTGGTGTTGCAGTTCCTTAAATCGGACTGGTTTGAGCCTCTAAAAGAGGTAGAGTTGAAGTTTCTCACTTGGAAACTGGTCATGCTGTTGGCCTTGGCCTCAGGCAGACGAGTGTCTGAATTAGGGGCTCTGTCACACAAGAGTCCTTATTTGATTTTTCATAAAGAGAGCTGAACTGTGGACGCGTCAGCATTTTCTTCCAAAGGTTGTGTCTTATTTCCATATCAACCACTCTGTGGTGGTGCCAGTGGCTTCTGACACCTCAGCCGTTTCAAAGTCCTTGGATGTCGTCAGAGCGTTGAGGACTTATGTTGCAAGAACGGCTTGGATAAGGAAAACAGAATCTTTGTTTGTCCTCTATGACCCCAACAAGATTGGGGGTCCTGCTTCTAAGCAGACTATTGCGCGCTGGATCAGAGGTACCATTCAGCGCGCTTATTTCACGGCAGTATTGCCGTTACCGAGTTCGGTGAAGGCCCACTCTACAAGGAAATTGGGTTCTTCCTGGGTGGCTGCCGGGGGTGTCTCGGCATTGCAAATTTGCCGAGCAGCTACTTGGTCAGGGTTACTAAGTTTTACAGGTTTGACACCTTGGCTGCTGACGACCTTCAGTTTGGTCAGTCAGTTCTGCAGGAACATTAGCACTTTCCTGCCCATACTGGGAGCTTTGGTACATCCCCATGGTACTAAAATGGACCCCAGCATCCTCTAGAACGTAAGAGAAAACAGGATTTTAATTACCTACCGGTAAATCCTTTTCTCGTAGTCCGTAGAGGATGCTGGGTGCCTGCCCAGTGCTCATTTTTCCTGCAGAATTACATTTTATCTTTTTACACAGGTTCTCATGTGTTAAGATGTTCACAGCTGTTGCGTTATGCATGCACGTTAGCATGGGTTATGTTGAAAGCCATGTTAGGCGGCATGTTTTGTATGGTGTGAGCTGGTGTGAATCTCGCCACTAGTTTAATGTAAATTCTTCTCTCAAAGTTGTCTGTCTCCTCGGGCACAGTTATTATACTGAGGTCTGGAGGAGGAGCATAGAGGGAGGAGCCAGTTCACACTGTTGAAAAGTCTTAAAGTGCCGAAGGCTCCTGCGGAACCATCTCTACCGCATGGTACTAAAATGGACCCCAGTATCATCTACGGACTACGAGAAAAGGATTTACCGGTAGGTAATTAAAATCCTATTTTACTTGCAGCTTTCCCCCTTTTTGACGCCCAGCATCTCCTGTCCACCCCTGTCTCCTTCCCCCACCCCTTTTGTCACTAATACCTATACAGCATTCATAGACTTGACAGCTCTTTGTGGTTCAGTCGCACTCTCCTTTATTACATTCAGGGATGCTGATGTGGCCAGGATTCAAACCCCGTTGCCTATGACATTGCAGTCAGACACTAATCGTTGAGCTATCTGCCCTTGCATAGAAAGCTAGAGAATTCCAAGCTGGAGAGTTCTAGCAATTTGAAGCTTACCTTGTACTTTGTGAAGGGGTGATCAGTGTTGCAGCTGGGCAGATCTGTGTGTGTGTGGCTGCAAGGGATTGGATTCGTGTCTGTGGGGGAAGGGGCATCACAGCATGGGCTTTCTCTGGGTTCAATTTAGTCATGCCTCTTCCCCGCGAGGCATGCGCCTTATGTCCCTAATGGAAAACTGAGGGGCAACAGTTTCCCTTACTGGCACAGGGCACCAAAAAGTCTAGTTAAGGCTCCGATATAGTGTATAATCATCTTTTAATGAAGAAAAAAAAAAAGGGGGGGGGGGGTTCAATTAATGCTCACCCATGATTGCTGTAGAATAACCTTGTTCCTTCAATATTTGTGCAAATGTTGTCTCATTTGTAGGAATCCCTCCAGACACAGCATTCCACATTAGAACCCTATAACCGTTATTATGACCAGTCATGCCTAGATAGTCAAATATAACAGGAAAAGTTACATTTTAGGAAACTTTATGAATTTAATTGAACTGCAAGTAAGTGGGTGTGTGCATAAATTGAGTCAAAGAAACATGTAGTTTTATGTTTGATATTAATTCATCATATAAAAAATAGTGGTCAACCTAATGACTGTAGACCTTTTGCTTGTAGATCTAATGATTCACACCCAGGGCACACATATTACACCGTGCTTTCTGGAGATTAAGCATAATTCATTCTTCTTGTGTGTTTAAGGGGTCTATTTAGTAAAAACAATGGTAATAGTTTAAAATATACCGCATGTTATCCCTTTATATTTCACAACTATAAAAAAGTATTATTTAACTCTGACAGATCTTGCGCTAAAGGTCTGTCTCAGAGAAGTGCTCAGAGATGTTTCTTGAAATACTGAAGCAAGAAACAACCCCTTAGAGCACGGCCACATCTGAAGAGTAGGATGAGATTGCACAGCAGGACTTGCTGCAGTATGTATATGTATATATAATTTAAAGACTAACAAAACTAATAATAAAACCGTGTACGCAAGTGTCACAGTTGCACCCGCCTTCAGATCTCCTTCTGAGTCGGGCAGTCTTAACATTGGTGTTATGCCAGTTATCCCAACAATAATAAAAATATATCGGTCTGCCACCACCAAAGTTTTAGAGGCTCCTCCCACAGCACCTTTCTGATACGCTTACAGTAAATACACTTTAAAAACCAGTAGCATGTGTGCCTAACAAGGCATAGTTTAAGAACACAGAGGTCAGAACAATAAACTTTTAATTTCAAGAATAACTTCAAAGCTTACAACTATTAAAAAAGATTGTTACAAAGTATATAGGATTATTTAAAAAAAAACACAGATTATGATTTCAGAGTGAGAAAAAAAAAAAAGGAATAAAGTTTCAGATATTCCAGAACTTACTACAAAGACCTTAGAAATTCTGGTGTGGGGGCTCCAGAAAAATAAGAGAGGTAATGGCAACCCTCATGCATGGTTCCCAAAGATTGCACAATGGATACACTTAAACCAGCATATTTATCTCAGCAGCAACTACTCATGACACACATCCTCCCTTGTGGATTGTAATCCTTCAGCAACCAGAATTGTTTGTACTGAGGTATGTGAAGGGCTTCCTGGTCAAGTGAGCAGGGAGTTATTGAATTCTCATTCAATTTGTTTGAAGTCTAAAGGCCTGTATTCACAGGCAGATCTGGGGAGAGATGTGTGCTGAGTGAACCACTCGGCACACATCTCTCCCCTCGCTCAGCACAGCGCGATGTGTGCTGAGCGTGCAAGGTGGGGGGGGGGGGTGCTCATTTCACCCAGCGGGTGAAATTAGCAACCTGCTAGATTGAGCCTGCATGCGGGCCAATCTAGCACCAGCGATAGTGATGCGCGGGGCTGCGCATCGCTATCGCTGTGGGGGGTACACACGGAGCGATCATGCTTAAAATCTAAGTTATCAAGTCATATTGCTTAGATTATCGCTCTGTGCATACTCCCCTTAAGGGTCTAGAATGTTATGGCATTGGCCAGGAAAGAGATTAGACAACTTCTTAGATGGAGCGTCTTTTGGCTTGTAGGCATGACCCCCTGCCATTTATAGTAAACAGACTTCTTCACATAACAGATGCATGCCTGGTGGCCCGTTTATTACAGACTGGCCATCTGTCATAGTATCACACAGACATTCTTCCTACACAAAATATACCTGAGAAGGTGGTATACAGAAAATGGCATTTTCATAACTGGTTATACATTATACCTCTCCATTCAAGAACAGCACTTTGGCATACAGTTTTACAAATTACATTTTCCATATAGAATATACAACAAGCAATTAGAATAATACCATTTTTTGGGATCAGATTTTTTATTTTTTATTTTTACAGGTTACAAATGAATTTCTACAGGAGAAAGGGTCCAAAGCGCTACAGGGGATTGTAGGTAAGTATGTTTGAGTGTGTATGTGTGCAGGTGTGTTTATTTAAAGCTATACAATCTATGGAGTGTGTAGTTTATTTATTGTAATATTTTTTTTACTGGTGGAACTACAGGTACCAATAGGCCATTTAATGCCCTGCATCCTGGTACTTGTGGTTCTGCAAGTACCAGCATGTGGGGAAGATTGCTGGGACCTGTAGCTCCACCATTAAAACACAACATTACTTCTTACTTTTACTGTCAATTTACGGATGCTGGGGATAGCCCTGGGCTTCAGTCCTGGCCCATGAGTGCCCTGGAGGGTGGGCCCTTTATTTGGAGGGAGGGGTCTACACTCCTCCTGGGAACCCTGCCAAGGGCCGACTAGTTGGTGGGGTGTAATGCTATGGTCACAGGGACCATAGTAACATAGTTAATGAGGTTGAAAAAAGACAAATCGTCCATCGAATTCAAACTATTATAAATATTACACTATTCCGTATGTAGAAAGAGTTTAAATGCAATTTTAAAGTATATATCCTTGGATATATTTCTCTTACATCCTAGTGGATACTGGGATCTTGTACTTTAGTACCATGGGCTATAGATCGGGTCCACTGGAGCCTGGCACTTTAAAACATTTAGTGTGTGCATGTGTGTTCTGGCTCCTCCCCTCTATGCCCCTCCTACCAGACTCAGTTTTGAAAAATGTGCCCAAGGAGCCGGGTGCAGTTCCCTGGAGCTCCAGAGAGTTTTCTTCTAATTTAATTTTGTTTATTATTTTCAGGTAGCTCTGCTTGGCAGACAGACTACCTGCTTTGTGGGACTTAGAGGGGAGATCGAACCAACTTCCTGAGGGTTAATGGCTCGTAATCCCAGCTGACAGGACACTGAGCTCCTGAGGTACTGATCACACATCGTTAGTATGTGTGCCCACTCCAGCAGCTAGCCGCCACGCTCTAACAGATGCCAAAGATTCATGTACGGTGAGTGTTACGCCGGGGTCATGATTAGCGTGGTCCCCGGTGCAGTTTTGGTGGCAGGTCGCGTGGCAGTCACGGGCCCTGAGCTGCGGACGAACTGGCAACAGGCAGATGCCCCTCAGTGCTCACTGTCACAGAAAGGCTTTGGGAGTACTATAATTATATATTTATATTATATATAATTTTGACATAGCTAGTATAATCTGTTAACAGGGACTGCGTGCCATTACAGGTGGCGTGGCTTCCCGGAGTGAGACCTGAGGCGGGAAGGCACCATTTCCTGCTGCTGCGGATCAAGCTGCATACACCGCTGCTCCTCCAGAGAACCCTGCTGCTACAGGACTGGTACATGGGGGTCTTAGACTAGCGGGAGCGCCACTGCACTCCTATCAGATCATACACGTTTCACTTGTTCAGCTGTGTTGTTTGTGTGCTGGTGTCCGCTCCTCAGTGTCGCTCTATGGCTCTCTAGGGTCTTTGTGGAGGTGTTTGGTCAGTGAGCTGCGCTGTTTTACATTGTGAAGGATGTCTGTGGACATGGTTATGTGTAGTGCCTGTAATTCATCCCAGTCTTCAGCGGGGTCACTCAAGGAACATTGTTCACACATGTCTCCACAAGGATACAGTTCACAAGCACCTGCCTGGCTGGACAGCTTTACTAGCATGATCCAGAATGTTAATTCAGAATTAGCTGCAGCTAAAAGGGAGAGACATGTGTTGAAACATTCTATTGATTCGGTGACCAAGGCAGCAGATTCCAGAAAGGCTTCTCAGCCACATCTAGTGGTTTCACATAAACGCTCACTGCCACATGTGCTCCAGTCCGATTCTGATCAGTCTTATGTAGATAATGATATGGATGAGGACAGCTCTCTGTCCCCAAGGGTGGAGGCTCTCATTTTCGCTGTGAGAGGCCCTTCACATACCGGATCAGGAGTCAGAGCCAGATGAGGAGTTATATTTTAACGTTAGACCAAAGACCTCAGTGACCTTTCCTGTAGCTAAAGAGTTAAAATCTCTGGCCAGGGAGGCATGTTTAAGCCCTGATAAAAAATTTTTTAAGTTTCCTCAAAGGTTTTAACTACTTTTCCCTTCCCCGATGAGGACAGGAAGGTATGGGAAAACCCCCCGTCAGTGTCTAGACTAAGAAATTGGTACTGTTGGTGCCAGGGGCTATATCCCTAAAAGAGCCAGCTGACCGCAAGATTGAGACTACGCTCAAGGCAGTCTGTACAACGCTCCACATTTGTTTGTGGGTGGATTTCCAGGGCGTTAGGCAAGTGGCCTGATAACATTATCAATGGTTTGGACACTCTGCCCCGAGTAGATAAAGACAACCTTTCTGTCAAACTGACAGGTGGCACACACCCTTTCTCCTAGGCTCCGCCCCCTTTAATATTAAATGATAGTGTTTGATATCGCTTTAATATAAAATTTAATATAAAATTTTATATTAAATTTATAGTGTTCGATATTAAACTGTATTAAAAATTGTCGCGTAACACCAGTCGCAGAGTGTCACGCAACACCAGTCGCAGAATGTCATGCAACGCAGCGCGTCAAATCAAGCGGTTGAAAGATGCATATTACACAGTGTTAAAACCAGGTAGTTTTAGCGGCATTGATAAATATTATGGGTCGGTTAAAAATAAATTTAAAAGATCCGACGTAAGAAAGTGATTACAAGAACAAGACGCCTACACGCTGCACAAGCCAGCAAGAAAAAACTATAAAAGGAACATGATTTGTGTATCGGGTATAAACCAACAGTGGCAATGCGATTTGGTCTCGCTGATAGATTTGTCAAAATACAATGATGGTGTTAAATACATATTAACAATCATCGATATATTCAGTAAGAGGGTTTTGGGTGAAAGTCTGACCGCTAAGAACGCAGCAACAGTCGCTAATGCTTTTGAAAAAATATTCCAGCGCGGTGATGTGCCGATGAAGCTACAAACCGATAATGGTAAAGAGTTTCTAAACAGAAACCTAAAAAAGGTGTTAGAAAAATACGGTATAAATCATTTCACGACCAATAACGATGTGAAAGCGGCTGTTATAGAGCGCTTCAATAGGACTTTAAAAACACGCATGTGGCGCTATTTCACGGCAAAGAATACCTACAGATATATAGACGTTTTACAAGACTTCATACGCAGCTATAATAACACATACCATAGAACGATTAAGTGCGCTCCAAACGATGTGAATGACTCTAACGCATTGAGTGTCTTCAAAACGACCTACGGTGATTACTTTAGAAGTAAGAAAGCCCCCGTTTGTTTAGGAATCGGTGACCACGTCCGTATTTCTAAATATAAGGACATATTTCAGAAAGGTTACGAACAGAGCTTTTATGAGGAGATTTTTGTTGTACATAGTGTGAACACTAAAGGGCTTAAACCGCTTTATAAGTTGGCAGATCTGTACGGTGAAGTTATAACAGGTAGTTTTTACCCCGAAGAGCTTCAGAGCATACCAAAAAACTATAACAGAGTTTACAAAGTGGAAAAGATTTTAAAAAATAAGACGGTCAGAGGCCGTAAATACGCGTTAGTCAAGTGGCGCGGGTACCCCGCAAAATTTAACAGTTGGGTCGCAGCATCGGTGATAAAAGACATATAAAGCTCATCAGTATCTAAACAAGACGAGCGATGGATGACAAGGCGTTCTACATAACCTTACCCAGCAACGCATCGGCTGTTACTTTCCCGCAAAATAAGATTTCTAACTATACGACAAAGTTGGCTAAACCGATAGACTTAAATGGCGAATGGGAAGTAGCACTTACTGAGATACAATACCCGCATACGTGGAATACATTGGATTTACAAGATTGTAGACTGCAATTATCATGGGATGGAACGGCGGACCAGCCGGTGGCGAGAGTCGCGAGTTTGTGCATTAAACACGGTTTTTATGAAACAATCGAAGCGTTACTGAACGTAATCAACGCTGAAATTGTACAACTGAAACTGGACGTTGGATTAAGACTAACGTATGATCCATTTGCACGCGTTGTAACATGCGACAGTAAACTGTTGTATCAAATCCACGCCGGTTCTAAGCTGACATGGATACTGGGTTTACAGCCTAAAACTAATATTTCTAAACCATGCGCCGACATCAAAGGCGGCCAATATACGATGTACGTGTACACAGACATTATCGAACACCAACGGGTCGGGGATAGTTATGTGCCGCTACTTCGCACTGTTGAAATGAAGGGTTATAACAATGAGGTTGTCACAATACGATACGAGAAACCCGATTACGTACCATTGTGCAAAACACATTTTGACACGATAGCCATAGAGATAAAGAACGACCAAAACGAGAACATGGCATTTAAGTTTGGGAAAGCGATCGTGAAGCTACACTTCAGACGCCGCAAAACTGAATTTTATTAACTAAGCAGAATGGTCGCTGTTAAAAATTATGGCGATCCGGGCCTCTATGTGCAATATTATAAATCTCAAGCCGGTAATGGATTACCAGGTTTTCACGGCAGCGCATACATGTACGGCTGCGGTTTAGGCGGTATTTTTCGAAGTCTTTTCAGAAAAGCTGTTCCTCTTTTCCGGAGAGGTTTAGAGTTGGCTAAACCGCATATGAAGACAGCTGTTCGTAATATAGCGAAAGATGTTATCGGGCAAGCCACAACGGCCGTGGTGAATAAGATACACGAGGCGAACCAAGCAAAGCAAGACGGTTCAGGACTAATATATACAAGAAAAGGCGTGTCTAAAAGAAAACGGAAGCGTATGATAATGCTTCCGCCTTGGGACATACCCTTTTTAAATAAAAAACAGAGACGACGCAACTCAAAGAAGAAGAGAAAGCCGAAGAGCGCCGTTGGTGATATTTTTTAAACATGTCTTTCATACACCACAAATCCGTTGAATGTGCAAAAACAGAGCTGGATCTTTTTGACGTGCCCCCGACACAAACTAGCATAGAGAAAAGTCTATACGTCGAAGTTCAACCTTTAGCGGCGTTATCCGACACAGCTCCGCTTGAATTTTATATAGCAGCCAGCGGTGAACACTACTACGATCTGAACAACACGCTGTTGTACGTGACATGCAAGATCGTACGAACCGATAACACGCCGATACCGCAAGGTGCGCGGGTCGCACTTCTTAATTACCCAATAGCGACTTTATTCAACCAAGTGGATGTAACTTTGGGCGACAGGCTCATATCACAATCCAACAATCTTTACGCACACCGCGCGTACATTGAGACTATATTGAATTACAGCTCGGATGCATTGTCAACAAAACACACAACAGGATTATTTTACAAAGATGCGGATGGTGAATTTAACAACACGGCGCTGGACGGGCCGAATACGGGTTTCAAAAAACGAGCAGGAGCAACAGCGCAGAGTCGCACTGTTGAACTGCTAGGACCGCTTCACTGCGACCTTTTCCATCAACATAAACTAATTTTAAACGCCGTTGATCTGAAGATTAAACTAACCAGAAACAAAGACGCATTCTGCTTAATGTCGTCTGAGGCGGATACCTTTAAAATACAGATCACAGCGGCATCCCTGTTCGTGAAAAGAGTTCAGGTCTCACCGGCCATGCGGATTGGGCACGCGCAGGCCCTGTTAAACGGTAACGCGAAATACGCGATTGACCGCGTTGGGATGAAAATCTACAGCGTACCAACAGGCAGTAGAGTATTTAATCTAGAAAATTTATGTTTAGGACAAGTGCCGAAAACAGTTATAGCCGGTTTTGTGGATAACGAATCATTTTCAGGAATCCATAACCGGAACCCCCTTTGCTTTGAACATAAAAATGTAAGTTTTGCGTCCCTTTATCTGGATGGAACGCCGCACCCCGCCAAGCCATTTCAACCCGACTTTGAACGCGGTAATGCTGTAAGAGAGTATATGTCACTCATACAGATCACAAATAAGCAGAAATCTGACAATGGTATACTGATTGACCGCGAAGAGTACCTCAGGGGCTACACGCTATTTGCTTTTTACCTTTCACCAGAACAGGAGTGTGGAGAACACCTATCCCTGATAAGAACAGGCAATCTACGTGCCGAATTCCGCTTTGCAGAAGCGTTGGACCGGACAGTCAATGTGATAATATACGCTCTATTTGATAACATCATCGAGATTAATCAAAGGCGCGAAGGCGCGTTGTACATAAAACGCTTCACGCACAGCGTTGGTTACAAGTTACACAATTCTGTATATATCTATATGCATAATGACTCAGACAATGGCTTCTTGGGAGTCGTCTTACAAAATTTGAAACAAAACAATCATTACGTTTTGTGTCATCACTAAAACGGTCCAGTACATCCACATATTTGTATTTTTTACACATGTAAAATATAAAGTATATGCAATATTGACCGCAAACGGTGCTGTTAAAATTTTGCAACTGCTTATTTTGGTGATAAACACTTTTTGAATTCAAGTTTAAAAAATGTATTATTGCGTTTGGGAATAGGGGGCTGTCAGGGGCTAACCCGTAAGAATCAAAAAAGTAACATTCACGCTGTTCGTTAAAATAAGCGGCCAACCAGTGCTCACCCGGCTGCCCGCTGCTATGCGTATTGATTACAAACGCGCAGGGATATTGCGACAGTTTACTGACCGGTAACATATCGCACGGATACGTTCCTTTAAAAATATGCCTTGTGCTTTGCACGGCGTACAGAATACAGTTTATCTGTAATGTGTTCATTTTTTCAGCAGCGTAGTGTTAGTTTATTTCATTTATAGATAATCGTACAGCACATCGCGCCTTTGATTAATCTCGATGATGTTATCAAATAGAGCGTATATTATCACATTGACTGTCCGGTCCAACGCTTCTGCAAAGCGGAATTCGGCACGTAGATTGCCTGTTCTTATCAGGGATAGGTGTTCTCCACACTCCTGTTCTGGTGAAAGGTCAAAAGCAAATAGCGTGTAGCCCCTGAGGTACTCTTCGCGGTCAATCAGTATACCATTGTCAGATTTCTGCTTATTTGTGATCTGTATGAGTGACATATACTCTCTTACAGCATTACCGCGTTCAAAGTCGGGTTGAAATGGCTTGGCGGGGTGCGGCGTTCCATCCAGATAAAGGGACGCAAAACTTACATTTTTATGTTCAAAGCAAAGGGGGTTCCGGTTATGGATTCCTGAAAATGATTCGTTATCCACAAAACCGGCTATAACTGTTTTCGGCACTTGTCCTAAAAATAAATTTTCTAGATTAAATACTCTACTGCCTGTTGGTACGCTGTAGATTTTCATCCCAACGCGGTCAATCGCGTATTTCGCGTTACCGTTTAACAGGGCCTGCGCGTGCCCAATCTGCACGGCCAGTGAGACCTGAACTCTTTTCACGAACAGGGATGCCGCTGTGATCTGTATTTTAAAGGCATCCGCCTCAGACGACATTAAGCAGAATGCGTCTTTGTTTCTGGTTAGTTTAATCTTCAGATCAACAGCGTTTAAAATTAGTTTATGTTGATGGAAAAGGTCGCAGTGAAGCGGTCCTAGCAGTTCAACAGTGCGACTCTGTGCTGTTGCTCCTGCTCGTTTTTTGAAACCCGTATTCGGCCCGTCCAGCGCCGTGTTGTTAAATTCACCATCCGCATCTTTGTAAAATAATCCTGTTGTGTGTTTTGTTGACAATGCATCCGAGCTGTAATTCAATATAGTCTCAATGTACGCGCGGTATGCGTAAAGATTGTTGGATTGTGATATGAGCCTGTCGCCCAAAGTTACATCCACTTGGTTGAATAAAGTCGCTATTGGGTAATTAAGAAGTGCGACCCGCGCACCTTGCGGTATCGGCGTGTTATCGGTTCGTACGATCTTGCATGTCACGTACAACAGCGTGTTGTTCAGATCGTAGTAGTGTTCACCGCTGGCTGCTATATAAAATTCAAGCGGAGCTGTGTCGGATAACGCCGCTAAAGGTTGAACTTCGACGTATAGACTTTTCTCTATGCTAGTTTGTGTCGGGGGCACGTCAAAAAGATCCAGCTCTGTTTTTGCACATTCAACGGATTCGTGGTGTATGAAAGACATGTTTAAAAAATATCACCAACGGCGCTCTTCGGCTTTCTCTTCTTCTTTGAGTTGCGTCGTCTCTGTTTTTTATTTAAAAAGGGTATGTCCCAAGGCGGAAGCGTTATCATACGCTTCCGTTTTCTTTTAGACACGCCTTTTCTTGTATATATTAGTCCTGAACCGTCTTGCTTTGCTTGGTTCGCCTCGTGTATCTTATTCACCACGGCCGTTGTGGCTTGCCCGATAACATCTTTCGCTATATTACGAACAGCTGTCTTCATATGCGGTTTAGCCAACTCTAAACCTCTCCGGAAAAGAGGAACAGCTTTTCTGAAAAGACTTCGAAAAATACTGCCTAAACCGCAGCCGTACATGTATGCGCTGCCGTGAAAACCTGGTAATCCATTACCGGCTTGAGATTTATAATATTGCGCATAGAGGCCCGGATCGCCATAATTTTTAACAGCGACCATTCTGCTTAGTTAATAAAATTCAGTTTTGCGGCGTCTGAAGTGTAGCTTCACGATCGCTTTCCCAAACTTAAATGCCATGTTCTCGTTTTGGTCGTTCTTTATCTCTATGGCTATCGTGTCAAAATGTGTTTTGCACAATGGTACGTAATCGGGTTTCTCGTATCGTATTGTGACAACCTCATTGTTATAACCCTTCATTTCAACAGTGCGAAGTAGCGGCACATAACTATCCCCGACCCGTTGGTGTTCGATAATGTCTGTGTACACGTACATCGTACATTGGCCGCCTTTGATGTCGGCGCATGGTTTAGAAATATTAGTTTTAGGCTGTAAACCCAGTATCCATGTCAGCTTAGAACCGGCGTGGATTTGATACAACAGTTTACTGTCGCATGTTACAACGCGTGCAAATGGATCATACGTTAGTCTTAATCCAACGTCCAGTTTCAGTTGTACAATTTCAGCGTTGATTACGTTCAGTAACGCTTCGATTGTTTCATAAAAACCGTGTTTAATGCACAAACTCGCGACTCTCGCCACCGGCTGGTCCGCCGTTCCATCCCATGATAATTGCAGTCTACAATCTTGTAAATCCAATGTATTCCACGTTTGCGGGTATTGTATCTCAGTAAGTGCTACTTCCCATTCGCCATTTAAGTCTATCGGTTTAGCCAACTTTGTCGTATAGTTAGAAATCTTATTTTGCAGGAAAGTAACAGCCGATGCGTTGCTGGGTAAGGTTATGTAGAACGCCTTGTCATCCATCGCTCGTCTTGTTTAGATACTGATGAGCTTTATATGTCTTTTATCACCGATGCTGCGACCCAACTGTTAAATTTTGCGGGGTACCCGCGCCACTTGACTAACGCGTATTTACGGCCTCTGACCGTCTTATTTTTTAAAATCTTTTCCACTTTGTAAACTCTGTTATAGTTTTTTGGTATGCTCTGAAGCTCTTCGGGGTAAAAACTACCTGTTATAACTTCACCGTACAGATCTGCCAACTTATAAAGCGGTTTAAGCCCTTTAGTGTTCACACTATGTACAACAAAAATCTCCTCATAAAAGCTCTGTTCGTAACCTTTCTGAAATATGTCCTTATATTTAGAAATACGGACGTGGTCACCGATTCCTAAACAAACGGGGGCTTTCTTACTTCTAAAGTAATCACCGTAGGTCGTTTTGAAGACACTCAATGCGTTAGAGTCATTCACATCGTTTGGAGCGCACTTAATCGTTCTATGGTATGTGTTATTATAGCTGCGTATGAAGTCTTGTAAAACGTCTATATATCTGTAGGTATTCTTTGCCGTGAAATAGCGCCACATGCGTGTTTTTAAAGTCCTATTGAAGCGCTCTATAACAGCCGCTTTCACATCGTTATTGGTCGTGAAATGATTTATACCGTATTTTTCTAACACCTTTTTTAGGTTTCTGTTTAGAAACTCTTTACCATTATCGGTTTGTAGCTTCATCGGCACATCACCGCGCTGGAATATTTTTTCAAAAGCATTAGCGACTGTTGCTGCGTTCTTAGCGGTCAGACTTTCACCCAAAACCCTCTTACTGAATATATCGATGATTGTTAATATGTATTTAACACCATCATTGTATTTTGACAAATCTATCAGCGAGACCAAATCGCATTGCCACTGTTGGTTTATACCCGATACACAAATCATGTTCCTTTTATAGTTTTTTCTTGCTGGCTTGTGCAGCGTGTAGGCGTCTTGTTCTTGTAATCACTTTCTTACGTCGGATCTTTTAAATTTATTTTTAACCGACCCATAATATTTATCAATGCCGCTAAAACTACCTGGTTTTAACACTGTGTAATATGCATCTTTCAACCGCTTGATTTGACGCGCTGCGTTGCGTGACATTCTGCGACTGGTGTTGCATGACACTCTGCGACTGGTGTTACGCAACAATTTTTAATACGGTTTAATATCGAACACTAGAAATTTATTATAAAATTTTATATTAAATTTTATATTAAAGCGATATCAAACACTATCATTTAATATTAAAGGGGGCGGAGCCTAGGAGAAAGGGTGTGTGCCACCTGTCAGTTTGACAGAAAGGTTGTCTTTATCTACTGCCCCGGAATGAGGTAGTTACTCTGCTGCAACATATACAGGATGCTGCAAATTTTATGAGCGAGGCTATTAAAGAGTTGTGCAAGATTAACAGCCGCACTACTGCTATGGTTGTTTCGGCGCGCAGAGCTCTGTGGTTGCGCCAGTGGTCAGCAGACACTGCTTCCAAAAAGGGTGTAGAAAATCTACCCTTTACAGGTGATGCTTTGTTTGGAGACAAATTAAATAAATGGATCTCCCAAGCATCGGCAGGCAAGTCTACTTATCTGCCGTCGGCTGTGCCGCCTGTCCTTGCAGTCCTTTCGTGTGGCCAGGTTCAGAGGCAGGGGCTGAGGGGTCTCCACCAGTTCCAGAGGATCTCGTGGTAAGACCTGTAAACCTGCACCTGCTGTCTCCCTGGACCAGACCACCGGATCCCCTGCTGCAATGCCTTCCACGTGACGGTTGGCCCCAGCGACAAAGGCGATTTTCAAGTAGGTGCTCGCCTTCAACACTTCGCCCACGTGTGGTCAGAGTCCTGTTGCCGGGATCCTTGGGTGAGGAACCTCATTTTTTGAGGATACCTGTTGGAATATCAAACGCTCCCTCCTCACAGATTTTTCAAGTCAGGCTTGCCAGCTTTACCTGCAGCAAAAGTTACCTTGCAAGAGGCTATTCAAAAACTTTTGCAAATGGGGGTGGTGGCTCCAGTACCCCCTCCATTATGCAACAGGGGTTTTTACTCAAGTCTTTTTGTCATTCCCAAGCCAGACAGTTTGGTGCTCCCCATCTTGAACCTGAAGTCACTAAACCCGTACCTGCAGGTGTTCAAATTCAAGATGGAGCCCCTGCGGGCATTGATGTCCGCTCTGGAGGAGGGGGGAGTTCCTGGTGTCTCTGTACATCAAGGATGCTTACCTGCACATTTCCATGTGGCCCCCACATAAGGCTTACCTCACGTTCGCCATATTGGAAGACCATTTCCAGTTTCAGGCTTTACCCTTCAGATTATCCACAGCTCCTAGAGTCTTCACCAAGGTCATGGCGGAAATGATGCTGCAACTGCGCATGATGGGAGTAAACATAGTCCCATACTTGGATGATCTGCTGATAAAGGTTGTGTCCAGGGAGCGTCTGCTGCACAGCATCGATCGGACGACTCACCTGCTTATGGATCATGGGTGGATCCTACATTTTCAGAAATCTCACCTGGAACCGACTCAGCATCTTCAGTTCCTGGGAATGATACTGGATACAGTGTCTCAGAAGGTGTTTCTACTGAAGGAAAAGGCCTTGACTATTCAGGATATGGTTCACTCGATGCTCAGTCTTCGCAGGGTATCCATATATCTTTGCATTTGATTACTGGGCAAGATGGTGGCTGCTTACGAGGCAGTCCAATACAGCAGATTTCATGCACACCCTTTTCAGCTGGATATGCTAGACAAATGGTCGGGGTCTCACCTTCACATGCATCAGGAAGTGACCTTATCTTCAAGAGCCCGGATTTCTCTATTATGGTGGCTACAAGTTCCTCCCGTCGTAGAAGGCAGGAGTTTCAATATCTACTAGTGGATTCTACTGATGATGGATGCCAGCCTCTGAGGTTGGGGGGCTGTGACCCAAGGGGCCCAGTTCCAGGGGATATGGTCGAGACAGGAAGCTACTCTGCCGATAAACGTCCTTGAACTCAGGGCAATTTACAATGCTCTTCTACAGGCTTCTCATCTCCTGAAGGATCAGGCGATCCAGGTTCAGTCGGACCACGCCACGGCGGTTGCGTACATAAACCACCAAGGGGGAACAAGGAGCATAGCGGCGATGTGAGAAGTCTCAAAAATCCTCCTCCGGGCCATCTCAGCCATATTCATTCCAAGAGTGGACAATTGGGAAGCCGACTTCCTCAGCAGGCACAACCTCCTTCCGGGGTAATGGGGCCTACATCCCCAGGTGTTTCAACAGTTAATTCACCGGTGGGGCTGTCCGCAGATCAACCTGATGGCTTCTTGACTCAAGAAGCTATGCCATTACTGTTCCAGCATGAGGGATCTGCAGGCTGTAGCAGTGGATGCGCTGACGACACTGTGGATGTACCAGTTTGTGTACCTGTTCCCTCCTCTACCGCTGATCCCAAGGGTGTTAAAAAGGCTAAGAAGGGAAAGCATTCAGGCAATTCTAATTGCCCCAGATTGGCCTCAATGGGCATGGTACTCAGACCTCCTGACCATGTCTCTGGAGGATCCCTGGTCTCTGCCGATCCAAGACTATCTTCTTCAGCAAGGTCCGTTCATCTATCCAGACTTACAGCGGCTATGTTTGACAGATTGGAAATGGAGAGGGACATTCTAGCAAGAAAGGGTCCTCCCTCTCAGGTTATTTCCACCATGGATATACAAAAAAAGAAGAAAGGCTGCGCTATTTTGATGAACTGATAATGTAATCCTCTTATGTATAATTAATACAATTTATTAAAAGATATATAGAGATATATAATATCACTGTGCTTTTGTGATAATTAGATCGTAAAATGCATGCAACATAAAACAAAATAGATAAAACCATACAATATGGATGATAATATTGAAAAAGGGGTTACCCAATGATCAGAGCTGTGAGTGTATTTTAGTGGAAGAGTCCGTTCCAAATAGTTCCCCCAAATGGTTCTGTATCCGGTATAAGTATTCAATGGGAGGTAAGCAGTGTCCCGTGGAGTGGCAGTGTCCGCTAGAGGAATTAGTGCTCCAAGATCTTAAATGGCGGGCTCCTCATGCAATGCGGAAAGTTGAATCAATCGGTCCAATCTGCTATTTGTGTCCTCCAACTTTATGTCGCAATCCGGAATTAAGATGGGGGATGGTTCGGCCTTCCAGTCGATAGTCGTCAGCTCAGGGTCCCTTGTTAACCTAACGCGTTTCGCTGCGTTCAGCTAGCAGCTTTTTCAACCATGGTCTAGGCCAGGAAGATTGTAACGTCAAGACATTATCATTGTATCTGGAAAAAGTATGTTTCCTGGTGTGAAAGTAGAAAGGTTTCTCCCTTGGATTTAGAATTGGTCGCTTTCTACTTTTCCTGCAAGCGGGAGTGGATATGGGCCTACGTTTAGACTCCATCAAAGTCCAGTTTTCGGCGCTCTCTATTTTCTTCCAGAAACAACATGCCCTGTTACCAGAAGTACAGACTTTACTTAAGAGAGTTCTTCATATGCAATCACCCATTGTACCTCCCACGGCTCCGTGGGACCTCAATGTGGTTCTGTGCTTTCCAATCAGATTGGTTTGAACCCTTACATAGGGTGGTGTTTAAATTTCTCACCTGGAAGACGGTGATGTTATTGGCATTGGCTTCTGCCAGGCATCTCTCTGAATTAGGGGCCTTATCCTGAGCCCATATTTGATTCTTCATGAAGACAGGGTGGAACTGAGGACCCATCCTCAGTTTTTGCTGAAAGTGGTGTAAACGTCGGTTTACTTACAGGACTAAAAAGCATATACCTTAAACACACTTGATACACTTTAATATTGAGCCGCTGCGGCCGCAGTAATTAACCTTTCACCTTTATATTAGTTACAAACCTTATGTACACAAGGTCGCACAGTGTACGCACTCTGCGTATGTACGCCGAAAGGGCGTAGTGACTACACAGATTGCGTACACAGGCCTATACGCTGTTAGCACAATGCAGCAGCCCAAGTGGCTGTAAATACACTTTAAACCTTAGCAAGGAAATGGAACACAACACCAATTGTAATTCAAAACTAGGTTGGGGTCTAACCCACCAACGGTTCTTTACTTGCAGGGGGTAACAATATAAGCAATACAATACAATAGAATAATGGCTACAGTCAATAGTACATACGTGTTTGGTTTCGCCTGCGCTTCCCAGTCTGGTCCTCAGTCATCAGGGTAGATGACCTTCAGAGTCTGTGTTTGACCTGGCATGCAGCTGGCTCTTTTATACAATATTCCAAACCCTAACACAATGCATACTGTAATTTCTTTGTCCATTGGACACAGGGATGGTCATTTACAGTACCGGAGAGGTCATAGGTTGGTTTGAATAGGTGGGCGATGTCTGTTCCAGGTGCACTTGCAGGTGGTCTACTTTGGTTTCCCGCTGCATAACAAATGTTGAGTAAATACAGTTTATATTTATATTCTGCTCCTGCGCATAACTATTCGCAGGAGCGTGCGATCTTCTGCAAACCAACACCGGAATATTGCCCTTAAAATACCCTACAGCTGGATACCAAACACCACCTTATATACTTGTTCTGTCCCCTCCTATCCTGTAAAGGTGAATCCCTTTGTTCTGATACCATTTAAACTGTTGTAACTTGCTGGTGTGATGCAGGGAGACTATGTGTACATTGTGCACTATTTGGATTAAATATGTGATGTGTTTTTATGGCTTTTCCATGTGACTACAAACACTACCGTAAATACTCATACCACGCGCTAATGCGCAGGACCGACCATATGCAAATTGCGAATATGCGCACGCACGGCAGAACAAGTACGCACATGGAGGCCATCTGTGTGTAGTTTGTACGTGATGTGTGTATTGCAATATTTTTCGACTTCGACAGTGGTGTCACCCTTTCATGTGAATCAACCTATTGTGATTCCAGTGTTGTCTGATGCTTCTGTTGGTCCCGAGTCCTTGGATGTGGTTTGGGCTCTCAATATTTATGTCAAAAGGACGGCCCGTCACGGAAGTCTGACTCGCTGTTTGTCCTTTATGATGCCTCTAAGATTAGTCAGCCAGCTTCTAAGCAATCTATTGCTCGTTGGTCCAGGGTGACTATTCAACAGGCCTATACTTCGGCAGCGCTGCCTTTGCCGAAGTTGATTCAGGCTCACTGGACGAGGTCGTGGGGTCTTCCTGGGCAGCTGCCCAGGGTGTTTCGGCCCAACAGTTGTGCCGAGCTGCAACTTGGTTTGGTTCGAACAGGTTTGTTAAATTCTATAGGTTCGATACCTTGGCCAAGGATGACCTTCAGTTTGGCCAGGCGGTTTTGCAGGGGTCTCAGCACTCTACCACCCATTTGGGAGCTTTGGGACTTCCCCATGGTACTAAAGTACAAGACCCCAGTATCCACTAGCACGTAAGAGAAAATAGGAATTTAATCCAGTAATTCCTTTTCTCCTAGTCCGTAGTGGATACTGGGCACCCGCCTCAGTGCTTCGTTCCTGCTTACCTGTGTAAGTGTTTGGTTGGACAGACGTTGCGGTCTCATTAGGTTGTTGAGATAGCTGTGCTATCTGGGTTAGGGTGGTGCTGCTATTCTGTTTTGGTTAGCACCCTCCTTTCATTATGGTTGTGTGTTGGCCTGTTGCATTGTTTGTTCTCTCATGTTGTTATGTCCATCTCCTCGGACACAGTTTTCCTAGACTGAGTCTGGTAGGAGAAGCAAAGAGGGGAGGAGCCAGCACACACATGCACACAAAGTTTTAAAGTGCCAGGCTGCAGTGGACCTGATCTATACCCCACGGTACTAAAGTACAAGACCCCAGTATCCACTATGGACTAGGACAAAAGGAATTACCAGTAGGTATTCAATTCCTATTTTTTCATTTAGAAATGTATCTAATCCGTTTTTAAACTTAATGACAGAGTCCACCATTACCCCCTTTTCTGGCAGAGAATTCCAAATCCTTAGTGCCCTTACTGTGAAGAACCCTTTCCTTCACTGGGTATGATGTTCTCTCTCCTCTAACCTCAGAGGATGTCCGCGTGTCCTGTAGAGACTTTTCAGTTAATTCGCCTGATAGCTTGATGTATTGTCACTATATATTTGTAAATATTAATAATGTCTCCTCTTAGACGCCTCTTTTCTAGTGTAAACATATCTAACCTTAAAGCCTTTCTTCATAATCCAATGCCAATAACCCTTTTAAATCAATTTTATAGCTTGCCTCTGAACCCTTTCAAGCTCTAAGATATTTTTATAGTGCCGTGCCCTAAACTGTACACAATATTCAAGGTCTGGCCATACCAATGATTTGTACAGTGGCAGGATTACACTCTCATACCTTGTCTCAATACCCCATTTTATGCATGCTAACACCTTATTTTGTTGCTGCACTTTAACATTGGGTACTGCTACTAAGTCTATTATCAATGAGTACCCCCAAATCTTTTTCAACTACCGTTTCCCCTACATTTTTGCCCCATTTAATTTACAGGTAGCATGTTTATTTTTAGTCCCAGAGTGCATAACTTTACAGTTTTCTAAGTTGAACCTCATTCTCCATTTAACTGCCCAATTTACCAATTTAAATAATTCGTTCTGTAGAGAATCAACATCCATGTCTGAATGATTTACCCAACACAGAGGGTAATTCAGATCTGATTTAGCACATCTACGATCAGTTTCTCAGACATGCGTGGGGATGCCCAGCACAGGGCTAGTCCACCCTGCATGTCTGGCTCTGCCCCCCCCCCTCCATTATGGGTGCAAAATCATTGCAAAGCGGCGATGCTTTTGCACCCGGCAAGTAGCTCCCTGCCTGCGCAGATCCTGCGCACTGGCTGGCGGCTACCTGCCACAGGTCGCAGCAGCTGCGTGTGATGTCACAAAACCGCAACGTCCGGACACACCCACGTCTGGACCGTGCCCCGCCAACAGCATTCTAATGCCATTGGCACGCCCCCTCCCACCCCGCGATCACCTCTGCCTGTCAATCAGGCAGAGGCGTTCGCAGCCCTAAGATGCTGTTAGCATTTCACTGGGCTCCCAGGGTACGCACTCGCAGTGCGGCCCTATGCATGCACACTTCACAAGGGGCTTCAGACTGCAATTGCCGCTGCTGTAGTGATCCAGTCTGAATTAGGCCTACAGCTTAGTATCATCAGCAAAAATTTACACTGTGCTTAACAATAGTGGCCAGAATATGGACCCTTGTGGCATTTCACAGTATACTGAGGCTCCGTTGGAAAACATCCAATTAACCACCACTCACTGTTACCTGTTTTCCGGCCAATTACTTACCCAAGTACAAATAGTGTTGCCTAAACCAAGTGCTCTTAATTTTTAAAATTAATCTCATGTGTGGCACTGTGTCAAAGGCTTTAGCAAAATCTAAATAAACCACATCCACTGTTTTTCCCTGGTAAAGATTAATTGCTAACTGTCTCATAGAAGCTAATTAAGTTAGTTTGACATGACGTATCCCTCACAAAACCATCTATCCCTTATTATACCTTCCAATATTTCTCCCACTATGGATGTCAAGCTTACTGGCCTATAGTTACCAGGATGAGTTAATTTTCTTTTTCAAAATTGGGACTACCTCTGCAATATGCCAGTCTTTTGGTATTGTGCCTGACTTAATTGAAGCATAGAAAGAAAAAAAAAGAAAAAGGCCTTGCAAGTTCTGAGTTAAGCTCCATAAGAACCCTTGGGTGAACTCCATCCGAACCAGGAGATTTATTCATCTTAATTTTGCTTAGTCTGTCTCTGAATTTTTCCTCACTCAGACAAGTACTGAATGGGATGTTATAATTGCTATTGTTGTGCTCTACTCCCACCATCTGGTCCTCTCTAGTAAACACTGATGGAAAAAAAAAAGTGTTCATTATTTCTGTTTTACTTTTGTCATTAAACAAAACTCCCAACTTACCTTTAAGTGGCCCTATATTATCTTTTTTTAACCTTATACCGTTTATATACTTAAATATTTTGGGGTTAGTTTTACTTTCCCTAACGATTTGCTTTTAGTTTTCAATCTTAGCTGCCCCGATTTATTTTTTGCATTTTTTTTTACAATCCTTGTCGTACTAGAATGACTACCATACCTTCGGATTTAAAGGTTTTGAAAGCACGCCTCTTTTTAGCCATTTCTTCCTTAACCTTCTTATTAATCCACATCGGTTTGGCTTTAATACTCCTGAGTTTACCGCTCATGGGAATGAACTTGTGAGTGTACTTATTCAGCAAAAATGTAAAAGTATCCCACATCTCAGCAGTTTTCTTACCATGAAACAAAAAGTTTCCCCAGTCTGTATCCTTTAGTGCTTACCTAAGCATGATGAAATTCGCTTTTTAAAGTTGTTTTAGTTTAACCCTTATACTGGATGTTTTTTAAAACAGATATCAAAAGTGACCATATTATGGTCGCTATTCCCTAAGGTCTCCCCTACTTTAGCATTTGATATAAGCTCCACATTATTAGTTAGTACTGGAACCAGTATAGTTCTACAGTAAGTCTAGTTGGTTCCTCAAGTATTTGAGACAAGAATCGATCTTTCAGCATATTTAGGAACCTGTTTCCCCTAGCAGTACCACAAGATTAGTTATTCCAATTTATGTCCGGATAATTAAAGTCCCTCATGATAAGGACCTCCCCCAGTCCTGCAGCTTTTTCTATTTGCTGCAAGAGTTGTGATTCTTCAGTTATACTAATATCCAGTGGTTTGTAGCATATCCCAATTAATAGCTTTTTTGTGTGTGTGTGTGTGTGTGTGTGTGTGTGTGTCCCACCCCACTTGAAATCTCACCCCATAGTGACACGTTATCTCCTCGTAAATTATCTCCTTTAAATATGGCTTCAAAAAATGGCTTTACATAGAGACATACACTCCCTTTCTGTTAGCCCGGTTTCTCCAGAAGAAAGTGTATCCCTCCAAGTTTGCTGCCCAATCAGGAGAATCATCCCACCATGTCTCTGTAATACATATGATATCATAATGGTCCCTTAGTGCAATCGTTTCTAATTCCCCCATTTTGCTTGTTAGGCTTCTTGCAATAGTAAGCCTACACTTTGGTTTGGTACTCCCTTCCTGTATATTTTGATGTTGATACAGTATCTTTCCCTTAGTTAATTTTAATTTCCTTGATTTTCCTTTGCTAACTGTAATTCCCCTCCCCCTCTCCACCCACATTATTCTTAATACCACCCTCCTTTCTGTGCTCACAGATCGTTCCATTAATAATTCTATCTAATCCCTCCCCCCCAGACACCTAGTTTAAAATCTCCCCCAATCTTCTAACCATCCTTCCCTCCAGCACTGCTGCCCCCTCCTCATTTAGGTGCAATTCATTGTGACCAAAAAAAAAACGGCGCCTGACGAGAAGTCTGCCGAATGTTCCAGGAAAACAAATCCCTTCTTCCTACACCAATCTCTTAGCCACACATTTACCTCCCTAACCTCCCTCTGCCTCCCTAGGCTAGCGCGTGGCACAGGTAATATTTTTGGAGAATATTACCGTAGATGTCCTTGCCTTAAGTCTTTGTCCTAGGTCTCTATAATAGTTTTTCCAAAGAGACCATATGCCTACATCTTGTGCAGAGGTACTCACTCTGGAATGGTTGCTCCAGGTATGCATACATCTGGCAAGATATGCACTGGGTGAGACCATCAGTCTTGTTCCCACGCATTCTGAGAGGGGTAACCAATTCCCTTTTAACCTGAAGTTAACTTTTAATTGATGTGTGTCCCTTCTAATTTGTAGAGACCAATCCAAGACACTACAATCATCCTATACAATATAGTACTACGATCCCCTTATAGCACAACAATCCTCCAATAATGACGTGCAACAGCGCAGAACAGTGAAATGTGTACCAATGTATACAGGGATAATTATTGTGTGTCCGGAGGGTGTCTGGACCTCCTGCAGCAGCACCCAGTCATTGGTCACTGCTTTCCCTCCAGGGCACACAGCACCTGCCCTCTGCTTACTCCATCCACATGTATCCTGCTTCCAGCAGTGTCAGCCTCCTGCTGTAGTGTCACCCTGCTCCCAGCAGTGTCAGCCTCCTGTAGTGCACAGTGCCACAACCTCCTGCGCGCAGTTTCACAGCCCTCTTCTCTGTTCCCCAAAAGAGTCCTCCACCAATGTGAAAAACCTACTCACGGGTGCTGCCCACTTCTGGTCCCTGTGCTCAGAGTTCCGTCCGCACACTCTCTGCCTCCGGCGACTTCTGGTTCCGGTCACGCACCTCCAGTATAAACGCATCCCATGGCTGAGGCATTACGTCTTTGACTAGTAGAGCTCGGTGCTGGTTTAAAAATAAGGGGGACCCCTACGTCCTTTTCCCCTGTATTTTTGGAACCAGGACTGGTCCAAGAGCCTGGTGTTGGTTCTTTTAATACAGGGGGACCTCAGTCAATTTTTTCCCTGCATTTTTAGAACCTGGTCCGTCTCAAAGAGCCCGGGGCTGGTTATGCTTATGATTGGGGACCCCACTCAGGTTTTTTTCCCCGTTTTTACACACTTTTTTACAGTTTCACACTGAGAAGCCTGCACGGATCTCACTAATCTGTGCATGCTTCTCCAAACACGCTGCCCAAAAGGTGGTCTATTTGAAATTTCTATTTTGGCCCGAGTTTCCTCCATTTACACCTGTGCTTGTATAATTCACACCAATTTCTGAAAATACGATACTTGCCAAAATTCTGTGTTCCAGTGATGTTTATGGAAAATCCTCCCGGGTTTGACCGATGGTGTCTTTAATCAAATATTCATGTTCACTTATGTTTTGTACTGCTATTTGATAAACAGTGCTGTGTTTTCTGTTTAGTAAATTTCCGAGTGTGAAAATACAGCCGTGTTTGCCAGAGTTTTGAACTTCGTAAATTCACCGTGATGTGTAGAGTGTACCAAGAATATGAATATGTACACACAACTGTACTGTATTTACGTAAATATAATTTATTTGTCCAATGATCACAAATATCAAATGCTAATAAATAAAATGGGGCAATACTGTTTGAAAAAGGGGAATTACCTCTATCAATTGTGGGTTCACACCTATTTTATGCACAGTGAACATGAGATTTGAATATTTTTTTTAAGTCTGCCTCTTGTATTGACACACACACACATATATATATACATATACACACACACACACACACACACACACACACACACACACACACACACACACACACACTTGTGCTCATAAGTTTACATACCCTAGCAGAATTTGTGATTTTCTGGCCATTTGTCAGAGAATATGAATAACTCACAAACTTTTCTTTCACTCATGGTTAGTGGTTGGATGAAGGCATCTATTGTCAAACAACTGTGTTTATTCTTTTTAAATCATAATGACAACAGAAACTACCCAAATGACCCTGATCAAAAGTTCACATACCCTGGAGATTTTGGCCTGATAACATGCACACAAGTTGACACAAACGGGTTTGAACGGCTACTAAAGGTAACCATCCTCACCTGTGATCTGTTTGCTTGTAATCAGTGTGTGTGCATAAAAGGTCAGTGAGTTTCTGGACTCCTGAAAGACCCTTGCATCTTTCATCCAGTGCTGCACTAACGTGTTTGGATTCTGAGTCATGGGGAAAGCAAAAGAATTGTCAAAGGATCTGCAGGAAAAGGTAATTGAATTGTATAAAACAGGAAAGGGATATAAAAAGATATCCAAGCAATTGAGAATGCTAATCAGCAGTGTTCAAACTCTAATTAAGATGTGGAAAATGAGGGATTCTGTGGAAACCAAATCACGGTCAGGTAGACCAACAAAAGTTTCAGCCACAACTGCCAGGAAAATTGTTTGGGATGCAACAAAAAACCACAAATAACTTCAGCTGAAATACAGGACTCTCTGAAAAAAAGTGGTGTGGTTGTTTCAACATGCACAATAAGGAGGCATTTGAAGAAAAATGGGCTGCATGGTCGCGTCGCCAGAAGAAAGCCATTACTACGCAAATGCCACAAAGCATCCCGCTTACAATACTCCAAACAGCACAGAGAAGCCTCAAAACTTCTGCAACAAAGTCATTTGGAGTGATGAGACCAAAATTGGACTTTTTGGCCACAACCATAAACATTACATTTGGAGGGGAGTCAACAATGCCTATGATGAAAGGTACACCATTCCTACTGTGAAACACGGAGGTGGATCGCTGATGATTTGGGGATGTGTGAGCTACAAAGGCACTGGAAACTTGGTCAAAATTGATGGCAAGATGAATGCAGCATGTTAGCAGAAAATACTGTAGGAAAATTTGCACTCATCAGCCCGGAAGCTGTGCATGGGACGTACTTGGACGTTCCAACATGACATGATCCAAAACACAAGGCCAAGTCGACCTGTCATTGGCTACAGCAGAATAAAGTGAAGGTTCTGGAGTGGCCATCTCAGTCTCCTGACCTCAATATCATTGAACCATTCTGAGGAGATCTCAAAATGTGCAGTTCATGCAAGACAGCCAAAGAATTTACAGGAACTGGAGGCTTTTTGCCAAGAAGAATGGGCAGCTTTACCATCTGAGAAAATAAAGAGCCTCATCCACACATACCACAAAAGACTTCAAGCTGTCATTGAAGTTAAAGGGGGCAATACATGGTATTAAGAACTGGGGTATGTAAACTTTTGATCAGGGTCATTTGGGTAGTTTCTGTTGTCATTATGATTTAAAAGAGTAAACACAGTTGTTTGACAATAAATGGCTTCACCCAACCACTAACCATGAGGAAAGAAAAGTTTGTGAGTTATCATTCATATTCTCTGACAAATGGCCAGAAAATCACAAATTCTGCTAGGGTATGTAAACTTATAAGCACAACTGTAATTATATATATATATATATATATATATATATACATACACACACACACACACACACACACACACACACACACACACACACACACACACACGTTGAGTATCCCTTATCTAAAATGCTTGGGACCAGAGGTATTTTGGATATGGGATTTTTCCGTATTTTGGAATAATTGCATACCATAATGAGATATCATGGTGATGGGACCTAAATCTAAGCACAGAATGCATTTATGTTTCATATACACCTTATACACACAGCCTGAAGGTCATTTTAGCCAATATTTTTTATAACTTTGTGCATTAAACAAAGTGTGTACATTCACACAATTCATTTATGTTTCATATACACCTTATAAACACAGCCTGAAGGTCAATTAATACAATATTTTTGATAACTTTGTGTATTAAACAAAGTTTGTGTACATTGAGCCATCAAAAAACAAAGGTTTCATTATTTCACTCAAAAAAGTCTGTATTTCGGAATATTCCGTATTTCGGAATATTTGGATATGGGATACTCAACCTGTGTGTATATATTTATATATATATATGGTGCAGGGGATGAGGTATTTGCAAGCGACCAAAGGTGTCTAATCAATAATGTAAAAACCAGGTGCTATAAAAATATATAATTTAATTTTAAAAGACAAAGCACTATAAAGGGGTAATATGTGAAATAATAACAATATTCAAATGCAGCCTAGTCAAGAAATATTAGATAAAAAAAAAAAAGAAGCAAAAGGCTAAGCTAAAAAGGTCAGAGACATATATGCCAAAATTCATAAAAGAGTACATAAAAACACAGAAAATCGGGTGTAAAATGCACAGGATAAAACATAAAAAAAGGGGGAGAGGTAGCTTATCTTAAGAGGTTGAGGTAAAATCAGAGTAGCACCCAACGCATTTCGTCCCTCATGGACTTCATCAAGGGGTCAAATACCTCATCCCCCTGCACCATTTTCTAACTTGTAGGCATATATACCAGTGCCTACATATATTTTTGAGGTTCTTAAGCTGACGCCCTAATATTTTGAAGGGAGTGTCCACCAGGCTATGTTCTGTTAATTATTTCGGAACGTATCTTTCCCGTACTGTCGTATATACCTTAGATACTACATCTGTGTCGCCGTTAGCTTCTTTTGTACACACACATATATATATATATATATATATATATATATATAGTGAACATGAGATTTGATTTTTTTTTTAAGTCTGCCTCTTGTATTGACACACACACATATATATATATATATATATATATATATATATATACAAATCTAGCAGCAGCCGGCACTCCAATACCAAAGTCACTGATGCTCAGGTGCCAGAACGAAGCATATGCACACATCCAACAAAGAACGGCACTCAGAGACAGAACATGAGAAAAGTTGTATTCCAAAACATCAGTCAACGTTTCGGGGAGTCAATCCCCGTCGTCAGGACAAATACACAGCAGAGTAACAGACAAAATGATCACTTACCCTCCTAAATACCCGAAAAGTGCTCGTCGCCGCCATCCCTTCCGCGCACGCCCGCAGCTCTCACTGCTTCCGCCGACGTCTCCACACATCCACTTCCGGAAGCCGCCGTTTCCATGGGAACCACAGCTTGCGGTTCACATCGTCCCCGGCTGCGTTCCACCAGCGGGGGGAGACGCAGGCCGCACATACAGAGGAGGCAGGGCTGTAACAAGAAAGGGACGGACACTGCAATGAGACACTACACATATAAAACATATAATAATAAGAAATAAACAGTACCTATAGAATCTGTCACAAATAACATCCAACCCAACATCACTAAATAGACACAAATACAGCAACAAGGTTACACAAGCATATTCCAGTTGATTTTTTCATTTAAACCACTGGGGGCACAAGTACCCAGTCTCATGATCCACTTGGTTTCTTTAACTAGCAGAGACTTAGCACGATCACCACCCCTTAAATTAAGGGGCACATGATCAATAATAAAATATCGCAAAGACTCCAGCGAATGGCCCGCACTCATAAAGTGTTTGGCCACCGGTTGGTCAATAGGTTTACCTTCAAGAGTGAGTTTAATGGCCGATCTATGTGCGGCCATCCTTTCAGAAAATTTACGTGTAGTCTGGCCGACATACATGAGCCCGCAAGGGCAGATGATGATGTATACAACAAACATAGATGAACAGGTTAAAACAAACCTGATATCATATGTTTTGTTGCAATGGGGATGCTTAAAGGATTTGCAGTTCAGCATAAATTTACATGTCGCACATCCACTACATCGGTAGCATCCATTAGGTTTATAGTAAACATTGGGGTGCCTGGTCTGACCCATACCAGTGATGTCAGTTCTGACAACTCTATCCTTAATGTTACGCCCCCGACGAAACGACATCAGAGGAGTAGTATGATGGAACACTTTTAACTCGGGATCTGATGACACAATAGGCCACAAAGCCCTAGTGGCTCTACTAACACCCCCACTAGAAGAGGTGTAGTCACTAGGGAAGGGAATCCTACGTGTGAGATGTCTAAGCTTTGGTTCCAAAAGGGTTTGCCGAGACATACCCAACACTTCCTCTTTCTGTCTGTTAAGCATGACAGGATCACACCCACGTGAGGCAAACCTATGGACCAAGGAGTCAAGTTCTTCAGGAACTTTAGAGGGGTCTGATGCTATACGAGCTACTCGCATCATCTGTGAACGAGGGAGCCCTTTCTTCAGGGGCTCAGGATGATGACTAGACGCTAGTAAAAGGGTATTCCGGTCGGTTGGTTTATGAAAAACCTCAGTAGACAGACAGCCATTTTCGAGGTGAATATTCACATCGAGAAAATGGATGTCCGTCAAACTGCACGAGTATGTGAATTTGATAGGAATATCCGAACTATTGACAACATCAATATACTCCACAAGCTTATCAAGACCCCCACCCCACAGCATGGCCGCACATAGATCGGCCATTAAACTCACTCTTGAAGGTAAACCTATTGACCAACCGGTGGCCAAACACTTTATGAGTGCGGGCCATTCGCTGGAGTCTTTGCGATATTTTATTATTGATCATGTGCCCCTTAATTTAAGGGGTGGTGATCGTGCTAAGTCTCTGCTAGTTAAAGAAACCAAGTGGATCATGAGACTGGGTACTTGTGCCCCCGGTGGTTTAAATGAAAAAATCAACTGGAATATGCTTGTGTAACCTTGTTGTTGTATTTGTGTCTATTTAGTGATGTTGGGTTGGATGTTATTTGTGACAGATTCTATAGGTACTGTTTATTTCTTATTATTATATGTTTTATATGTGTAGTGTCTCATTGCAGTGTCCGTCCCTTTCTTGTTACAGCCCTGCCTCCTCTGTATGTGCGGCCTGCGTCTCCCCCCGCTGGTGGAACGCAGCCGGAGACGATGTGAACCGCAAGCTGTGGTTCCCATGGAAACGGCGGCTTCCGGAAGTGGATGTGTGGAGACGTCGGCGGAAGCAGTGAGAGCTGCGGGCGTGCGCGGAAGGGATGGCGGCGACGAGCACTTTTCGGGTATTTAGGAGGGTAAGTGATCATTTTGTCTGTTACTCTGCTGTGTATTTGTCCTGACGACGGGGATTGACTCCCCGAAACGTTGACTGATGTTTTGGAATACAACTTTTCTCATGTTCTGTCTCTGAGTGCCGTTCTTTGTTGGATGTGTGCATATGCTTCGTTCTGGCACCTGAGCATCAGTGACTTTGGTATTGGAGTGCCGGCTGCTACTGGATTTGTGTATTAGTGCCCCCGTCTGGGAGCATTCGTTGCATGGCACCCACCGTTTGTTACAGCACTTATTCTACTATTTAATTGTTTGCCACAGTACCTAGATGGAGTCTGTAATTACATCTCCCCAGGATGCACCAGGCTTTCAGTGCTCCCGGATCACGGATATGGGAGAAACGTTTAGCTTCTCACAGGCTGAAATTGAACAGATCCTATGTCAAGAAGTGATCACAGACCCCGACAAGGGTGTGAATGCAGAAACATTATTTCACCAGATTTGGAGATTGAAGCGCAGATAGATTGATTATATGCTACATGGCAGTTCCCTTTCTGAATACTTTAGGGAACATAAAATACCTAGGGGATTCCGGGTGAGGAACGTCCCTACCATAGGGCGTAACAACCCGGACTTTGTCCGTAAATGGGTTGCCATTTTAAATAAATGCGCCTTTGATCTCATGATACTGGTGATTAATGAAGCTAATACAGAACTGATGGCGACCCGATCGAAGATTGCTGCGTTTGAAACTGCTTCTCTCAAAGTGTTGGAGGAGGATTCTTCCCAGGATTGGATCAGGAAACTGGAGACTCAGTGTCAACAGTATCAGAAAGACTTGCTCAAATTTAAACGTAATAAGAAATTGGCGGTTGATGCTGATTATGAGGACTACTAAGTCTATAGATGGTTGGTGGGAAACGAGCCAGCTAAAGCTCATCAGCGATTTCCCAGAACAAGGAGACCTTGGCATAAGAAAACTTCGTCCAGTAACCGACAGGAACCGCGCTCGAGTTCGGACAGCGAATTTGCTACATCTGAAGCTGATGATACCCCTGGTAATAAGGAAGCCCCTTTAGTCAAAGGTGGCCGAGCCACCACAAAACCTATAACCTCACTGCCACCCGCCGGGGTGGCCAGAACAAAAGGGGTGCGCGCTGTGACCCAGTGCCAAAATCGCTAATCTTCAATCTGTCCCAGCGGAAATTAGAGCCGGCGGAAATTTCGGTACTGTGCAAAGGTTTGAGCTTCGTCCCGACTAACCTCCATGATACCTTTAGTTGGTCTAAAGACATTCATGCATTTTCACGCAAGTTGAGGCTAAAAGAATTCTTTCAGCATTCTCCTGATACTAGTGACACTTCTATCTTTTCAAGTTTCCTTAAACGCTCTTCAAGATCCTCATTCGATCCAGTTTCGTCTAACGCTTCATTAAAATCCTTCCACCGGCTGTTGGATGAGTCTATCAACAAGTATACTGCAGCCCCAGCTAAAATCAAGTTCAATCTCTCCAGAGTTGAAACCAAAGCTCTTGAAAATCTAGCGTCGTATGACGATATTATAATCAGACCTGCCGACAAAGGCGGTGCTATCGTCATTCTAGATCTACAATTTTATAGGGATGAGATTTATGCGCAACTTGATGATGTGGAGGTCTATCGGAAATTGCCATCTGATCCGACATCTCAGTTTCAAAAAGAACTTCTGAGGATTCTCAATTCAGCCCAATTGTCTGGTAAACTTCCAGACAAAATTGTTAAAGCACTTTATGTTAGTCATCCCAGAGTGCCGTTACTTTACACACTCCCGAAATTGCACAAGAATTCCACGGAACCTCCGGGACGTCCGATTATATCGGCTCCAGATTCCTTATACCGCCCTGTTGCCCAGCTACTTGACTCCATCTTACAGCCTTTGCTGTTATCCAGAGACTCTCTTTTGAAGGACACTACTGCTTTTCTTAAAAAATTACAGTCCTTGACAGATATCCCTCCAGGAACTTTACTATGTTGTTTAGATGTCTGTAGTCTATATACGGCTATCCCGCATGACGCTGGTTTATTAGCTATGAGGAATTTCTTAAGGGCTGAACTCCCTGTACAGCTTTTTGACCACGAGCTGTTTCTGTCCCTCCTTGAATTAACCCTCAATCGCAATTATTTTTTGTTTGATGGCTCTTTTTTTATCCAGCTCAGAGGCTGTGCGATGGGGTCCCCTGTGGCCCCGTCATATGCAAATGTTTTTAAGTTTGAACAAGAGCAAAACATTTTTTTCTCCAACTCATCGATTGGCGACAGTATTTTATTATACTGTCGCTATATTGATGACATTTTTCTGCTGTGGGGTGGGGGTCTTGATAAGCTTGTGGAGTATATTGATGTTGTCAATAGTTCGGATATTCCTATCAAATTCACATACTCGTGCAGTTTGACGGACATCCATTTTCTCGATGTGAATATTCACCTCGAAAATGGCTGTCTGTCTACTGAGGTTTTTCATAAACCAACCGACCGGAATACCCTTTTACTAGCGTCTAGTCATCATCCTGAGCCCCTGAAGAAAGGGCTCCCTCGTTCACAGATGATGCGAGTAGCTCGTATAGCATCAGACCCCTCTAAAGTTCCTGAAGAACTTGACTCCTTGGTCCATAGGTTTGCCTCACGTGGGTATGATCCTGTCATGCTTAACAGACAGAAAGAGGAAGTGTTGGGTATGTCTCGGCAAACCCTTTTGGAACCAAAGCTTAGACATCTCACACGTAGGATTCCCTTCCCTAGTGACTACACCTCTTCTAGTGGGGGTGTTAGTAGAGCCACTAGGGCTTTGTGGCCTATTGTGTCATCAGATCCCGAGTTAAAAGTGTTCCATCATACTACTCCTCTGATGTCGTTTCGTCGGGGGCGTAACATTAAGGATAGAGTTGTCAGAACTGACATCACTGGTATGGGTCAGACCAGGCACCCCAATGTTTACTATAAACCTAATGGATGCTACCGATGTAGTGGATGTGCGACATGTAAATTTATGCTGAACTGCAAATCCTTTAAGCATCCCCATTGCAACAAAACATATGATATCAGGTTTGTTTTAACCTGTTCATCTATTTTTGTTGTATACATCATCATCTGCCCTTGCGGGCTCATGTATGTCGGCCAGACTACACGTAAATTTTCTGAAAGGATGGCCGCACATAGATCGGCCATTAAACTCACTCTTGAAGGTAAACCTATTGACCAACCGGTGGCCAAACACTTTATGAGTGCGGGCCATTCGCTGGAGTCTTTGCGATATTTTATTATTGATCATGTGCCCCTTAATTTAAGGGGTGGTGATCGTGCTAAGTCTCTGCTAGTTAAAGAAACCAAGTGGATCATGAGACTGGGTACTTGTGCCCCCGGTGGTTTAAATGAAAAAATCAACTGGAATATGCTTGTGTAACCTTGTTGCTGTATTTGTGTCTATTTAGTGATGTTGGGTTGGATGTTATTTGTGACAGATTCTATAGGTACTGTTTATTTCTTATAATTATATGTTTTATATGTGTAGTGTCTCATTGCAGTGTCCGTCCCTTTCTTGTTACAGCCCTGCCTCCTCTGTATGTGCGGCCTGCGTCTCCCCCCGCTGGTGGAACGCAGCCGGAGACGATGTGAACCGCAAGCTGTGGTTCCCATGGAAACGGCGGCTTCCGGAAGTGGATGTGTGGAGACGTCGGCGGAAGCAGTGAGAGCTGCGGGCGTGCGCGGAAGGGATGGCGGCGACGAGCACTTTTCGGGTATTTAGGAGGGTAAGTGATCATTTTGTCTGTTACTCTGCTGTGTATTTGTCCTGACGACGGGGATTGACTCCCCGAAACGTTGACTGATGTTTTGGAATACAACTTTTCTCATGTTCTGTCTCTGAGTGCCGTTCTTTGTTGGATGTGTATATATATATATATACACACACACACACACACACACACACACACACACACACACACTGGACATGGTGGGAAATTATAAGGTTTTTTAATCGATTGTCCTATCACTAGAGGGCTAGTAAGACTCACCCTTAGCAGTCTTGAGGTGTGCGGAGTTTCTTTTTAAAAGATGCTCATATTTAGCGTTGTCTTTTTAAAAAAAACACTGCAATTTTGCAAAAGCTGCACAGTTTAAAGTGTAAAATCATCTTAAATATTCATAATATAATACAGAATACCTGTTCTGATGGGGTATCGGCCGGTCAAGAAAGCTGATCGACTTGGGGAACATAAGGAAGCCGCTGCAACGTGTTGAGTAAGCTTTACACCTTCTCTTGCTAATCTATCAATGTTAGGAGTCCTGAAAAGACAACATGACTTTCTTTAACTTGCAACCTATTAATTCACTAGAAAGTAGAAACCAAAGTCTTAACTGTACTGTATCTGATGATTCACCTCTTTAAAGGAGTAGAATCACATGCAGTACCCAATATATAGGTCTAGTATCCAGTAAAGAGGAGAGACTCCGATAAAGGCAGTATTAGTAAACAGAGAGGCTGATGCAGAGTTAACTCAAAATATGCAGACACCTGTGGAATTAGTTGATGTCTGTAGGAACTGACACACTAGGAATACAACTAAACAGGAGCTACACTAGCTGTGATCTATAGTTCCACAGAGTAGCTGGTACTGGAGGACTAGAGATACTGATAACTGTAGTGCTAAACTCTGGAACAGGTCTTCAGGTAAGACGTTACTAGAGAAAAGGAACCTGGAGCTTAGCAACATAGCTACAGCAGGACAAGAGATATTGGGCCTAATTCATATCTGATCGTAGATGTGCTAAATTTAGCATGTCTACAATCATTTTCTCAGACATGCGGGGGGGGGGGGTCTTGTGCGGAGCGGAGAGGGTGGGTAGGGAAATATTTTAAGATGAGCAAAGAGATGGATGTTGGTGCAGTCTGGTTAATACAGGGTGCACTGCAGGCAGTAGCACCCACCACAGGGATGGCACCGAAATGGCCCGTAGGACTTCTAGAGGGCCGTGACACACCATGCAGTGTGTAACACTCCAGGTTCTGACACAAATTATAGTATACAGAAAAGAGGAAAAGGGAAAGATCTATTTTTCTTTCATCTTTTCTGTATACTTCCCATTTAACTCTCTGGGGAACACCTCCATCCCCTTACTATAACCACCAGCAAGTGGTAGTGAATTATTCTGTTTCTGGCTTGTGGAGATATCCTACCTCATCCTATAATACATATCAGTGATCTCACCTGTGCTTATGCATTTTTCCTCTTATCCCCATACCCTCACATAAACAAATTATAGTACAGGTTGAGTATCCCTTATCCAAAATCACACATTTTTGGGTCCCCTACTGAGATAATGACATATATTATATATGTACGTGTGTGTGTGTGTGTGTGTATATATATATATATATATATATATAATATTATATATGTATGTGTCATTATCTCAGCAGGGGAACCAAAAATGTGTGATTTTGAATTTTGTATAAGGGATACTCAACCTGTATATCATATGAAGTGACAACAAAATTCTCACAAAGTACGTTCCTTATCGTAGTAAGGCAAGTCTGCAATGGCTTTTCCTTCTGGCTTCTTTAATGGGATGTTTCCTGTTCTTTTTTCTTTTTAAAATAAAAGAACACCATTTGTAGTATCTCTCTAATGAGAGATAACTGCAATTCACTTAACGAGAATAGTGTTTGAAAGAAGAAAGGATCACTAACTCTTATGAGGCGTACGTATGTAAATGAAAGAGGCATACCCCACTCACAATTGAATTTTGGAGATGTTTACATAAAGGTGTCTTTAAACTTATATATTCATTTATCCTACATCAACATGTTATATGGCAGAATGGTGTATCCCACTCACTCTTGTGAATGCTGAGCAGTGCACATAAAGGTTTATTTCAATTCCACCATACATCACTAGCGGCAAACATGTTTGACTCAGAAAATTAATGTGAATAGAATAGCGTATCCCACTCACTAGTGTGGAAGCTGACTGGTACACATAAAAAGGTTTCTTTTAAAGTACAGACAGATACAGTATCATCAACAGAGGAGGTGTACCCAGCTCACAGTTTTGGTAGATAAATATTTCACATACTGTACAGTAAAGATTTTTTTTTATTTTTTTATAGTTTCTCCTTAGCTTCTGATAATTTTCCTTTGCTTTCCCATGGTGCTCCAAACGGGAATAGAATTATTTGGGAATTAATATTCTAAAAAAGGTGGATTAAATGAAATGTAATGGTCTGGACAGAAAAATAGAGATAAGGCCCCCATACATCTGAGCCCCATTTCACAGATTTCCCAACGAACCACCAATCATTAATCTGATCGGCGGTTCCAGTCTGGTTGGGGAATCGATATTTTGAATGTTTAATGTTCCCAATTCCCTGACCTGGCTGTCAGGGTATTGGGTCATTGATGTATTAAGGCCTTAAGACGTACCGCCAGTAATGGAATAAATTGTGAATACAATTGTTCACACTTCCCCCAGGATGAAGGAAGGATATAGTGTACTACATATGTTAGTCATTTTATTTTTTCAACGAGGAATAAGCTCAGGAGCCAGAAGGAGAACCCATCACATTACTATGATAAGGAACCTACTTTGTGAGAATTTTGTTGTCATCTCATTTTCCTTTCCATTCTATTAATTTTATTTTCCCTATTTGAGTGTTAGCACCTTAGATCATTGTCTCACTACCTTTTGCCCATTGTTTTTATTTAGAGTACCTGGAAAGAGTCACTGACAGTATCCATGCTGATGAGGATCATCGTCTCCTTATATATGAACAGTCTCAGACACCTGCAACAGATACACCTTTTAAGTAGGGGTATCAGCAAGTTTCTGTAGGCCTTCATTGAATGCATTTATGTTTACATGGGATGCGGTCAACATCCCGCCAGACGGAATCCCGGCGGTCAGAATACCGACCCTGGAATCCCGACTTATTCTCCCTCCGTGGGTGTCCATGACACCCACAGAGGGAGAATAAAGTAGTGTGCTGAGCAAAGCGAGGCACTGTGCCCGCAGCGTGGCGAGCGCAGCGAGCCCACAAGGGGCTGCGTTGCACTCGCCCCAATGTCAGGATTGTGCTGGTCGGGATTCCGGTGTCGGTATTCCGACCGCCGGGATCCCGTCCAGCGGGATTTTGTACTGATCCCGTTTACACATTGCCTCTGTAAGAAAGCTCTTTCCCACCCCTGTTCCGCTTTTCTGATCATTAGTGTAACTACAACTATGCATGTTATGGCGCATAGCCTATAAATGTGTGCACCTACTGTGTTTCTGGAGCATGCACCATGTAGAAACACGTAAGGTCAGTGGTGAAAGTATGCGGATACGCTCAGGTATGGAGTACCCTTAAGAAATTGGCAGCAGGTACGCAGTACCACCTGCCGCACACTTTGCCCCTGTGACCCCCATTACCACAATTATAATGCGCCACAAAACAACAAGACCGTGGTGTTCGGCAGCATGACGGCACCTCCCACTTAGGGTTACTGAGAGTGCAATGGTGATGTCATGACATCACATCACGATTCCTCCTCGGACGACTTTGGCTGGCATGAAGAGAGGAGCCTGGGTGTACTTTCCCGCAGCCTCCCTTGCTGGGAGCAGCAGTGCAGCTGTTTCCGTTCACTCAGCTTGTGTGACGCATCTGCACTGAGTGACTTTTGGGCTACTGGGCATGTCTCTGGCGTCACTGTGAGGGGTCATTAATTTATAATATAATGTGGACACTACTATATATGTACATTATTATGAGGGCAATACTATATATTTCTATTATACCAAGAGGAACTACTAAAGTATATATTCCTGTTATAATGGCAGCATTACTATATATTGTTATTAAATTGGGGCATTTCTCATATATATTTCTATTATACTGGGGGCAATACTAGATAAGGAGAGTGCCTGGCTAGGCAGGAAATCTATATAAGAGTCTTACATTTTTGTGATTGGTTGAAGATGTCTTTGTTGCTAGGCAGATCAGAGTTTTGAGTGAGTTGTAATTGGTTAGGGCCAGCCTATCGGTGAGTGTAGGGGAGGTGATTTAGTGCATGAAGGGGAGAAACTTCCAGATTTGCTTCCTCTTGTCGGTTGGAAGTGATAAATGAAGGCTGTATTATTGCTGTCTCTCTCACTCTTTCTACCCCTTGAGATTTCTGGCTCTGATTTTTATCTCTATTCCCTCCTTTTCAGTTATTTTTTATTCCCTATTTCTTTATCTATCCCTTTCCTTATCTACTTTCATTTTGTCATTTTAAACTATTGTACAGTTTTAAATTATTTGTTGCCCCCCCCCTGCTGCCTTCTCTTGCCCCCCTCCCTGCCATTCCAAATTGCCCAGCTCGTGTGTCCCCTGCAGCATGCCCAGGCCCAAGCGCTCTGCTCCCCGTCCCCAGCGGCTGGTGGACTCAGCTCCCCCGCCGGGGACTATGCGCCCCCACCGCCCTGCTGCTCTCCCTGCCAGGCCCGCTCTCAGCTCCGGAGCGGGAGATGCGACGGCGCATGATCCGTCAGCGCCTCCCGTCTCCGTGCACACTGCAGCGCCCGGCGGCACCGTGCGTCCCGCGGTCAATGGGTCTGGCACGGCAGTCGCTGGCCCTGGGGGGCTTCTGTCTTGCGGCAGGGATTCGGCACACCCAGCCGTGAGTGTCCCTGTGTCTGCAGCACCGGCCGGCCACATCTCTCCCGCGATCAGCGGGTATGGGACGGCGGTCACCGGTGCTGCTGCGGGCTACATGCGCGGCGCGGCTACCCCGGGGCATAGCGGGCCGATGCTATTGTGGCCCCTGATGCACCCCTGGCTGCTGGTGGGCATCACAGGGCCCCAGTGGCCGGGGGTGTCAGCGGGCATTTGAATGATCTAGCTGGGGGGAGTACTGTGCTCCGAGGGCAGGCTCCCCCCACGGCGGCAATTTTAGTGCCTGGCAGCAGCTCCGATGAACCTCAGCAAGCTGCTAGTGCTATGCTGGGTGGGGAGGGGCAGCCATCTGCTGGACACTTGGAGGTACTGGGGGCCTTTTCTGTACAAGGCTCCGCAGCAGCCTCTGTGTCTTTTCCAGGCCAACCTGCGACCTTTACAGCTTTCAGGTCCGTGGCGGGGGATAGTTTTACTACAGGCACCCTTGGCTTGCTGGCATTCTCATCCCCCAGCAGTATGGGCCTACCTTATTTGCAATTTCCGTTTGCCCCAGCAGTTTCTCAAAGTTTTCCCCCACTAGTTTCCACCCCACAGGTGGTCCAGTCAGTCTGGTCCTCTGGGATGGGGCAAGCTTTCGGCCACCTCCCTAATGTTTCTTCTTTCGTGGGAGGGTTCGAGTCCACTTCCCTTCCGGCGCCACCCTTCCATCAGTTTCCGTACTGTCAACCGCCTTATCCCCCGGTGTAGCCAGGGCCCTACGGGTATCCTTGGCAGGGCGGTTTTGGGTCCCCAAATGGTCGGTTTCCCAGCGTTAGCAAGGCAGGTATCGTTCCTCCGTACCTTCCCCCATCCCATGCGCCACCAGCTCAGGCGGTACCGTCCGTGTCGGGTACACCGTTACCTTTGGGGGCCCCGGGAGGGGTAGCGCCGCGCCCCCTCCCCGGTCCATTGGTTGGTTTGGCTGACGTTCCTGGTAACTTAATACCGCTGGTTTCTGTTCCCGAGGTTAGCGCAGACAGCTCTTCGGCCCCTCAGGCTGCTCCGGTGCAAAATGGATCCGGGAGGCGCGGAGACGCGGACCCATCTCCGGCAGGTGCCAGTACTTCGTTTCCTGGTCTCTCGCAGGTGGCTGAGATGGCCGACACCCCTGGCCCTTCAGGTTCTGGTGAGCATGATGTTGCGGCTGATTCATCTGTTGTGTCATCATCTGAATCCTCTGGTAGCAGCGAGGGGTCTGATTCGCCCAAACACCCGCACAAGCTTGCGAAATTAGTTGCGTGCAAGGTCGCCAAGGTGGTGGGCAAGGATAAGGTGCCGAAAAAGGTGGCGGCTCCTGACGAGCCTCCGTTGTTTTCGGAGATGGTGCGCTGCGCCAACACTGCTGTTAATCGGGGCTTACGGAAGAGGATGAAGGAGAAAATAGTTAAAGGGAAATTTGTCGACCTGTTCACCCTCACGGACGACATGAGGAAGGACTTCGAAAAGGCTAAGAAGGCGGGGGGTGTCGGTGAAAATGCTTTCCAGGGTTTTCATCACGAACATCTGAATGTGGTGAAATACATGTTTTTGATTAACGAGATGTTCTTAAAGTACAAAGGTTCCGTCTGGAGGGATAATGATGAAAAATTCTGTAAAAATCAGAATGGCAATCCGACGTTACCTTTGGGTTTTAGGGATGTCGAGGTTTGGATGGAGGTTTCCAACCAAGGGGGTAGTACGGTTGAGGGGCAGACTAAAAGGAAGTTTTCGGGGGGTAAGAATGTCCCGGGACGGCAGCGAAGGGCAAGTGTTTTGCGTTTAATGACTCTAAATGCACTAGGGGTGCGGCCTGTCATTTTCGTCACTCCTGCCGCATCTGTGAAGCCAATCAACCTGCCAAGGATTGTAAATCCGGAGGCGGGATTAAGCAGGCCAACCAGGGTGCTGCTGCCGGCAGTGCGAAATAGGGCACCCTCACCTATAGTTGTACCGGAGTTGGCTAAATGGTTGCACCATTACCCCAAGAGGGCGGATGCTGAGTTCTTGTTAGCCGGGTTTAGTTGCGGTTTTCGTTTGCCCATTTCGGAATCAGTTCAGGTCGTGTCTCGCAGGAATTTGAAGTCGGCAAGGGAGTTTCCCCATGTGGTCAGGCAGAAGGCGGAGGTGACGTTAGGTCGCATGTGCGGCCCTTTCACATGTGAGCCTCTGCCCGGGTTATGCGTATCCCCCTTGGGGGTAGTTCCCAAGAAGGCACCGGGCAAATTCCGCTTGATCCGGCATTTGTCCTACCCACATGGGGGCTCCATTAAAGACGCCATTCCTGAGGAGTTTTGCACGGTCAGGTATCAGTTGTTTGATGAGGCACTTGAGTTGATTCGGAGTTTTGGGCCCGCAGCACTGTTGGCCAAGAAAGATGTTGAGTCCGCTTTTCACCTTCTTCCCGTTCACCCCGACTCTTTCAGGTTCATGGGTTTTCGATTAGGCGTTTTTTTCTATGTGGACAAATGTTTGCCGATGGGTTGCTCTGTCTCTTGCGCCTATTTCGAGAAATTCAGCTCGTTCCTGCATTTGGTGCATTTCTGCGGGAACTGGGCACGTTGGGATCGCCCACTATCTCGATGACTTTCTTTTTGTATGCCCAAGAGACAGCAGCATTTGCCAGGAGCTCCTTTTTTCGGCGGTTGCCTTTTTTCAGGGTTCTGGGAGTGCCTGTTGCCCACGATAAGATGGAGGGACCCACGTGTTGCCTTTCTTATCTGGGTATCGAGGTTGACACTAGCACGGGTTGTTGTCGCATTCCTGCGGACAAGGTCAGGAAGCTTTTGGGACAGATCGAGGACTGCTTGAGTAAGCGTAGCGTTAGACTTCGCCAGGTGCAGTCTCTGTTAGGCTCCTTTAATTTTGCTTGCTGGGTCATTCCCATGGGGAGGGTTTTTTGCCGTAAGCTCGAGAGGGCCACGGCTGGAGTGACTGGGCCGCATCACAACATTCGTCTGTCTCGTGAGATTAAGGACGACCTTAGAACTTGGTCGACCTTTTTGGTTACCGTTAATTCCGAATTGTTGTGGCCCCTCCGGCCCGTCGCTAATTCTTCCCTGGAGCTGTTCACAGATGCTGCAGGTTCTACGGGTTTTGGTGCTTTTTTCCAAGGCGAGTGGTGTGTTTCGGCCTGGCCCCAGTCTTGGGTATCTCGTGGTTTTGCTGCTAACCTACTTTTATTGGAGCTGTTTCCGATAATTGTGGCGGTGGAGTTGTGGGCCTCCAAGTTGGTGAACCGGACGATCGTCTTTTGGTGCGACAATTTGGGGGTGGTGCAGGTGGTAAACAATCAACGTGCATCATCGCCATAGGCTTTGCGGCTGTTGAGATTTTTGGTGTTACAATGTCTACATTTTAACATCAATTTCACGGTGAAGCACGTGCCTGGGGTCGAGAACGGCATCGCTGATGCGCTGTCGCGTTTCAACTTTGCCAGGTTTTGCATGTTGGCCCCTGGGGCTGAGGCCCTAGGCTTGACAACTTCTGTTTGGCAGATTATAGAACTGGCGTAGCCGGCTTGGCGCTGAATTCCTTGGCTCCTTCGACCCATCGGGCATATGCTGCGGCTTGGCGTGAGTGGCAGGCGCACCAGCTTAGGTGTGGGGTAAGTCAGAGGAGGATGTTTTGTTGGCCTTTGTTTGGGAGTGTTACCAGAGTGGTAGGTCCAAGGCATCCATGTCCGCGGCTTTGACGGGGATTTCGTTTCATGCTCGGTTGCAGCAGGGTACGGACCCCACCAGGTCGTTTACTTTATCCAAGGCGCTCAGGGGTTGGGCAAGGTTAAGTCCATCCCAGCCAGATACGCGCAGACCTATTGACACGCAGTTGTTGCGCGAGCTCATGGCGATTCTGCCAGCGGTGACTGATTCCACGTTTGAGGCGTCCCTTTTCCGTGCAGCCTTTTCCTTTGCATTTTTTGGGGCCTTTCGGGTTGGCGAGCTGGTGGCCGCTAATAAACGGTCCACTGATACAGGCATGCTTTTCAGGGACCTGGTGCTCACGGACAGTGTCGTTATGTGTAGGTTACCCTGTTCCAAGACCGACCAGCTGGGTCGAGGATGCTGGGTGACTTTGAAGGCTCAGGAGGATGACGACTTGTGCCCTGTACTGCTCGCGCAAATGTATTTGCCCTTACGGCCTAATTGTGGTGCTCAAGTACTGCTGCACGGGGATGCATTGCCTCTTACTCGGTTTCAGTTTGCCGCTGTGTTGAAGCACTGTTTGGCCGCCCTGGGGCTAAATAGCGCTGAATATGGGGCGCATTCCTTCCGCATCGGTGCGGCAACTTGCGCTGCGGCGCGCGGCCTTCCACCGTCAGCCATTCAGGAAATGGGTCGATGGAAGTCTGCCGTGTTTAAGTCTTATATTAGATTGAGTAAGGTTTAATGTTGCGCTACTTGCGCTAACCCAAAAACGTTGTTTACCTGCCAATTTTGGAATGGTTAGCGTTCCACAATTGGAGGTGTGAAGGGATTATTTAAATTTTTCCTCCGAGGGGGCCTAATTACAATTGGCTGACACTTCGGGTCCACGGGAGGTTTTTTAAGTTTTCCCCTTCAGTTGGATTTTTTGTTACTAACTGTTCGGTTCGGTCTAACTTTTCTACTTCCCCGTTTTATGGGCACTGCCTGACAGCTAGGTTACTTTTTTCTTTTACAGTGTCCACTGATTCCACCGAACAGATTTGGGTAGTTTGCCATTCTTACGTGTTTTGGGCTGAGCGTCATCCCCTTGCTGATAGGTCATCTGAGTTGTTAGATGGTCGCAGAGTGCGATGGTTAGGTGTGAGAGGTATTAGGTGGTCTGGACGTTTGGATCTGTTGTTTCAGCAGGAACAGGGTTGGGGGCATCCCCAATGGTTGCTGCTGCACCTGGGTGGTAACGATGTGGGTCACCTTAAGGGTATAGATCTTATCCTTCGGATTCAGGCGGATTTGGGTGAACTTAGCTTGCTTTGGCCTGGTGTACGCTTGGTTTGGTCTGACATTATTCCTCGGTTTGTCTGGAGGGGATCCCGGAACGTCACAGCGCTTGACAGGGCTAGGAAGAAGATTAACTTTGCTGTGTCGAAGTTTGTGTTGGCTGCTGGCGGTTTGGCAGTTAGACATCCGCTATTGGTGCTCCAGAGTCCCTTTTATTTTAGGAAGGATGGTGTACATCTCTCCCATCTTGGGATTGGAGTTTTTCTGAGGGCTCTGTTTTCTTGTCTGGATTAGTTTGTTATCTTTGTAGTTAGGGATGGGAGTTGTTTTGACGGGTCTTTTGTTCTTGTTTGGTTAGTTGGTTCTGGTTGGATTTCATTCGTATTGGGTTGGCGGGCTGCGTTTCTCTGAAACTGGCAGTGGCGGGAAGGCACTACTGGCCAGCGGTCACTTGTAGCATAAGTGGTGTTGTGGGGCACTTACCCCTTTTGAAGGACAGTGAGTGTGTCCTGCCCTTGTGGGGGGGCGAGGGGCGCTTCCTCGGGGAGCGTCCTCACTCTGCTATAGGAAGGGGTGGTGAGACCTTCACAACACAGGTTATGCTAATATATATAGATGGGGCGTTTGAGTCGCACCCATGACAGTTGGGGCGTTTAGTCGCCGCCATTTTGTAAGATCGTGACTAGAACTGGTTAGTGGTAGCGTCTTCTTGGCCACCCACTACAAGTGAGGTCATTCCAATTAATAAATTCAATGACCATTTAATCCAACGCAGTTGTGTCCGTGTCTTTATTTTAGTTGATAAGCTAGCTTAAAGTTTATAGTTAATGTCTAGCACAATAAATTAATAGACGGCTTATATATTTCTAGCGTTGCTTCTAGAGTTCAAAGATAAGGGGCTTTGTCATGTAGCCACTCCCACTAGTGGCATGTGACCACACCCCCTGACACCGCATGACCATACCCATTTTCAGTACCACTAAGAAAATATTTTACTTGCACCACTGCGTAAGGTAATTTGCAAAACGGACTTGTAATTAACTCTGAATCAGCCACAGAGAATATAAAGAAAAATATTTACATGTATAAAACATACTTTATTATCTCTATTTCACACAAAAACCAGTTGTTAAAAGTAAGCATGTTCACAATATGAATGTCGTCTCAAATACTAAGGGGTATATTTGCTAAAGTGTGGGATTTTAGAAATGGAGAGGTTTGCTAGAATCTGGTTGCTTTGGGCAACATCTTCTAGAAGGTGCTAGATAAAAGAATCTGATTGGTTGCTATGGGCAACATCTTCACTTTTAAAAACAAGCACTTTAGTAAATATACCCCTCAGAAAGGTACTTATATGTACATCCCAACTGCCCCGACTTAGGCAGAACATTGCCTACATTTGTGCTCTTTTCCTCTATTGGGACAGATCATTTCTCCTCTGAAAATAACTTGAATTTGGTGGTAACTTTTTGTTTAGGTTTCTCTCCGTATCTACTATTCTGCGCAGTCTAGCACTCACATGAATAGGCAAGTAATTTGTATCTTTATTCAAAAAGCAATAGAGCAGCACAGTGCCTAGCAGGCAGTAAGGAAGGCTGTGTGGTCAGTATTGTTGCACAGGGCAGGATGTCCTGGAGGCGGAACCTGCCATGCTAACCTGCTGCCACTGTGATGTATGTTACGCTACTGGCACACCTGGCTCCATCTCTCTGCCCATTACACACATCCTGAAAGAGGCACTATCACCAGACCCACCAGACTATGGGACACGTGAAGCCTATCCCACTGGCAAGAGCCATGTCGGTGGTGATTCCAGGAGTGAAGACAACACTGAAAAACAACATCAGTGAATATGTTCTGGGGCTCACAAACAGGGACTGGTGGGGAGTGCCTTCTTAGCCTGGCAAAGCTGCCACAGACACCAGGCAAACACGTTCACATACCCCAGCAACCACCACTGAGACCAGCAGAGAGTACATGCAAGGAATCGCGGCGCACCCACCGCTACACACTGTTGATAGGCGAGACCCATGCAAGACACAAAGAATAACATAATGTAGGTTTGTTTTTTCTAGCAGGTGTAATGTTTACAAAGACTAAGTCACCAGGGCAGAGCTGAATAGAATATCTAGGCTGGGCTTTCCCTGACATGGTCATATCTAATACGTCCAGTCGAAAACACCCACTAGGCGGCTGCTGGAAGAAAATTTTCCTACCCCAGTGCCTGCCGTGCTGCCAATCACCACCAGGAAAATCTAATGTTGCAATGGTCTGATATAATCAACCACCAATGCTTGCGCAAGTCAATGTTTATAAAAAGATTTTTTTATTTTATGTTTATTATAAATAACATTGTGGTGGATATGTTTTAAATAGATGTTCTTAGCCTAATTCATAAAAAAAAAACAATTGCGGAGCATTTTTAAAAAAAAATATTAGCCAGTTAAGAGGCTTGGATGGACAGTGTTTTATGAATGGATTTATGAGGCCACATTCCTTCCCCACGAAGCCATGCATTTTGTGGCCCAGTGCGACAATGTCTAGCTATGGCTCTAGTGCCTGGTAGATGCCAACATTACACAACAAATTCTTACCTTATTGTATTATTCCCAAAACAACCAACATCCCCGATACCAAGGTCATCCACCAGGAGCAGTAATACATTAGGCTTTTCAGCAGTTGCTTCATTTATTGGAAATAAGCAAAGGAGCAGAAGAAGATTTAAAATAGCCATTATATTCCTGCAACAGAGAGTAATTCATATAATTAGTTAGGGATAAACAATAGAAATTGAATAGAGAAACAATACGGTGTATTCATAGATTTTTGTCATGATAAAAATTAGTGATTCACCCTGATTCACGCCCCCATTGGGTTGTTTGCATGTCCTCTGCATATATTCCACTTTTACCTACCACACTTAGGGGGTAATTCCAAGTTGGTTGCAGCAGGATTTTTTTTAGCAGTTGGGCAAAACCAAGGCCCTCATTCCGAGTTGTTCGCTCGCAAGCGGATTTTAGCAGATTTGCTCATGCTAAGCATCCGCCTACTGGGAGTGAATCTTAGCATCTTAAAATTGCGAACGATGTATTCGCAATATTGCGATTACACACCTCGTAGCAGTTTCTGAGTAGCTTCAGACTTACTCGGCATCTGCGATCAGTTCAGTGCTTGTCGTTCCTGGTTTGACGTCACAAACACACCCAGCGTTCGGCCAGACACTCCTCCGTTTCTCCGGCCACTCCTGCGTTTTTTCCGGAAACGGTAGCGTTTTTTCCCACACGCCCATAAAACGGCCTGTTTCCGCCCAGTAACACCCATTTCCTGTCAATCACATTACGATCTCCAGAACGATGAAAAAGCCGTGAGTAAAATTCCTAACTGCATAGCAAATTTACTTGGCGCAGTCGCAGTGCGAACATTGCGCATGCGCATTAAGCGGAAAATCGTTGCGATGTGCAGATTTTTACCGAGCGAACAACACGGAATGAGGGCCCATGTGCACTGCAGGGGAGGCAGATATAACGTGCAGAGAGAGTTAGATTTGGGTGGGTTATTTTGTTTCTGTGCAGGGTAAATACTGGCTGCTTTATTTTTACACTGCAAATTAGATTGCAGATTGAACACACCACACCCAAATCTAATCTCTCTGCACATGTTATATCTGCCTCCCCTGCAGTGCACATGGTTTTACCCAAATGCTAACAAAAATCCTGCTGCGATCAACTTGGAATTACCCCCTTAATCTGATTCAGATTGGGTTGTTTGCGGGTCCTCTGCATAGATTCCACTTTCATCTACCACACTTATCATGCTCTCCCCGCTTAGAAGCTTGAAAAACAGGTCAAACTGGTCTCAAGAAATTGCTGCGGTCATATATAATACATTCTTCTTATTTCTTTCATTCCTGGAGTAATGTCTAGTAGTCTCTCTCTCTTTGTACTCACCTGTGCTTAATTATTAAAACCAATGTTATAGAGAAACACTGCTTTAATATGCTTTTGCTGAGACTTTGTTGAGGGTAAACAGCATACCCTCCAACAGTGGCGTAACTAGAAATTTTTCTCCCCCAAGCCAAAAAATCCTTCGGCGCCCCCCCCCCCCCCCATAACCCCCATAATTGGCACTAGTAAAGGGACAAATATGCGCGCGCCGCCAAAAAGGGTGTGTGGCTTCGTTGAAACGGGCGTGGCTTTGCGTAAAGGGGCGTGGCATTGCAGGAAAAGACTACCTTATACCCCAGTTTTGCACCTGCACGCCCAGACGTTAGCCACCACAGGAAAGAAAAATAATCCTGATTCATGCCCCTTACATTATTTGTCATTTTTCCTCCTTATAGTAATGCCCAGTATACATTATTCCACATACTGCAATGGCCTTAGCCATTATGCCACACACAATAATGCACATGACACAATATGCACACACTGTAATGCCCCCGACACATTATGCCACACACCGTAATGCCTGTGACACATTATGACAGGAATCGCAATGCCCGTTATACATTATGCTACACACTGCAATGCCCCTGATACATTTTATGTTATAGCACATACAATGTGCTATTATAGCACATACAATGTCAGTGCTATATGTATAGATAATAATACAGTGCTATATATATAGCACATACAATGTGCTATTATAGCACATACAATGTCTGTGACACAGTATAACACACCACAATGATCCTGAGACATTATACCACATACCACAATGCCCGTGATATAGTATACAACACACCGTAATGCCTGACACATTATGACACACACCGCAATGTCCGTGATACATTATGCCACACACCGTAATGCCCATTACACATTAAGTTCTACAGTAAGGCTTCTAATTACTTTTAAATTACCTGCTCATTGCCAGGGGTTTCATGCTCTTGGTTCCATGCACGGTGCCAGGGGTTTTCATGCTCAGGGTGTCATGCTCGTTGCCAGGGGTTTCATGCACTGGGTGTCATGCTCGTTGCCAGTGGTTTCATGCTCTTGGTTCCATGCACGGTGCCAGGGGTTTTCATGCTCAGGGTGTCATGCTCGTTGCCAGGGGTTTAATGCACTGGGTGTCATGCTCGTTGCCAGGGGTTTCATGCACTGGGTGTCATGCTTGTTGCTAGGGGTTTCATGCACTAGGTGTCATGCTCGTTGCTAGGGGGTAGTGCTTGTTGCTAGGGCCATGCTCCCAGTGCCACATATGCCCCCAGTGCCAGGTATATGCCCCCAGTGCCAGATATTCCCCCACAGTGCCAGGTACATGCCCCCAGTGCCACATATACCCCCCCCCAGTGCCACATATGCCCCCTCAGTGCCTGCTCCCCCCAGTGGCAAATATTCCCCCACAGTGCCACATATGCCCCCTCAGTGCCTGCTCCCCCCAGTGCCAGATATTCCCCCACAGTGCCAGGTCTATGCCCCCAGTGCCAGATATTCCCCCACAGTGCCACATATGCCCCCTCAGTGCCTGCTCCCCCCAGTGCCAAATATTCCCCCACAGTGCCAGGTATATGCCCCCAGTGCAAGATATTCCCCCACAGTGCCAGGTATATGCCCCCAGTGCCAGATCTTCCCCCACAGTGCCAGGTATATGCCCACAGTGCCAGGTATATGCCCCCAGTGCCAGATATTCCCCCACAGTGCCAGGTATATGCCCCCAGTGCCAGATATTCCCCCACAGTGCCAGGTATATGCAACCAGTGCCAGATATTCCCCCACAGTGCCAGGTATATGCCCCCAGTGCCAGATATTCCCCCACAGTGCCAGGTATATGCCCCCAGTGCCAGATATTCCCCTACAGTGCCAGGTATATGCCCCCAGTGCCAGATATTCCCCCACAGTGCCAGGTATATGCCCCCAGTGCCAGGTATATGCCCCCAGTGCCAGATATTCCCCCACAGTGCCAGGTATATGCCCCCAGTGCCAGATCTTCCCCCACAGTGCCAGGTATATGCCCACAGTGCCAGGTATATGCCCCCAGTGCCAGATATTCCCCCACAGTGCCAGGTATATGCCCCCAGTGCCAGATATTCCCCCACAGTGCCAGGTATATGCCCCCAGTGCCAGATATTCCCCCACAGTGCCTGCTCCCGCCCCCCCCCCCCCCCCGCCCCACCCCACCCGCTCCTTTGTGTTGGAGGGACACGGAGCGCATAGCGCGCCTCTCCTGTGTCCCTCCTGGCTCTCCTGCCGGTCTAATAAAGGAAGTGCCGGTTCATGAGCCAATCAGAGCTCACGAACGGCACTTCCTTTATTAGACCGGCCGGGGGAGAGCCAGGGAGGGACACAGGAGAGGCGCGCGATGTGCGCTCCGTGTCCCTCCTTACAGCAGCGGAGGGAAGGAGACCGCAGATTGACATGCGGACGCTCGTCCGCATGTCAATCTGTGCAAAGTCAGTGGCGCCCCCGCAGTCCTCGCGGTGGCTTGGGGGCGAGGGGCTGCGGCACTGCCCTCCAACATAACACCTTCCACCAGGTACAAAATGCTCTGCTACTGGACTTCCCACTTAATATATGATTGCAGACACCTGTGTTGAACTAAATAAGTGATGAGAAGGAAGTTTTAACACATGTGACTGTAATCATAAATTAGGTAGGATGTGCAAGAGCAGAGTATTTTGTATATAGTGGAAGGGGTCAAGTTGGAGGGTCTGAAACAGTAGCTTTCAACAATATACAGTATTTCTAGATTGTGCACCCTGTATACAATGTGGCCAGGGACGATATCAGTGTATGGGGCCCTGACAGAGAAGGACCCATCCATGCCGAAGATCCTGGCTGCAAACGTTTTATTCACAAGCCCATATCTGCCTGTAAGATGCAGTATGCAGCAATGATCATCATTACTGATGAGACCCCATCTGTGAGACTGTGATCAACAATTTGTCTCCAGAGTCAAGTAGAGCTTGTGTGAGGGCACTGGGTTTGCATGCACCAGGCCCTCTGTGACTTCCCTCTTTGGGGTAAATTTACTAAGGTGGGAGTTTTTTTAGAACTAGTGATGTTGCTCTTAGCAGCCAATCAGATTCTACTTAACATTTATCTAGCTGCTTCTAGAAGAAAAGAGATAGAGGGCTAGATGCATCATTGCTTGGAAAGTGATAAAATGGAGAGTAAAAAGTACAAGCCAATCAGGTCCTAACTACCATGTCACAGGCTGTGTTTGAAAAATGGCAGTTAGGAGTTGATTGGCTGGTACTTTATCACTCTCCATTTATCACTTTCCAAGTTAAGATGCATCTAGCCCAGAATCTGATTGGTTGCTATGGGCAACATCACTAGTTATAAAATAAAACTCCCACCTTAGTAAATTTACCCCTTTGTCTCTGGACCAAGATCTCTTCCTCTGATCTGCTGTTGAATAAATATAGGTGTACAGAATTTGCATGTGCTGTGGCCCAGTGTTAATTTTGGCAAGGATTTTCAACTTAGTTTTATTCTTAGTAGAGATGAGCGGGTTCGGTTTTCAGAGAACCGAACCCACTCAAACATAGGCGATCCGGGCCACAGCTCGGATCTCCCTGCCTGGCCCGGATCCCAAATCGAGGCAAAACCTTTATACTGTAACCCGCTGTCAGATCCTGAGATTTTTGGCTTGGGCGCCAGTCCCATTGCATTCAATAGGCTGACAGCCAATCAGCGTGTCCCCAAAGGCTACAATGGCACAAGATGGATGCTCCCACCGCGCTAATAGCGCTGCCGCCCACACTGCCGACACCGCTGCCCACATTGCCAACACTCCCACACTGCCAGCACCCCTGCACTTCCGACACTGCCGGCAACCCTGCACTGAGGACACGGCCGGCACTCCTGCACTGAGGACACCTTCAGCACTCCCCCATTGCCAACACTGTCGGAACCCCTCCACTGAGGATGCTGCCGGCACTCCTGCCCTGAGGACACCTCTGGCACCCCTGCACTGAGGAAACTGCATGCACTCCTGCAATTCTGACACAGCCAGCACCCCCGCACTGCCAATACCTCTAAACAGAGGACACTGCCCACACTGCCGACTCCCCCGTACAGAGGACACCAGTGGCACCCCCGAGCTGCCAATACCTCTGGCACCCCACATAGAGGACACCCGCACTGCCGGCAACCCAGCAGTGAGGACACCATCCGCACCCCTGCACTGAGGACATAACTGGGACACCCGCACTGCTGACACCCCTGCAGTGAGAACACCTCCGGCACTCCCCCATTGCCGACAATGCCGGCACCCCTGCAGTAAGGAAACCGCATGCACTCCTGCACTGCTGACACAGCCAACACCCCCACACTGTCGATACCTCTACACAGCCCACACTGTCGACTTCCCTGTAGAGAGGACTGGGACATCTGCACTGCCGACACTGCTGACACCAACCCAGTGAGGACACTGTCGGCACCCCTGCACTGAGGACACAGCCAGCACCCCTGCATTGCTGACAATGCCTGAACCCCTCCCCACTGTCAACAGCGCCAACATACCCACATTGAGGATACCGCCAGCACCCTCACACTGCTGACACCACTGGCACCTCTGCATTGAGGACACTCCCGCACTGTGCACAGCCCCATACTGAAGACAATGCTGACACTCTCAGCCACAGTAAGTGCACTATTGTTGTATCTGACCTGCATTGTATCTCGTACTGTATTCGACGCACACTGTATCTGACCTTGCAATATAGCCAACCCACACTGTATGATACCTGCACTGTATCCGACCCAAACTATAAACTGCAATGTATCCAAACCACACTGTATTACACATTGTATCCGACATGCACTGTATCCAACCTGCACTGTGTCTGAACTGCACTGTATCTGACCAGCGCTGCATCTGACCAGCACTGTAACCTGGTCAATATTTAACTGTGTGTCCCCCACTGTACTACGTAGATACGGAATAGTTTTTTGCGAATGGGGAGATTTTGGGGAGCTGCATGACAAAAAGGATGATTGATTGGGGCTTTACATGGACACAAGGTGCCAGTCAGCAGTGACCCCCAGAAGGGAGGTACAGACTGGGCAATGAGAATAGGTATGTGCTGGGGCCATGTGCACTTGTGTTGAGGGCACCAATGTCTGCTGTTGCTATTTTACACATGGGTGGTCATTCCGAGTTGTTCGCTCGCTAGCTGCTTTTAGCAGCATTGCAAACGCTAGGCCGCCGCCCTCTGGGGAGTGTATCTTAGCTTAGCAGAATAGCATACGAAAGATTAGCAGAATTGCTACTAAATAATTCCTTGCAGTTTCTGAGTAGCTCCAGACCTACTCCTAGATTGCGATCACTGCAGACTGTTTAGTTCCTGGTTTGACGTCACAAACACGCCCTGCGTTCGGCCAGCCACTCCCCCGTTTCTCCAGCCACTCCTGCGTTTTTACCTGGCACGCCTGCGGTTTTTAGCACACTCCCTGAAAACGCCAAGTTGCCGCCCAGAAACACCCACTTCCTGTCAATCACACTGCGATCACTCGAGTGTTGAAAAAACGTCGCTCGAGCTTGTGCAAATCTCCAAAGTTTTGTGTTAAATTACTTAGCGCATGCGCGCTGCGTAACATGCGCATGCGCATTTTCCATCTAATCGCTGGGTTGCGAAAAACGGAACAAACTAACAACTCGGAATGACCACCATGATTTCAGGTTTTTTTCTTTGCTGTTTGCTAACTACTTTAGAGGAATGATATTCTACACACGATTCTCAGGAAATTTTTGTGTTGGATTGTTTTATATTGATAGTACTTGTGAGTTGGTTATAACTACTACATTACTAATTTGTAAAACATTTTTTAAAGAGAAATAACTGCTGTGTGTTTGTGCCTCTGCTCTGTTGCTTAGCCAGGCTTTGGCCTATGGGGGTAATTCAGACCTGATCGCTAGGGTGCCTTTTTTGCAGCCCTGCGATCAGGTAGTCAGAGGGAGGGTATTTGCTCTGTGCAGGTGTGCGATCGCATTGGTAGCAGAGCTGCACAAACCATGGCTGTAACTAGGGGGGCTAGGGGGGCATGTGACCCGGGCGCGGGATTGGATAGGGCGCTGGGATCAGCTGCGTCTGACACAGCAGAGAAGGTAGTGGATAAAAAATAGGATTTTAATTACCTGCCAGTAAATCCTGTTCTCGTAGTCCGTAGAGGATGCTGGGGTCCATTTTAGTACCATGGGGTACAGACGGTTCCGCAGGAGCCTTCGGCACTTTAAGACTTTTTAACAGTGTGAATTGGCTCCTCCTTCTATGCCCCTCCTCCAGACCTCAGTATAGGAACTGTGCCCGAGGAGACGGACATTTTCGAGAGAGTAATTACTATTAAACTTGTGGCGAGATTCACACCAGCTCACATCATACACAAAAAACATGTCGGCTAACATGGCCTTTAACATAACTCATGCCAACCTGCATGCATAACGCAACAGCAACAGCTGTTAACATATGAACATATGAAAACTGTGCAAAAAGATAAATGTAATCAGCAGGAAAAATGAGCACTGGGGGGGGCTCCCAGCATCCTCTACGGACTACGAGAAAAGGATTTACCGGCAGGCAATTAAAATCATATTTTCTCTTACGTCCTAGAGGATGCTGGGGTCCATTTTAGTACCATGGGGATGTACCAAAGCTCCCAGTACAGGCGGGAAAGTGCTAATGTTCCTGCAGAACTGACTGACCAAATTAAAGGTCGTCAGCAGCCAAGGTGTCAAACTTATAAAACTTAACAAACGTGCTTGCACCTGACCAAGTAGCTGCTCAGCAAATTTGCAATGCCGAGACACCCTGGGCAGCCGCCCAGGACGAACCCAGTTTCCTTGTAGAATGGGCTTTTACCGAAGTCGGTAACGGCAATCCTGCCCTGGAATGAGCGTGCTGAATGGTACCCCTGATCCAGCGCGCAATAGTCTGCTTAGAAGCAGGACCCCCAATCTTGTTGGGGTCATAGAGGACAAACAAAGATTCTGTTTTCCTTATCCGAGCCATTCTTGCAACATAAGTCCTCAACGCACTGACGACATCCAAGGACTTTGAAAAGGCTGAGGTCAGAAGCCACTGGCACCACCACTAGTTGGTTCATATGGAAAGAAGACACAACCTTCGGAAGAAAGTGCTGACGTGTTCTCAGTTCAGCCCTATCTTCATGAAATATTAAATAAGGACTCTTGTGTGAGCTCCTAACTCAGACACTAGTCTGCCTGAAGCCAAGGCCAACAGCATGATCTCTTTCCAAGTGAGAAACTTCAACTCCACCTCTTGCAGAGGCTCAAACCAGTCCGATTTAGGGAACTGTAGCACCACATTAAGATCCCATGGCGCCGCAGGAGGCACAAAGGGAGGTTGGATGCGCAAAACCCCCTTCAGGAACGTCTGGACCTCAGGAAGGGAAGCCAACTGTTTATGAGATAAAATGGACAAGGTCGAAATTTGGACCTTGATAGACCCTAATCTCAATCCAGCATCCACACCCGCCTGTAGAAATAGGAGAAGACGTCATAATTGAAACTCCCGCGCAGGAGATTTCTTGGATTCATACCAAGATACATATTTTCTCCAAATCCGATGGTAATGTTTGGACGTTACCCCTTTCCTGGCCAGAATAAGTGTGGGAATGACTTCATTGGTAATACCATTACGGGGTAGGATCTGGCACTCAACAGCCATGCCATCAAATGCAGCCACGGTAAGTCCTGATAAACTAACAGCCCCTGCTGAAGCAGGTCCTCGCGAAGAGGAAGAGGCCGAGGATCTTCCAGTAATAACTCTTGAAGATCTGGATACCAAGCCTTTCTTGGCCAGTCTGGAGCAATGAGGATTGCTCGAACTCCTTTTCTTCTGATGAACTTGAGAACTTTTGGAATAAGTGGAAGTGGAGGGAACAGATACACCAACTGAAACACCCACTGGGTCACCAGTGCATCTACCGCTATTGCTTGTGGGTCTCTTGACCTGGAACAATATTTCTGAAGCTTCTTGTTAAGGCGTGATGCCATCATATCCACTTGAGGAATGCCCCAACGACTTGCCACCTCCGCAAAGACTTCTGGGTGGAAGCCCCATTCTCCTGGATGGAGATCGTGTCTGCTGAGGAAGTCTGCTTCCCAGTTGAATGAAAATTGCTGACAGAGCTTTTGCATGCCTTTCTGCCCAGAGGAGTATCTTTGTCACATCTGCCTTTGCCGCTCTGCTTTTTGTTCCGCCTTGACGGTTTATGTAAGCTACTGCCGTTACATTGTCTGACTGGATCTGTATGGGACGACCTTAAAGAAGATGTGCTGCTTGATGAAGACTGTTGTACACAGCTCTCAACCCCAGAATATTTATGTGAAGGAGAGTTTCTTGACTTAACCATCTTCCTTGGAAGCTTTCGCCTTGCATGACTGCTCCCCATCCTCGGAGACTTGCATCCGTGGTCACCAGGATCCAAGCCTGAATCCCGAACCTGCGTCCCTCCAGGAGGTGAGAAATTTGTAGCCACCACAGGAGCTAAATTCTTTTCGCTGACAAGATTATCCTTGCACTGATGAACTGATACTCTTCGTGGTCTCAAAATTTGTTTGACCATGCTCTGGATCTCCAGAGCCTTTTCCACCAGTAGAAATACTCTCTGTACCTCGGTGTCCAGTATCATTCCCAAAAATGATAATCTCATTGTCGGTTCCAACTGTGATTTTGGAAAGTTGATGATCCAACCGTGCTGTTAAAGCACCGTCAGGGATAATGCTATGTTCTGGAGTAGCTTGTCCCTGGATCTCGCTTTTATGAGGAGATCGTCCAAGTATGGAATTATGTTGACTCCTGGCTTGTGACAGAGAACCATCATCTCCGCCATCACCTTGGTGAATATTCTCGGAGCCGTGTAGAGCCCGAACGGTAATGTTTGGAATTGGTAGTGGCAATCCTGAACCACAAACCTCAAGTATGCTTGATGTGGCGGGTAAATGGGGACATGCAAGTAAGCATTATTGATGTCGAATGACACCAGAAATTCCTTCTCTTCCAAGCTGAAAATCACTGCTCTCAAGGATTCCACCTTGAATTTGAACCTTTTCAAATAAAGATTCAGAGATTTTAGGTTTAAAATCGGTCTGACCGAGCCACCCGGCTTCGGTACCACAAACAGGCTTGAATAAAAGCCTTGGTTCTTCTGTTCGGCAGGAACCAAGGAAATTACTTTGTCTTGACATAATTTGTGTATTGCATTCAGGACATTTGCACTGTCCTGAGCAGAAACTGGCAAAGCTGATTTGAAAAATCGGCATGGGGGAAGGTCTTAAAATTCCAACCTGTAACCTTGGGATACTATCTGTAATATCCAAGGATCCAGATCTGAGTGAACCAAGACCTGGCTGAAAAAGAGTAGATGTGCCCCCACCCGATCGCACTCCCGCAGGGGAGCCCCAGCGTCATGCTGTGGCTTTTGCAGAAGTAGTTGCTGACTTCTGCTCCTGGGAGCCTGATGGTGTTGTAGGTTTTCTACCTCTTCCTCTCCCTGTGAAAAAAAGGGGTACTCTTAGCCTTTTTGTACTTGTTGGGCCGAAAGGACTGCATAGTATGAGAATGATATACTTTTTTAGCCGCTGCAGCTGCCGACGGCAGAAATGCTGAATTTCCAGATGTAGTAGTTAATATCATGGCATCCAACTTCTCACCAAAGAGGGCCTCACCATTGTAGGGGAGCGCCTCAATATTTCTTTTGGATTCTGCGTCAGCATTCCATTGGCGGATCCATAGTGCCCTGCGGGCTGAAATCACCATAGCAGAGGCCCTCGAGCCCAGTAAGCCAACGTCCTTCATAGCCTCAACTAAGTAACCTGCAGATTCTTTGAAATGACCTAGAAAAAGAAGCATATCTTTATCGACCGTGTCAATATTAACAATCAAGTTGTCTGCCCACTTTTCCACTGCGTTACCTACCCACGCAGAAGCAATTGTGGGCCTGAGTAATGTACCCGTAGCAACATAGATGGACTTTAAAGTCGTCTCTAATTTGCGGTCAGCAGGTTCTTTTAATGAAGCTGACCCTGGGGCAGGTAAAATGATTTTCTTCGACAACCTAGAGACCGAGATGTCTACCATTGGGGGTGACTCCCACTTACGCCTGTCCTCCTCAGGGAAAGGGTACCCTACCCACAACCTTCTAGGAATAGCAAACTTCTTTTCCGGGTTAACCCAGGATTACTCAAAGAATGCATTTAAGTCCTTAGATGGAGGAAAAGTCACCATCTGTTTTTTATTTAATTTAAAATAATCTTTTTCTTCAGGTGCAGGTGTTGTGTCTGTAACTTCTAAGACCTCTTTTATAGCGACTTTCATACATTGAATGCTCTTAGCCAGTTTGAGGTCTACCCCCCTCAAATCCCCAGTGTCGACCTCAGTGTCGGAATCTGTGTCAGTGTCCCTTTGCATATTTTGAGCCAGACACCTTTTCTGGGAACTGGAGGGGTCCCGAGTGGATGGCGTGGAGGAATCAGCAAACAGTGCATCCTCCACAGACTGTCTCCAATACTTTGTCTGTTGTTCAGACTCAGAGATTTCTTTGCCAGTTTAGACATATTACTCTGCAACTTTCTCACCCACACCGGCTCAGAACACTCTTGTGCCTCCAAAATGGGTTCCTCTGGGGAAGAACTTTCTCTAGACATGGTACACACGTGTACAGTCACAACACTCACACACAGGGGAGCTATTGGGGACAGATCTACCCTAATTTCTGTCAGAGGGACCCAGAGGGAATTGCCAGTCCACACCACGCGCCCTATATGTATTGCATACAGTATATACAATCACAGCGCTGTTTTTCAATATGAAGTCCGCAGACCTCAACACACTATGTGCTCCCCTTCTATAACACCCTGGTACTTGTATCAGCGATGTGTGAGTAGAAGCAGCGTTCAGGATCAGCGCTCCAGCGTTTCTGTGAGGAGAAAATGGCGCCAATTGAGTGTTACTAGCAAGTCTGAGGAGAAGCCCCGCCCCCTGTAATGGCGCGGTTCAGCCTCAGTAAATACAATATTTATACTGGCAGGGGTATGTACACCAGCAGCTCCCATGTGTGTACTGTTAAGCCAGTGAGAGTAAGGAATTTACCATGTCCCCCAGAGCGCCCCCCCCCCCGCGCGCGCTCTGCACCCTGTGCTGAGAGACATGTTTGTGCGCAGCGTCCAGGGCTGCGCTGGGACCTTTATGCAGCCATGATGACCGGAGGACCCCTCTCTGCAGGTCTCAGGTAAATACTCACCAGCCTTCTGACTTCTGGCTCTGTTAGGGGGTGGCGGCAGTGCTGTGGGAGTTAGCAGCAGCCAGGCAAGGGCTGTGTTCAGTACCCTTCAGGAGCTAATGGTGTCCCACGAAGCAGGGAAGCTGTTGCCAGCAGCTTCCCTGTAAAATAAAATAAAAAACCTAACAAAGTCTTTTCCAGCAGAACTCTGTAGAGCTCCACTGGTGTGCATCCAGTCTCCCGGGCACATTTTCTAAACTAAGATCTGGAGAAGGGGCATAGAGGGAGGGGCCAGTTCACACTGTTAAAAAGTCTTAAAGTGCCGAAGGCTCCTGCGGAACCGTCTATACCCCATGGTACTAAAATGGACCCCAGCATCCTCTAGGACTAAGAGAAATGGGATTTGTAGTCATGTGTGCTACTGCTTAGGCTTTATGCAGTGACATAGAAACTACAAATCCCATGAGGCATTGCACCCTGCAGAAAGATGGTCGCTGCTGGAGCTACAGTAGTCAGGGTAGCGTCTAGTTTCCCTTCCTCAGCGGCAAGCCGAAAAAGTATACCAGCCGCTGGCCCTACCTATGAATGTGGTCATGCTGCTGACCTTTCTCTGCCCCCACACAGTGTTGCATTCAGCTGAGTCGCTGACAGCACAGTGATAGATAGAAGCAGGATGGCAGCCTTCGGCTCCACCTTAGTGAAGTGCGAGAGGACAGGAGGTAACACACACACACACACACACACACACACACACACACACACACACACACACACACACACACACACACACACACTCACACTGGTGCTAACCCCTGCAGCTCATTTAAACTAGTTTTCTCAAGCTTATATGCAGTATATTGCCCTAATCTATAATGCTGAGACTGCTTACTTTCATTTCTGTGACAGCTACAGATTATATATATATATATAGATATATATATACATGCCTCCCAACATGACCCTCTCCAGGAGGGACACAATGCTCTGCTCCTGGACTTCCCTCTTAATTTATGATTGTCATTACCTGTGCTGAAACACCTTTCTTATCCATTAACCTGTTCAACACAGGTGCCAGCAATCATAAATTGTGAGAAAAGTCCACAATGTACCGGTGGGGTACACAGGTGAAAGTTAGATTAAGCCTTATGGTTAAGTGCTTGAATAACAAGTTCAAACGCATAGGCCTGAACGCAAGTTCATGTAGGTATGCGAAATTATGATTCAGGGATTTGGATAACAAGTTCAAATACACAGGTCTACCACAATTTCATATGCGTGTGTAACCTTACCAGTAGCTACAATAGCTTCAAGTCGCAACCAGTGTATTAGCTTCAAGTCACCTGTGTACCCCACCGGTGTGTGGTTTTTTTCAAGTATCCAGAATACGTAATTGCCATTTCATTGATGCACTAACAGTATTTATCAAGCACTAGAGACATACCCCTGATGAAGTCTTAGAGTAAGACGAAACGCGTCGGATTATTTGTTCATAAACATCAAATCTCCGAATTGTCAAAGGAGAAGGAGGAATCTATCAAAGTTATTTCAACTGGTCCTCTGTACTATATGGTGTTATCTGCAAGAAGAGATACTATACCGTTTTGTATCATTGCTTTTATGTTGTAATACATTTTTACATGGAACATGTTAAATGTGGTTTTATGCTCACGAATTAGGAGTAAATATTTTAGGGAGACTGCTGTTTTTCCCCATTGAATATTGGGTGGAAAAACAACCCAAGTGCGCCCATTCCTCTACTGGCACATATATATATATATATATATATATATATATATATAAATATTTTATTCTTCATGTTCTATGTATTTTATATATATATATATATATATATATATATATATATACACACATACATACACTGCTCAAAAAAATAAAGGGAACACTAAAATAACACATCCTAGATCTGAATGAATTAAATATTCTTATTAAATACTTTGATCTTTACATAGTTGAATGTGCTAACAACAAAATCACACAAAAATTATCAATGGAAATCAAATTTATTAACCCATGAAGGTCTGGATTTGGAGTCACACTCAAAATTAAAGTGGAAAAACACACTACAGGCTGATCCAACTTTGATGTAATGTCCTTAAAACAAGTCAAAATGAGGCTCAGTAGTGTTTGTGGCCTCCACGTGCCTGTATGACCTCTCGACAATGCCTGGGCATGCTCCTGATGAGGTGGCGGATGGTCTCCTGAGGGATCTCCTCCCAGACCTGGACTAAAGCATCCGCCAACTCCTGGACAGTCTGTGATGCAATGGTGGTGGATGGAGCGAGACATGATGTCCAAGATGTGCTCAATTGGATTCAGGTCTGGGGAACGGACGGGCCAGTCCATAGCATCAATGCCTTCGTCTTGCAGGAACTGCTGACACACTCCAGCCACATGAGGTCTAGCATTGTCTTGCATTAGGAGGAACCCAGGGCCAACCGCACCAGCATATGGTCTCACAAGGGGTCTGAGGATCTCATCTCGGTACCTAATGGCAGTCAGGCTACCTCTGGAGAGCACATGGAGGGCTGTGCGGTCCCCCAAAGAAATGCCACCCCACACCATTACTGACCCACTGCCAAACTGGTCATGCTGGAGGATGTTGCAGGCAGCAGAACGTTCTCCTTGGCGTCTCCAGACTCTGTCACATCTGTCACATGTGCTCAGTGAGAACCTGCTTTCATCTGTGAAGAGCACAGGGCACCAGTGGCGAATTTGCCAATCTTGGTGTTCTCTGGCAAATGCCAAACGTTCTGCACGGTGTTGGGCTGTAAGCACAACCCCCACCTGTGGATGTCGGGCCTTCATACCACCCTCATGGAGTCTGTTTCTGATCGTTTGAGTAGACACATGCACATTTGTGGCTTGCTGGAGGTCATTTTGCAGGGCTCTGGCAGTGCTCCTCCTGTTCCTCCTTGCACAAAGGCGGAGGTAGCGGTCCTGTTGCTGCTGGGTTGTTGCCCTCCTACGGCCTCCTCCACGTCTCCTGATGTACTGGCCTGTCTCCTGGTAGCGCCTCCATGCTCTGGACACTACGCTGACAGACACAGCAAACCTTCTTGCCACAGCTCGCATTGATGTGCCATCCTGGATGAGCTGCACTACCTGAGCCACTTGTGTGGGTTGTAGACTCCGTCTCATGCTACCACTAGAGTGAAAGCACCGCCAGCTTTCAAAAGTGACCAAAACATCAGCCAGAAAGTAGAGGAGCTGAGAAGTGGTCTGTGGTTACCACCTGCAGAACAACTCCTTTATTGGGGGTGTCTTGCTAATTGCCTATAATTTCCACCTCTTGTCTATTCCATTTGCACAACAGCATGTGAAATTGATTGTCAATCAGTGGACAGTTTGATTTCACAGAAGTGTGATTGACTTGGAGTTACATTGTGTTGTTTAAGTGTTCCCTTTATTTTTTTCAGCAGTGTATCTATAATTTATTTATTTATTTTTGGGGGGAATGGGGGCGCTAAATTACTGTCTTGCCCCGAGTGCAGTTATTCCTAGTTTCGGCCCTGCACAAACATCAGTTTGTGCAGTCTCCGCTCAGCCCAGGACTTACTCTGCCGATGCGATGGATTGCTGGTGATCGGGGCCAGAGCTGACGTCAGACACCCTCCCTCCAAATGCCTGAGTCCACCTGCATTTCTCCGGACACTCCTTTAAAATGATCAGTTGCCTCCCAAAAACGGCCTCTTCCTGTCAATCACCTTGCGATCACCCATGCGATCGCTTTTTTGCACCATCTAGTCGCTATGCACCGATGCCCGGTGCAGTCGTCTGACTCGCCAGGCCATTGCGGGGCATACGCGAAAACGCACAGCAGCGATCAGGTCTGAATTACCCCATATGTTGGTAAGGTGGTTAAAATTTACTGAAAATGAGTGTAAATTAATGTTATTGAGGTTAATAATATTGTAGGAACAAAAACAGGCAAAAATTTTAGCTGTTTTTGTGATTTAAAAAAAAATACGGATACAAAACCAAAACACGCAAAGGCGGTTTTGGCAAAAATAAATCCAGATACAAAACACAAAGGAGATACAGATCCAAAACCAAAACACAACATTTGGCCCGGCACACACACCTAATTAGTTGCTTACAGTGGCAAACGCAGGATTTGCATGGGGGGTTTCCAGAACTGCGTGAAGCCAAGCACGGGGGTGGGGACTGAGGTGATCCAGTATATGCTGGGTCCGTCAAACTAGTGTGTCTGGTGCGTGTATGTATACATATATATATATATATATCTATCTATCTACATATATACTGTATATACACCTATATATACACACACACACACACACACACACACACACACACACACACACATAGCATATTAAACATGCATACATATATATATATATATATATATATATATATGTATATATACATACGGTACATGTATATATGTATATATCATATGTGTGTGTGTTTATATGTATGTATGTATATACATGTGTGTGTATAAATGTATGCACATGGATATATATGTACTATAATTAAAGTCAACTTTTATTAAGCACTTACAAGTGCCACCAGGAAGACAGCAGGCTGCAGAGGATGCTAGACTGCCATTAATAATACACGGCTCGCAAAATGCAGCCCATAAAAAAAAAAAAAAGTGGTTTTTTTTCTGGGGGGGGGGGGTGTGGAGTTTCTAGGTGCTCTGAACCACCTCTCCCCCCCCCCCCCCCCTGCCCCCTGCATGTGCCACTGGCTAACTTAAAATTGTGGTTGGTTTAAAGTAGAGATGAGCGGTTCGGATTTTGAGAATTAGGGAAATTTTGAGAATTGCACATTTTGAGAAATCCAAACAGCAACAGCTCCGAACTTCCCGTATCTGGGGCAGTCGAGCCTGGGGCTCAGATCTGCTCCAGCTGCCTTGAGCCCGGCATGAGCTTAACACGTGAGACCACGCTGTCGGATCTTGCGTGTTTACCTCGGATGCCAATTTCAAAAGTCAATGGGGCTGACCGCTGATTGACTGAGAGAGCCGTCTGTCACGGCTCTCAGCCAATAAGCATGTCCCCATAGACTTTAAAGGGGGGAAGATAGTGGCCTGCACCACTCTGACTCTGCAGCCCACACTGGGCCCCCTCTATGAATGGGGCCCCCCAGCTTTGGTTACAGCTGCAGTGCAAAAGTGCACTGCGAGCTGTAGAAAATGAAAGTAAACAGGAGAGGAGACTGAGGAGGAAGAGGGGCGGAGTTCGTGCATGGGGGCGGGGCTTCACGGCACTGTGCATTCAGTGCTTGGCAAGGAGCATGGGGGAGAGGAGGAGAGCTTGGAGGCAGGACGGGATCAGATGCACAGTGTGCCTGCACTGCCCACCCAGTGATTTTAGAGGGAGGTAAGATGGAGGAGTGGGGGAAACTGTGTGAGAGGGAGGAGGGGGACACTGTATATGTATATGTATGAGAGGGAGGAGGGTAACACTGTATATGAATATGTGTGAGAGGGGGAGGGGGAAACTGTATATGAATATGTGTGAGAGGGGGAGGGGGAAACTGTATAGGAATATGTGTGAGAGGGGGAGGGGGACACTGTATAGGAATATGTGTGAGAGGGGGGATGGGGACACTGTATAGGAATATGTGTGAGAGGGGGGAGGGGGGCACTGTATAGGAATATGTGTGAGAGGGGGAGGGGGACACTGTATAGGAATATGTGTGAGAGGGGGGATGGGGACACTGTATAGGAATATGTGTGAGAGGGGGGAGGGGGGCACTGTATAGGAATATGTGTGAGCAGGGCCGGCAACAGAAATCTTGGGGCCCCATACAATGATATCTCTGGGGCCCCCTACACCCTCAACTCCCCCCTCGATATGTACTACATATATAAATATATGTTTGTGTTGGAAATTAATTAACTTTTAATTAGTTTGTGGGTGGCCCGAAGTGCATTCAGCCAGACCCGGACCTAACCAATTTGATGCCCTAGGCAAGATTTTGTCTGGTGCCCGCTAGCACCGCCACTAGTTTCACCTCTGACACAGCACCCCTCTCCAAGCACAGCACCCATCACACTTTATCCTACACACAGCTCCCCCCAGCGCACTTTATCCTACACACAGCTCCCCCCCAGCACACTTTATCCTACACACAGCTCTCCCCCCAGCATACTTTATCCTACACACAGCTCTGCCCCCAAGCACACTTTATCCTACACACAGCTCTCCCCCCAGCACACTTTATCCTACACACAGCTCTGCCCCTTAGCACACTTTATCCTACACACAGCTCCTCCTCCTCTCCCTCCCCCCCAGCACACTTTATCCTACACACAGCTCTCCCCCCAGCACACTTTATCCTACACACAGCTCTCCCCCCAGCACACTTTATCCTACACACAGCTCTCCCCCCAGCACACTTTATCCTACACACAGCTCTCCCCCCAGCACACTTTATCCTACACACAGCTCTCCCCCCAGCACACTTTATCCTACACACAGCTCTCCCCCCAGCACACTTTATCCTACACACAGCTCTCACCCCAGGACATTTTATCCTACACATAGCTCTCCCCCCCAGCACACTTTATCCTACACACAGCTCTGCCCCCAGTACACTTTATCCTACACACAGCTCTCCCCCTAGCTCACTTTATCCTACACACAGCTCTCCCCCCATCACACTTTATCCTACACACAGCTCTGCCCCCCAGTACACTTTATCCTACACACAGCTCTCCCCCCTAGCACACTTTATCCTACACACAGCTCTCCCCCAATCACACTTTATCCTACACACAGCTCTGCCCCCCAGTACACTTTATCCTACACACAGCTCTCCCCCCAGCACACTTAATCCTACACACAGCTCTCACCCCAGGACATTTTATCCTACACATAGCTCTCCCCCCCAGCACACTTTATCCTACACACAGCTCTGCCCCCAGTACACTTTATCCTACACACAGCTCTCCCCCTAGCTCACTTTATCCTACACACAGCTCTCCCCCCATCACACTTTATCCTACACACAGCTCTGCCCCCCAGTACACTTTATCCTACACACAGCTCTCCCCCTAGCTCACTTTATCCTACACACAGCTCTCCCCCCATCACACTTTATCCTACACACAGCTCTCCCCCCAGCACACTTTATCCTACACACAGCTCTCCCCCCAGCACACTTTATCCTACACACAGCTCTGCCCCCCAGCACACTTTATCCTACACACAGCTCTCCCCCCAGCACACTTTATCCTACACACAGCTCTGCCCCCCAGTACACTTTATCCTAGACACAGCTCTCCCCTCCAGTACACTTTATCCTACACACAGCTCTGCCCCCCAGCACACTTTATCCTACACACAGCTCTCCCCCTAGCACACTTTATCCTACACACAGCTCTCCCCCTAGCACACTTTATCCTACACACAGCTCTCCCCCCAGCACACTTTATCCTACACACAGCTCTCCCCCCAGCACACTTTATCCTACACACAGCTCTCACCCCAGCACACTTTATCCTACACACAGCTCCTCCTCCTCTCCCTCCCCCCCAGCACACTTTATCCTACACACAGCTCTCCCCCCAGCACACTTTATCCTACACACAGCTCTGCCCCTTAGCACACTTTATCCTACACACAGCTCCTCCTCCTCTCCCTCCCCCCCAGCACACTTTATCCTACACACAGCTCTCCCCCCAGCACACTTTATCCTACACACAGCTCTCCCCCCAGCACACTTTATCCTACACACAGCTCTCCCCCCAGCACACTTTATCCTACACACAGCTCTCCCCCCAGCACACTTTATCCTACACACAGCTCTCCCCCCAGCACACTTTATCCTACACACAGCTCTCCCCCCAGCACACTTTATCCTACACACAGCTCTCACCCCAGGACATTTTATCCTACACATAGCTCTCCCCCCCAGCACACTTTATCCTACACACAGCTCTGCCCCCAGTACACTTTATCCTACACACAGCTCTCCCCCTAGCTCACTTTATCCTACACACAGCTCTCCCCCCATCACACTTTATCCTACACACAGCTCTGCCCCCCAGTACACTTTATCCTACACACAGCTCTCCCCCCTAGCACACTTTATCCTACACACAGCTCTCCCCCAATCACACTTTATCCTACACACAGCTCTGCCCCCCAGTACACTTTATCCTACACACAGCTCTCCCCCCAGCACACTTAATCCTACACACAGCTCTCACCCCAGGACATTTTATCCTACACATAGCTCTCCCCCCCAGCACACTTTATCCTACACACAGCTCTGCCCCCAGTACACTTTATCCTACACACAGCTCTCCCCCTAGCTCACTTTATCCTACACACAGCTCTCCCCCCATCACACTTTATCCTACACACAGCTCTGCCCCCCAGTACACTTTATCCTACACACAGCTCTCCCCCTAGCTCACTTTATCCTACACACAGCTCTCCCCCCATCACACTTTATCCTACACACAGCTCTCCCCCCAGCACACTTTATCCTACACACAGCTCTCCCCCCAGCACACTTTATCCTACACACAGCTCTGCCCCCCAGCACACTTTATCCTACACACAGCTCTCCCCCCAGCACACTTTATCCTACACACAGCTCTGCCCCCCAGTACACTTTATCCTAGACACAGCTCTCCCCTCCAGTACACTTTATCCTACACACAGCTCTGCCCCCCAGCACACTTTATCCTACACACAGCTCTCCCCCTAGCACACTTTATCCTACACACAGCTCTCCCCCTAGCACACTTTATCCTACACACAGCTCTCACCCCAGGACATTTTATCCTACACATAGCTCTCCCCCCCAGTACACTTTATCCTACACACAGCTCTCACCCCAGGACATTTTATCGCTGGCACTGTGCACATCTTCCCTCGCCCCGCCCTGCACCACCACCAAATGCAGCTCTTAACTACCTTTTTCTTTTGTTCCCCCATTGATAGTCACTGTCGTCGTGGGTGTCCTCAGGGCTCTCTTTATGTGGCACGAGAGACGGACGTGAGGTGATGGCATCACGTCGTCTCATTCCCGCCGCCGCGGGCAGCACCAGCAGCAGGGGGACTTGCGGAGGCGGGCCAAAGGAGTTTGTGCAGCGCTGCTCGCCGCCCCTTTTTTAATGTGGGAGACAGCAGGCGGGGACAATAGCGCTGTGCAGAGTATAGTGGACGGGCAAAGTGGGCTGAAGGTGCGGAGGGGGAGAAAGCATAAGGAGAGGTGCTGAATCAGCTGGAACATCTCCTGTCCCATTACGTCCCGCAGCCAGCCACAGCATACTGTAATGAGTCAATTTGACTTATTATCAGTACTGCTGACATTGCCGCTTCCATCATCACACCGCACCTCCGCCACGTATCTCCACTGGATCCAGCAGGGTCCGGCAGCTGTGTTGCTGCCCTGCCCGCTGTGTGGATCACACAGCATTCTTACGCGCTGCCTACAAATTTTGTGTGTCCCTGATGCTCGGGGCCCCCCTGAGCCTCGGGGCCCCATACGGGTGTCCCCTTTGACCCCCCCCTGTTGCCGGGCCTGTGTGTGAGGGAGGGAGGGGGACACTGTATAGGAATATGTGTGAGAGGGGGGAGGGAGACACTGTATATGAATATGTGTGAGAGAGGGGAGGGGGACACTGTATATGAATATGTGTGAGAGGGGGACACTATGTATATGTGTAAGAGTGATATGTTTATGTGTGTGACTTTATGTTTATGACTGTGTGTGACAGTGTATATATGTGTGATTGTATGCATGTGTGTCTAACTGTACATATGTATGTGTTTATGTGTGTGACTACTTATGTGACAGTATGCATGTGACTGTGTGTGCGACTGTACATATGTATATTTATGTGTGTGACAGTATGTATGTGTATAAGTACTGTATGTGACTGTATTTATGTGTGTGACAGTATATATGTATGTGTACTGTATATATGCATATCGCCCCAACAATCACGATGTGATGGGACAGTACTGTTTTTTGGGTTCTGTCCCATCAGTGGGCAGGAGCAGAGGGAGGGACATAATGCTCCCAAATACTGTGTGCATGAGGCTGTGGCTGCTGGGGAAGTATGAAGTGAAATGGGCGTGTGACTTGTGGCCACACCCCAGTTTATGTGCACACTGAAGGCTTGCGCACTAAGGAGGTCATTCAGATCTGATCGCTGGGCAGCGTTTTTTGCTGTCCTGCGTTCAGATAGTCGCCACCTACAGGGGAGTGTATTTTGGCTGTGCAAGTGTGAGATCACATGTGAAAACGCTTAAGCCCGTCAGCGTTTTTCTGGACGCTCCCTGAAAACGGCCTCTTCCTGTCAATCACCATGCGAACGCCTGTGCGAATGGTTCCTTCGCACCATCCCATCGTTGACCAGCTATGCCCGTTGTAGCTGTCCGACGCGACTGCGCATTGTGGTACATACGCATGCACAGTTCGGATCTGATCACCCGCTGTGCGAAAACACACAGCAGCGATCGGATCCAAATTACCTCCTAAGACCCGATCCAAAAATGTTAATCTTTAGGGCCCCCCAGTATTAAGTGCCCCCGGCCTCCCAAAGCCTTAATCCAGCTCTGCTAGCAATGTATCCAGTACTGTATCCAATCTGCACTGTAACCAACCAGCACTGTATCCGACCCACACTGTATCCAACCCACACAGTAACCAACCCACACAGTATCCGACCCGCAGTGTATCCCGCACTGTATCCAACACACACTGTATCAAACCAGCACTGTATCCCACACTGAATCCAACCAGTAATATAGAACGCACTGTATCCGACCCGCTCTGTATCCAACCCACACAGTATCCAACCCACACTTTATCCAGCACTGTATCCAATCTGCACTGTTTCCGACCCGCACTGTATTCCACACTGTTTCCAACCAGTAATATACCCTGCACTGTATCCGGCCCCCACTGTATAAAACCCACACAGTATCCAAACAGCACTATATCCAACCCACACTGCATCACGCACTGTATCCAACCCACACTGTATCCAACCTGCACTGTGTCCAACCCCCTCTGTATCCCACACTGTATCAAACCAGTGATATATCCCGCACTGTATCCAACCAACACAGTACCCAACCAGTACTGTATCCACTCTGTACCAACCTGTCCTGTATCCTGCACACTGTATCAGACCCGCATTGTGTCCATCCCACACTGTATACCGCAGTTTAGCCAGCCAGCCTTTGGCTAATATTGGTGAAAGGAATATTGTGAGGTGGTCAAAATTGAGTGGAAATTACTGAAAACTAATGTTATTGAGGTTAATAATACTCTAGGAACAAAAAAATGCCCAAATTAAGTGATTTTAGCTTTTTTGGTCAGTTTTTAAAAAAAAATCCAAAGCAAGCCACGGCAGTTGGCAAATCCAAATCTGGCTTACGAATCGGAAGCAAATCCAAATCCAGCTAAAATGGCCTGGTGCGCATCTCTAGTTTAAAGTAGCATTTTAGTCTTTTGCTTCTTTTTAGTCAAGATATAGTCAGTGGATCTTTATTTTTATTTTAGTCAATGTTTTAGTCATAACTTTTGCAAACAGTTTAATGATACTTTAATGGATTTTGCTGAAGAACATTTCTCTAAAATTCCCTTGAGAAGTTTGTATACCTTTAACTATGTGTTGAGTAATCTAGTCCCAGTAGGCTGAATATGTGTTAAATACTGAGTTTGACTTACCGTAGTATTCCCATAAACTGTATCATATACAAATAAACACCTTATGGGGTTATTCTGAGTTGTTAGCAAACAAACAAATGTAGCAATTGTGCAAACCATGTTGCACTGCAAGTGGGGCAGTTGTAACATGTGCAGAGATTTAGATTTGGGTGGGTTATATTGTTTCTGTGCATGTTAAATACTGACTACTTTCTTTTTACAATGCAACACTCCACCCAAATCTAATCCGCTGCACATGTTACATTTGCTGCATCTTGCGTGCAAGATGGTTTTGCCCATTAGTGTGCTTTTTTGGTTTACTAACAACTGTGAATAATCACCTATGGGTACAATGCAGCATAGTTCCTTATTATGCTAAAATCACTATGAGCATATTTTAGCACATGAGCCATCCACTGGATGGGGGTCACCACGAGAGGATACTGCTTCCCCCATGCTAAAGCTGGACCAGGAGCGTCTTCTTTCTACAATGTTTATAATCCTCCTGTACCACCTGCATAGTCACCATGCTGCTCACCATTACTTTTCTCCCTCCTGCCAGCTCATATTCTATGACCACAGAATTAATTTCCAAATCAGTTCATACAGTACCTCCTCTGCCACCATGCCATGGTGCCTCTCTCCCCATGGCCTCCAGGAATAAATGTCAGAATGCACTGTACTGTTCCAGCTTTCCAATGAAATATGATAAACCCCTTGCTTCCATTCCATGCTCTCCTCCCCAGATCTGGACCACAATGACTCTGATGATGCCTCTCCTAGTGTTCTAAATTTTGTGATATGGTCCTGGTCTAGGATATTAAAGCAATTATCCAAGCCAAACTATGCCAGGCTATTCAGGACTTTCCTAGTGATCTGACTGACTTGGGGCCAAGAACAGATGCTTTGGGGCACATAATGGAGGATATTGGTAAAACTCTGTCAGCTGTTGAGTTCGAGTTGTCTTTTCTGTACTCCAATTCTGATTTTTTTTTTGGCTGACAAACAAGAGGAATTGATAACAGGGCACGTAGGAACAACGTCAAGATAATTGATATTTTGTATGTTGTCTGTTGGACCTTCCCTCTTCCTCGCCTGTGTCTGTCCATTTTGGCTAGAAAAGTGTCCTCCTACTCCTGTTAACCCCCTCCCCAATACCACCCATGCTACATAGTCATAAATAGATCCCTTTTTGACCCTACTGTAGTCCTCTTTTTTGTCCTTAGGCTTCACTTCAGTACTAGAAGCTAGTTCCCTTTCTTTTTCTTGTTGTGGCTGTCCCCCCATTGCCTTCCCTTTCCCTCCCATTCTCAAGTCAGTACATTTGGTACTCTTCCTGCTGCTGAAGGGGTTTTCTCCCCCATCAAAAGTGCTCTGTTTTGTTTATAATGTTTGTATTGTTTTTCTTCTAAGTCCTGCACTTTTTTTCTTTTTACTGATTTCTTTCTCTCCCCCTTTTCAGCTCCACTGTCCATATACACCTTTGGTGTCTTTACTTTCCTCTTGGACTTTGATGTCTTGCCTTCTTGGGACTCCAGCCTCCTAAGTCTACTGAAGGACATGTTTGCTTCCCCATCAAAACTGTCTAATGCATCTGAAGCTTGTTTCCATTAATGTTAATGGTATGTACTCCTCTAAAATACAATCTGTGTTGATACCGGTACTACATCAAAAGAATGTTTATATAGGGGGTATATGCAATTGCCGGCGAATCGCGGCAATTTTTCGCCCGTTTTTTAATTCGACACAATTCGACCGTCGAATTCCGGCAGGTGGGTGCCGGAATTCTACATATTCAATAAAAAATGGATTCGATAGTCCCGCTGTCGAAAAACGGACGATTTGACGGATTTTGATTAGATTTTAAAAAATGTTAAAAAAACGGTAAAAAACGGTAAAAAACCCGGAAAAAAATTGCGTGGGGTCCCCCCTCCTAAGCATAACCAGCCTCGGGCTCTTCGAGCCGGTCCTGGTTCTAAAAATCCGGGGAAAAAACTGTCAGGGGATCCCCCGTATTTTTAAAACCAGCACCGGGCTCGGTGCCTGGTGCAAAAAATACGGGGGACAAAAAGAGTAGGGGTCCCCCGTATTTTTTACACCAGCATCAGGCTCCACTAGCTGGGTAGATAATGCCACAGCCGGGGGTCACTTTTATACAGCGCCCTGCGGCCGTGGCATTAAATACGCAACTAGTCACCCCTGGCCGGGGTACCCTGGAGGAGTGGGGACCCCTTCAATCAAGGGGTCCCCCCCCCTCCAGCCACCCAAGGGCCGGGGTGAAGCCCGAGGCTGTCCCCCCCATCCAAGGGCTGCGGATGGGGGGCTGATAGCCTTTTGAAAAATGAAAGAATATTGTTTTTTCCAGTAGTACTACAAGTCCCAGCAAGCCTCCCCCGCAAGCTGGTACTTGGAGAACCACAAGTACCAGCATGCGGGAGAAAAACGGGCCCGCTGGTACCTGTAGTTCTACTGGGAAAAAATACCCAAATAAAAACAGGACAGACACCGTGAAAGTAAAAGTTTATTTCATACATGCCGACACATATATACTTACCTATGTTGAACCGCTGAAATGCTGACATTGGTTTGCTGTATATGAACATTCACAGTGTATCCTGCAAATCAACACCATTTGTGTATTCTATGCAAGGAACCCCAGCTCCAATTACATTGGGAACCAAAACAGTGGTAAATATTCTGTGAACACCAGCAGGAAACGGTGTGCTGCTAAAAAGCATACATCAATTTCTTTATTACCCCAGTTTCTTTGACAGTTTGTCCTAAGACGGAGAATTAGCCCCCACTGGGACGCCAGTGTGAGGTCAATGGGGCAGATGTATTAACCTGGAGAAGGCATAAGGAAGTGATAAACCAGTGATAAATGCAAGGTGATAAATGCACCAGCCAATCAGCTCACTTCCTTATGCCTTCTCCAGGTTAATACATCTGCCCAAATATTTGTAAGAAAGACTTTATTCTTAATGATTATAGAAAGCCTAGGATTTTAATGTGCAGATTCAGTTTGTGCATCTAAAATTGTTCTTTATTGAGTTGTTTTAGAACAAATATCTATTGTGGCCATTATAACAAGGAAAGTGATATCTGGATGTTATTAAACTAAATTATATTGATTGTAAATGTTGTTTTATGTGTTTATAAACTTATTTGCAATATTACTAAGCTTTGTGAGTAAATTTTTAAATAGACAGCATGAGTGACATGTAATAGGATGAGACTTTTGAGACTTTTAGTAAAAAAACTGCCGAAATCGCCTGTTTTGAGTAATTCGCCAATGTAATAGGATGCGAATTGCATTCTAATTTGCATTTTTCCCCAGAGAAAATCGCACATTTTCACCTGTCATTTTTATTTCGCACTTCAAATCGCATCCAGATGGTTTCCCATTCAAAAGTATACAAATCGCAAATGTAACAGTATGCAATTTTGGAAATCGCACTTAAAAATTGACTAAAAACCGCACACAAAACAGACCAGGTAGAGCTAGGCGATTTGGAGTATTGGAGTACTTCCACCATCCCGCCACCCCCCCCCCCCCCCCAAAAAAAAAAGGGCTAACTTTTGCACAGGTGAGCCATACTTTCATCTGAAACAACCCTACATCATCCAGGGCACCTGTGAGGGATTGAGCAATGGAGTTTTTGCAGTCAGGAGTTAAGCTGTGTGTATGTGATTTTGCACATTTGGAGGAGCTGCGCAAGAGGATGGAGCAGGCTGTGCACCAGATCCAGGTACCCAGACCACTTTGTGCTTCACGTAGGTACCGTGCGAGGGTGTACCTGGACTCCCTCTCAGATCAAGAGGTGGTGAAGAAGTTTTGGCTGAACCGCACAAACCTCTTGAGCTTATATGAGCAGGTGAGACATGATTTGGAGCCATATGGCTCTGCCAACTATGCAGTGTCTGGCCTGCAAAAATTAATGTGTGCCCTGCACTTTTTTGCCACAGGCACCATTCAGTCTGTGAGGTCTTGGTCTCTGGGGATTACACAAGCCACTTTCTCAAGGCATTTAACTCAAGTGTTATGTGCCTTGAAGAAGCTGTGGCGCACATATCACATTCCCAAGTTCTGAGTCCGAGTGGCAGGACCTGAAGGTGGCATTCTGTCGGCTCTCAGCATTCCCTTATGTGCTAGGGGCCATAGACTGCATTCACATTGCGATTCGGACACCACACGTGAGGGGGTATGTCTTTGTCAATCGACATGGGCATCACTCCCTCAATGTGCAGGTGGTGTGTGACGCTAACCTTAGAATTCTCAGTGTGGTTGCAGGTTACCCAGGGTCTTGCCATGATGCCTATATCCTGCATCACGCATCCCTTTGGGATCGCTTCCAGCAGCACACCATTCCTGAGGGATGGCTACTTGGTAGGTACATTCAAGGTATCTTTTAATGTGTTTCCTAATATGTCCTTTAAAAAGTACTGTTTTACTGCCTGACAATGCAGCATGACCCTGACCCATAATGGTGTGCTTATTTGGTCAGTAACACACTTATTTGTGCCATGAAGTCAACTTACATTCCTCTAATGAGTGTGCTTATGTGTAGTAATAACTGACTGTTAGGGTATGGTAATTAACTATACCTTAGTGTGTAACAAATACCTGAAAATAAATGTAATTAATCATTCACAACCACAACTTATGTTTTGCAGGGAATTCAGGGTATGGGTGTCTACTGTGGCTCATGACATCTCTGCATAATCCACAAGGCCCTGCACAGCACCAATATAACGATGCACACATTGCCACCCGCAATGTTGTGGAACGCACTTTTGGGGTGCTGAAATAGGTGGGGTACTTTGCTTGTGTGTAATGGTGGTGCTGGAAAATCGCATTCTGGTTGGTCAGAAAAGTGCACATTACCGGGTCATAATATCACGTCAGATCGCATGACATCGCATGTTTCAGTCCCGAATTAGCATCCTATTACATTTGCGATTTCAACAAAAAATTAACGATTTCAGAACATGCGATAGGGGGCGATTTCGGAACCTTACAAAAAATCTCATCCTACTACATGTCACCCTTCATGTCTGACTGAAATTGTAATTGTTGCAGTTTTAAAATAAGACATCCCCGAGCGCAGTGATACATTGTATCTATAGTCTCAAGACCCACCTTACTCCCCCTCATACTATGATCCAGAAAAAGGCATTCTCCCATTCTTTCCTCGGGATACGGTCGTTAGGTCGACACAGCTTAGGTTGACAGTTATCAGGTTGACATGCATTAGGTCGATATGTACTAGTACTAGGTCGACAGGTCAAAAGGTCGACATGAGTTTATCACTCCCCCCCATTTTTTTTTTTACTTTTTCATACTTGACGATCCACGTGGACTACAATTGGGAACGGTAACCTTGCCCAAAGCTGCGAGGGCACACTGTGCACTAAATGGGGTTCGCCTTCACTTTATGAAGAAAACAACACAAAAAAAGTCCAAAAACTCATGTCGACCTTTTCACCTGTCGACCTAATGCCCATGTTGACCTAGTGCATGTCAATCTAATGCCCATGTTGACCTTCAGTGGTCGACCTAATCACTGTTGACCTAAGTTGAGTCGACCCAACGACCCGTACCCCTTTCTTCTGCAGACACATAGTGTTGCTATTCTTGTCCACAATATGGTTGCATTGACAATGTCCTCCTCTTACACTGATCCCAAAGGAAGGTTTCTCATAGTCATGAATACCCTTGGGGCCACTCTGATTTCCTTGGCCTCCTGTTACACTCCTATTTAGGGTCACTCCAGTTCCTTTACTCTTTGTTTCATCATCTTGACTTGCAGGTGAGTGGTTATGTGGTCTTGGTAGGGCAGGAAGTGGAGGTGACTTTAATATGGCGCTGTACCCAAACCTGGATCGATATGCCTCACCCGTCCCCTGCGTCATCACTCAATTTTGCTACATCTCTAACGTATCACTCTTTGCTTGATGCTTGGGGCCTCTCTACTGAGGAAGGGTGTGGAGTAAAATATTGACCTTTTCAATATAATCAGTCAGTAGGTCAACACCAAACGGTCGACAGTCAAAAGATCGACATGGTCCAAAGCTTAATAGCAAATAAAATGGTTGGCATGAATTTGGGTAGAAAGGGCCAAAAGGTTGACATGCAAATGGCTGACACAAAAAGGTTGACACATTTTTTTTGTGTTATTTTAAAATTAACCCTAAACCCAACCTTTCCCCTACTACCTAACTCTAACTGTCCCCATCTGCAGCCTAACCCTAACCCTCCATCAAGTGCCTTACCCTAACAGCTCCCTGTTGCAGTCTGTCCTTAACCCTCCTCGAAGTGCATAACCCTAAGTGTACTTTCCAGAAACCTAACCCTTCCGCTAGTGCCTAATACTGACGGCCCCCTCTGGCAGCCTAAACCTAGCTCTCCCCATGGTGCATAACCCTAACTATCCCCTCCGGCAGCCTAAAACTAACCCTCTCCCTAAAGCCTATCCCTAATCCTAAAATCATGAAAAATCACTTGTCACATTTTTTGTGTCAACCATTTGCAGGTTGGCCTTTTTGACTCTGTTGACCTCTGTCTATTTTTTCAATTTAACTGTAGTCCTTGTCAACCATCTGGTGTTGACCTATTGACCGTTGATTTATCTTCCATCCAGATACCACTGGGCAAGCCAGGGACTACACCTTTTTCCCTAAAGACTAAGTTTTTATAGATTCCTGACTTCACTCCAAAATGATCAGAATGGATATAGGGCCTGATTCAGCATGGATTGCAAAACCAACATCTTTCTCTAATGAGCAAAACGATGTGCAACGCAGGTGGGGCAGATATAACATATGCAGAGAGAGTTAGATTTGGGTGGGTTATTTTGTTTCTGAGCAGGGTAAATACTGCCTGCTTTATTTTTACACTGCAATTTAGATTTTAGTTTGAACATACCCCACCCATATCTGACTCTCTGCACATGTTATAGCTGCCCCCCAGCAAGAGAGTCGGATGATCTGGTCCCAGCAAGAGAGTTGGATGATTCAATCCCAGCAAGGGAGTCGGATGATTTGGTCTCATCAAGGGAGTCCGATGTTCCAGTCTCATCAAGGGAGTCCGATGTTCCAGTCTCATCAGGGGAGTCCTATGTTCCAGTCTCATCGAAGGAGTCCTATGTTCCAGTCTCATCGAGGGAGTCCGATGTTCCAGTCTCATCGAGGGAGTCCGATGTTCCAGTCTCATCAAGGGAGTCCGATGTTCCCGTCTCATCAAGGGAGTCCGATGTTCCCGTCTCATCAAGGGAGTCCGATGTTCCCGTCTCATCAAGGGAGTCCGATGTTCCAATCTCATCAAGGGAGTCCGCTGTTCCAGTCTCATCAAGGGAGTCCGATGTTCCGGTTTCATCTAGGAAATGTGAGGTGCCGACTCCAGGAGGGGTGTCTCAGGTGCCGACCCTAGGAGGGGTGTCTTAGGTGCCAAACCAGGAAAGGTGTCTCAGGTGCTGACACCAAGACGGGAGGCCAAGGTCCGGACGTCGAAAGGGGAGTCTGATGTACTGGCCACAGGAGGGGAGACCGATGTGCTATCCTCAAGGATAGTATCAGATACGAAGGCTGATGGGTCAGTTCCAGAAGAGTCTTGGCCTTAGAAAGGTCATCTAGCTCTGTAGCCCCTGAGGGAACATCTGACTCCAAAGCCTCAGAAGAGGCATCTGTCTCAGTATCATGTCCTGTAGCCCCAGGAGGAGCGTCTGTCTCAGTATCAAGTCATGTAGTCCCAGGAGGGGCATCTGTCTTAATTCCTGTAGCTCCTTGCATTAGATCCAGTCGAGTCCCCAGAAGCGGAGAGTCCAGCCATGACCTCAGATGGAGTACTTCATGCCATGTCCCCTAATGTGACTTCCAGACACAAAGCTTCTGAGAGAACTTCTGACCCTGTAAAATCTGGTGGAAAAATCTAAGCCAGTTATGTTAGCTGAAGATTCACAACTTCCTCCTAAAGTCCAAGATCCAGATCTAACCCTCTTCTATGGAAAGATGGAGCAGTTTCATGAAGTGCTGTTGCAGTCCCTGGACGTGGCTCCACTCTGTTCCTCTCCAGCAGAGGTTGTGTTGCTTCTTCTCATGTCTTTTAGAGTGGAGGCTAAGGAGTGGGCTGACCAGTTAATTGAATCCAGAGATCCTATTCTATAGGACGTGAGGTCCTTCAACCAAGCTGTGGCCAAGAGGTTTGGTGTACAGACTTTCTTTTTTCTGGATCTTCTAAGAATTCTGTTTCACTTTCCAAGTACTCGGTTACCAACAAAAAGAGTCGGAAGTGCAAGAATAGGAATGTTAAGGGTCTTGAGTCTCAGGTTGTTCACAGCACAGTGTCCTCTATAGCAAGTTCTCAAATCCGTAAATTAACTGTTGGTTATGCCTCACTGTCTGCTCATGTAAAGGAGTTGTGCAAAAGTCTGATCTGCTGTTTCCAGTATCTGTCCAGTCTGCCTATGCCTAGATATTGTGAGAGTATTAATTGCACAGGTCATTCTATATTTGTTAGAGAGACCCCCAATAAATTTACTGTAGGGAAAATTCCCCTCTTTTGGAAAATAAGGGGGGTGCTACAACAGGCAAAACATTAGACCAAATATACAAAGAAGAAGAGAGGGTTGAATGCCCTTGGTGGTGCACTAGTAAATATTTAAAACACAACCTTTATTAATTCATAATTACATGTTAAAAGGACCAGCGAAATATAGAATAAAATAAAGATATGTGAAAGAAACAGAGTGTGTGATTAAAAAATGGTTTGCTGCGCACTGGAGGCCTCTGAATTTTTTTTATTGTATTTGTTTCTATTACAAAGAGTTGTGTCCATGTTTTCTATTTGTACTCCGTTTTGTTACAATGTAACTTCCTTTATGAGTCACTCCAATCTCTTTATTAGACAGGCAGAAAGATATTGGGGGTAATTCTGAGTTGATCGCAGCAAGAACTTTGTTAGCAGTTGGGCAAAACCATGGGGGTCATTCCGAGTTGTTCGCTCTGTAATTTTCTTCGCATCGCAGCGATTTTCCGCTAATTGCGCATGCGCAATGTTCGCACTGCGACTGCGCCAAGTAAATTTGCTATGCAGTTAGGTATTTTACTCACGGCATTACAAGGTTTTTTCTTCGTTCTGGTGTTCGTAATGTGATTGACAGGAAGTGGGTGTTTCTGGGCGAAAACTGGCCGTTTTGTGGGAGTGTTTGAAAAAACGCTACCGTTTCTGGGAAAAACGCGGGAGTGGCTGAGGAAATGGAGGAGTGTCTGGGCGAACGCTGGGTGTGTTTGTGACATCAAACCAGGAACGACAAGCACTGAACTGATCGCACTGGAAGAGTAAGTCTCGAGCTACTCAGAAACTGCACAGAGAAGTCTTTTCGCAATATTGCGAATCTTTCGTTCGCAATTTTGATAAGCTAAGATTCACTCCCAGTAGGCGGCGGCTTAGCGTGTGCAAAGCTGCTAAAAGCAGCTTGCGAGCGAACAACTCGGAATGAGGGCCCATGTGCACTGCAGGGGAGACAGATATAACATGTGCAGAGAGAGTTAGATTTGGGTGTGGTGTGTTCAATCTGCAATCTAACTTGCAGTGTAAAAATAAAGCAGCCAGTATTTACCCTGCACAGAAACAAAATAACCCACCCAAATCTAACTCTCTCTGCACATGTTATATCTGCCTCCCCTGCAGTGCACATGGTTTTGGCCATCTGCTAACAAAGTTCCTGCTGCGATCAACTCAGAATTACCCCCATTATGTATATTCCGGTAACTCCCTATGTATAAATTTATGTCTGGTATTCAACAAATTATTTCCCTGTCTATGTAGCACAAAGAAGCGTACTGACACAATATATCCTGCATTCCCTCTAATAGACCCAAAAAGGGGATGATTGTCTAATTTTTCGATGTTCAGTGTAAATTCCATGCTGACTTATAGTTTGATTGCTTGCATTTACATATATGAAGATCTTTTATTAGTATAATAATTAGTCCCCTTATATCAGTGTAAATTCATGATTGCATATATAGCAATATTGTGTAAATATAACACCACTAAATACTAGTGATGAGCGGGTTCGGTTTCTCGGATACCGAACCCCCCCCCGAACTTCAGCCTTTTTACACGGGTCCGAGCCGTACTCGGATTCTCCCGTGTGGCTCGGGTAAACCGAGCGCGCCCGAACGTCATCATCCCGCTGTCGGATTCTCGCGAGATTCGGATTCTATATAAGCAGCCGCGCGTTGCCGACATTTTCACACGTGCATTGAGATTGATAGGGAGAGGACGTGGCTGGCGTCCTCTCTGTTTATATAGTTATAGTAGTTAGTTGATCTGATTGCTACTGCTTAGCTTATTGTGGGGAGGATTGAGGAGCAGCTGTTAGGACTCAGGAGGAGTAGAGTGCAGAGTTTTGCTAGTTTTTTTTTATCCGTTCTCTGCCTGAAAAAAACGCTCCATACCATATCTGTGCTCAGCCTCAGTGTGCTGCATGATATATCTGACTGTGCTGAGTGCTCACACTGCTTAATTGTGGGGGAGACTGGGGAGCAGCTATAGCAGGAGTACAGTGCATAGTTTTGCTGACAGTGACCACCAGTATACGTTTGTCTGCCTGAAAAACAATCCTGTGGTGTCTTTTTTTCTTTATACTATAAGTATAAACGCAGTCTGCTGACAGTGTCCACCAGGTCCATTATACTGTATATAGCAGTACGGTAGGCCACTGCTGTACCTACCTCTGTGTCTTCAGTCACTCGTCGTCATACATAAAGTATACTATCCATCCATCTACATTGTATACCTGTGGTGTCTTTTTTTCTTTATACTATAAACGCAGTCTGCTGACAGTGTCCACCAGGTCCATTATACTGTATATAGCAGTACGGTAGGCCACTGCTGTACCTACCTCTGTGTCTTCAGTCACTCGTCGTCATACATAAAGTATACTATCCATCCATCTACATTGTATACCTGTGGTGTCTTTTTTTCTTTATACTATAAACGCAGTCTGCTGACAGTGTCCACCAGGTCCATTGTACTGTATATAGCAGTACGGTAGGCCACTGCTGTACCTACCTCTGTGTCTTCAGTCACTCGTCATCATACATAAAGTATACTATCCATCCATCTACATTGTATACCTGTGGTGTCTTTTTTTCTTTATACTATAAACGCAGTCTGCTGACAGTGTCCACCAGGTCCATTATACTGTATATAGCAGTACGGTAGGCCACTGCTGTACCTACCTCTGTGTCTTCAGTCACTCGTCGTCATACATAAAGTATACTATCCATCCATCTACATTGTATACCTGTGGTGTCTTTTTTTCTTTATACTATAAACGCAGTCTGCTGACAGTGTCCACCAGGTCCATTATACTGTATATAGCAGTACGGTAGGCCACTGCTGTACCTACCTCTGTGTCTTCAGTCACTCGTCGTCATACATAAAGTATACTATCCATCCATCTACATTGTATACCTGTGGTGTCTTTTTTTCTTTATACTATAAACGCAGTCTGCTGACAGTGTCCACCAGGTCCATTATACTGTATATAGCAGTACGGTAGGCCACTGCTGTACCTACCTCTGTGTCTTCAGTCACTCGTCGTCATACATAAAGTATACTATCCATCCATCTACATTGTATACCTGTGGTGTCTTTTTTTCTTTATACTATAAACGCAGTCTGCTTACAGTGTCCACCAGGTCCATTATACTGTATATAGCAGTACGGTAGGCCACTGCTGTACCTACCTCTGTGTCTTCAGTCACTCGTCGTCATACATAAAGTATACTATTCATCCATCTACATTGTATACCTGTGGTGTCTTTTTTTCTTTATACTATAAACGCAGTCTGCTGACAGTGTCCACCAGGTCCATTATACTGTATATAGCAGTACGGTAGGCCACTGCTGTACCTACCTCTGTGTCTTCAGTCACTCGTCGTCATACATAAAGTATACTATCTATCCATCTACATTGTATACCTGTGGTGTCTTTTTTTCTTTATACTATAAACGCAGTCTGCTGACAGTGTCCACCAGGTCCATTATACTGTATATAGCAGTACGGTAGGCCACTGCTGTACCTACCTATGTGTCTTCAGTCACTCGTCGTCATACATAAAGTATACTATCCATCCATCTACATTGTATACCTGTGGTGTCTTTTTTTCTTTATACTATAAACGCAGTCTGCTGACAGTGTCCACCAGGTCCATTATACTGCATATAGCAGTACGGTAGGCCACTGCTGTACCTACCTCTGTGTCTTCAGTCACTCGTCGTCATACATAAAGTATACTATCCATACATCTACATTGTATACCTGTGGTGTCTTTTTTTCTTTATACTATAAACGCAGTCTGCTGACAGTGTCCACCAGGTCCATTATACTGTATATAGCAGTACGGTAGGCCACTGCTGTACCTACCTCTGTGTCTTCAGTCACTCGTCGTCATACATAAAGTATACTATCCATCCATCTACATTGTATACCTGTGGTGTCTTTTTTTCTTTATACTATAAACGCAGTCTGCTGACAGTGTCCACCAGGTCCATTATACTGTATATAGCAGTACGGTAGGCCACTGCTGTACCTACCTCTGTGTCTTCAGTCACTCGTCGTCATACATAAAGTATACTATCCATCCATCTACATTGTATACCTGTGGTGTCTTTTTTTCTTTATACTATAAACGCAGTCTGCTGACAGTGTCCACCAGGTCCATTATACTGTATATAGCAGTACGGTAGGCCACTGCTGTACCTACCTCTGTGTCTTCAGTCACTCGTCGTCATACATAAAGTATACTATCCATCCATCTACATTGTATACCTGTGGTGTCTTTTTTTCTTTATACTATAAACGCAGTCTGCTGACAGTGTCCACCAGGTCCATTATACTGTATATAGCAGTACGGTAGGCCACTGCTGTACCTACCTCTGTGTCTTCAGTCACTCGTCGTCATACATAAAGTATACTATCCATCCATCTACATTGTATACCTGTGGTGTCTTTTTTTCTTTATACTATAAACGCAGTCTGCTGACAGTGTCCACCAGGTCCATTATACTGTATATAGCAGTACGGTAGGCCACTGCTGTACCTACCTATGTGTCTTCAGTCACTTGTCGTCATACATAAAGTATACTATCCATCCATCTACATTGTATACCTGTGGTGTCTTTTTTTCTTTATACTATAAATGCAGTCTGCTGACAGTGTCCACCAGGTCCATTATACTGTATATAGCAGTATGGTAGGCCACTGCTGTACCTACCTCTGTGTCTTCAGTCACTCGTCGTCATACATAAAGTATACTATCCATCCATCTACATTGTATACCTGTGGTGTCTTTTTTTCTTTATACTATAAACGCAGTCTGCTGACAGTGTCCACCAGGTCCATTATACTGTATATAGCAGTACGGTAGGCCACTGCTGTACCTACCTCTATGTCTTCAGTCACTCGTCGTCATACATAAAGTATACTATCCATCAATCTACATTGTATACCTGTGGTGTCTTTTTTTCTTTATACTATAAACGCAGTCTGCCGACATTTTCCACCAGGTCCATTATACTGTATATAGCAGTACGGAAGGCCACTGCTGTACCTACCTCTGTGTCTTTAGTCACTCGTCGTCATACATAAAGTTTACTATTCATCCATCTTCATTGTATATCTGTGGTGCCTTTTAGTTGTGCGCATTAAAATATGGAGAACAAAAATGTGGAGGTTAAAAAAATAGGGAAAGATCAAGATCCACTTCCACCTCGTGCTGAAGCTGCTGCCACTAGTCATGGCCGAGACGATGAAATGCCATCAACGTCGTCTGCCAAGGCCGATGCCCAATGTCAAAGTACAGAGCATGGAAAATCCAAAACACAATAGATCAGTAAAACAATGACCCAAAAATCAAAATTAAAAGCGTCTGAGGAGAAGCGTAAACTTGCCAATGTGCCATGTACGACACGGAGTGGCAAGGAACGGCTGAGGCCCTGGCCTATGTTCATGGCTAGTGGTTCAGCTTCACATGAGGATGGAAGCACTCATCCTCTCGCTAGAAAAAAAAAAGACTTAAGCTGGCAAAAGCACAGCAAAGAACTGTGCGTTCTTCGAAATCACAAATCCCCAAGGAGAGTCCAATTGTGTCTGTTGCGATGCCTGACCTTCCCAACACTGGACGGGAAGAGCTTGCACCTTCCACCATTTGCACGCCCCCTGCAAGTGCTGGAAGAAGCACCCGCAGTCCAGTTCCTGATAGTCAAATTGAAGATGTCACTGTTGAAGTACACCAGGATGAGAATATGGGTGTTGCTGGCGCTGGGGAGGAAATTGACAAGGAGGATTCTGATGGTGAGGTGGTTTGTTTAAGTCAGGCACCCGGGGAGACACCTGTTGTCCGTGGGACGAATATGGCCATTGACATGCCTGGTCAAAATACAAAAAAAATCAGCTCTTCGGTGTGGAATTATTTCAACACAAATGCGGACAACAGGTGTCAAGCCGTGTGTTGCCTTTGTCAAGCTGTAATAAGTAGGGGTAAGGACGTTAACCACCTCGGAACATCCTCCCTTATACGTCACCTGCAGCGCATTCATCATAAGTCAGTGACAAGTTCAAAAACTTTGGGTGACAGCGGAAGCAGTCCACTGACCTCTAAATCCCATCCTCTTGTAACCAAGCTCCTGCAAACCACACCACCATCTCCCTCAGTGTCAATTTCCTCCTTACCCAGGAAAGCCAATAGTCCTGCAGGCCATGTCACTGGCAAGTCTGACGAGTCCTCTCCTGCCTGGGATTCCTCCGATGCATCCTTGAGTGTAACGCCTACTGCTGCTGGCGCTGCTGTTGTTGCTGCTGGGAGTCGATCGTCATCCCAGAGGGGAAGTCGGAAGACCACTTGCACTACTTCCAGTAAGCAATTGACTGTCCAACAGTCCTTTGCGAGGAAAATGAAATATCACAGCAGTCATCCTGCTGCAAAGCAGATAACTGAGGCCTTGGCAGCCTGGGCGGTGAGAAACGTGGTTCGGGTATCCATCGTTAATTCAGAGCCAACTAGAGACTTGATTGAGGTACTGTGTCCCCGGTACCAAATACCATCTAGGTTCCATTTCTCTAGGCAGGCGATACCGAAAATGTACACAGACCTCAGAAAAGGAGTCACCAGTGTCCTAAAAAATGCAGTTGTACCCAAAGTCCACTTAACCACGGACATGTGGACAAGTGAAGCAGGGCAGACTCAGGACTACATGACTGTGACAGCCCACTGGGTAGATGTATTGCCTCCCGCTGCAAGAACAGCAGCGGCGGCACCAGTAGCAGCATCTCGCAAACGCCGACTCGTTCCTAGGCAGGCTACGCTTTGTATCACCGCTTTCCAGAATACGCACACAGCTGAAAACCTCTTACGGCAACTGAGGAAGTGTTAGGCGCTGGGGTCCGCTCGTATGCGCGGCCCAGCGCCTAGCAACTAGGGACGCCGTGCGCGTACAGCCACCGGCTCCCTAGCAACGCTAGACGCCGGGCGCGCTGAGCCGCACGGACCCTAGCAACGGGGACGCCACTGGCGGACCGCATTCCCCGTTGCTGGGTCCTTTTGGAATTAATAAGTGCACCTGTTCTCTGGCCGTGCAGCAAGGCAGCTGCACGGCATTGATTCTAATCAGCTCTGTCAGCAGCTGATTGGAGGACTCCTCATTAAATACACTCTCAGGGCTTCTCACAGACGCCGGTAATAGCTTCTTGCATGCTGTCTTGTTTGCTGAGAGTCTGTTTCCAGTCCTGCTGTATCCGGTCATTCCAGTCCTCTGAAGTCCTGTACTCGGGAGTTATCATCTCGTCCCTGGAGTCCTGACTGATCACCGTTTAAACATCCAGTGGTGTTCGTGAGTCGCGGCTCTGCCGTGTGTAGCGGCTCGGCCGCTTTACCCTTTATAATTTGTGTTTGGAGCATTTTGCGGAGGGTTCCGCTTCCACAGGTCCACTCTGGTATTCGGCGGTGCCGGGTAGGAGTATTGGACAAGTGGATTTTGGTTGTCTTTTTCCTGGCGGTTTTTCCGCACATACTTTAGGTTTTTTAGTTAGCTCGTAGCCCCTGGCTTGTTTGTTAGATAGAGGGCCTCTTGTTATCATCCTGCCTCGGATTTCCCTTTGTCTCTCATTAAGACCGGGGGGCATCGGAGTTGGGCAGACATAATCCGCCCTTCAAACGCGGCTGCCAAGGGCTCAAGAAACCATAGTCTCGCAAGGGATTTCTGACAGCACGGGTGAGACAACAGAGTTAGGGCACCAGGGGCTATTATTCTTTCCTGCTCCCGTCCCCAGCATTCCATTCCAGTGCTCCGGTCCTTGTCATAAGATCTCCTCTGACCAGGAGTGCTGGAATCATAACATTATTACCGGCCATACCAAAACTTAAAAATTAAACGGGGTTTAATTTTTTTTCTCATTCAGTTTTGTGAGAATTTATCGGCCTCATGAATCCAACAGGTTTAGGGCCAAATCCTGGTCAGCTCTTAGTCAGCCAGATTCAAGAACTTACTCAGATGGTTCAGGATCTTTCTCTTTGGGTGAAGTCGCAGGAAGATCTTTTGCGAGCTTCCCCGAAGGTAGTCCCTGAACCAAAGATGCATTTGCCTGACCGTTTTTCTGGTGATAGGAAAGAGTTTTTTAATTTTAAAGAATCCTGTAAACTTTATTTTCGTTTAAGACCGACTTCCTCGGGTACTGAATCTCAGCGGGTCGGGATTATTATTTCTTTGCTCCAGGGGGATCCTCAGACCTGGGCATTTGGTTTAAAAGCAGAGGATCCGGCATTTTTGTCAGTTGACGCTTTTTTTGGGTCTTTAGGGCTCTTGTATGATGACCCTGATAGAGAGGCGTCCGCTGAAAGTCAGTTGCGCGCTCTCAGACAGGGTAGGAATCCTGCGGAGATTTATTGTACGGAGTTTCGCCGTTGGTCGAACGACTGTGGCTGGAATGACCCAGCCATGCGCAGTCAGTTTCGCCTCGGCTTATCAGAGTCTATAAAAGACAGTCTCCTTCAGTACCCCGCTCCTGAGACTCTCGATAAGTTCATGGAGCTTTCTATTAAGATTGATCGTCGTCTCAGAGAGCGGAGGGCTGAAAAAGGAGCACCTGTAAGGTCAAGTCCGTGTGTATATTCCATTCCTGAAGACGTAGAGGAGCCCATGCAGATGGGTTTCTCCCGGCTGTCTCCTGAAGAAAGAGCCAGAAGGCAAAATTCTGGTCTTTGTCTGTACTGTGGGGGTAAGGGACATTTTGCTCGTAATTGTCCGAACAAGTCGGGAAACGCCTTGACCAGGTGAATTGTGAGGGGGTTCACCTAGGTCTGCATCTTATCTCCTCGAATAACTCCCTTTTAGTCCCAGTTAAAGTTTCCTTTGGCAGCCTCAGTTCTTCGGTGTCGGCTTTTGTTGACAGTGGAGCTGCAGAAACTTTATGGATTTAACTTGGGCTAAGGCCTTAGGCATTCCTCAGTTACCTTTGGGTAGGTGTGTCACCATGCATGGCTTAGATGGGAGTCCACTGTCCAATGGGGTTATTTCTCTCCGTACACCCCCTGTATTACTTACAGTAGGAGCTCTACATTCTGAAAAAATCGAGTTCTTTCTTACTCATTGCCCAGCAGTTCCAGTTGTTCTGGGTCACCCTTGGCTGGCCTTTCATAATCCCACCATTGATTGGCGATCAGGGGAGATTTCACAGTGGGGAACTTTTTGTGCTGAGGAATGTATTACGTTTCCAGTCAGAGTAGCAGCTGTCATTCCAGAACTCATTCCTGTGGAATACCAGGAGTTTGCTGATGTCTTTTCCAAAGGCAATGCGGACATTCTGCCTCCCCATCGGCCTTATGATTGTGCTATTGAGCTAATTCCTGGTGCCGCTTTGCCAAAGGGAAGACTATATGCATTATCCGGGCCAGAAACTGCGGCTATGAATGATTATGTTAAGGAGAGCCTAGAGAAAGGATTTATTAGACCATCAAAATCTCCTTTAAGTGCAGGCTTCTTCTTTGTGGAGAAAAAGGATGGCTCGCTTAGACCTTGCATTGACTTTAGAGCCCTGAATAAGATCTCAGTTAAAAACACTTATCCTTTGCCGCTGATTTCTGTACTCTTTGATCAGTTACGTTCGGCTGTGATTTTTTCTAAAATTGACCTTAGAGGAGCGTACAACCTCATCCGAATTAAATCTGGAGATGAGTGGAAGACGGCCTTCAGTACTCAGTCGGGTCACTACGAGTACCTGGTGATGCCGTTTGGCTTGTCTAATGCTCCAGCAGTTTTTCAAGACCTCATTAACGATGTGCTCCGTGACTTCCTAGGGAAATTCGTGGTCGTTTACTTAGATGACATCCTGATTTATTCTGAATCAATGGAACAACATGTTACCCAGGTGCGTCTGGTTCTTCAAAAGTTACGTGAGAATCATTTATATGCCAAGCTGGAGAAGTGTGAGTTTCATATCACGGAAGTATCTTTTTTAGGGTACATTATTTCCCCTCTGGGATTTTTCATGGAACCAAAGAAGCTCCAGGCCATCCTTAGTTGGGCGCAACCCTCCAATTTAAAAGCAATTCAGCGCTTTTTAGGGTTTGCAAATTATTATAGGAGGTTCATTCATTCTTTTTCTGACCTGGTTGCTCCCATTGTAGCTCTGACAAAGAAAGGAGCGGATCCTACCAACTGGTCGCGTGAAGCTGAGTTGTCCTTCCGGGCCTTGAAACAAGCCTTTGTCTCGGCTCCAGTCCTCAGACATCCCAATCCAGAATTGCCCTTTGTTGTGGAGGTTGATGCCTCGGAGATTGGAGTGGGGGCTGTCCTTTCTCAAAAGGATCCGGAGTCTCTGGAATTACATCCTTGTGCCTTTATGTCCAGGAAATTCTCCTCCGCTGAATCCAACTATGACGTTGGTAATCGGGAGTTACTGGCGGTAAAGTGGGCTTTCGAGGAGTGGAGGCATTGGCTGGAGGGAGCAAAACATACTATTTCAGTATTGACTGACCATAAAAACCTGCAATACATCGAATCGGCTAAACGGCTTAATGCCCGGCAGGCACGTTGGGCTTTATTTTTTACTCGTTTCAAATTTATAATCACTTTCAGGCCTGGTTCCAAGAATACAAAGGCTGATGCCCTGTCACGCAGCTTTCTTCCGGTTCACAATAACAGTCCTGTTACTCCCATACTTCCATCCTCTGTCATCTGGGCAGGCCTCACACAAGATTTATTTACCCAGTTAAAACAGCTTCAACACCAAGCTCCTGGAAATACTCCTGCTGGTCGTCTTTACGTCCCTGAGTTTTTGAGAGCTACTGTTTTAACGGAATTCCATGATAACAAAGTTTCCGGGCATCCGGGAATCTCTAAGACTTTGGAGTTAGTCTCTCGCTCAGTATGGTGGCCTGGTCTTTCTAAAGACGTTAAGGAGTTTGTTTATTCATGTCAGGTCTGTGCACAGCATAAGGTTCCCCGTTCCTTGCCTATCGGGCAACTTATGCCCTTAAATGTCCCTCTCAGGCCATGGTCTCATATTTTCATGGATTTTGTGGTTGACCTTCCCCTTTCAGCCGGATTCCGAGTCATATGGGTGGTAGTGGACCGTTTTAGCAAGATGGCTCATTTCATTGCTCTTCCCCGACTGCCATCTGCCCAAGGGTTGGCAGTTTTGTTTCTCCGCCATGTTTTCAGACTTCATGGGTTGCCTACTGATATTGTTTCTGATCGGGGTCCACAATTCATCGCACAATTCTGGAAATGTTTTTGTGCTTCATTGAAGATGAAATTGTCGTTAACATCCGGTTACCACCCACAATCCAACGGGCAAACCGAGCGAGTTAACCAATCATTGAAACAGTATTTGCGTTTGTATTCAGCCAAACTCCAGAATGATTGGTCCGAGTTTCTTCCATTGGCGGAGTTTGCTTACAATAATTCTTGTCATTCCTCCACTAAAGTGTCTCCATTCTTTTCAGTTTTTGCTTTTCACCCCAGAGCTAATTCTTTTTTTCATCATTCCTCAGTCTCCTCGCTAACCTTAACCTCCCATCTCAGAGCCATTTGGAAAAAAGTGCACTTTGCTCTCAGAAAAGCGGCCTTTCGAGAGAAAAAATTTTCTGACAGGCTCCGACGTCCTTGCACTTTTAAGGTGGGAGATAGGGTATGGTTGTCAACTCGTAACATCAGGCTTCGACAATCCTCGGCTAGATTGGGACCCAAATTTATTGGGCCATTTCTTATTATTAAAAGAGTCAACCCAGTTGCCTTCCGGTTACGTTTACCAAGATCTCTCAGGATTGGAAATACGTTTCATTGCTCCCTGTTGAAACTATACGTTTCTTCCAGTAGATTTCCTCGGAGGATCTCTCAGGGTAGATCTCCGGTGGATGTACAGGGACAACAGGAGTTCTTGGTGGAGAAGGTTCTCGATTCCAAATTGTCCCGGGGCCGGCTTTATTTTCTGGTTCACTGGAGAGGCTATGGTCCGGAGGAAAGGTCTTGGGTCCTGGATAAGGATCTTCATGCCCCGAGGCTCAAGAGGGCATTTTTTCGGGAATTTCCTCGGAAACCTGGCTTTAGGGGTTCCTTGACCCCTCCTCAAGGGGGGGGGGTACTGTTAGGCGCCGGGGTCCGCTCGTATGCGCGGCCCGGCGCCTAGCAACTAGGGACGCCGTGCGCGTACAGCCGCCGGCTCCCTAGCAACGCTAGACGCCGGGCGCGCTGAGCCGCACGGACCCTAGCAACGGGGACGCCACTGGCGGACCGCGTTCCCCGTTGCTGGGTCCTTTTGGAATTAATAAGTGCACCTGTTCTCTGGCCGTGCAGCAAGGCAGCTGCACGGCATTGATTCTAATCAGCTCTGTCAGCAGCTGATTGGAGGACTCCTCATTAAATACACTCTCAGGGCTTCTCACAGACGCCGGTAATAGCTTCTTGCATGCTGTCTTGTTTGCTGAGAGTCTGTTTCCAGTCCTGCTGTATCCGGTCATTCCAGTCCTCTGAAGTCCTGTACTCGGGAGTTATCATCTCATCCCTGGAGTCCTGACTGATCACCGTTTAAACATCCAGTGGTGTTCGTGAGTCGCGGCTCTGCCGTGTGTAGCGGCTCGGCCACTTTACCCTTTATAATTTGTGTTTGGAGCATTTTGCGGAGGGTTCCGCTTCCACAGGTCCACTCTGGTATTCGGCGGTGCCGGGTAGGAGTATTGGACAAGTGGATTTTGGTTGTCCTTTTCCCTGGCGGTTTTTCTGCACATACTTTAGGTTTTTTAGTTAGCTCGTAGCCCATGGCTTGTTTGTTAGATAGAGGGCCTCTTGTTATCATCCTGCCTCGGATTTCCCTTTGTCTCTCATTAAGACCGGGGGGCATCGGAGTTGGCAGACATAATCCGCCCTTCAAACGCGGCTGCCAAGGGCTCAAGAAACCATAGTCTCGCAAGGGATTTCTGACAGCACGGGTGAGACAACAGAGTTAGGGCGCCAGGGGCTATTATTCTTTCCTGCTCCCGTCCCCAGCATTCCATTCCAGTGCTCCGGTCCTTGTCATAAGATCTCCTCTGACCAGGAGTGCTGGAATCATAACAGGATGATCATCGCAGTACCCCAATTGGACTCTCCTGGGGATTTGTGGCATCGGACAACGCCAGCAATATTGTGCGTGCATTACATCTGGGCAAATTCCAGCACGTCCCATGTTTTGCACATACCTTGAATTTGGTGGTGCAGAATTATTTAAAAAACGACCTGGGCGTGCAAGAGATGCTGTCGGTGGCCAGAAGAATTGCGGGCCACATTCGGCGTACAGGCACCGCGTACAGAAGACTGGAGCACCACCAAAAACACCTGAACCTGCCCTGCCATCATCTGAAGCAAGAGGTGGTAACGAGGTGGAATTCAACCCTCTATATGCTTCAGAGGATGGAGGAGCAGCAAAAGGCCATTCAAGCCTATACATCTGGCCACGATATAGGCAAAGGAGGTGGAATGCACCTGACTCAAGCGCAGTGGAGAATGATTTCAACGTTGTGTAAGGTTCTGCAACCTTTTGAACTTGCCACACGTGAAGTCAGTTCAGACACAGCCAGCCTGAGTCAGGTCATTCCCCTCATCAGGCTTTTGCAGAAGAAGCTGGAGACATTGAAGGAGGAGCTAAAACAGAGCGATTCCGCTAGGCATGTGGGACTTGTGGATGGAGCCCTTCATTTGCTTAACCAGGATTCACGGGTGGTCAATCTGTTGAAATCAGAGCACTACATTTTGGCCACCGTGCTCGATCCTAGATTTAAAACCTACGTTGTATCTCTCTTTCCGGCAGACACAAGTCTGCAGAGGTTCAAAGACCTGCTGGTGAGAAAATTGTCAAGTCAAGCGGAACGTGACCCGTCAACATCTCTTCCTTCACATTCTCCCGCAACTGGGGGTGCGAGGAAAAGGCTACGAATTCCGAGCCCACCCGCTGGCGGTGATGCAGGGCAGTCTGGAGCGAGTGCTGACATCTGGTCCGGACTGAAGGACCTGCCAACGATTACTGACATGTTGTCTACTGTCACTGCATATGATTCTCTCACCATTGAAAGAATGGTGGAGGAATATATGAATGACCGCATCCAAGTAGGCACGTCAGACAGTCCGTATGTATACTGGCAGGAAAAAGAGGCAATTTGGAGGCCCTTGCACAAACTGGCTTTATTCTACCTCAGTTGCCCTCCCTCCAGTGTGTACTCCGAAAGAGTGTTTAGTGCCGCCGCTCACCTTGTCAGCAATCGGCGTACGAGGTTACTTCCAGAAAATGTGGAGAAGATGATGTTCATTAAAATGAATTATAATCAATTCCTCCGTGGAGACATTCACCAGCAGCAATTGCCTCCAGAAAGTACACGGGGACCTGAGATGGTGGATTCCAGTGGGGACGAATTAATAATCTGTGAGGAGGGGGATGTACACAGTGAAAGGGGTGATGAATCGGACGATGATGATGAGGTGGACATCTTGCCTCTGTAGAGCCAGTTTGTGCAAGGAGAGATTGATTGCTTCTTTTTGGTGGGGGCCCAAACCAACCAGTCATTTCAGTCACAGTCGTGTGCAGACCCTGTCGCTGAAATGATGGGTTCGTTAAAGTGTGCATGTCCTGTTTATTCAACATAAGGGTGGGTGGGAGGGCCCAAGGACAATTCCATCTTGCACCTCTTTTTTCTTTCATTTTACTTTGCGTCATGTGCTGTTTGGGGAGTATTTTTTTGAAGGGCCATCCTGCGTGACACTGCAGTGCCACTCCTAGATGGGCCAGGTGTTTGTGTCGGCCACTTGGGTCGCTTATCTTAGTCACACAGCTACCTCATTGTGCCTCTTTTTTTCTTTGCGTCATGTGCTGTTTGGGGAGTATTTTTTTGAAGGGCCATCCTGCGTGACACTGCAGTTCCACTCCTAGATGGGCCAGGTGTTTGTGTCGGCCACTTGGGTCGCTTATCTTAGTCACACAGCTACCTCATTGCGCCTCTTTTTTTCTTTGCGTTATGTGCTGTTTGGGGAGTATTTTTTTCAAGTGCCATCCTGTCTGACACTGCAGTGCCACTCCTAGATGGGCCAGGTGTTTGTGTCGGCCACTTGGGTCGCTTATCTTAGTCACACAGCTACCTCATTGCGCCTCTTTTTTTCTTTGCGTCATGTGCTGTTTGGGGAGTATTTTTTTGAAGGGCCATCCTGCCTGACACTGCAGTGCCACTCCTAGATGGGCCAGGTGTTTGTGTCGGCCACTTGGGTCGCTTATCTTAGTCACACAGCTACCTCATTGCGCCTCTTTTTTTCTTTGCGTCATGTGCTGTTTGGGGAGTATTTTTTTGAAGGGCCATCCTGTCTGACACTACAGTGCCACTCCTAGATGGGCCAGGTGTTTGTGTCGGCTACTTGGGTCGCTTATCTTAGTCACACAGCTACCTCATTGCGCCTTTTTTTTTCTTTGCGTCATGTGCTGTTTGGGGAGTATTTTTTTGAAGGGCCATCCTGCGTGACACTGCAGTGCCACTCCTAGATGGGCCAGGTGTTTGTGTCGGCCACTTGGGTCGCTTAGCTTAGTCACACAGCTACCTCGGTGCAAATTTTAGGACTAAAAATAATATTGTGAGGTGTGAGGTGTTCAGAATAGACTGAAAATGAGTGGAAATTATGGTTATTGAGGTTAATAATGCTATGGGATCAAAATGACCCCCAAATTCTATGATTTAAGCTGTTTTTTAGGGTTTTTTGAAAAAAACACCCGAATCCAAAACACACCCGAATCCGACAAAAAAATTTCGGTGAGGTTTTGCCAAAACGCGTTCGAACCCAAAACACGGCCGCGGAACCAAACCCAAAACCAAAACACAAAACCCGAAAAATTTCCGGTGCACATCACTACTAAATACTACAGTCATATATTCTATTGTAGAGTATATGCAATGTTTAACCCCTCCGGGATATGCACAGTACGCCCACACTATTGTAGATGATCCCACTGTTCAAAACCCTATCCGTTTGATAGATAGACAGTGTCTAGTTAGACAGTCAATAGATAGACACCATATATTAGACAGACATTAGGTCGACAGGGTCAAAAGGTCGACAGGGTCAAAAGGTTGACATGGAAAAGGTCGACAGGTCAAAAGGTCGACAGGTCAAAAGGTCGACATGGTCAAAAGGTCGACATGAAAATGGTCGACATAAAAAAGATAGACAAATGTTTTTTTTAAATGTAACATGTTTTTGGATTATTTCATACTTTCTCTATCCATGTCGGCATAGAGTTGGTTATAAACCTTGTGGAGAGCGCAGCGAGCCACCGTGCCCGAAGCGTGGCAAGTGAAGCGAGCCCCGCGAGGGTATGCCTTTCTACAATTAGGGGTCCCAGATGACAAAACTATCCACACAAACCACAAAAATGCAAAAAACATGGTGTCTACCTTTTTCATGTCGACCATTTTCATGTCGACCTTTTGACCCTGTCGACCTTTTGACCCTGTCGACCTTTTCCATGTCGACCTTTTGACCCTGTCGACCTAATGTCCATCTAACATATGGTGTCTATCTATTGACTGTCTAACTAGACACTATCTATCTTTCATACCGGAACTGTTCAAAACATCAACTATGTTCTTATTCATGGTCTTTTTAATAAGGGTGCAGTTAGTAATTGGTGTGTGTAAAAATAGGAATTTAATACCTACCGGTAATTCCTTTTCTCCTAGTCCGTAGTGGATACTGGGGTCTTGTACTTTAGTACCATGGGGTATAGATCGGGTCCACTGGAGCCTGACACTTTAAAACTTTAGTGTGCATGTGTATGCTGGCTCCTCCCCTCTATGCCCCTCGTACCAGACTCAGTCTAGAAAAACTGTGCCTGAGGAGACGGACATAATATCAGAGAAGAAACAATACAACAGCGGTGAGGCAACAAGCCAACACACAACCAGAAATGAAAGGAGGGTGCTAACCAGAACAGAGGATAGCAACATCAGCCTAACCTGGTTAGCACAGCTATCCCAACAACATAACGGGACTGCAACGTTGGTCCAACCAAATACCTAAACAGGTAATCAGGAACGAAGAACTGAGGCGGGCACCCGGTTTCCACTACGGACTAGGAGAATAGGAATTACTGGTAGCTATTAAATTCCTATTTTCTCTTACGTCCTAGTGGATACTGGGGTCTTGTACTTTAGTACCATGGGGAAGTCCCAAAACTCCCAAACCGTTGGGAGAGTGCTGAGACCCCTGTAAAACCGCCTGACCAAACTGAAGGTCATCCTTTGCCAACGTATCGAACCTATAGAACTTGACAAATGTGTTCGAACTTGACCAAGTTGCAGCTGGGCACAATTGAAGGGCCGAGACACCCCGGGAAGCCATCCAGGAAGACCCCACTGACCCCGTCGAGTGGGCCTGAATAGACATCGGCAAGGGCAGAGCCACCAAAGTATAGGCCTGTTGAATGGTCAACCTGAGCCAACGAGCAATAGATTGCATAGAAGCTGGCCGACAAATCTTGGAGGCATCATAAAAGACAAATAGCAAGTCAGATTTCCAAGGACGGAGTGTCCTCTTGACATAAATCTTCAGAGCCCTGACCACATCCAAGGACTCAGGGCCAACAGAAGCGTCAGACAACACTGGAACCACAATAGGTTGATTCACATGAAAAGCTGTCACCACTTTAGGCAAAAACTGAGGGCGGGTCCTAAGTTCTGACCTGTCTGCATGAAAAATCAAATAAGGGCTCTTACAGGATAAGGCCCCTAATTCAGAGACATGTCTGGCAGACGCCAATGATAATAACATCACCGTCTTCCAGGTAAGAAATTTGAACTCCACCTTACGTAAGGGTTAAGGGTTCAAACCAGTCAAATTAGACAGAACCACATTGAGATTCCACGGAGCCGTGGGAAGTACAAAGGGTGGCTACACATGAAGAACGCCCTTAAGGAAAGTCTGTACTTCTGGTAACATGGCAAGTTGTTTCTGGAAGAAAATAGAGAGCACCAAAATCTGGACTTTGATTGAGCCTAAACATAGGCCTATATCCATTCCCACTTGTAGGAAAAGTAGAAAGCAACCAATTCTAAATTCCACGGGAGACACCTTTCTACCTTCACACCGGGAAACATACTTTTTCCAGATACAATGATAATGCTTTGACGTAACCATCTTCCTGGCCTATACCATGGTGGAAATAACTCTGGAGGGAGGACCCTTCATTGCTATAGAATCTCCCTCTCATCTTCCAAGCCATCAAACGTAGCCACTGTAAGTCTGGATAGACAAACGGACCTTGCTGAAGAAGATTGTCTTGGAGCGGCAGAGGCCAGGGATCCTCCAGAAACACGGTCAGGAGGTCCAAGTACCACACCCATCGAGGCCAATCCAGGGCAATTAGAATTGCCTGAACACTTTCCCTTTTTAGCACCCTTGGGAGCAGCGGTAGAGGGCACAGGTACACATACTTGTACATCCACGGTGTCATCAGCTCGTCCACTGCTACAGCCTGTGGATCCGTCATTCTGGAACAGTAATGGCCTAGCTTCTTGTTGAGTCGAGAAGCCATCAGATCGATCTGCGGACAGCCCCACCAGTGAATTAACTGTTGAAACACCTGGGGTTGTAGGCCCTATTACCCCGGATGGAGGGTGTGTCTACTGCGGAAGTCCGCTTCCCAATTGTCCACTCCTGGAATGAATATGGCTGAGATAGCTTTTGCGTTGGCCTCTGTCCAGAGAAGCATTTTTGAGACCTCTCGCATCAACTCTCTGCTTCTTGTTCCCCTTTTCGGTTTATGTACACCATCGTCGTGGCATTGTCCTACTGAACCTGGATCGCCTGATCCTTCAGGAGTTGAGAAGCCTGCAGAAGAGCATTGTAAATTACCCTGAGCTCCAGTATGTTTATCGGCAGAGCCGATTCCTGTCTTGACCATATCCCCTGGAACAGGGCCCCTTATGTCACAGCCCCCCAATCTCGGAGGCTGGCATCAGTCATCAGTAGAATCCATGAGTGGATATTGAAACTCCTGCCTCCTACCAGGTGAGGAACTCATAGCCACCATGATAGAGAGATCCTGGCTCTCAGAGATAATGTCACTTCCTGATGCATGTGAAGATGAGACCCCGACAATTTGTCCAGCAGATCCAGCTGAAAAGTTCAGGCATGATATCTGCTGTATTGGATTACCTCATAAGCAGCCGCCATCTTTCCTAGTAATCGGATGCAAAGATGAATGGATACCGTGCGAAGACTGAGCGCCGAGTGAACCATAGCCTGGATAGTCAAGGCCTTGTCCCTCAGGAGAAACACCTTTTGAGACACTGTATCCAGTATCATTCCCAGGAACTGAAGATGCTGGGTCAGTTCCAGGTGAGATTTCTGAAAATTTAGAATCCACCCATGATCCGTAAGCACGCGAGTCGTCAGATCGATGGTGTGCAGCAGATGCTCCCTGGACACAGCCTTTATTAGGAGATCATCCAAGTACGGGACTATGTTTACTCCCAACATGCACAGTTGCAGCATCATCCCTGCCATAACTTTGGTGTAGACTCTCGGAGCTGTGGATAATCCGAAAGGTAAAGCCTGGAACTGGAAATGGTCTTCCAATATGGCAAACCTGAGATAAGCCTGATGTGGGGGCCACATGGGAATGTGTAGGTAAGCATCCTTGATGTCCAGAGACACTGAGAACTCCCCCTCCTCCAGAGCGGACACCACCACCCACAGGGATTCCATCTTGAATTTGAACACCTACAGATAAGGGGTTTAGTGATTTCAGGTTCAAGATGAGGCATACTGAACCGTCTGGTTTGGGAACGACAAAAAGACTAGAGTAAAACCCCCTGTTGCGTAACAGATGGGGCACTGGAACCACCAACCCCGTCAGCAAAAGCTTTTGAATAGCCTCTTTCAAGGTAACTTTTGCTTCAGGTAAAGCTGGCAAGCCTGACCTGAAAAATCTGTGAGGAAGGAGCAATTGAAATTCCAGCCGGTATCCTTAGGAAATGAGGTCCCTCACCCAAGGATCCCAGCAGGACTCTGCCCACACGTGGGTGAAGTGTTGAAGGCGATCACCAACCTGAAAGTCACCTTGTTGCTGGGGCCAACCGTCACGCGGGTTTTGCGGCAGGGGATCCGGTGGTCTGGTCCAGGGAGACAGCAGTTGCAGGTTTACGGGACTTTCCACGAGATCCTCTGACAGTGGTGGAGACCCCTCGGCCCCTGCCTCTGAATCTTGCCACACGAAAGGACTGCAAGGAGGGTCCTGTGTTATCCGCTGTTGTTTGGGAGATCCATTTATGTAATTCGTCTCCAAACAAAGCATCACCTGTAAAGGGAAGATTTTCAACACCCTTTTTGGAATCAGCGTCTGCTGACCACTGACGCAACCATAGAGCTCTGCGTGCCGAAAAAGCCGTAGCAGTAGTGCGGTCATTAATCTTACAAAGCTCCTTAATAGCCTCGCTCATAAAATTTGCAGCATCCTGTATATGTTGCAGCAGAGTAACTACCTCATCCCGGGGCAACAGCTTCCAAACCATTGATAACGTTATCAGACCACTTGACTATCGCCCTGGAAATCCACCCAGAAACAATTGTGGGGCATTGAGCAGCACCTGCGCCATAAACACAGCCTTTAGCATGGTCTCAATCTTACGGTCAGCTGGCTCTTTTAGGGATATAGCCCCTGGCACCGGCAGTACCAATTTCTTAGACAGTCTGGAAACAGACGTATCAACTGAATGGGGGGGTTTTCCCATACCTTCATGTCCTCATCGGGAAAGGGAAAAGTAGTTAAAAGCCTCTGAGGAAATTTTCATTTTTTATTAGGGTTTAACCATTCCTCCCTGGCCAGGGAGTTTAACTCTTTAGACACAGGAAAAGACGCTGTAGCCTTTGGTTTAACTTTAAAATACTACTCCTCATCCGGCTCTGACTCCTCATCCGGGATGTGAAGGACCTCTCTCACAGCGAAGATGAGGGCCTCCACCCCTGGGGACAGAGAGTTGTCCTCATCCATATCATCATCATTATTAACATAAGGCTGAACAGAATCAGACTTGAGCACCTGTGGCAGTGAACGTTTTTGTGAAACCACTAGATGGGGCTGAGAAGCCTTCTTTGTATCTGCTGCATTGGCCATAGAATCAATAGAATGCTTAAACACCTGTTTCTCCCTTTTAGCCACAGCTAATTTTGAATTAACATTCTGGATCATGCTAGTAAAGCTGTCCAGCCAGGCAGGTACTTGTGAACGGTGTCCTTATGGAGACAAGGAACATTGTTCACACGAAAGACCCAGCTGAAAACAGGGATGAAATATTACAGGCAGTACACATAGCCATGTCCACAGACATCCTTCACCCTGTGAAATAGCACGGCCCACTGACTAAACACCTCCACACAGACCCTAGAAAGCCCCTGGAGGGACACTTGAGGAGCGGACACCAGCACACAGAAATACAGCAGTATAAAGAGTAACTAAGTGTATGACTTAATAGGAGTGAAGCGGCGCTACCGCTAGTGTGCCCCCCTGTCTAAGACCCCCTGGTACCAGTACAGATCCCTGTAGCAGCGTGGGTCTCTGGAGGAGCAGTTGGAGGAGCAGCGTTGTGTGTAGCGTGATCCACAGCAGGAGGAAATGGCGCCTTCCCGTCTCAGGTCCCGCTCCGGGAAGCCCGCCCCCTCTAATGGCGCACGGTCCCTGTTAATAGATTATTCTAGCTATGTCAAAAAAAGATATATACAGTACTCCCAAAGCCTTTCTGTGACAGTGAGCACTGAGAGGCATCAGCCCATTGCCAGTACGTCCGCGGCGGGCACCGCAGCTCAGGGCACATGACCGCCACGCGACCTGCCACCAAACTGCATCGGGGACCAGCTAACGGGGACCCCGGTGTAACACTCACCGTACCTGTATCTTCGGCATTTGTTATAGGGTGGCGGCTAGGTGTTGGAGTGGGCACACATACTAATACTAACCATGTGTGATCAGTACCTCAGTGTCCTGTCAGCTGAGATTATGAACCATTAACCCTCAAGAGGTTGGTTCGGTCCCACAAAGCAGGTAGTATGTCTGCCAAGCAGAGCTACCTGAAAATAATAAACTAATTTAAATTTGAAGAAAAATCTCTGGAGCTCCAGGGAACTGCACCCGGCTCCTCGGGCACATTTTTCTAAACTGAGTCTGGTAGGAGGTGCATAGAGCAGAGGGGCCCGCACACACATGCACACACTAAAAGTTTTAAAGTGCCAGGCTCCAGTGGTCCCGATCTATACCCCATGGTACTAAAGAATAAGTCCCCAGTATCCACTAGGACGTAAGAGAAACATAGTTTATTTGATCTTCCTATGTTCTAATCCTAATATAGCATGCTGTCACATTTGTATATAGTGAATGGGGTTTTCCAGAGATATCTTTATGATACATTCATATTAATATCTATATACGTTAATATATTATATATGTGTACATAGTAATCCCCTCCCGGAGTTGCGGAGATGTCTATAGAGTCCTACACTATATCAGCACACTAATGCTGCTTTCACATCGCAAACCCTGCTTTTAAAACGTTTCTTAAAACAGGTCTTAAAACGGGTCTGAGCAGTTTAACCCCTTCACATCGCATGTTGTAACCAGTATATTACCATTTCATTACCATTTTGGTACCTTTCACACTGAACCCGTTTCACCCATAGAAAACAGTGGTTGTCATTGTAAATGGACTTTTCTGGCCCACACATTATTAAAATTATTAATTAATTATTAATAATTTGGCTAGTCGTACGATGGAACCCGGCAGCTTCAAGCATCTTTACCATGTTTTTGTAGATTACTGCATCCTTTACTATCCCAGTGATTTGCCATCCCCTCTGATCCTAAGCAGCTCCCTAACCTCCTCATCACTCCAATTTGCCATTTTAAACTGTATTATGTATAATAAAACACTCCCTTTACTCTCATGTGTCTCCTCCAGTTTATTTCTTGCTTCTGCCTGGTGACATCATGCATGGAGACACCCTATCACCTTCTGTGGCTTGGAAATACCGTTTCTGAGCCTTTCACACTGCACAATGAAACGGGTCTGAACCGTGTAGGACCCTGCTTTTTAACCGTTTCAAAATACCGGTATTTTGAAAATGGTAAAATAAATTCAAGGTGGCCCTTTCATACCGCAGCTAGAACCGTTTTGGAAGGCTTAAAAATCGGCAATTTACCGGGTTAAAGCTGCGGTGTGAAAGGGGTATTAGTAATTCCCTTTTAATGTATGCATGTACAGTATATCCCTTCCAGGATTGCAGAGGTATCCAAGCAGGTTCTCACACTGCGTAGACACACCTAGGGATTCCCTCTCATACAATGTCACACTATTCAAGCACACATGATATTTCCCTTTCGGGATTACGTGGTCTTTGTTTTAATTGTGATGACTATTTAGTCTTTTTAATACATTTTTTTAAAACATTATAAAGCAATTATTTTTGGTCCTTTACCTTTGTGTATAATATCCCTGGATGAGGATATGGATAGCCCACTCCCTTCCTAATAAGGATACATGTAAAGGAAGGACGAAAGAAACCGCTACGTGATTGAAACCATTCTGTTATGTGAGTACGGTATGTCCCAGGAACGGGATTAATGTGTGAAGGTGATTGCCTACCCTTGATTTTGACACGTGGGATGATCGGTGATTAAAGATACCTTTATGGGAAATATTCACATTCTTTTAGTGTGAGTTTGGTACGCTGTTTACACACCTACTGGATAATACATTTCACATTGGTGCATTCTTGAATCCATAACCTACTGTACTACACTATGGGCCTAATTTAGACAAGATTTTGCAGGGCTACGATCAAGCACACTGACATGCGGGGGACGCCCAGCACAGGGCTAGTCCGCCCGTCATGTCAGGCCCTCCCCCCCCTCAGAAGTACAAAAGCATCACAGGAGCTACTTAACGCTGCCCGGGCCGCAGCAGCTGCATGTGACGTCACGCAGCCGCTGTGGCCCGCCTCCCGAACAGACCAGCCACGCCTGCGTTGGCTGGACCGCGCCCACAAAACAGCGTCCAAATGCTGCCGTGCCGCCCACTCCCACCCAGCGACCGCTTCTGCCCATTAATCAGGCAGAGGCGATCGCTAGGCAATGACAGCCGAGCCGTCGGCTGTCAGCCATGCACCGGCGCACTGCGGCACATGCGCACTTCTGACCTGATCGCTGCGATGAACGTCAGCGTGCGATCAGGTCAGAATGACCCCCTATATGAGGTACATGTCTTGTTGGGGAGGGGACATATTGAAAGCTCCCAAGGGAAAAACAGAAAGGAGTTAACAAGTACTCTACCAGCCAGAGGCGAGCTGGCCCGGGGGCCATATGCCCCCCGGGCCACGCTACTGCCAAGGGTCACGGGCCGGCCGCCACCTTCCACTAAACCAACGTTGGCCAACCAGCGGCTCTCGAGCCGCATGCGGCTCTTTCTGTCTCCGCATGCGACTCGTAAGCTTCCGCAGCGCCTCCTGCTGCCCTAGTCTGCAGTGCCTGGCGCCGGCCCGTGAGTCAATCAGAGCTCGCGGACCGGCAGCCAATCAGGAGTCTTAGCTGCCGGTCCGTGAACTCTGATTGGCTCACGGACCGACGCCTAATTAGAGAGAATCAACGCCGCCGGAGAGTGGAGACTGAGGGGCAGGAGAGGCGCTCTCCTCCCCTCCCAAGCAGCAGACTGAGCAGAGCAGCAGCACGGCGGTGAGCAGCACTTGGGGGGGTGCAGTGTGGGGACATGTGTATCTTACACTGGGGGCATATCTGGCACTAGGGGGATGTGTATCTGGCACTGGGGGGACATGTGTTTCTGGCACTGGGGGCATATCTGGCACTGGGGGCATATCTGGCACTGGGGAGACATATAGCTGGCAGTGGAGGCATATCTGGCACCTGGAGACGTGTAGCTGACAGGGGGGGCATATATGGCACTGGGGGGGACATGTGTATCTGGCACTGGGGGCATATCTGGCACTGGGGGGACATGTGTATCTTACACTGGTGGCATATTTAGCACTGGGGAGATGTGTATCTGTCAGTGGGGGCATATCAGGCACTGGGTAGATGTGTATCTGGCAGTGGGGGCATATCTGGCACTATGGGGACATATCTGTATCTGGCACTGTGGAGGAATATATTTATCAGCACTGTGGAGGAATATATGTATCTGGCACTGTGGGGGACATATATGTGTCTTGAACTGTGTGGACATATATGTATTTGGCACTGTGGAGGCACCCATATTTTGGTGTTTTTAATTTATATGTATGTGGCACTGTACAGGGGCTTTATTTGTATGTGGCACTGTACAACATGTCTAAAAATGGGGTTATGACACAAGGTCATACTCCTACAAATGTCAAACCAAAAGGTGTGCGCATAAAAATGGGGTGTGGCTTTGTGACAACGATGCCACGCCCCCATTTTTGCTCTTGTGCCTTGGGCGTGTGTATGATATGGCTCTTACCCTTGACTACAGATCTTTTCTGGCTCTTTGCCACTGACTGGTTGGCCACCCCTGCACTACACAGCTCTACTGAAGCCGCGGCCGCACTGACAAATTTATAATAAAGTATCTTTGGGACTAATTTTGTTTTATTAATAAAGGACTACATCTAGAAAAAGGTTGTATCTGGACAACATTTTGTTGAAACAGGACTGAGTGCTAAACTATACTCATTTTTCTGTATTTGAATTAGGCCCAATGCCTGCACTCACAGGGTGTGCTTACACAGTGAACAGTCGCACAGAGGGGCTGTCATAGGATACAGCATTGAAAGGAGAAAAGACCACTTCTGCTGTTTGTAAATGTTAACCAGTGAGGTTCTTGATGCTGTGCATTGCATCGGATATTTACTGGACCAAATGAATGAAAGGGGAGTGTGAGAAGGACAAGTTCTGTACTGTTTGTTCAGTTGCATTCACACATGCCCAGCTGTACTGCTTGTCCTGCCAGATCTAATAGGAACACTCTGGACGGCCGTTTCGATAGGTTTAGTTTTTGTAGAGATAATATTCAGTGTAGAACCAGCGCAAACACATTCTGCAGGAATCTATACCATGTTATTCCTCACCAATGTTGACAATATTTTCTTACTTTCATCGCAATGCTGCATATTTACTGAATATTCACTGGTAATTGTCTTCCAAAAAATTGTGTGTCAATTTTGGATTATGTTTCTAGTCTGTGAGTCTACTTTACAGATTTGATACCATATGCTCAATAATTTATGATAGCTAATAAAAGTGAATTTTTAATGTATGGGGTAATTCAGAGGCGATTGCTGCAACTACACACTTTGAAGTCTTTTGTGGAGTGCGCTCGCGCACTGTGATCACCTCTGCCTGATTGACAGGCCGAGGCGGTCATGCCAATGGCGTTAGAACACCGTTGGGGGGGGGAGGGGGAGGCGGCCCGGAGCCCGGACAACACAGGGGTGTCCAGACCAATGCTGGGGCAGCCTGTGACGTCACACATAGCTGCTGCGACCTAAAACATTGTGGGTAGCCGCCTGCCAGCGTAGCTACAGTAGGTTACACAAATAGGAAGCTATTTGGAAATATGATGCTTTCGCACCTGTGCGAGTGGAGGGGGGTAGGGCTTGACATGCGGGGTGGACTAGCCCTGTGCTGGACGTCCCCTCGTATGTCAGAGAATCTGATCGTAGATGTACTAATTTTAGCACATCTACGATCAGCTCTGAATTACCCACATGGTACGTAAATCTTTAATGTGAACCTTCCCCCTCAGATCCTCAATTACCATTTCTGTCCCTTTACTTACAGTACCTGTATAGTAGAGATGAGCGCCTGAAATTTTTCGGGTTTTGTGTTTTGGTTTTGGGTTCGGTTCCGCGGCCGTGTTTTGGGTTCGACCGCGTTTTGGCAAAACCTCACCGAATTTTTTTTGTCGGATTCGGGTGTGTTTTGGATTCGGGTGTTTTTTAAAAAAACACTAAAAAACAGCTTAAATCATAGAATTTGGGGGTCATTTTGATCCCATATTATTATTAACCTCAAAAACCATAATTTCCACTCATTTTCAGTCTATTCTGAATACCTCACACCTCACAATATTATTTTTAGTCCTAAAATTTGCACCAAGGTCGCTGGATGACTAAGCTAAGCGACACTAGTGGCAGACACAAACACCTGGCCCATCTAGGAGTGGCACTGCAGTGTCACGCAGGATGTCCCTTCCAAAAAACCCTCCCCAATCAGCACATGACGCAAAGAAAAAAAGAGGCGCAATGAGGTAGCTGACTGTGTGAGTAAGATAAGCGACCCTAGTGGCCGACACAAACACCGGGCCCATTTAGGAGTGGCACTGCAGTGTCACGCAGGATGTCCCTTCCAAAAAACCCTCCCCAATCAGCACATGACGCAAAGAAAAAAAGAGGCGCAATGAGGTAGCTGACTGTGTGAGTAAGATTAGCGACCCTAGTGGCCGACACAAACACCGGGCCCATTTAGGAGTGGCACTGCAGTGTCACGCAGGATGTCCCTTCCAAAAAACCCTCCCCAATCAGCACATGACGCAAAGAAAAAAAGAGGCGCAATGAGGTAGCTGACTGTGTGAGTAAGATTAGCGACCCTAGTGGCCGACACAAACACCGGACCCATTTAAGAGTGGCACTGCAGTGTCACGCAGGATGTCCCTTCCAAAAAACCCTCCCCAATCAGCACATGACGCAAAGAAAAAAAGAGGCGCAATGAGGTAGCTGACTGTGTGAGTAAGATTAGCGACCCTAGTGGCCGACACAAACACCGGGCCCATTTAGGAGTAGCACTGCAGTGTCACGCAGGATGTCCCTTCCAAAAAACCCTCCCCAATCAGCACATGACGCAAAGAAAAAAAGAGGCGCAATGAGGTAGCTGACTGTGTGAGTAAGATTAGCGACCCTAGTGGCCGACACAAACACCGGGCCCATTTAGGAGTGGCACTGCAGTGTCACGCAGGATGTCCCTTCCAAAAAACCCTCCCCAATCAGCACATGACGCAAAGAAAAAAAGAGGCGCAATGAGGTAGCTGACTGTGAGTAAGATTAGCGACCCTAGTGGCCGACACAAACACCGGGCCCATTTAGGAGTGGCACTGCAGTGTCACGCAGGATGTCCCTTCCAAAAAACCCTCCCCAAACAGCACATGACGCAAAGAAAAATAAAAGAAAAAAGAGGTGCAAGATGGAATTGTCCTTGGGCCCTCCCACCCACCCTTATGTTGTATAAACAAAACAGGACATGCACACTTTAACCAACCCATCATTTCAGTGACAGGGTCTGCCACACGACTGTGACTGATATGACGGGTTGGTTTGGACCCCCCCCAAAAAAGAAGCAATTAATCTCTCCTTGCACAAACTGGCTCTACAGAGGCAAGATGTCCACCTCATCATCACCCTCCGATATATCACCGTGTACATCCCCCTCCTCACAGATTATCAATTCGTCCCCACTGGAATCCACCATCTCAGCTCCCTGTGTACTTTGTGGAGGCAATTGCTGCTGGTCAATGTCTCCGCGGAGGAATTGATTATAATTCATTTTAATGAACATCATCTTCTCCACATTTTCTGGATGTAACCTCGTACGCCGATTGCTGACAAGGTGAGCGGCGGCACTAAACACTCTTTCGGAGTACACACTTGTGGGAGGGCAACTTAGGTAGAATAAAGCCAGTTTGTGCAATGGCCTCCAAATTGCCTCTTTTTCCTGCCAGTATAAGTATGGACTGTGTGACGTGCCTACTTGGATGCGGTCACTCATATAATCCTCCACCATTCTTTCAATGGTGAGAGAATCATATGCAGTGACAGTAGACGACATGTCCGTAATCGTTGTCAGGTCCTTCAGTCCGGACCAGATGTCAGCATCAGCAGTCGCTCCAGACTGCCCTGCATCACCGCCAGCGGGTGGGCTCGGAATTCTGAGCCTTTTCCTCGCACCCCCAGTTGCGGGAGAATGTGAAGGAGGAGATGTTGACAGGTCGCGTTCCGCTTGACTTGACAATTTTCTCACCAGCAGGTCTTTCAACCCCAGCAGACTTGTGTCTGCCGGAAAGAGAGATCCAAGGTAGGCTTTAAATCTAGGATCGAGCACGGTGGCCAAAATGTAGTGCTCTGATTTCAACAGATTGACCACCCGTGAATCCTTGTTAAGCGAATTAAGGGCTCCATCCACAAGTCCCACATGCCTAGCGGAATCACTCCGTGTTAGCTCCTCCTTCAATGTCTCCAGCTTCTTCTGCAAAAGCCTGATGAGGGGAATGACCTGACTCAGGCTGGCAGTGTCTGAACTGACTTCACGTGTGGCAAGTTCAAAGGGCATCAGAACCTTGCACAACGTTGAAATCATTCTCCACTGCGCTTGAGACAGGTGCATTCCACCTCCTATATCGTGCTCAATTGTATAGGCTTGAATGGCCTTTTGCTGCTCCTCCAACCTCTGAAGCATATAGAGGGTTGAATTCCACCTCGTTACCACTTCTTGCTTCAGATGATGGCAGGGCAGGTTCAGTAGTTTTTGGTGGTGCTCCAGTCTTCTGTACGTGGTGCCTGTACGCCGAAAGTGTCCCGCAATTTTTCTGGCCACCGACAGCATCTCTTGCACGCCCCTGTCGTTTTTTAAATAATTCTGCACCACCAAATTCAAGGTATGTGCAAAACATGGGACGTGCTGGAATTTGCCCATATTTAATGCACACACAATATTGCTGGCGTTGTCCGATGCCACAAATCCACAGGAGAGTCCAATTGGGGTAAGCCATTCCGCGATGATCTTCCTCAGTTGCCGTAAGAGGTTTTCAGCTGTGTGCGTATTCTGGAAACCGGTGAAACAAAGCGTAGCCTGCCTAGAAAAGAGTTGGCGTTTGCGAGATGCTGCTACTGGTGCCGCTGCTGCTGTTCTTGAGGCGGGAGTCCATACATCTACCCAGTGGGCTGTCACAGTCATATAGTCCTGACCCTGCCCTGCTCCACTTGTCCACATGTCCGTGGTTAAGTGGACATTGGGTACAACTGCATTTTTTAGGACACTGGTGAGTCTTTTTCTGAGGTCCGTGTACATTCTCGGTATCGCCTGCCTAGAGAAGTGGAACCTAGATGGTATTTGGTAACGGGGGCACACTGCCTCAATAAATTGTCTAGTTCCCTGTGAACTAACGGCGGATACCGGACGCACGTCTAACACCAACATAGTTGTCAAGGCCTCAGTTATCCGCTTTGCAGCAGGATGACTGCTGTGATATTTCATCTTCCTCGCAAAGGACTGTTGAACAGTCAATTGCTTACTGGAAGTAGTACAAGTGGGCTTACGACTTCCCCTCTGGGATGACCATCGACTCCCAGCAGCAACAACAGCAGCGCCAGCAGCAGTAGGCGTTACACGCAAGGATACATCGGAGGAATCCCAGGCAGGAGAGGACTCGTCAGAATTGCCAGTGACATTGCCTGCAGGACTATTGGCATTCCTGGGGAAGGAGGAAATTGACACTGAGGGAGTTGGTGGGGTGGTTTGCGTGAGCTTGGTTACAAGAGGAAGGGATTTACTGGTCAGTGGACTGCTTCCGCTGTCACCCAAAGTTTTTGAACTTGTCACTGACTTATTATGAATGCGCTGCAGGTGACGTATAAGGGAGGATGTTCCGAGGTGGTTAACGTCCTTACCCCTACTTATTACAGCTTGACAAAGGGAACACACGGCTTGACACCTGTTGTCCGCATTTCTGTTGAAATAGTTCCACACCGAAGAGCTGATTTTTTTGGTATTTTCACCAGGCATGTCAACGGCCATATTCCTCCCACGGACAACAGGTGTCTCCCCGGGTGCCTGACTTAAACAAACCACCTCACCATCAGAATCCTCCTGGTCAATTTCCTCCCCAGCGCCAGCAACACCCATATCCTCCTCATCCTGGTGTACTTAAACACTGACATCTTCAATCTGACTATCAGGAACTGGACTGCGGGTGCTCCTTCCAGCACTTGCAGGGGGCGTGCAAATGGTGGAAGGCGCATGCTCTTCACGTCCAGTGTTGGGAAGGTCAGGCATCGCAACCGACACAATTGGACTCTCCTTGTGGATTTGGGATTTCGAAGAACGCACAGTTCTTTGCGGTGCTACTGCTTTTGCCAGCTTGAGTCTTTTCATTTTTCTAGCGAGAGGCTGAGTGCCTCCATCCTCATGTGAAGCTGAACCACTAGCCATGAACATAGGCCAGGGCCTCAGCCGTTCCTTGCCACTCCGTGTGGTAAATGGCATATTGGCAAGTTTACGCTTCTCCTCCGACAATTTTATTTTAGGTTTTGGAGTCCTTTTTTTACTGATATTTGGTGTTTTGGATTTGACATGCTCTGTACTATGACATTGGGCATCGGCCTTGGCAGACGACGTTGCTGGCATTTCATCGTCTCGGCCATGACTAGTGGCAGCAGCTTCAGCACGAGGTGGAAGTGGATCTTGATCTTTCCCTAATTTTGGAACCTCAACATTTTTGTTCTCCATATTTTAATAGGCACAACTAAAAGGCACCTCAGGTAAACAATGGAGATGGATGGATACTAGTATACAATTATGGACGGACTGCCGAGTGCCGACACAGAGGTAGCTACAGCCGTGAACTACCGTACTGTGTCTGCTGCTAATATAGACTGGTTGATAAAGAGATGTCGTAGTATGTATGTATGAAGAAGAAAGAAAAAAAAACCACGGTTAGGTGGTATACAATTATGGACGGACTGCCGAGTGCCGACACAGAGGTAGCCACAGCCGTGAACTACCGTACTGTACTGTGTCTGCTGCTAATATAGACTGGTTGATAAAAAGATGTCGTAGTATGTATGTATGAAGAAGAAAGAAAAAAAAACCACGGGTAGGTGGTATACAATTATGGACGGACTGCCGAGTGCCGACACAGAGGTAGCCACAGCCGTGAACTACCGTACTGTACTGTGTCTGCTGCTAATATAGACTGGTTGATAAAGAGATGTAGTAGTATGTATGTATGAAGAAGAAAGAAAAAAAAACCACGGGTAGGTGGTATACAATTATGGACGGACTGCCGAGTGCCGACACAGAGGTAGCCACAGCCGTGAACTACCGTACTGTACTGTGTCTGCTGCTAATATAGACTGGTTGATAAAGAGATGTCGTAGTATGTATGTATGAAGAAGAAAGAAAAAAAAACCACGGTTAGGTGGTATACAATTATGGACGGACTGCCGAGTGCCGACACAGAGGTAGCCACAGCCGTGAACTACCGTACTGTACTGTGTCTGCTGCTAATATAGACTGGTTGATAAAGAGATGTCGTAGTATGTATGTATAAAGAAGAAAGAAAAAAAAAACACGGTTAGGTGGTATACAATTATGGACGGACTGCCGAGTGCCGACACAGAGGTAGCCACAGCCGTGAACTACCGTACTGTACTGTGTCTGCTGCTAATATAGACTGGTTGATAAAGAGATGTCGTAGTATGTATGTATGAAGAAGAAAGAAAAAAAAACCACGGTTAGGTGGTATACAATTATGGACGGACTGCCGAGTGCCGACACAGAGGTAGCCACAGCCGTGAACTACCGTACTGTACTGTGTCTGCTGCTAATATAGACTGGTTGATAAAGAGATGTCGTAGTATGTATGTATAAAGAAGAAAGAAAAAAAAACCACGGTTAGGTGGTATACAATTATGGACGGACTGCCGAGTGCCGACACAGAGGTAGCCACAGCCGTGAACTACCGTACTGTACTGTGTCTGCTGCTAATATAGACTGGTTGATAAAGAGATGTAGTAGTATGTATGTATAAAGAAGAAAGAAAAAAAAAACCACGGGTAGGTGGTATACAATTATGGATGGACTGCCGAGTGCCGACACAGAGGTAGCTACAGCCGTGAACTACCGTACTGTGTCTGCTGCGACTGGATGATAAATAATGATATAAAAAATATATATATATCACTACTGCAGCCGGACAGGTATATATATTATATAATGACGGACCTGCTGGACACTGTCTGTCAGCAGAATGAGTTTTTTATAGAATAAAAAAAAAAACACCACACAAGTGAAGTCACACGACGAGTGTTTAACTTTTTCAGGCAATCACAATATAGTATACTACTAACTATACTGGTGGTCAGTGTGGTCAGGTCACTGGTCAGTCACACTGGCAGTGGCACTCCTGCAGCAAAAGTGTGCACTGTTTAATTTTAATATAATATGTACTCCTGGCTCCTGCTATAACCTATAACTGGCACTGCAGTGCTCCCCAGTCTCCCCCACAATTATAAGCTGTGTGAGCTGAGCACAGTCAGATATATAATATATACATAGATGATGCAGCACACTGGGCTGAGCAGTGCACACAGATATGGTATGTGACTGTCTTGTACTCCTGGCTCCTGCTATAACCTATAACTGGCACTGCAGTGCTCCCCAGTCTCCCCCACAATTATAAGCTGTGTGAGCTGAGCACAGTCAGATATATAATATATACATAGATGATGCAGGCATGCAGCACACTGGGCTGAGCAGTGCACACAGATATGGTATGTGACTGAGTCACTGTGTGTACCGTTTTTTTCAGGCAGAGAACGGATATATTAAATAAAACAACTGCACTGCTGGTGGTCACTGTGGTCAGTCACTAAACTCTGCACTCTCTTCTACAGTATCAGCCTCAGGTCAATCTCTCTCTCTCTCTCCTAATCTAAATGGAGAGGACGCCAGCCACGTCCTCTCCCTATCAATCTCAATGCACGTGTGAAAATGGCGGCGACGCGCGGCTCCTTATATAGAATCCGAGTCTCGCGAGAATCCGACAGCGTCATGATGACGTTCGGGCGCGCTCGGGTTAACCGAGCAAGGCGGGAAGATCCGAGTCGCTCGGACCCGTGAAAAAAAACATGAAGTTCGTGCGGGTTCGGATTCAGAGAAACCGAACCCGCTCATCTCTACTGTATAGCCCCCCCTTCTGCTTTCTTCTTTTCCCATTCTTTCCCCCTCTTATCTTTTACCTCTTTCTTTTTTCATACCCACATGGCAAAACGGTTTACCAAAAAATTTATTTTGTTGTTTTACTGCATTGCCATTTTTTTTCTTAATTATATACAGCTGCCATTTGCGTGGGCGGCTCTGATTGTTTTTTTATTTTTATTTGTTTTTGCACTCTGTCTTTCTTGTTAATGCTTGGTATTTTATTACATTTAAAAAAAGAAAAAGTATGCAGCAGATATCAGAGATATCCTCTGCAGACCCGAAGCAAAGCAAGTTCCAAAAACTTCTATGGGGCTACAATGTGGCAGTATACAGCAAGCTGCGGAAAGTTTTGTTTCTGCACTTTAGGCAACAATATCTACAGATGTTGTTGCCTATAGAAACCCTGGGGGTCATTCCGAGTTGATCACTCGCTAGCTATTTTTTGCAGCCGTGCAAACGCAGAGTCGCCGCCCACTGGAATGTATTTTAGCTGTGCAAGTGTGCCAACGCCTGTGCAGCCGAGTAGTACAAAAACAGTTTGTGCAGTTTCTGAGTAGGTCTGAACTTACTCAGCCGCTGCGATCACTTCAGCCTGTCCGTTCCTGGAATTGACGTCAGACACCCGCCCTGCAAATGCTTGGACATGCCTGCATTTTTTCAACCACTCCCTGAAAACGGTCAGTTGACACCCATAAACGCCTTCTTCCTGTCAATCTTCTTGTGATCGGATGTGCGAATGGATTCTTTGTTAAATCCATTGCCAAGCAACAATCCGCTTTGTACCCGTACGACGCGCCTGCGCATTGCGGTGCATACGCATGCACAGTAGCTACCTGGTTGCTGCACTGTGAAAAACACCAGCGTGCAATCAGGTCGGAATAACCCCCCCCCCCCCCCCCCCCGTGAGCTTATTTATGCAAAAATCCACAAATCACAGATGCAGCCAGCAGGATGTATTGCAAGATTTCAAAATATATCCTGTCCAATGGGGGTCATTGCGACCCATTAACACACTGCGATTCTTAGCAGTGGTGCGAACGGGTCGGCTCTGCACATGTGCGCCAGCCGCAATGTGCACGCGCGTCGGTGCCCAGCGTCGGCCATCGATGGGCAACGACAAGATTAACAAGGAAAAGAAAAGTGACAGGAGGAAGGCTTTCCGGGGCGCCAACTGACCGTTTTCTGGGAGTGGAGCAGGGAACGCAGGCATGTCCAGGCGTTTGGAGGACGGATATCTGACGTCAATTCCGGGACCTTCATCGCACAGGGCAAGTAACTACAGGGCTAGTCTTGTTTTGCACAAAACTTTTTTAGTAAAGCAAGGCTGCACATGCGATCGCAGCCTTGCTATGCTAAAATACACTCACCAATAGGCGGCGTATAGTTGATTGCATGAGCAGAAAAAAGTTGCTACGTACTATCAACTCAAAATGACCCCCAATGTCTTACAAACACCTCCAAATCTGTTGTATACTAGAGATGTGCACCGGGCACTTTTCGAGTTTTGTGTTTTGGTTTTGGATCTGAGCCTCCTTTCGCATTTTGGATCTGTATTAGTTTTGCCAAAACCACCCTTTCGGTCTTTGGTTTTAGTTTTGGTTCTGGTTTTTTTTTAAATATAATAGCTAAAATCAAAGAATTATTATTTTTTTTTTTTTGTTCCTACAGTATTATTAACCTCAATAACATTCATTTCCACTCATTTCCAGTCAATTTTGACCACCAACATAGGCCAGGCTGGGTAAACTAAGCAACAGAGCAACGGCTCAAACACACGGCAGTCATTTACAAAATTAGTACTGTATTAGTTATAACCAATCAAACCAACTCACAAGTACTATCAATCGAAAACAATCCAACATAGAAATTTCCTGAGAATTGTGTGACTATATCATTGCTCTAAAGTAGTTACCAAACAGCAAAGAAAAAAAACAGAAACAATGGGGTATATTTACTAAAAATCGTATTTTCCCGTTTGAGGTCAAAGTTCAATCACGAATGACATCGAAAGTGTAAAGTTGCAACTTTTTGAATTTATTACGACTAATTTACTAAGCTGTCGTATTCTGCATTTTCGGTTTTACCGATGTCGATGTCATTCGTTTTTTTTGGCAGTGTTTTACGTGAGTGACTTGTAAAACACTGCCGACTTTAATACAATGAATCTCGGCCGGATCTGAGAGATCCGTGCTGGGCTTCATTGTGCACCTTTGTAAAAAATGAAATCAGTGTTAAATTAAAAAAAAAATATTGCGTGGGGTCCCCCCTCCTAAGCCAAACCAGCCTCGGGCTCTTTGAGCAGGTCCTGGTTGCAAAAATATGGGAAAAAAATGTCAGGGGTTCCCCCATATTTAAACAACCAGCACAGGGCTCTGCACCTGGTCCTGGTTCCAAAAATACGGGGGACAAAAAGCGTAGGGGTCCCTCGTATTTCTGAAATCAGCACCGGGCTCCACTAGCCAGATACATAATGCCACAGCCGGGGGACACTTTTATATAGGTCCCGGCGGCCCTGGCATTACATAACCAACTAGTCACCACTGGCCGGGGTACCCTGGAGGAGTGGGGACCCCTTCAATCAAGGGGTCCCCCCCTCCAGCCACCCAAGGACCAGGGGTGAAGCCCGAGGCTGTCCCCCCCATCCAAGGGCTGCGGATGGGAGGCTGATAGCCGTTTTGTCAAAAAATGAATATTGTTTTTAGTAGCAGTACTACAAGTCCCAGCAAGCCTCCCCCGCAAGCTGGTACTTGGAGAACCACAAGTACCAGCATGCGGAGGAAAACCGGGCCTGCTGGTACCTGTAGTACTACTACTAAAAAAATACCCCAATAAAAACATAAGACACACACCTTGAAAGTATAACTTTAATACATACATCCACACCTCCATATACACATACTTACCTATGTTCACACGAGGGTCGGTCCTATTCTCCATGTAGAATCCATGGTGTACCTGTTGAAAAAATTATACTCACAAAATCCAGTGTAGATGGCTCCTCTTTTAATCCATTTGTAATCCAGGTACTTGGCAAAATAACAAAACGGACACCCGACCTCGCACTGAAAGGGGCCCCATGTTTTCACATGGGACCCCTTTCCCCGAATGCCAGAAACCCCCTCTGACTTATGTCTAAGACGGTTCCATCAGCCAATCAGGGAGCGCCACATTGTGGCACCCTCCTGATTGGCTGTGTGCTCCTGTACTGTATGACAGGCAGCACACGGCAATGTTACAATGTAGCGCCTATGCTAGGGGTGGGCAAAATACGGCCCGCGGGCCGGATGCGGCCCGCAAACCGATCCTGACCGGCCCACTGCTTCCCACCAGCATGCAATGACAAGCGGCCCGACTGACTGAGCTGCTTGTCATTGCTCTGCAGTACCTCCAAGCGGCCGGCGCCTGTCTCCCCTGCAGCTGCTGCACGGCGCCTGACACATTCATCCTCCTCCTCCCACCTCCATAGTCCCCATTGACAAAGGCAGCGATCAGACGAAAAGGGGGCGGAGCTATGCTGAGACGAGGGGGCGGGGCTACGCGGGACTATAGGGGGCGGAGCTACATGGGACATAAGTCACTGCTACAAATCCATCCCTCCTGCCACTGCCAGCCAGACACAGATCAGTAAGTTAATGGAAAAAGTGAGGGAAAGAAAGTGTGTGTGTGTGTGTGTGTGTGTGTGTGTGTATATATATATATATATATATATGAGAGAGTGAGTGTGTATATGAGAGAGTGTGTGTGTGTGTGTGTGTATATGTTTGTGTGTGCGGGCAGTGGCGTCAGACTGTATTTAGGTTAGGGGGGAGATCTTTAACGCTTGCTGTACCACCCCCCAACCCCCCCCCCCCTCCCCTGGATTCTTTCACCATGTCACCCCCCATGTTCTGTCACTAAGTCACCCCCCCGTGTTGTTACCGTGTCACCTCCCGTGTTCTGTCACCCCCGTGTTCTGTCACCGTGACACCCCCCCACGCTCTGTTACTGTGTCACCCCCGTGTTCTGCCACTGAGTCAGCCCCCCCATGTTCTGTCACGGTGTCATCCCCCCCCGTGTTCTATCACTGTGTCACCCCCGTGTTCTGTCACTAAGTTACCCCGCCGTGTCCTGTCACTGTGTCACCCCCCCGTGTTCTGTCACTGTGTCACCCCCCCGTGTTCTGTCACTGTGTCACCCCCCCGTGTTCTGTCACTGTGTCACCCCCCCCCGTGTTCTGTCACTGTCACCCCCCCCCGTGTTCTGTCACTGTGTCACCCCCCCGTGTTCTGTCACTGTGTCACCCCCCTGTGTTCTGTCACTGTGTCACCCCCCCGTGTTCTGTCACTGTCACCCCCCCGTGTTCTGTCACTGTGTCACCCCCCCCGTGTTCTGTCACTGTGTCACCCCCCCGTGTTCTGTCACTGTCACCCCCCCCCGCGATCTGTCACTGTGTCACCCCCCCCCCCGCGATCTGTCACTGTGTCACCCCCCCCGCGATCTGTCACTGTGTCACCCCCCCCCGCGTTCTGTCACTGTGTCACCCCCCGCGTTCTGTCACTGTGTCACCCCCCGCGTTCTGTCACTGTGTCACCCCCCCGCGTTCTGTCACTGTGTTACCCCCCCCGCGTTCTGTCACCGTGTCACCCCCCCCCATGTTCTGTCACCGTGTCATACCCTGTGTTCCATCACCGTGTCCCACCCCCTGTGTTCTGTCACTGTGTCACACCTTTCCCCAGGGGCCATAAGAAACTGGATAATTTGCTTGCTGTGCAATGATTATCCCAAATAAAATGTTAATGTGTAAAAGGGGACTCTACCTGCCGTAATGTGTAAAAGGGGGCTCTACCTTCCGTAATGTGTAAAAGGGGGCTCTACCTGCTGTAATGTGTAAAAGAGAGCTCTACCTGGCGTAATGTGTGACAGGGGCTCTACCTGGAGTAGTGTGTGTAAGTGGCGCTACTGTGTGGCGTAATTTGAATAATGGAGACTATTGTGCAGCCTAAAATGAATTTGTATTCTTTTTTGGCCACACCCCTTCCCCATGAAGCCACGTCCCTATATTTTTGGCACATAGGGGAGCTGCTATTTTGTGTGCAGCCCTCGAAAACTGATAGGAAAGTGTCAAGTGGCCCCTCAGCTGAAATAATTGCCCACCCCTAGCCTATGCGCTCCATTGTAACCAATGGTGGGAACTTTGTGGTCAGCGGTGAGGTTACTTTCGGTCAACCGCTGACCACAAAGTTCCCAGGCTTGCTGGGACTTGTAGTACTGCTACTAAAAACAATATTAATTTTTTGACAAAACGGCTATCAGTCTCCCATCCGCAGCCCTTGGATGGGGGGGACAGCCTCGGGCTTCACCCCTGGTCCTTGGGTGGCTGGAGGGGGGGACCCCTTGATTGAAGGGGTCCCCACTCCTCCAGGGTACCTCGGCCTGGGGTGACTAGTTGGTTATGTAATGCCAGGGCCGCCGGGACCTATATAAAAGTGTCCCCCGGCTGTGGCATTATGTATCTGGCTAGTGGAGCCCGGTGCTGGTTTCAGAAATACGGGAGACCCCTACGCATTTTGTCCCCCGTATTTTTGGAACCAGGACCAGGCGCAGAGCCTGGTGCTGGTTGTTTAAATATGGGGGAACCCCTGACATTTCCCCCCCCATATTTTTGCAACCAGGGCCGGCTCAAAGAGCCCGAGGCTGGTTTGGCTTAGGAGGGGGGACCCCACGCATTTTTTTTTTTAAATAACACTTTCCCACCCCTTCCCACTGAAAAACATGCACGGATCTCATGGATCCGTGCATGCCTATCCAAACACGGGATAAAAAAGCAGGTCTGTTTTTTTTTAGCACTTTTTCACGATTTGTATTTCAGCACGGCAGTTTTTGGCTATTGTCGGCAGTGTTTGTGATTTGCACTTTTTAGTAAATTACTGATTTCTACCAAATTGTAGGCGTATTTGACCGATGGTGTATTGACTCGTAATTTTTTCCTAGGACTTCCAAAATATTACGAATGCCCTCATCACTGCCGAGATTTTTGCTTAGTAAATTCCCGAAATGACACTTTGAAGAAAAAACGTCATCTCGGTCAAAATCGGGACCTTAGTAAATATACCCCAATGTGTAAATAAGCAGCAGCAGACATTGATGCCCCCTACACAAGTGTACATGTCCCCAGCACATGCCTATTTTCAGTGTCCAGCATGTACCTCTCTCCTGGGGGCTCTGGGTCACTGATTACTGGCACTCTGTGCCCATGTAAAGCTCCGATCAGCTCCCCAAAATCTCCCCAATCACAAAAAAACAACATTCCGTACCTGTGTAGTACAGTGCGGAATACTTTGGGACACACAGTGAAATACTGACCAGGTTACAGTGCTGGTTGGATACAGTGCGGATCAGACACAGTGCAGATTGGATACAAAGCGGGTCGGATACAATGCAGGTTACAGTGTGGCTCAGATACAGTGCAGGTGGATACAGAGCAGGTCAGACACAGTTCAGGTTGGATACAAAGTGGGTCGATACAATGCAGGTTACAGTGTGGGTCAGATACAGTGCAGGTGGATACAGGGCAGGTCAGATACAGTGCAGGTGGATACAGGGCAGGTCAGATACAGTGCAGGTGGATACAGTGCGGATCAGACACAGTGCAGATTGGATACAAAGTGGGTCGATACAATGCAGGTTACAGTGTGGGTCAGATACAGTGCAGGTGGATACAGGGCAGGTCGGACACAGGGCAGGTTGGATACAAAGCGGGTCGGATACAATGCAGGTTACAGTGTGGGTCAGATACAGTGCAGGGGGATAGAGGGCAGGTCGGACACAGTGCAGGTTGGATACAAAGCGGGTCGATACAATGCAGGTTACAGTGTGGGTCAGATACAGTGCAGGTGGATACAGTGTGGATCAGACACAGTGCAGATTGGATACAAAGCGGGTCGATACAATGCAGGTTACAGTGTGGGTCAGATTCAGTGCAGGTGGATACAGGGCAGGTCGGACACAGGGCAGGCTGGATACAAAGCGGGTCGGATACAACGCAGGTTACAGTGTGGGTCAGATACAGTGCAGGTGGATACAGGGCAGGTCGGATACAGTGCAGGTGAAATTTATTGCGGGTTGTATATAGGGCCTAATTCAGACCTGATCGCTAAAGTGCTTTTTTTTGCATGCCTGCGATCAGGTAGTTGCCGCTTACAGGGGGAGGGTGAAATCGCTGGGCAGGGGTGCTATCGCATGTGCAGGAGAGCTGCACAACCCAGGACTTATTCTTCCAGTGTGATGATCGGGGCTGGAGCTGACATCAGAAACACTCCCTCCAAAGACCTGGTCCCTCCTGCGTTTTTCCAGACACTCCTCTAAAATGGTCAGTTGCCACCCACAAACGGCCTCTTCCTGTCAGTCACCTTGCGATTGCTCGTGTGATCCCTTTTTCTCACACCATCCCGTTGCTGTCCGTCGCTGCGGACCGACGCGACCGAATTGCGGTGCATACGCATTTCAGACCTGATCGCAGGCTGCACGAAAATGCAGCCTAGCGATCAGTTCTGAATTACCCCCATAGTGCAGATCGCATACAGTGCGGGCTGGATACAGTGTGTGTCGGATACAGAGCAGATTACAGTGCAGGTTGGACACAGTGCAGGTTGGAGTGCGGGTTGGATACAGTGCAGGTTGGAGTGTGGGTTGGATATAGTGCACGTTGGCTATAATGCAAGGTCGGATACAGTACGAGATTCAGTGCAGGTCGGAGTGCGGGTTGGATATAGAGTGCGTTTGCTACAGTGAAAGGTCGGATACAGGAGGTAATTTAGAGTTGATCGCAGCAGCAAATTTGTTAGCAGTTGGGCAAAACCATGGTGGTCATTCCGAGTTGTTCATTCGTTGCCGATTTTCGCTATGCTGCGATTTGCTGCTAAGTGCGCATGCGCATGGTACGCAGCGCGCATGCGCTTAGTTATTTAACTAAACACTTAGCAGTTTTGCTGTTGATCCTGCGGCGCTTTTCAGTCGCACTGCTGATCGGTGAGTGATTGACAGGCAAGGGGCGTTTCTGGGTGGTAACTGAGCATTTTCCGGGACTGTGCTAAAAAACGCAGGCGTGTCAGGGAAAAACGTGGGAGTGTCTGGAAAAACGGGGGAGTGGCTGGCCGAACGCAGGGCGTGTTTGTGACGTCAAACCAGGAACTAAACGGTCTGGGCTGATCGCAATCTGTGAGTAGGTCTGAAGCTACTCAGAAACTGCAAAGAATTATTTAGTAGCAATTCTGCTAAATCTTTTGTTCGCTATTCTGCTAAGCTAAGATACACTCCCAGAGGGTGGCGGCCTAGCATGTGCAATGCTGCTAAAAGCAGCTAGCGAGCGAACAACTCGGAATGAGGGCACATGTGCACTGCAGGTGTGGCAGATATAACATTTGCAGAGAGAGTTAGATTTGGGCGGATTAATTTATTTTGATCACACCCCACCCAAATCTAACTCTCTCTGCACATGTTATATCTGCCCTGTCAAAGTCAGAAAAATATCACGCTGCACATTGCCATATATGCACCTCATGCGTGTGCCCGCTGCACGAGCATGAGCTCTCCCGTGCGTGCGTATACTCGCGGTCGCGTGCACTCGCAGGCGCGCGGTATGTGCATTTACGGTAGAGTTTGTGTGCGTCTAGCGGGCGACTCAATCATAACATAATTTAGTCATATAATGTATTTTGTAGATTATGGTCCCTTTGATAGAATCTGAAAGTTTAGTTAATATAGCATGTTCGGGGACAAAGAGATTCCTCTTTGTTTGATACGAAGGGTCAGACAGGGGTTACACAGTGGTGTTTAGTATCCATCGGAAGAGAATATAATTAGCAATATTCCGGTGTTGGTTTGAAGCAGATTACTCGCTCGTGCGTATAGTTATGGACATAAGAAGTTTATGGACATTTACTATATTTGCACTTTATTACCCATGCGGCGGGAAACCCAGTTTCCCTCCCACCTGAGCAGTTTGAAATAGTCACAGCCCACCTGTATGAACCAACCTATGACCTTTTGTTATAATGCAGAGACGAATTCCTGTGTCCAATGAACAATAAGAATGTAGGGACCATTGTACTGTGTAAGTGTATATAAAGACAAGCCGATCTGGGCCAGCTCTCTACTCTTCTCAACGGTTCTCATCACTGATAATCGGGAGCTGGATATCCAGAAAGGCGCTTGCGATTGTTCCCCTTGTGCGTAAGCTCTCTGCAACCATATTTATCTCCTATTTGTTATAAGCCATTCTCTCTCTCCTTCCCCCCTTAAATGTAATTGTGTCTTTGTTGTATTTTAACGTGTAGTAATTCGGTTAGGTATTTTATGTTAGTTTGGTAGTGTATAACTTGTACTGTGTATTCTTTTGCAATTGAACGTTCATTCATTCCCTTAAAAGGTGTTAGACCCTTAGACCGGTATTTGAGTTTTTATTATATTGCTAAAGGGTTCTCAGAGCGTAAGAATCGCTCATACAGCTTTCTAACTAACAAGGTTGCACTGTGTTGCATTTACACCTTATCACTGCACAAAGGTTTACAATTTAAGTACATTGTTTATGGTATTGTTACAAAGTTTTAACTCTGTGAGCGTCAGCGCCGCTCGTGATCTCCTCGTGGTCTCGAGCGTCCGCTACACTGATAGCGTATCATTACGTTAGTCGGCAGCCTATAGCGTGCTTGCCTGTACGCATTAAGCCGTGAGCGAACGTGCCGCTCGTGCGTCTCGTCCACGGCTAAGCGTCCGCTACGCTGAGTACGTACCCTTACGGTACCACTTACTCTAATAGCGTACTGAGTCTTTTAACCTTTTAGCGTGTATTATATAGGATATATAATAGGCTTTTACAATTGGGGACTTGCCCGCTCTTCACATATCTGCACTAGGTAATTTCAGCAGACATTATCGATCAGCAAAAGGCGGGAGGTAATATTCCTCGTAGTGCTGACCAGATAAGCGTCTGCTTCGCGTAGTAAGGAGTGCTGAAGGAATCCGGAACCAAAAGGTAGGAACAGTACGTTATTGTCTTTTAAAACCTGTTTAGTTTCTGTTTTGCGAACGTACGCATAAGCACACACACCTGTATTCCTTGTTTAGGATTATTTGCCCGTACCTCATTCTCCTGATTGCCACACACTAGTGATAACGTGTTGAGACATTTGTTGTTATTAATAGTTAAAGGATAAATATTTAAGGGAATAATTGTAAAAGGCACGCACACAATCTCGCCTAGAATACAAGGGAGATTTGAGTGGTGTCCAGTGAAGGATTACTGTTAAAGATCATTCATATTGATAAACGTGTAGTGTGTTACTGTGGACGTACTTGGTTTGCGTACACGTGTCCTTACAAGGGCAGGGCGTGCGCAACACAAGGGTCGACGCACGGAGCGTATATTACGCAACGGAGCGTACGGATACGCCCACAAAATAATACAAACCGCACGAGAGTATCGTTTTAATAGGCGATAAGGAAGTAACGCGAAAATAACGCAAATCTATCTCAAATCCAAAAGTTTAAAGTTAAAAGAAAAAGACTTTCTCTGTTGTAATTCTTCTGGGTTAGACTATTACTGAATGAAAGGAATTCTGTACAGAAATAAGAGTGTTCGAATGTAAGAGTGTGTATATATAAGATTTCTCTTTTATTACGGAAGTGGGAACCATAGGCCAGTAGAAAGAGGTACACCAGCGAGAGTGATAGCGTGGGTGGCTTGGGAGGCGTCCCTTGTTAATCTCGACATATTTATGAGCAGTAGAGTCTGCTGTACATAACAGACCAGGAGGTCAAGGACCAGGAGGTTCAGGTACAGCAGACTAAAAGTAGAGAGCACAACCGAAGAGGGTTGGTGCGAGACCCATATAGGCCAAAGAAGCTCATTGCTGAAGGAATTCGCAGCCGAAATTTTCGATTCCACTGATCGTTCCGCACATAAGATTAGTTGCTTATGTGCAGATACGATTGTACCGCATGTGATTGTGTGCATTAGCGTGTCTTGAATTCAGAAGAACGCTACTTGCACATTGTTAACGTGATTTGTGTAATTTTTTTTATTTTAAGGGAAGTAGCCTGATCACTCAGGGACATTCCAGCGACTGATACTTGCTGGGGAGGGTAAGACACTCCCACACGCCCGAGCAAGTAGACGTACTTAGGTGCCCTAGGTTGGGTACGGAACCTCTGGGAACTTTGGTCGCCGTATTGGCCAGCGTGGGCGGAGTTAAGTGGGCGGACCTCGTTGCAAAACCCCCACCGCAGCTTTACCCCGAGCATCTTGGTTTTTGTAAGGGTTGCCGAAGACCCTGATTTGAAGTCAGAGGTAGTGAAAGCAGCACCTGCAGAGATGGGGGCCAGTTGTTCAGGTAAGGGGCGATCAACCCAGGTTCAGGTTGATTTGGTAAACCGACCAATCGGGTCGGCAAGGTATATCATGTGTGAGAAATATGGTCATCACACAGAAATGTTGTGCAATGAATGGGAAAGGATGACTGTGCATGACGGGGAAAAGTTTCCCCGGGTAGGTAGTTTTAACCCAGAAGTGTTACAGAATTTAAGGAGAAGAGTTTGCCTGATTAAATCTTCAAAAAGGCGTATTAGACATTATGATTATTTAACATTGTGGAAACAGGAAGGTGAAATACAAAGGGGGTTGGCGCAAGCTACTGGATCTAACCCTATCAGGAAACTGATAGCCACTGCACCCCCACCACCGTACATACCTGGAGAGAAATTGGTTGCAGAGAATGGCACTCAGGGTTATGTTAAATGTGTAGAAGTTAAGGATAATGTAACCAAAGTAATTAATGCTAACACTAATCCGTGCAAGTTGTACCCTGTTTTGAACTTTCCCCAGGATTGTGACCAAGAGGATGAGCCCACAACAATATCAGCACTCTCCCTAGCAGCCACCATATCAGAAACAGCAGTGGGCACAACCCAACCCGTAAGATTAGTAGCAAAGGCCCCTAGCGGAGGGACAGGTGAGGTCGTATCGACTGGTAAGTACGGCACCATACACTATGCTGAAACCATTTCACCATATGTTGTAGAATCTACTCAGAATGATGTTATTGGACTTAATCCCGTTAGGGTAATAGCAGTGCCAAATGGGAAAACTGAAGCTTCAGGAGCAACTCCTGTCAGAAACATCGCCATGCACTGTCCCTTTTCCCGAGCAGAATTAAGATCAATGATGTCTGAATTCCCTGATCCTAGGAAAGATTTAGTTGCATGTCAAAAGTATATTAGGGAGCTAGGAAATTCTGCAGAGCCAAATAACAAAGATTGGAGGACAGTTTTGAGGGCATGTTTACCCCCCAGTGTTGATCCGTTAAAGTTTATTGCTGATTGCAAGTTAGATGAGGAAGTACCACTAACAGACGAGTATAATCAGGATAATGTAAAAAGAATCAACTTACAGTTAGGGGTATATTTTCCTGCAGTAGTAAAGTGGAATAAAATCTTTACAATAAAACAAAAAGAAGGTGAATCCACACCAGAGTATTTTCACCGGGCTCTGCAGGATATGGCTAGGTACACTGGTATAGATGACATTAAAACTAATGTACACCACAGGGAAGTAGCTGTTTCAGTATTAATGGATGGTCTAAAGGAGGTTTTAAGGAATAGAATACAAACCACTAGGCCTGATTGGAGAGGTATGTCGGTGGATGCATTGGGAGAGGCTGCTGCAGGGCATGATCGGAATATCATCAGACACAGGGAGTCACAGAGTGATAAGTTAATGGCTGTAAGCATACAGGCCCTCACTACCCGGCCACCTCAGCCCAGAACTGTGACCCCTGTGGGTAAGTCAAGAGGTATAAAATGTTATAGTTGTCACAGAGAGGGACACATGTCACGTGATTGTAAAGCAAGACAAATACAAAATTCATATCAATCCCCTAGACAACGACCTGATACGAGACATTGGGATCAAGGACCGAAAGGGCGGAGCTATGAGCCACATGCAGGGGAAACAAAAAGGTATCCCCCAAGAAGAGACTGGCAAATCTCTGATAGTTCCCATCTACCCCCACCACAAGTAATTGCTGCCAGCGCGATTCAGGGAGGTCACCATACCCAATAGGGGTGTGGCCACACCTGTAATCTGCAGCCAGTGAAATTGATTGCAAGTCTTGGAAGTGAACCCGAGATCACAATTGATGTAGCTGGTAAAACATTAAATTTCCTTGTAGATACGGTGGCGGCCAAATCAGTGATAAATTCGACAGTGGGCATGAGAACCACTGGTAAGACAATTCCAGCCATGGGAGTAACGGGAGTAGTACAGCACTACCCTGTTAGCAAACCAGCAGAGATTACAATAGGGCCCTTGCATACCAAGCATTCCTTTTTGCTGGCTGCATCGGCACCGACTAATCTCCTGGGAAGAGATTTATTGTGTAAAATGGGGTGTGTCATTTATTGTACTCCTGAAGGTGTATTCTTAGACATACCTGAGAATCACGCTCAGGAAGTACGAGACATGCTAGACTCCCCATCAAAATTAATGTCACATACCATTATGATAAATAGGAGTTCATCCCAGGTAGAAGAAATGACATCCCAAATACCAGAGTCACTTTGGACTAAAGATGGACAAGACACTGGATTAATGGCAAACGTAGCTCCAGTAGTTGTGCAAGTAAAAGATGGTAGGATAGCTCCAAAAATCCCACAATACCCTCTGAAGCCAGAGGTGGAGTTAGGAGTATACCCCGTAATAGAGCGCTTGCTACAACAGGGCATTCTCGTAAGAACATCCAGCACTGCCAATAGTCCCATCTTCCCTGTGAAAAAGAGTGGGGGGAGGGGTTACAGACTAGTGCAGGATCTAAGGGGGATTAACAAAATAGTTGAGAGTCAGTTCCCCGTAGTGCCAAATCCAGCTGTCATCCTTATGCAAATCCCTCCCACTGCGAAATTTTTCACTGTTATTGACCTCTGCTCCGCCTTCTTCTCGGTACCTCTGCACCCTGACAGCCAATATTTGTTTGCATTCACATACAGAGGAGTCCAATACACATGGACTCGATTACCACAAGGTTTCATAGACAGTCCAAGTATATTTTCACAGGCTTTGCATGATTGTTTACAGTCTTTCCAACCAGGGAGTGGATCAGTATTGATCCAGTATGTGGATGATTTACTACTATGTTCAGATTCACTGGAAGCGTCCCTGAAAGATACGAAACAGCTCCTGTTTCATCTTTCAGACACAGGACACAAGGTTTCCAAAGACAAGTTGCAATTATGCCAGACTAAAGTAAAATATCTGGGACACTGTCTGACACAAGGACTGAGACACCTGACCGCTGATAGAATTCAAGCAATTCGAGACATGATACTGCCACAAACTCAGCAACAGATCAGAACATTTTTAGGAATGTGTGGGTATTGCCGTAACTGGATCCCAGGTTTTTCCATTCTAGCATTACCTTTGCAGGAGATGGTCTCATCAAACAAACCTGATCGGATTTCGCATACAGACGAATCCGAGATGGCATTTGAGAGACTTAAACAGTGCCTAACGCAGGCACCAGCATTAGGTATGCCAGACTATGGGAAACCCTTTGAGCTGTACGGAACAGAAAGTGCTGTTTGCATGGCAGGCGTCTTAACCCAAAAGCACGGTGATGCCAGCAGGCCGGTAGCATACTACAGCGCTCAGCTAGATACGGTAGCGCGATCCCTCCCCACATGCTTGCGAAGTGTCGCTGCGATAGTATTGCTAGTAACGAAAAGCGAAGATGTAGTGCTAGGACACAATCTCACAATCCATACACCTCATGCAGTGTCAGCCTTACTAAATTCTGCTCAAACCAGACATGTCTCATCCGCACGGTTTACAAGGTGGGAATTAGCACTAATGGCCCCTGTAAACATCACCATAAAGAGATGCAGTGCACTAAATCCAGCAACGTATCTCCCAGGTGTGCCTGGACAGGCACAAAGTGTGGGGGATGAGAGTGATGGTGAAGGAGGATTTGGTACAGACACTGACTCACATGATTGTATGGAATATTTGACCCAAAATTTCACGGCAAGGCCTGACATCAGTGACAACCCACTGGAAGATGTAGATCTTACTTTCTACACTGACGGTAGTTGTCACAGACAGACGGACTCGGGAGACTTGTGTACTGGATACGCAGTCGTAGATGACCAAGGCACCATAGAAGCAGAACCGCTAGGCCCACCTCACTCAGCCCAGGTTGCTGAACTGGTTGCCCTAACCAGAGCATGTGAATTGGCTAAGGGCAAAACTGCCAATATCTATACCGACTCTAGATACGCTTTCGGGGTAGTCCATGATTTCGGAGCCCTATAGCGCCTCAGAAATTTCATGACGGCAGCTGGTACACCGGTAGCGCATGCAGCTCACATCAAAAGGCTTCTAACAGCGATACAGGAACCTGACAGAGTGGCTGTTATCAAGTGTAAAGCACATACATATAGCCAAGACCCGGTATCACTTGGTAACAGCCGAGTAGACGAAGCTGCTAAGTTAGCAGCTGGTACCCCCAGACAGACAGACACCACACAACTGATGGTATTTAATACCGTCAACACACAGAAATTGTGTGAAATGTAAAATTTGTGTTCCACACAGGAAAAGGCAGTTTGGAGGGCAAAAGGATATGGCCAGGAGTCCTCAGGACTCTGGACAGATGGGCAGGGTAAACCAGTGGCACCCAGAGCATACCTTCCAAGTTTAGCGGAAGCAGCACATGGGCTGACTCATCTGGGCAAGGAAGGGATGTGCAAGTTGGTAAGAGCATATTGGTGTGCCCCAGGATTTTCTTCCCATGCGGGAAAGAGGGCAATGACATGCCTCACCTGCTTGAGGAAGAATATCGGAAAGGCAATACCAACAGAACCATCTCATATCCCACCTACAGGCGGCCCTTTTCAGGTGATACAAATTGATTTCATACAATTACCCCCTTGTCGAAATTTGAAGTATGTACTAGTTTGTATAGATGTGTTTTCAAATTGGGTCGAAGCATTTCCTGCGGCCACAAATACCGCAATGTTTACTGCTAAGAAAATTGTACAGGAATTTGTGTGTAGATACGGTATCCCTAGAATAATTGAAAGTGATAGGGGTACCCATTTTACAGGTGATGTCTTTCAAGGAATGTGTAAGTTGATGGGAATTGATAGTAAGCTGCACACTCCGTACCGCCCCCAGGCGAGTGCGAAGGTAGAAAGAGTGAACAGCACTATTAAAAATAAATTGAGCAAAGTTATGGCAGAAACAGGATTGACATGGCCAGAAGCTTTACCCATTGTATTATACAGCATCAGAACCACTCCCAGGTCCCCTCTTAATCTGTCCCCTTTTGAAATTCTGTTCGGTCGACAACCGCATGTTATGATTAACCCTCAGGATGATTTGAAGTGTAACAATGAAGTGACTGTAAAGTATTTGGTTAAGATGAGTAAACAGCTAAGGAATCAGAATGATAATTTGAAGCTAGTGATTCCTGATCTGCCAGATAGTAATTGTCATGACATTGAACCTGGGGATTATGTAATGATACGGAATTTTCTACGCTCAGGTTGCCTTATTGACAGATGGGAAGGACCATACCAAGTCTTATTGATTAGCACGACAGCATTGAAGGTTGCCGAGAGAGAGACTTGGGTTCATTCGTCCCATTGTAAGAAGGTTGCTGATCCAGAGAGGTCCCGTGATAAAGAACAGACGGTAGAGGAAGTTGTATCACTGGAGTGTCTGTTTCAGGAGGACTGAGACGGCACCTGAGCATTGAGAATAATAAGATCGGAGGCAGTTGTCGATTCCCTGTTCCCTTTTATTGTTTTCTCCACTTCCCATCCCATCTCCCTCAATTATTTCTTTCCCCCTTCTCATTCTTCTCCATTTCCTCCTATAAGATGGACTTGCCCCAAGAGACTGTGATCCGGATTTTCCTGTTGACCATGATGTTGACCAGAGCAGTCTGTTCCGGCGAGAGTACCATGGAGGTCGAGAGAGGTTCTGGAATGGGTTCTGATGACAGAGATGGAGGCGTAGATTTCCAAGAACAACATAATCACAGAGTAAAGGCGAGTATCAGAAAACGATCTGGTAGCATTGACAATAGAAGGAATTGTGAAGGATTGTTAGCGGAAGAGAACTGTATCTGTAGACTCTGTGACAGTGTAGTTGAGGATGGGTGTATCAAGAAATGCCAATCCAGTTTTAATATCCACATGGACCGGCATCCATTGAGTGACTATCACTCCTTAGTGGGTAAAGTGTTAAATCAGACAGATTGTTGGGTATGCTCTCAAGTACCTCAAGGCCATAGCAAATCAGGGTTAGTACCATTCCCTCTAACTATAGGGGAGGTACTTGAGCTAAGTGGTGGGAGGCCGGTGGACAGGAGGTTTAATATCTCCAGTCCTCCTAGTTTGAAGCTCCACCAATATCATGTGGATAGATCCCTAGTATGTTTTAACATTTCCAATCCCCGAAAGCCGGGAAATTGGGAAGTGTCATGGAACAACCAAACCATGACCTTTTCATACAGAGCCGATAGAATGCCTACAGATACAGAACTTATACGCCACATAGCCGGTAGTGGAAAATATTTCCGATATAGGTATACCTTAGGAAGTAGGATCATGAGAGTTGGAGAAGTATCACCAGGATACTGTGCACATATCGTACAAACAGATACGTGTACTAAACAGATGGGAGAATTAGGGTTAGGAGATTTCATATGGAAAATTTGTAATATGGTTATGTCACACTCCGTCCCATATGTTCTCCCCGATGATGCATATTTCATATGCGGGAGGAAGGCGTATAAGTGGCTTGCCCCAAACTCAGAAGGGTTATGTTATATTGGAAAAGTACTGCCTGAGGTAATGACCGTATCCCACACTAAAATGAAGGATATTCACCGCAGTGCCCAAGCTCCTTGGGCAAGAAACTTCACTCCCCCTGTCACAGCCCCTCCGCCGCCGGGTCACCCGTCGGCCGTATCCGCCGTCGGGCAGCTCGGCGGTGGATCGCCCAATGTGTAGGGCCCTTTAGAGTGATAGTGTCAGCAGTGCAGAGGTGTCAGTGGTGTCCTCAGTGCAGCAGAGCAGGGGTGCCAGCAGTGTCCTCAGTGCGGTAGTATCGGCAGTGTCCTCAGTGCAGGGGTGCCAGTGGTGTCCTCAGTGTGGTGGTGCCGTCAGTGTTGGAAGTGCAGGTGTGCCAGTGGTGTACTCAGTGCGGTGGTGCCGGCAGTGCTGGAGGTATCCTCAGGGCAGGAGTGCTGGCAGTGTCCTCAGTGCGGTGGTGCCAGCAGTGCAGGGGTGCCAGCGGTGTCACCAGTGCGGTGGTGCCGGCAGTGTAGGCGTGCTGGAGATGTCCTCAGTGCAGGAGTGTCGACAGTGTCCTTAGTGTGGTGGTGCCGGCAGTGCAGGGGTGCCAGTGGTGTCCTCAGTGCAGTGGTGCCGGCAGTGTCGGAGTACTAGAGGTGTCCACAGTGCTGGAGTGTCGGCAGTGTCCTCAGTGCAGGGGTGCCGGCAATGTTGACGGTGCGGGAGTGCCCCCAGTGCACTGGTGCCAGTAGTGTGGGAGTGTCAGCAGTGCGGGCGGCAGTGTCATCGGCGGTGTCAGCAGCACAGGCAGCAACATTATTAGCGCTGTGGGGGCATCCCTCTTGCCCATCGTAACCTATGGGGAGACGCTGGTTTGCAGAGAGCCATGAGAGAAAGCTCTCTGAGCCAATCAGCTGTCCTCCATAGGTTACTATGGAGACCGGCATTAGAGGCAAAACCTCAGGATCCGACAGTGGGATCCTGAGGTTTTGCCTCGAATGGGGATCCGAGTCAGGCAGGGAGATCCGAGCCTGACTCGGGTTCGGCTCAGATCCCCAAGTTCGGGCAGGTTCATTTCTCAGGGAACCAAACCCGCTCATCCCTATTGTATACCCCTTTAAAAATCGAATAACAATCTTCTTTCCTGCAGTACTCCAAATAAAAATAAATAAAATAAATAAGAACATACAAAGGTGAAATTGTACAATATAGTTAGCTGTAATGCTAATTAAGTTCAATGAGCTGGAAAGGTTAATTTGTAGACAATCAGTGTACAGAACAGCTCTAATGCCCTCAGTATATACACTGCTCAAAAAAATAAAGGGAACACTAAAATAACACATCCTAGATCTGAATGAATTAAATATTCTTATTAAATACTTTGTTCTTGACATAGTTGAATGTGCTGACAACAAAATCACACAAAAATTATCAATGGAAATCAAATTTATTAACCCATGGAGGTCTGGATTTGGAGTCACCCTCAAAATTAAAGTGGAAAAACACACTACAGGCTGATCCAACTTTGATGTAATGTCCTTAAAACAAGTCAAAATGAGGCTCAGTAGTGTGTGTGGCCTCCACGTGCCTGTATGACCTCCATACAACCCACACAAGTGGCTCAGGTAGTGCAGCTCATCCAGGATGGCACATCAATGCGAGCTGTGGCAAGAAGGTTTGCTGTGTCTGTCAGCGTAGTGTCCAGAGCATGGAGGCGCTACCAGGAGACAGGCCAGTACATCAGGAGACGTGGAGGAGGCCATAGGAGGGCAACAACCCAGCAGCAGGACCGCTACCTCCGCCTTTGTGCAAGGAGGAACAGGAGGAGCCCTGCCAGAGCCCTGCAAAATGACCTCCAGCAAGCCACAAATGTGCATGTGTCTACTCAAACGATCAGAAACAGACTCCATGAGGGTGGTATGAGGGCCCGACGCCCATAGGTAGGGGTTGAGCTTACAGCCCAACACCGTGCAGGACGTTTGCCATTTTCCAGAGAACACCAAGATTGTCAAAGTCGCCACTGGCGCCCTGTGCTCTTCACAGATGAAAGCATGTTCTCAGTTCTCACTGAGCACATGTGACAGATGTGACAGAGTCTGGAGACGCCAAGGAGAACGTTCTACTGCCTGCAACATCCTCCAGCATGAACGGTTTGGCAGTGGGTCAGTAATGGTGTGGGGTGGTATTTCTTTGGGGGGCTGCACAGCCCTCCATGTGCCCGCCAGAGGTAGCCTGACTGCCATTAGGTACCGAGATGAGATCCTCCGGACCCTTGTGAGACCATATGCTGGTGCGGTTGGCCCTGGGTTCCTCCTAATGCAAGACAATGCTAGACTTCATGTGGCTGGAATGTGTCAGCAGTTCCTGCAAGACGAAGGCATTGATGCTATGGACTGGCCCGCCCGTTCCCCAGACCTGAATCCAATTGAGCACATCTGGGACATCATGTCTCGCTCCATCCACCAATGCCACATTGCACCACAGACTGTCCAGGAGTTGGCGGATGCTTTAGTCCAGGTCTGGGAGGTGATCCCTCAGGAGACCATCCGCCACCTCATCAGGAGCATGCCCAGGCGTTGTAGGGAGGTCATACAGGCACGTGGAGGCCACACACACTACTGAGCCTCATTTTGACTTGTTTTAAGGGCATTACATCAAAGTTGGATTAGCCTGTAGTGTGTTTTTCCACTTTAATTTTGAGGGTGACTCCAAATCCAGACCTCCATGGGTTAATAAATTTGATTTCCATTGACAATTTTTGTGTGGTTTTGTTGTCAGCAAATTCAACTATGTAAAGAACAAAGTATTTAATAAGAATATTTCATTCATTCAGATCTAGGATGTGTTATTTTAGTGTTCCCTTTATTTTTTTGAGCAGTGTAATATGCATGCCTCCCAACATGACCCTCTCCAGGAGGGACAGAATGCTCTGCTCCTGGACTTCCCTCTTAATTTATGAATGCTATCACCTGTGCTGAAACACCTTTCCTATCCATTAACCTGTTCAAAACAGATGCCGGCAATCATAAATTAAGAGAAAAGTCCAGAAGCAGAGCATTGTGTCCCTCCTAGAGAGGGTCATGTTGGGAGGTATGAGTATGGGTTCCAATCAGTGGTGGATTTTAGCTATGGTCTGCAGGAATGTAAAATCCGCCACTTCACTGAGCTCAGCTGAGCCTGTTGAAAGTCTTTTCGACTGCACTGGCTCAGTTGCTTCACTGAGACAGGCAGCGACTTCTATTGGAAGTCCTATCAGCCAGTCACCCGCAAGACAGACAGTCCCATTGGGAGGTGTTTTCTCCCTCTGGGACTACCAGACCCAGATGCAATTAGCAGGGAGCAGGCTTCCTGTTTGAAGACACTCCCTGCCTGATTGTCAGCCCAATTCGGCTACTATAGGCTGCAGCTGATGCAGTCCATAGAAGCCAGTGGTTTGCACATGCACACTCAAGCCACTGCTTGTGTGCATGTGCTGGTCCTGGTGCCCGACATATCCATTGCACAGGCTGGGGGAGGCTATCTCGCTCTCTGACATGGACAGCGACAGCCCCCCTACCCAAAAAGGTAGGAGCCGCCGCTGGTTACAAAATCACGTTCTTTGGTGTGCACAGATTTCAAGCCCTTAATATATACAACAACAACAACAATGTTCACAGTATATATTACTGCACTCATTATCCACAATATACAGTACACCTCCATCATAAACCCCTTTATACAGTAGAAATTCCATATCTTAACATTTAGAGCAGCACCATATGCCATCAGTATACCCATGAGACTATTATACAGATAGTAGCCAACATTTTAAAACAATTTCCTAGGACATTTATCTGTTGAGCTGCTGAAGCTAAGCACACTGGCCCTGATTCAGAGTTACAGTGGAAGCAAATAAAAAAAAACATGTTGCGGTACTGGTCGGGCAGGTACAGTATTAAATGTGCAGAGAGCTCTAAAGTTGGGAAGAGGTCAATCCTAAATTACCGTAGATCTAAATTTCAGTGTAAAAATATAACTGTCCAGTATTTGTTCACTACATGAAACAGCAGTATTTTCCCTGCATTTTTTTTTTACACTGTAACCCAATGTTTCCCAACTATAGTCCTCAGGGGCCCCTAACAGTGCGTGTATTACGGATCTCCTAGTTGGTGCACATGTATTCATTACTGACAGTCAATTTTAAAAGATCCACAGATGGAAATAATTATTTCAATTGTGATACCAAGGAGATCTGTAAAACATGCACTGTTAGGGGTCCTTGAGGACTGAAGTTTGGAAACACTGTCGTAACCTCTCCTCTATAATACTGAATAATGACATCCATACATTAAAAGACATGAACACAATTGCCTCTAACATGCAGAAAATGTAAGTTAGTCAACACTGAGAAACAGGGGCATTTTGAAAAATATTTTCGGGGGCAAATCTTTAAAAACCTGGGACCATCCCTTGAAAGTTGTAACAGCTGATATCTATGTGTAAAGTACAGCGTCCATGCTTACACTATACATTATAACACATACATACACATATAGTAAAGGTCCTTCATATGGGACCAGTATATAGTAGAATGAATATGCCCTCAATAGTACAGGACAGTACAGCTACTATGCCAAGAATACAGTATTACTCACCCACTCCTTATGCTGCTGCAGGGAAGCCCAGGAGCAACATTAACTACTGTCATGCTTGTGCTCAAACTGCTTTTCATTAACTGAACTTCAATGTTTTGTCAAAGGTTACTGAATGTGAGGTAACCTGAGCCCTTTTAGTCTGTGAGATAGGTGACAAGCAACACATGAATGTCATCACTAAGTAAGCAAGGGGCAGATGTATTAAGCCTGGAGAAGTGATAAAGCAGTGATAAGTGCAAGGGGGATCAGTACTAAATGCCGCCGGTCGGAATCCCGGCGGTCGAAATACCGACGCCGGAATCCCGATCACACAATCCCGACAGGGGTGGTGAGCGGAACGAAGCCCCTTGCGGGCTCGCTTCGCTCGCCACGCTGCGGGCACGGTGCCTCGCTACGCTCGGCACACTATTATATTCTCCCTCTATGGGAGTCGTGGACACCCACGGAGGGAGAATATGTCGGGATTGTGGCGGTCGGGATTCCGGCGTCGGTATTTCGACCGCCGGGATTCCGTCCGGCGGCATCCTGACCGCATCCCGTGCAAGGTGATAACACACCAGACAATGAGCTCCTAACTGTCATTTTTCAAATCTGTAATGACTGGCTGGTGCGTTATCAACTTGCGCTTATCACTGGTTTATCAATTCTTTCTCCCTTCTCCAGGTTAATACATCCACCCCTAAGTTTGTTTCCAGTAAAGTTTCTGAACAACCTTAATAAGAACCACGGTGCACTGACGTATAATACTACATAATAATACATCACACATGACACCTAACACACATGACACCTAAAGATGAAGCCATGCTCATCTTGCTGCTATGTGGCATGCTGCATCGGGCTGTGACTATTTATTGTGACTCAATTAAAGCGATCGCCTACTGGGAATAGTCACTATTAGCTACCCATGACTGGTATTTTATACTAATTATAATAAAGGTTACGTTTTAGAGGGAATCGTCCTGCACCTAGATTTAGAAATATCATTACAGCCAGTTACAGATGAGTGCCCCAATGTGGAATACTTTTTCTTTCTGTGTTCTAATATGATTAATTTATTCCAGGGAGCACCCCCAAACTAATGATTAATACTAACAATTTCTTCTAAGAACTGTTTTTGACTATAAACAATGGGAAGTAACTGATTGATATGAATATATGACCTATATGATCTGTGCGGATTTTTTCTTCGTTTGGAATCTGGGAATAGTCACAGCCAGTGTCGGACTGGGTCATGTAGGGCCCACAAGGGGAATGCAGTGGTAGGGGCCCATGTTGGGGGTGTGGCCAGTCTGCAGAGGGTGTGTGGCCTGTCACCTCATTGGTTTGACTAACCATTAAAGTGCAACGTCTGGGCCCCTTTATAAATATATACAGTAAATTCAGCTGCTGCATGCATGATAATGTGCCAGATTAATAACAGCAATGCACTGTTGAAAATACACCATAGTCAGCGGTGCAAGTATGCGGGTACGGGTGGGTACGGCGTACCCATAAGAATTTAGCCGTGGGTACGCCGTACCCACACCGACGTGCCGCCGCTCACTACCGCTGATGTGAGGGGAGGAGAGTGCAGCGTGCGCCTCTCCTGCCCCTCAGTGTCTTCGTTCAAATCAGCGCCGCCCGTGAGCCAATCAGAGCCCGCGGACCGCAGCAAAGGCTGCTGGACCGCAAGCTTTAATTTGCTCACGGATCGGTGCTGAATTAAACTCACCCACACCTGCCAGAGACTGAGGGGCAGGCTGCACTCTCCTCCCCTCACACACACAGGATAGGACAGCAGCAGCAGTGAGCAGCAGGGGATGGGGGTGGGGGCTTCATGTATACCTGGCACTGGGGGCATATCTGGCACTGGGGGGGCATGTATACCTGGCACTGGGGGCATATCTGGCACTGGGGGGGCATGTATACCTGGCACTGGGGGCATATCTGGCACTGGGGGGGGCATGTATACCTGGCACTGGGAGCATATCTGGCACTGGGGAGACATGTGTATCTGGCACTGGGGGCATATCTGGCACTGCGGGGACATGTGTATCTGGCACTGGGGGGACATGTGTATCTGACACTGTGGCCATATCTGGCACTGCGGGGACATGTGTATCTGGCAGTGGGGGCATTTCTGTATCTGGCACTGGGGGGCAATGTACATCTGACACAGTGGGGGCATTTGTGTATCTGGCACTGTGGGGCAATGTGTATCTGGCACTCTAGGGGCATTTGTGTATCTGGCACAGTGAGGCAATGTGTATCTGGCACTGTGGGGCAAAGTATATCTGGCACTGTGGGGCAATGTATATCTGGCACAGTGGGGCAATGTATATCTGACACAGTGGGGACATTTGTGTATCTGGTACTGTGGGGCAATGTGTATCTGGCACTGAGGCAATGTATATCTGGCACTCTGGGGGCATTTGTGTATCTGGCACTGTGAGGCAATGTGTATCTGGCACTGTGGGGCAAAGTATATCTGGCACTGTGGGGCAATGTATATCTGACACAGTGGGGACATTTGTGTATCTGGTACTGTGGGGCAATGTGTATCTGGCACTGAGGCAATGTATATCTGGCACTCTGGGGGCATTTGTGTATCTGGCACTGTGAGGCAATGTGTATCTGGCACTGTGGGGCAAAGTATATCTGGCACTGTGGGGCAATGTATATCTGACACAGTGGGGACATTTGTGTATCTGGTACTGTGGGGCAATGTGTATCTGGCACTGAGGCAATGTATATCTGGCACTCTGGGGGCATTTGTGTATCTGGCACTGTGAGGCAATGTGTATCTGGCACTGTGGGGCAAAGTATATCTGGCACTGTGGGGCAATGTATATCTGACACAGTGGGGACATTTGTGTATCTGGTACTGTGGGGCAATGTGTATCTGGCACTGAGGCAATGTATATCTGGCACTCTGGGGGCATTTGTGTATCTGGCACTGTGAGGCAATGTGTATCTGGCACTGTGGGGCAAAGTATATCTGGCACTGTGGGGCAATGTATATCTGGCACAGTGGGGCAATGTATATCTGACACAGTGGGGACATTTGTGTATCTGGTACTGTGGGGCAATGTGTATCTGGCACTGAGGCAATGTATATCTGGCACTCTGGGGGCATTTGTGTATCTGGCACTGTGAGGCAATGTGTATCTGGCACTGTGGGGCAAAGTATATCTGGCACTGTGGGGCAATGTATATCTGGCACTGTGGGGCAACGTGTATCCGGCACAATTGGGGTCATATGTGTATCTGCCCCTCCCCCAATATGTGTATCACACCCCCATTTTCATTGGCCACGCCCCATGTGGCATTTGGCCACACCCATTTTCTGGCGCGTGCACCTTCGGCGCTCGCACACAGTACCTGTAAGACATTTTTTCTACTTGCACCACTGACCATAGTCCAGTATTAGGTAACATATGTATAATGTATAATTCAAGTGCACAGTCTGGAACCTGAACCTTAGAGTAGGAGGTGGACCCCAGGCAGTGGGGCCCACCGGGGGTTTCCCCTGTTCCCTGTGGGCCAGTTCAAGCCTGGTCACTGCCCGGCATGCCATGCAGCAAGCCATGTTGCAGCAAAGATGGGCATGGCTACATCTGTACCTAGCCCAAAGCTTTTTTTCTTTTCTTTTACAAATAGACAATCTAAATTTTCTTTTATGACAGAGGCCTCCAGTGGTAGTGCTCCATTGCTTCATGCATAATAAGGCCAGGAATTATGACATCATGCAGTCACGGTTTTTACTTTTTATAACCAAAGGAAGTGGTTTTCTCTCCTATTTTATTAGGAAGGGTGTGAACGATTAGGTTTAATTCTTTTTGCATGAGACACATTCTCCACACACACAGTATGAGAAAAACATTACGGTACATTAAGGACTATTCAAATCAATATAAAATTAATGTCCTTTATTATATGATTATAAAAATAGCTTAAAAGTGTCCAAATACAAGAATACAATAACAGTGCAAAATCGTTTTATTCAAATCCCGTGAATATTAGAATATAAAAAAAGAAAAGTATCTTAAAAATTAATGGAAACTAAATGGAAACTAAAATAGCTTAGGGGCAGTTTAAGAGAGGAGGGGACCCGCATGCAATCTCTGTCGCAAGTCCTCTCCTCTCGGGCAAAAAGTAGACTCTGGCATAATGCCATAGTCTACTGTGCATGCACAGGTCTCTGGGAACATGGCACCCACACCTTGTTTCCAGGGACATCTCCAGTGTGCATGCGCAAATCACTCAGAAAATGGGCGCCGCCATGGGAATCTCTGTAGTGGTAAGTATAATAAATGGGAGTGGTGTGTGGGCCCCCCTGGACACAGGGGCTCGTGTGCACCCATTATAGAAGTGCCTATGAAGAATGTACCATATATAAAAAAAACACCAGCATATAGGGCCTGACTCTACCTAGGCCTAATTCAGGGTCAATCGCATAGGCGAGCCAACAAGCAGTTTGCCTGTCATGAGCCACTGCTATGGCTCATTCCTGTTTGTGTTCTGTGTAACTACAGCCTGTCTCCTATATGTGTGGTCTGAGCAGTTCACCTGTCAGATAGCTAGGGCATTACCTTGTGTTATCTGTTTCTATTGAATCAGCATGCCATGTTTTCATACATTCTCAGCGCATTTCTTATTCCTGCAGGTTCCCTGTGTGTTCAGATTCAGCACAATTAGGAGTTTTGTCTGTGTGTGTGTGTAGCTGAACAGATGCATTGAGTCTCCTCATCAGAGGGTATAGTTTCTAGTGATGTGCACCGGAAATTTTTCGGGTTTTGTGTTTTGGTTTTGGGTTCGGTTCCGCGGCCGTGTTTTGGGTTCGAACGCGTTTTGGCAAAACCTCACCGAATTTTTTTGGTCGGATTCGGGTGTGTTTTGGATTCGGGTGTTTTTTTCAAAAAACCCTAAAAAACAGCTTAAATCATTGAATTTGGGGGTCATTTTGATCCCATAGTATTATTAACCTCAATAACCATAATTTACACTCATTTCCAGTCTATTCTGAACACCTCACACCTGACAATATTATTTTTAGTCCTAAAATTTGCACCGAGGTCGCTGGATGGCTAAGCTAAGCGACACAAGTGGCCGACACAAACACCTGGCCCATCTAGGAGTGGCACTGCAGTGTCAGGCAGGATGGCCCTTCCAAAAAATACTCCCCAAACAGCACATGACGCAAAGAAAAAAAGAGGCGCAATGAGGTAGCTGTGTGAGTAAGCTAAGCGACCCTAGTGGCCGACACAAACACCTGGCCCATCTAGGAGTGGCACTGCAGTGTCAGGCAGGATGGCCCTTCCAAAAAATAGTCCCCAAACAGCACATGAAGCAAAGAAAAAAAGAGGCGCAATGAGGTAGCTGTGTGAGTAAGCTAAGCGACCCTAGTGGCCGACACAAACACCTGGCCCATCTAGGAGTGGCACTGCAGTGTCAGGCAGGATGGCCCTTCCAAAAAATACTCCCCAAACAGCACATGACGCAAAGAAAAATGAAAGAAAAAAGAGGTGCAAGATGGAATTGTCCTTGGGCCCTCCCACCCACCCTTATGTTGTATAAACAGGACATGCACACTTTAACCAACCCATCATTTCAGCGACAGGGTCTGCCACACGACTGTGACTGAAATGACTGGTTGGTTTGGGCCCCCACAAAAAAAGAAGCAATCTCTCCTTGCACAAACTGGCTCTACAGAGGCAAGATGTCCACCTCATCATCATCGTCCGATTCATCACCCCTTTCACTGTGTACATCCCCCTCCTCACAGATTATTAATTCGTCCCCACTGGAATCCACCATCTCAGATCCCCGTGTACTTTCTGGAGGCAATTGCTGCTGGTGAATGTCTCCATGGAGGAATTGATTATAATTCATTTTAATGAACATCATCTTCTCCACATTTTCTGGAAGTAACCTCGTACGCCGATTGCTGACAAGGTGAGCGGCGGCACTAAACACTCTTTCGGAGTACACACTGGAGGGAGGGCAACTTAGGTAGAATAAAGCCAGTTTCTGCAAGGGCCTCCAAATTGCCTCTTTTTCCTGCCAGTATACGTACGGACTGTCTGACGTGCCTACTTGGATGCCTCCACCATTCTTTCAATGGTGAGAGAATCATATGCAGTGACAGTAGACGACATGTCAGTAATCGTTGGCAGGTCCTTCAGTCCGGACCTGATGTCAGCATCAGCAGTCGCTCCAGACTGCCTTGCATCACCGCCAGCGGGTGGGCTCGGAATTCGTAGCCTTTTCCTCGCACCCCCAGTTGCGGGAGAATGTGAAGGAGGAGATGTTGACAGGTCGCGTTCCGCTTGACTTGACAATTTTCTCACCAGCAGGTCTTTGAACCTCTGCAGACTTGTGTCTGCCGGAAAGAGAGATCCAACGTAGGTTTTAAATCTAGGATCGAGCACGGTGGCCAAAATGTAGTGCTCTGATTTCAACATATTGACCACACGTGAATCCTGGTTAAGCGAATTAAGGGCTCCATCCACAAGTCCCACATGCCTAGCGGAATCGCTCTGTTTTAGCTCCTCCTTCAATGTCGCCAGCTTCTTCTGCAAAAGCATGATGAGGGGAATGACCTGACGCAGGCTGGCAGTGTCTGAACTGACTTCACGTGTGGCAAGTTCAAAGGGTTGCAGAACCTTGCACAACGTTGAAATCATTCTCCACTGCGCTTGAGACAGGTGCATTCCACCTCCTTTGCCTATATCGTGGCCAGATGTATAGGCTTGAATGGCCTTTTGCTGCTCCTCCATCCTCTGAAGCATATAGAGGGTTGAATTCCACCTCATTACCACCTCTTGCTTCAGATGATGGCAGGGCAGGTTCAGGTGTTTTTGGTGGTGCTCCAGTCTTCTGTACGCGGTGCCTGTACACCGAAAGTGGCCCGCAATTCTTCTGGCCACCGACAGCATCTCTTGCACGCCCCTGTCGTTTTTTAAATAATTCTGCACCACCAAATTCAAGGTATGTGCAAAACATGGGACGTGCTGGAATTTGCCCAGATGTAATGCACTCACAATATTGCTGGCGTTGTCCGATGTCACAAATCCCCAGGAGAGTCCAATTGGGGTAAGCCATTCTGCGATGATCTTCCTCAGTTGCCGTAAGAGGTTTTCAGCTGTGTGCCTATTCTGGAAAGCGGTGATACAAAGCGTAGCCTGCCTAGGAAAGAGTTGGCGTTTGCGAGATGCTGCTACTGGTGCCGCCGCTGCTGTTCTTGCAGCGGGAGGCAATACATCTACCCAGTGGGCTGTCACAGTCATGTAGTCCTGAGTCTGCCCTGCTCCACTTGTCCACATGTCCGTGGTTAAGTGGACATTGGGTACAACTGCATTTTTTAGGACACTGGTGAGTCTTTTTCTGACGTCCGTGTACATTCTCGGTATCACCTGCCTAGAGAAGTGGAACCTAGATGGTATTTGGTAAAGAGGGCACACTACCTCAAGAAATTGTCTAGTTCCCTGTGAACTAACGGCGGATACCGGACGCACGTCTAACACCAACATAGTTGTCAAGGCCTCAGTTATCCGCTTTGCAACAGGATGACTGCTGTGATATTTCATCTTCCTTGCAAAGGACTGTTGGACAGTCAATTGCTTACTGGAATTAGTACAAGTGGTCTTCCGACTTCCCCTCTGGGATGACGATCGACTCCCAGCAGCAACAACAGCAGCGCCAGCAGCAGTAGGCATTACACTCAAGGATGCATCGGAGGAATCCCAGGCAGGAGAGGACTCGTCAGACTTGCCAGTGACATGGCCTGCAGGACTATTGGCTTTCCTGGGTAAGGAGGAAATTGACACTGAGGGAGTTGGTGGTGTGGTTTGCGCGAGCTTGGTTACAAGAGGAAGGGATTTACTGGTCAGTGGACTGCTTCCGCTGTCGCCCAAAGTTTTTGAACTTGTCACTGACTTATTATGAATGCGCTGCAGGTGACGTATAAGGGAGAATGTTCCGAGGTGGTTAACGTCCTAACCCCTACTTATTACAGCTTGACAAAGGCAACACACGGCTTGACACCTGTTGTCCGCATTTCTGTTGAAATACTTCCACACTGAAGAGGTGATTTTTTTTGGTATTTTCACCAGGCATGTCAATGGCCATATTCCTCCCACGGACAACAGGTGTCTCCCCGGGTGCCTGACTTAAACAAACCACCTCACCATCAGAATCCTCCTTGTCAATTTCCTCCCCAGCGCCAGCAGCACCCATATCCTCATCCTGGTGTACTTCAACACTGACATCTTCAATTTCACTATCAGGAACTGGACTGCGGGTGCTCCTTTCAACACTTGCAGGGGGCGTGCAAATGGTGGAAGGCACAAGCTCTTCCCGTCCAGTGTTGGGAAGGTCAGGCATCGCAACCGACACAATTGGACTCTCCTTGGGTATTTGTGATTTAGAAGAACGCACAGTTCTTTGCTGTGCTTTTGCCAGCTTAAGTCTTTTCTTTTTTCTAGCGAGAGGATGAGTGCTTCCATCCTCATGTGAAGCTGAACCACTAGCCATGAACATAGGCCAGGGCCTCAGCCGTTCCTTGCCACTCCGTGTCATAAATGGCATATTGGCAAGTTTACGCTTCTCCTCAGACGCTTTTAATTTTGATTTTTGGGTCATTTTTTTACTGATCTTTTGTGTTTTGGATTTTACATGCTCTGTACTATGACATTGGGCATCGGCCTTGGCAGACAACGTTGATGGCATTTCATCGTCTCGGCCATGGCTAGTGGCAGCAGCTTCAGCACGAGGTGGAAGTGGATCTTGATCTTTCCCTATTTTTTTAACCTCCACATTTTTGTTCTCCATATTTTGCGCACAACTAAAAGCCACCACAGGTATACAATGTAGATGGGTGGATAGTATAGTATTATATTACTTATGGACGACGAGTGACGACACAGAGGTAGGTACAGCCGTGGCCTACCGTACTGCTGCTTATATATATAATATACTGTATAACGGACCTGGTGGACACTGTCAGCAGACTGCTAAACTAGTATGAGGAAAAAAAACAACAACACAGGTATACAATGTAGATGGATGGATAGTATAGTATTATATTACTTATGGACGACGAGTGCACTGACGACACAGAGGTAGGTACAGCCGTGGCCTACCGTACTGCTGCTTATATATATAATATACTGTATAACGGACCTGGTGGACACTGTCAGCAGACTGCTAAACTAGTATGAAGAAAAAAAAAACACCACAGGTATACAATGTAGATGGATGGATAGTATAGTATTATATTACTTATGGACGACGAGTGACGACACAGATGTAGGTACAGCCGTGGCCTACCGTACTGCTGCTTATATATATAATATACTGTATAACGGACCTGGTGGACACTGTCAGCAGACTGTTAAACTAGTATGAAGAAAAAAAAACACCACAGGTACACAATGTAGATGGATGGATAGTATAGTATTATATTACTTATGGACGACGAGTGACGACACAGCGGTAGGTACAGCCGTGGCCTACCGTACTGCTGCTTATATATATAATATACTGTATAACGGACCTGGTGGACACTGTCAGCAGACTGCTAAACTAGGATGAAGAAAAAAAAAAACACCACAGGTATACAATGTAGATGGATGGATAGTATAGTATTATATTACTTATGGACGACGAGTGACGACACAGAGGTAGGTACAGCCGTGGCCTACCGTACTGCTGCTTATATATATAATATACTGTATAACGGACCTGGTGGACACTGTCAGCAGACTGCTAAACTAGTATGAGGAAAAAAAAAAACAACACAGGTATACAATGTAGATGGATGGATAGTATAGTATTATATTACTTATGGACGACGAGTGCACTGACGACACAGAGGTAGGTACAGCCGTGGCCTACCGTACTGCTGCTTATATATATAATATACTGTATAACGGACCTGGTGGACACTGTCAGCAGACTGCTAAACTAGTATGAAGAAAAAAAAAACACCACAGGTATACAATGTAGATGGATGGATAGTATAGTATTATATTACTTATGGACGACGAGTGACGACACAGATGTAGGTACAGCCGTGGCCTACCGTACTGCTGCTTATATATATAATATACTGTATAACGGACCTGGTGGACACTGTCAGCAGACTGTTAAACTAGTATGAAGAAAAAAAAACACCACAGGTACACAATGTAGATGGATGGATAGTATAGTATTATATTACTTATGGATGACGAGTGACGACACAGCGGTAGGTACAGCCGTGGCCTACCGTACTGCTGCTTATATATATAATATACTGTATAACGGACCTGGTGGACACTGTCAGCAGACTGCTAAACTAGGATGAAGAAAAAAAAAAACACCACAGGTATACAATGTAGATGGATGGATAGTATAGTATTATATTACTTATGGACGACGAGTGACGACACAGAGGTAGTTACAGTCGTGGCCTACCGTACTGCTGCTTATATATATAATAAACTGTATAACGTACCTGGTGGACACTGTCAGCAGACTGCTAAACTAGGATGAAGAAAAAAAAACACCACAGGTATACAATGTAGATGGATGGATAGTATAGTATTATATTACTTATGGACGACGAGTGACGACACAGAGGTAGGTACAGCCGTGGCCTACCGTACTGCTGCTTATATATATAATATACTGTGTAACGGACCTGGTGGACACTGTCAGCAGACTGCTAAACTAGGATGAAGAAGAAAAAAAAAACACCACAGGTATACAATGTAGATGGATGGATAGTATAATATTATATTACTTATGGACGACGAGTGACGACAAAGAGGTAGGTACAGCCGTGGCCTACCGTACTGCTGCTTATATATATAATATACTGTATAACGGACCTGATGGAAACTGTCAGCAGACTGCTAAACTAGTATGAAGAAAAAAAAAACACCACAGGTATACAATGTAGATGGATGGATAGTATAGTATTATATTACTTATGGACGACGAGTGCACTGACGACACAGAGGTAGGTACAGCCGTGGCCTACCGTACTGCTGCTTATATATATAATATACTGTATAACGGACCTGGTGGACACTGTCTGCAGACTGCTAAACTAGGATGAAGAAAAAAAAAACACCACAGGTATACAATGTAGATGGATGGATAGTATAGTACTATATTACTTATGGACGACGAGTGATGACACAGAGGTAGGTACAGCCGTGGCCTACCGTACTGCTGCTTATATATATAATATACTGTATAACGGACCTGGTGGACACTGTCAGCAGACTGCTAAACTAGGAGGAAGAAAAAAACAAAAAAAAAAAAAAAAAAACACCACAGGTATACAATGTAGATGGATGGATAGTATAGTATTATATTACTTATGGACGACAAGTGACGACACAGAGGTAGGTACAGCCGTGGCCTACCGTACTGCTGCTTATATATATATAATATACTGTATAACGGACCTGGTGGACACTGTCAGCAGACTGCTAAACTAGTATGAAGAAAAAAAAAACACCACAGGTATACAATGTAGATGGATGGATAGTATAGTATTATATTACTTATGGACGACGAGTGCACTGACGACACAGAGGTAGGTACAGCCGTGGCCTACCGTACTGCTGCTTATATATATAATATACTGTATAACGGACCTGGTGGACACTGTCAGCAGACTGCTAAACTAGTATGAAGAAAAAAACAAAAAACACAGGAGTGTTATTCAGGAAGACAAACGTATACTGGACTGGTGGTCACTGTCAGCAAAACTGTGCACTGTACTCCTGCTATAACTGCTCCCCAGTCCCCACAATTAGGCAGTGTGAGCAGAGCAGTGCACTCAGCACAGATATATCATGCAGCAGTGCAGCACACTGAGTGAGCACAGATATGGTGGTCAGAGCGTTTTTTTTTCAGGCAGAGAAACAAAGGATTAAACTCACTGGTGGTATAATCAAAACCCTGCACTGTACTCACTAACAGCTGCTCCCCGTCCCCAATCCTCCCCACAATTATAACTAACTAAGTCACTCTGTGTTCTACTATAATGGAGAGGACGCCAGCCACGTCCTCTCCCTATCAATCTCAATGCACGTGTGAAAATGGCGGCGACGCGCGGCTCCTTATATAGAATCCGAGTCTCGCGAGAATCCGACAGCGGGATGATGACGTTCGGGCGCGCTCGGGTTAACCGAGCAAGGCGGGAGGATCCGAGTCGCTCGGACCCGTATAAAAAAAAGGTGAAGTTCGGGCGGGACGGATTCCGAGGATCCGAACCCGCTCATCACTAATAGTTTCTCTGGCTTCTCTGACTGGTGCTTGCTCCCTTTATTACCCAGCTTGCCCCTCACCCAAGGCCTGCTATAGCTTACTTGTTCCTGTATATACCTGTGCTTGATCCCTGTCCTATGGTGGAATCTTGAACCTGTGCAGTTGGTGCTATTGCATTACTTGTGATACCCAGTCCAGTTTGAATCCTGTGTGTCCTGTCCTGCCAGAGTTCAGAGCACATTATCCCTGTCACCTGAGTTCCCGATTGTGCATGTGAGACCTAGTCTGGAAGTACTTTCAGACAGCTCCAGTCCTACCTTGCCTTGTCTGGAATCCAGGGGTCTCCTGCAGCTAAGTACTCTTGTTATCTGTACCTTGCCTTGCTCTGCAAAGTTCTTTAGTTACTCGCTGCTTGTGGCCGGAGACCCTGGCGGCCACATGGTTAATGGCGGCCACAGCACATAAGGGGTTAGCCCTTAAGTGCCCAGCGCCATTTTAAGGACAACTGGTGCTAGGCATCCCATTTGAAATGTACTTACGGCGCTAGGTGCGGACTGCTTAAAAATATGTTTAATGATGTGTTTTAAAAGGTCATATGTAGTGCTTTGTACACAATTGTAGGATTGCATGTTTAAATGTATTTATATTTAAGATGTGCTCACATGTATTTTAAAGGGAAAAATGCACTTACTACTGTATATATGTATGAATAAGCATCCCCTATCTTCTGTGACTAGGAAATGGCATGCTAATTGCCCTCTCCTAGCAGATGTGTGAATGATAAAACCTTTTATGAGGTTGGGCAGTGCACAACAGGTAAATGCTGGTAGTGTGAGTTCCTCAGGAAAAGATGTTAATCACGGGGGTTTCTTTATCCCATATGTAAAGTGGTATGGGTTTGGAACATGTATTTATTTATGTAGCTGGTTCAGTTGACATACGAATTCTGAATGGTATATGCAGGAAGGAAGAACATTTGTTTGGGAAATCAAATACAAACCGTATTTTGAAGCTATGTGATAAATGTATCAATGGCGAAGTGTAAACTCCCAGGTGGTAGGAATTGGAGTTTAAATGATACCAAACGTGCGTGACAGGAAGGAGGAAATTGCTACATGCACTTGTATCCTTTTAAAGTGTAGTTTATTTATATTTTGTAAGATATCCTGATTGGATGGAAAGGATTTGGGCGAGGGGCAGAGCCGGATTAAGACCATGGGGGGCCCGGGGCACTTAAGAGAGTTGGGCCCCTAATAGAGAAGGCAGAATATATATATATACATATATACACACACCCAGGGCCTCGCAGGGACTAGTGGGGTACAACACAAGCCTAGAGCCGGCTGTATACCATGCCCCTTGTCAGCCTCACATACCCACTCCCCTGTGCCTCCTGTACCTGACACCCCTTTGGTCCCCGTCCCTCCACTGTATATCCCAGAGGAAGTCCCTTCCCAGGTGCGGGTGCGGGGGTTAGGAGGGAGTTTATGGGGTGTGAATGTGGGAGACAGTGGGAGTAGGATGTGTGGTGGGGTTAGAGAATTTGGGTGTATGTGGGGTGAACACGGGGACCAGGCTATGGGGTGTAGAGGATTATGGGGTGTATGTGGGGGAATAGGGTGTGTGGCAGGGGTAGAGGGTTATGGGGTGTATTGTATGGGGGGACTGGAGTAGGGTATGTTGGGAGGTAGAGCGCTATGGGATGCACTCCCGTCCCCCCTGCCACACCGCAGATCGTATCTTTCTTCCGATCTGCGGTGCTGTGCTCCCCGGCTCCCGTCCTCACTGCAGCAGCAGCTGCGCACAGACAGGACAGCTGAGCTGAGCGACGGCTCAGCTGTCCAATAATGTATCAATGAAGCAGCCTGCCGCTTAGTCATTGGCTGGGCACGCAGGCTGTTTCATTGATACATTATTGGACAGCTGAGCCGTCGCTCAGCTCAGCTGTCCTGTCTGTGCGCAGCTGCTGCTGCAGTGAGGACGGGAGCCGGGGAGCACAGCACCGCAGATCGGATCGGAAGAGACATCCGATCTGCGGTGTGGCAGGGGGCCCTTTTGGAAAGGGGGGCCCGGGGTACGTATCCCCCGGGCCCCCCCCTTAATCCGGCTCTGGCGAGGGGGGGGGGGAGAAACTACCCCCTGAGATGCATTGTGGCTTTACTGTATAAAAAGAGGAGGCCTGTGAGCTCCAGAGTTGTATTATACCAACTACTTTCTGCTGTAACATCTTGCTGTATTGTTGTTGCCCCTAGCAATAGGGAAGTGTCTTTTTGAAGGCTATTTGAGCAAATAAATCATGTGCCTCAAGACGACCGCTTTATCTTGTGACTTGCAGAGGTAGGCCAAACCAAGCTCTGTTTTCTGGCTGTCCAGGGAGTACCCAGCATCTCCAAGCTCCACCTTCTGCCAGCTACCGGCAGAGGCCTAGTCAAGCGACTAGTGGGGATTCGTCAGCACCACACAGGTGTGGTAAGACGGCGTGTCGACGCATACAGAGCAGAACCGTGGTTCCAGACGACACGACAGGTTAGGAGTTTGGTGGTGGCAGAGTAGTACCTGCCCACTGTGCAGTGGGTGGAGTCAGTAACAGGCGGTTACTGACGGTAATCAGGAATCCCTTATGTGGCCAGGTCCAGTGTGGGCTCCATTCTGTGTACTGGGGACGGGACGCAAAGCGGTGTGTACTGTAGTACGGGACCGTCCAGTCACACTGCTTATTGATTTATTATTCATACCATCCTGTGTATTCTACATGTTCTGTACATACGGTTCTGTTGCTAATAACATCCTGTGCTTAGTATATACATATTTTTGTATTAAGATTATATTCAACCCTGTGCATTGTTGCACTCATGTACATTTGGTTATTTCTCTGCATATAGTGCAGCAGTATCTAGATTGGGTTCAGTGTGTGTCTCACTGTACTGCAACCTACTATTGCCCAGCCTCCAATGGCAGCTATGTGTATATATATATATATATATATATATGTAATATTTTTTTTATTTTTTATTTACAATATAACCTGGGGGCATCTGAGTACGGGGTGGACCTAATTCACCCTGGAAAGGTGGCTGCTATAGGCGAAGTCCTTGGCTGCAGGAGGCTAAAAGACTGCTGGGCAAGGGTAATTGCGTGAGCATCACCTAGAGCCTCCAGATAGCCCATAGCACACTATAGCCAGCGTAACATTTCTGAGGTGGATAAATGCGCATGCGCAGGACCCATTCTGCACATGTGTAGAAAAGGTGCTATGATCGCATTGCAGTAATGCGAATGTCTCTGCCTGTTCATCTGGGGGAGGTTTTCCAGGAGTGGCGAAGCAAGGACTGTGTCTCGAGATGCGATTTACTTGGCCTTGCAAGCTGCTCCGCAACGACCAGCCTGAGTAAGTTAAGGTTGTCAATTATTGTAAATAATATAAATACTAATATAGGATCAAAAACTACAAATTACATTATTATATCCAGGGGTGTAGAGAGGGTAGCTCCGGTAGAACGTTCGCTCCGGGCACCAATAAAATTAGAGTGCACCGCCGCGCCCCTCCCCCCCCCCCTTTCTGTGGGCCACTGTACAGGCAGCTGCAGAACAGGAGGAGTAGGAGCAGAGGGGGTGCAAACTAACTCACAACTGGGCTGAATAATCAAGTAAGTCTAGTCTTGTGTGGGCCATAAGAAAAAGAGAACCTTATATGCAATTTTGAAAGGTTTATTAGAAAAACCAACAAAAAAGTATAATCGAAGAGATGTCAAGTATCAGGGAGAAAACAACTTTAATAGTGTGAGCTGAGAGCTGTGTTGTTCCCCATCATATATCGGTGTGCGGTCCCCTCTCCTATATAATACATCATCAGTGTGAGGTAGTAAAATATGTCAGTCCCAGCCCCCCTCTGTCCCTCCAGTCTAGCCACTTGCCCCCTGGTATCCCCTCATACTCCTTGTGTCCCCTCCAGCCACAAGGCCTCTGTGCCTCCTGTGCCAGCTCCCTCCAATTTACCTTCTTAATTGAGAGACTTTTTTTTTTTTCTATCCAGATTCCAAAAAAATCCTCCTGAAATTAGGGCAGCTGGGTACACATGGCTGTCAGGCACACACACATACAGTGCTAATGGCACTGAGCAGGTGGGATACGCCAGGGGACAGAGCTTAGCAAAGGCAGTCAAGCATGGGCTGCAGCTTCTCTCGTGGACATTTACCCATCTCTATAACTAACTTCTCACGCATGTGCAGAATGGTGAATGCTGCCCGATCGGAGCTAACAGTAACTCATCAGGCGGTGGCAGGCCGCATTCCACTGTTTAAAAAAAAGTAAACTTGGGCCGCAAAAGTATGCATCATGGGCCGCGAGTTTAAACGTCTGCAGTAGAGAAATGTTAGACAGCATCAGATTGCTATGGGCAACATCACCAATTCTGTTTTAGACGCTTTAGTAAATTTACCTATAGGGAGGGAACAGGGCAACAGCAGGAGACATTGATAGCAGCGCATGCCGGAGCTCTGCCTGCCCTCTTTATATGTTTCACTGTCTGCTTGTAGCTGTGCATCAGGGTAACTTCTGTCATGCAGCACAACTCTCTGCCCCCGCTGCTGCAGCACCTCTCTCTTTCCTGAAAACTGCAATACGTCTCTACTTCATATACTGCAGCAGTTCTTTCTGCCCTAGCTGCTACAGCACTTCCTTCTGCAGAAGGTGCTGCAGCACCTCTATCTGCCCTGGCTGCTGCAGCACCTCTCTCTGCTCTGGATGCTGCAGCACCTCTCTCTGCCCCAGCTGCTCCAGGCACCATGGCACCTAGCTACACCTCGGATTATACCCGATTTTGAACTTTTTTTTTTTTTTTAATGAAATCCAGTCCCAAAACCAAAACATGAGGATGGCTTTAACTAGGGATGAGCGAGATTGGTTATCTGAGAACCGCCCCCGCCCCCCCCCCCCCCCCCCCTGAACTTTGAGATCCAATCATGGATCCAAGTCACTCTTTGTTTTTCGTGCCTAACTCAAATCCGAAAAATGAGGCAAAACGTCATGATCCTGCTGTCATATCTCGCGGGTTTTGGATTCTATATATAGTCCAGATGATCGGCGCCATCTTCACTCCAGACTTGGAGAGTGCACAGTAAGGAAGTGTTCCTTCTGTTCTGTATAAGGGAAGGGGGGCTGGAGAGAGCAGAGGGGTTGCGGCAGGAGAGTTGAGTTAACCTGGGGTGCTGCTTGTGTAGGTGTTTTGTGATTGTCACTGTGTTAGGGCTCTGCACAGTAGACAGTGCACTCATTTGTGCGACACTGTAACCGCTGTGTGTGATATAATAAATAATGTTATGTATATATTTTGATTTACATTTAATATGAGGTGCTGTGTCATCCCAGTATACATCCAGGGACTGCAGCTGCTCCATCCATCTAATGGTGTTCTGTCACTCCACCCAAAATAACTTTAAAAAAAAAAATATATATATATATTTTTTATATTTTCTGCTGTATTTTCCCAGGATACATCCAGGCATGCACCGTAGCGCATAATCTTATTATAACTTATTGTCCTATTTTCATAACTCTTTTTATCACCACATTGTAATGAATTCAAATTATTAATAATTAGAAATTAGATAAATTTAAATTAAATGAATATAAATAAACTCTCCATACTTGTTTAGTTAACTTTCTGCGTATTCAAGATATATTTGAGGAAATAAAGAATTTGATCCTAAATAACTTAAATTTAAGTAAATTAAATATATTAAATCTAAAATATTGTCTTTTTTTATTCTTCTTTGCCTTAATCATTTTGTAAACTGAAATCTTGAGCCTTGCCTAATGCGTCTTTTTTTAAATGCATACTTTTTTTTAAATATTTTGTCCTCCCAGTATATACATCCAAGGGCTGCTGCTGCTCTGTCCAGCTACCTCGGGGCAACATTTTGGCCTAAACTGGATAAAAACAATATTGGCCCTCATTCCGAGTTGTTCGCTCGGTATTTTTCATCGCATCGCAATGAAAATCCGCTTAGTACGCATGCGCAATGTTCGCACTGCGACTGCGCCAAGTAACTTTGCTATGTAGAAAGTAATTTTACTCACGGCTTTTTCATCGCTCCGGCGATCGTAATGTGATTGACAGGAAATGGGTGTTACTGGGCGGAAACACGGCGTTTCAGGGGCGTGTGGCTGAAAACGCTACCGTTTCCGGAAAAAACGCAGGAGTGGCCGGAGAAACGGTGGGAGTGCCTGGGCGAACGCTCGGTGTGTTTGTGACGTCAACCAGGAACGACAAGCACTGAACTGATCGCACAGGCAGAGTAAGTCTGAAGCTACTCTGAAACTGCTAAGTAGTTAGTAATCGCAATATTGCGAATACATCGGTCGCAATTTTAAGAAGCTAAGATTCACTCCCAGTAGGCGGCGGCTTAGCGTGTGTAACTCTGCTAAATTCGCCTTGCGACCGATCAACTCGGAATGAGGGCCATTGTGAGGTGTTCAGAATATTCTGGAAATGAGTGGAAACGAATGTTATTGAGGTTAATAATACTGTAGGAACAAACACAATGCATAATTCTTTTATTTTAGCTGTTTTGATGATCTATTTATTTTTTCTAAAAAATCCAGAACTAAAACCTGCAAGGGTGGTTTTGTCAAAACCAATCCAGATCCAAAACACGAAGGAGATCCAGATCCAAAACGCAAAACCCCAAAAATGGCCCAGTGCACACCCCTAGTTTTAACAAGAGATGTTTTAGTGCCAATCCAAAACACAACTCTACTGTTCATGCACGAAAGCGCACAGATGTAGGAGCTTATCTGCAATTCATGCTCCATAGAAAATGAACTGGACTCAATGCTTCAACCAAATCAGCAATGAAGTTTGGACTTCTACTGTATGTTCACTACAGCTGGCGCTCCAATGCCCCCCCCCCCCCCCCAACACACACACACACACACACACACACAAGCCAACAAAGAACACAGCGTTGGAGGCGGGTGTGGTTCGTTTTATCGACAATGTTTAGGTCGACCACTATAGGTCAACAGTCACTAGGTCGACATGGATGGAAGGTCGACAGGGTTTCTAGGTCGACTTGTGCTAGGTCGACAGGTCTAAAGGTCGACATGAGGAAATTATTATTTTTTTTTGCTGTCGTTTTCTTCGTAGAGTGACCGGGATCCCAAATTAGTGCACCGCGTCCCCTCACATGGCTCGCTTCGCTCGCCATGCTTCGGGCATGGTGCCTTCGCTCCGCTACCGCTTCGCTCGGCACACTTTACCGTTCCAATCGTAGTCCACGTGGATCGTTAAGTATGAAAAAATCCACACAAAAAAATGTGAAAAACTCATGTCGACCTTTAGACCTGTCGACCTAGAAACCCTGTCGACCTTCCATCCATGTCGACCTAGTGACTGTCGACCTATAGTGGTCGACCTAAACATTGTCGACCTAGACACTGTCGATCTTCAGACCGGATCCCGTTGGAGGCCACCCCTTGTGTCTTTCATTACAAAAAAACAGATGTTCAAGTGGTGTACTTTATCCAATTATTGGTATCATTAAATTGTCCCAAAGTCCTTATATAAACATTAGCAATGATGACTATCATAATGTTGACACAAATGTTGACAGTTATGATGCTGAATTTGATGAAATGTCAACTTGGAACATGTTGACATCTGCAGAATGAAAATATGTTCACAATGTCAACATTCTGCAAGGACCAGAGGGTTACAGGCTGTGGCAGCGGCAGGGTTATGATTAGGCTATGTGAGGAGAGAGTTAAGGTTAGGCACCTAGGCAGAGGATTAGGAATAGGCTGCAGGAGGGAAGGTTGGCATTAGGGCAGACACAAAGTAATGTAAATCTGCACAGGATTTGTATTGATTAAATATGTATAGGTCAAAGTGTATAGTATTCCAACATATGACTGTAGTTTTTTAATACAATTATTGTTAGCACTAGGTTGCTGGTGCTCCCACATGATTATTCTATAAACTAGATACAAAAAGCTGGTTTTGCAAGGTCAGGAAAAAACAGAAGTGACTAAGTCTTTTCTAAGGCACGCATATAAGATTATATGGAAAATGAATAACATTTTACTTTTATTATGATCACATTTAAAAAAAAAATGAGTAACAGGTACTGTTGTGAAGTTGTCTGTCTTGACAAAGGTTCTAAGCAAATCGAAACGTCAACATGCTGCTATCTGGATTGCTGCCTACTCTCGTGTTTGAGATGCACCTGTAAGGTACTATAAACTGCATTTTGGAGCATAGTGGTGAGTGCATGTACTATTGGATTGGATATTTATGGACTCTTGTGGCCCATTAAGGAGCACCACCCATCTTATTATTGAAGCTGTGAATGTGGATTTACTAGAAAGAAAATATAAAGTATGGCAAAATATATCTATAAGCGAAAATGAGGATTTTCCTTATATGAAACAATATTTTTTTCATTTCTCAAATGAGAGCTAGTTGAAGGTAAGGAGCTCACTATACTCAAAGGACCACAGGTAAATAATAACAGTAGCCTGATTTATTTTGGCAGCAGAGTTAATGTTGTGTGTTAAAGTAAAAATACCTATGGAACCTAGTATTCCCTAGTGGTCTCCAATCCAGGTACGGACCAGGCCCGAGAGTGCATTGCTTCCAAGATCAGACAAGATTGGTTTTGCCTAGAGTGCTATAAAAAAATGTATATGGTCAGGTTTTAGGTAATGATAATGCTGATTTATCAACAGGAATGAAAAGCTATACCTTATACACACTTTAAATACAGTTTACCATGGAACCGCTGCGGCCGCAAAAACTTAATACACACTCTACGCACCTTTTACGCTATTAGCGTACAGAGTCCCGTACCGTGTACGGACTTTGCGTACAAACGCCGCGCTGACGGTACAAAGTACACACAGCGCGTACACACCCAATGAATACACTTTAAACCTTATACAGCAATGCAATGCAATGCAATGCAATGCGATACTAATACACTTTATACCTAATACAGCAATGCAATGCGATACTAATACACTTTAAACCTTAGCAGGGAAAGGAAGACACCACACCAGTCTGTAGTTAAACCACTGGGTTCCGACACCACAGCGTATTATTGCCGAAAGGGGGATACAATGCAACAGAATAATGGCTACAATCAATGGTACATACGTGAGTGGATTCGCCGCGCTACCCAGATCTGGTCCTCGGTCATCTGATAGATAACTTTGTGAGTCTTGTGTCAGACCAGGCCTGCAGCAGGCTCTCTTTATACAATTCTTCCAAAACTGAACACAATGGATACTGTAATCTTTGTCCATTGGACACAGGGATGGTCATTTACAGTACGGGAGAGGTCATAGGTCGGTTTGAATAGGTGGGCGATGTCTGTTCCAACTGCTCTTGTGGGTGGTCTCCTCTGGATTCCCGCCACATACATAATGTACAGTAAATACAGTTTATATCTATATTCTGCTCTTGCACATAACTATCCGCAGGAACATGCGATCTTCCTCAAACCAACACCGGAATATTACCCTTAAAATACCCTACAGCTGGATACCAAACACCACCTTATAACCTTGTTCTGTCCCCTCCTATCCTGTAAAGGTGAATCCCTTTGTTCTGAAACCATTTAAACTGCTATAACTTGCTGCTGTGATGCAGGGAGGCTTTGTGTAAAATGTGCACTTTGGATTAAATATGTAATGTGTTTTGATGGCTTTTCCATGCGTTCACAAACTCTACCGTAAATACTCATACCACATGCTAATACGCAGGTCCGCGGGAGCGACCATACGCAAATTGCGAATATGAACACGCACAGCAGAGCAAGTACGCGCATGGAGGCCATCTGTGTGTAGTTTGTACGTGATGTGTGTACTGCAATATTTTTCGACTTTGACAGTCCACCCTTTGGCAGTCACCAATAACTGCCACTATCTAATCAATAAACAGAAAAATATCTACAGAAGTTTGGATGGTCAGGGGAGAGTTGTAGGTGGGAAATATATGGTCTAGTGGGATAGTAAAAAGCATGTATGTATGAATCCATGTCTGAGGGGCATGTATCATCGTACCGTATATGTTCTAAATAAGCTTTGAGGTATTGTGAAGTATTCATTAAATCCTTCTCTTCCCGTATTAAGGGTCTGTAAGTGGGCCAACAAACACTACCGAGCTCTTTTCGGCTTCTTGTTCCAACAAATGGGGTGCACATTTAGTTGATGATACATGAAGGGGGAAACATATGTGAGTGCTAGTATATGTGGATATCATCTGTCGACTATGGGGTATATTTACTAAGGTCCCGATTTTGACCGAGATGGTGTTTTTTCTTCAAAGTGTCATCTCGGGAATTTACTAAACTCAAATTACGGCAGTGATGAGGGCATTCGGATTATTTTGGAAGTCCTAGGAAAAAATTACGAATCAATACACAATCGGTCAAATACGCCTGGAATTTGGTAGAAATCTGTCATTTACTAAAAAGTGCAAATCACAAACACTGCCGACAATAGCCAAACACTGCCGTGCTAAAATACAAATCGTGAAAAAGTGCTAAAAAAAAAACAGACCTGCTTTTTTTTTTAGCGTGTTCGGATAGGCATGCACGGATCCATGAGATCCGTACATGTTTTTAAGTGGGAAGGGGTGGGAAAGTGTTATTTTCTTTAAAAACAAAAGGGTGGGGTCCCCCCTCTTAAGCCAAACCAGCCTCGGGCTCTTTGAGCCGGCCCTGGTTGTAAAAATATGGGGGGAAAAAATGTCAGGGGTTCCCCCATATTTAAACAACCAGCACCGGGCTCTGCGCCTGGTCCTGGTTCCAAAAATACGGGGGGCAAAAAGCGTAGGGGTCCCCCGTATTTCTGAAACCAGCACCGGGCTCCACTAGCCAGATACATAATGCCACAGCCGGGGGACACTTTTATATAGGTCCCTGCGGCCCTGGCATTACATACCCAACTAGTCACCCCTGGCCGGGGTACCCTGGAGGAGTGGGGACCCCTTCAATCAAGGGGTCCCCCCCTCCAGCCACCCAAGGGCCAGGGGTGAAGCCCGAGGCTGTCCCCCCCCCCATCCAAGGGCTGCGGATGGGGGGCTAATAGCCTTTTTGTCAAAAAATGAATATTGTTTTTAGTAGCAGTACTAAAAGTCCCAGCAAGCCTCCCCCGCAAGCTGGTACTTGGTGAACCACAAGTACCAGCATGCGGTGGAAAACCAGGCCCGCTGGTACCTGTAGTACTACTACTAAAAAAATACCCCAATAAAAACAGAAGACACACACCTTGAAAGTAAAAGTTTAATACATACATCCACACCGCCATATACACATACTTTCCTATGTTCACACGAGGGTCGGTCCTCTTCTCCATGTAGAATCCATGGTGTACCTGTTGAAAAAATTATACTCACAAAATCCAGTGTAGATGGCTCCTCTTCTTTTCTATTTGTAATCCTTTCCCCGAATGCCAGGAACCCCCCCTGACTTCTGTCTAAGAGGGTTCCATCAGCCAATCAGGGAGCGCCACGTTGTGGCACCCTCCTGATTGGCTGTGCTCCTGTAGTGTATGACAGGCAGCACACGGCAGTGTTACAATGTAGCGCCTATGCGCTCCATTGTAACCAATGGTGGGAACTTTGTGGTCAGCGGTGAGGTTACTTTTGGTCAACCGCTGACCACAAAGTTCCCACCATTGGTTACAATGGAGCGCATAGGCGCTACATTGTAACACTGCCGTGTGCTGCCTGTCATACACTACAGGAGCACAGCCAATCAGGAGGGTGCCACAACGTGGCGCTCCCTGATTAGCTGATAGAACCCTCTTAGACAGAAGTCAGGGGGGGTTCCTGGCATTCGGGGAAAGGGGTCCCATGTGAAAACACGGGGCCCCTTTCAGTGCGAGGTCGGGTGTCCGTTTTGTTATTTTGCAAAGTACCAGGATTACAAATAGAAAAGAAGAGGAGCCATCTACACTGGATTTTGTGAGTATAATTTTTTTCAACAGGTACACCATGGATTCTGCATGGAGAAGAGGACCGACCCTCGTGTGAACATAGGTAAGTATGTGTATATGGCGGTGTGGATGTATGTATTAAACTTTTACTTTCAAGGTGTGTGTCTCCTGTTTTTATTGGGGTATTTTTTTAGTAGTAGTACTACAGGTACCAGCGGGCCCGGTTTTCCACCGCATACTGGTACTTGTGGTTCTCCAAGTACCAGCTTGCGGGGGAGGCTTGCTGGGACTTGTAGTACTGCTACTAAAAACAATATTCATTTTCTGACAAAAAGGCTACCAGCCCCCCATCCGCAGCCCTTGGATGGGGGGGACAGCCTCGGGCTTTACCCCTGGCCCTTGGGTGGCTGGAGGGGGGGACCCCTTGATTGAAGGGGTCCCCACTCCTCCAGGGTACCCCGGCCAGGGGTGACTAGTTGGGTATGTAATGCCAGGGCCGCAGGGACCTATATAAAAGTGTCCCCCGGCTGTGGCATTATGTATCTGGCTAGTGGAGCCCGGTGCTAGTTTCAGAAATACGGGGGACACCTACGCTTTTTGTCCCCCGTATTTTTGGAACCAGGACCAGGCGCAGAGCCCGGTGCTGGTTGTTTAAATATGGGGGAACCCCTGACATTTTTTTTCCCCCATATTTTTTCAACCAGGACTGGCTCAAAGAGCCCGAGGCTGGTTTGGCTTAGGAGGGGGGACCCCACACATTTTTTTTTTTTTTAAATTTTAACAATGATTTCTATTTTAATAAAGGTGCACAATGAAGCCCAGCACGGTTCTCTCAGATCCGTCCGAGATTCATTGTGTTAAAGTCGGCAGTGTTTTACAAGTCACTCACGTAAAACACTGCAAAAAAAAAAAAACGAATGACATCGACATCGGTAAATACGAAAATGCAGAATACGACAGCTTAGTAAATTAGTCGTAATAAATTCAAAAAGTTGCAACTTTACACTTTCGATGTCATTCGTGATTGAACTTTAACCTCAGTCGGGAAAATACAAATTTTAGTAAATATACCCCTATGTGTGCCATTAACTGAAGGTTGCAGAGATGAAGATAAGACACATATATAAAAATGCTTTTACATAAACATTTTGGATAATGCTGATGTCTTTTTCCGGATGGATGTATCTGGGCAGAGGGGGAGACAAAAGGAAAACAGGTGAAAGAAACAGGCCATGAAATTCATTTGCAATCCTTATCGTAACACTGTCTCTATGGATGGGTCTTAAATCAAATCTGCTGCTATAACAGCGCCCTCGCTCCTTAGACTCATCAACTTTGTGCCGTGTCAAAATTTAAACACACCTAAATATCGAACCAATAATTATGAAGACTCCCAGGATACAAAGGAGAAACTTCCCTACACTCATGATGACATTTTGAGCCCACTCTCCTAAATCCAATTGCGTGGGTTCAACCATGAGACCCAGCCGGTCAGTTCATTACTCACAATCGCTAAGGTAAGGTTATGTTTCCTCCTGAACTCCCACTTCAACTGCAAGATATCGTCCATCTTTTGATCGATGATCTCCGTGGGGTTGTCAGTGCTGTTCGTGATATATGTACAGCACTTCACACCATATTGAGTTGCCAGCAGGGACGTGCAGGCAGGGGAGGCAGTGCCTCCCCTGTCATAATGATTAAAATAATAAAAAGAAGATATTTATAACAGAGTCTGTTATAAATATCTTTTTTCATTATTTTAATAATCCCCCCTGTGGCTGCTTGTGAGGGTGGGAGGCAGCGGGAGAGGTGCCTCCCGCTGCTAACATTAAAACTCCGGGGGGCGGGCAGGGGGCGGAGCGCAGCAATGGGCTGTGAAAGCCCATTGAAAATTAATTGGGAAGCGGCACCTATACTGGTGCCGCAATGACAGGGGCGTGCGATGAATGCACACCCCTGTCAGTGCCCCAGATGTGATTGGCCCAGCGGAACCAGTGCTGGATCCGCTGTCCAATCACCCCCTTCCCGGCTGCAGCAGGCGCCGTGGCCTGTGTGGGCGCCCGCTGCAGCCAGCGCCGCTACTATGGGAGAGACGTCATGAGTCATGACGTCTTTCCCATAGTACAGCAGAGACGAGCCGGCGGACGGAGACGGAGGACGGCGCTGCAGGAGCGGTAAGTATGTATGTGTGTGTGTGTGTTTTTTTTTTTTTTAAATGTGTTTGTGTTTGGGGGCAGCAACAGGGGCACCGCAATTGGGGGGAACAGCAACAGGGGCACCGCAACTGGGGGGCACAGCAACAGGGGCACTGCAACTGGGGGGCACAGCAACAGGGGCACCACAACTGGGGGGCACAGCAAAACCGCAACTGGGGGGCACAGCAACTGGGGCACCACAACTGGGGGGCACAGCAACAGGGGCACTGCAACTGGGGGGCACAGCAACAGGGGCACCACAACTGGGGGGCACAGCAAAACCGCAACTGGGGGGCACAGCAACAGGGGCACCACAACTGGGGGGCACAGCAACAGGGGCACCGCAACTGGGGGGCACAGCAAAACAGCAACTGGGGGGCACAGCAACTGGGGGGCACAGCAACTGGGGGGCACAACAACAAGGGGCACAGCAACAGGGGCACAGCAACAGGGGCACAGCAACAGGGGCACCACAACTGGGGGGCACAGCAAAACTGCAACTGGGGGGCACAGCAACAGGGGCACCGCAACTGGGGGGCACAGCAACAGGGGCACCGCAACTGGGGGGCACAGCAACAGGGGCACAGTAACTGGGGGGCACAACAACAAGGGGCACAGCAACAGGGGCACAGCAACAGGGGCACTGCAACTGGGGGGCACAGCAAAACCGCAACTGGGGGGCACAGCAACAGGGGCACCGCAACTGGGGGGCACAGCAACAGGGGCACAGCAACTGAGGGGCTCAACTACAAGGGGCACAGCAACTGGGGGGGCACAACTACAAGGGGCACAGCAACTGGGGGCACAATTACAGGGGTCACAACTACTAGGGGCACAGCGACTGGGGGCACAGCTATTGGGGGCAAAGCTACAAGGGGCACAGCGACGGGTCACAACTACTGGGGGCACAGCTACAGGGGCCACAGCGACTGGGGGCAAAGCTACAAGGGGCACTGCTACAAGGGGCTCAGCTACAACGGGCACTGCTACAGGGGTCACAACTACTGGGGGCACAGCCACAAGGGGCAAAGCTACAGGGGGCACAGCTACAAGGGGCACAGCAACTGGGGGCATAACTACAGGGGTCACAACTACTCGGGGCACTGCTACTGGGGGCACTGCTACAGGGGGCAAAGCTACTAGGGGTACAGCTACTAGGCTCACAACTATTGGGGGAGCCTGCTCCATCCTCCCAGTTAGCAGCAGCACTCTCCCCTGTCTGTGCTAATGTCCTCCCGCGTCAGCGAGTGCATAATATTCATTACTTTCTCTCTCTCCTCCTGTGGATTACTTTGTTTGTAAGTATAATTTTCATTTTTACAGGTACCGGCCCTATTGGATTCTACTGGACAAGTGGACGTGACCGGCGTGGGATGTAGGTAAGTAATCTCTCTCTCATTTTTACAGGAACCACCTATTGGATTCTACATGGACAAGTGGACGTGACCGGCGTGGGATGTAGGTAAGTATGTGTGAGTGTGTAAGTGTGTTTTAATAAATTTTTACTTTCACGGTGTGTGTGTTGTGTTTTTATTTGGGTATTTTGTTGTTGTTGTAGAACTACAGGTACCAGCGGGCCTGTTATTTCCCCGAATGCTGGCACTTGAGGTTCTCCAAGTACCAGCAAGCGGGGGAGGCTTGCTGGGCCTTGTAGTTCCACAACAAAAAACAATATTCTTTTTCATACACACTTATGGCTATCAGCCCGGCACCCAACGCCCAGGGGTGCTGGGGACAGCCTCGGGCTTCACCCCTGGCCCTTGGGTGCCTGGAGGGGGGGACACCTCTTGATTTAAGGGGTCCCCACTCCTCCAGGGAACCCCGGCCAGAGGTGACTAGTTGGGGGGGGTAATGCCACGGCCGCAGGGACCTACATAAATGTGTCCCCCGGCTGTGGCATTATGTCCCTGGCTAGTGGAGCCCGGTGCTGGTTTTAAAAATACGGGGGACCCCTACATCTTTTGTCCCCCGTATTTTTGGAACCAGGCCCGGTCTAAGAGCCCGGTGCTGGTTGTCTAAATACGGGGAACCCCTGTCCAATTTTTTCCTAGTTTTTAAACAACCAGGACTGGCTCAAAGAGCCCGAGGCTGGTTACACTTAGGAGGGGGGACCTCACGTATTTTTTTTTTACATTTTTTAACCCATTCAGACCCTTCTCCATTACGTTAATAGAAGCCCTGGACAACAAAATTGCATTCATGTCCTCCTCCCACTCCCTTCCCAAACACTAATTTTTATTTTTTTTCTATAAAAATGTACAATATATCACAAGTATGATGAGCAGGCAGGCAGCGGGCATTGGCGGCATCGGACTGAGGTGCAAATTAGTGGCGGAGGGCTGGGTCAGTTGATGGTGGGCGAGTTTGTAAGCCATTGGCGGTGGCAGCAGGCATCGGCTCAGTGGCAGTAGCGGGCATTGGCTTGGCGGCGGTAGTGGTCATCGGCAGGATTCGGCGGACATTATGGCTGTAGTGCCTCACCAGCCTCTGACCTCACCGCACGCCACTGGTTGCCAGAGTAACACAGTACCCACCTGTCACGGCTGTGACATAATTAAGTACCATCCTGTGCTGAATCAGTTCCTTCTTGTAGGCTTGTAACTTCCTTCCCGTATACCTGAAGGTGTCGTCATACATCTCAGTGATATTGTCTATCAAGTTCGCTAGTGCGTGGATATACCTATAATTTATAGTTCCTCTGGCAGTACGGGTGATGTCTAATGTGAGAAGGAACTGAATCCCGGTGGATTGGTGGATCAAATCAGAGGCTGCGTGCTCTGTCCTATCTATGAGGTGTCTCTTGATGATGTGTTCATAGTGAGTATGAGTATAAGGAGCCTGAGCACTGCGGTGAACGTCTTTCATCTTATCATGGGTTATGGTCATGACCTCTGGCAGTACTCTCCCAATATAACACAATCCCTCTGAGCTCGGGGCAAGCCACTTGTACGCCTTCCTCCCACATATGAAATAGGCATCATCTGGGAGATCATAGGGGACAAATTATGACATCACCATATTACAAACTTTCCAAGTAAAGAAACCAATCCCTAGTTCTCCCATCTGCTCAGTACAAGTATCAGGCTGGATGATATGGGCACAATACCCTGGCGATACTTTTCCAACCCACATGGTCTTGCTTCCACGAGTATACCTATACCGATAATACCTCCCACTTTTGGCTATTTGGCGTACAAGTTCAGAGTGTATGGGTATCCTATCAGCTCTGTGTGAAAAGGTCATTGTCTGGTTGTTCCACGTCACTTCCCAATTTCCTGGTTTTAGGCAATTGGAAATATTAAAGCACAATAAGGACCTGTCTACATGATGATACTGGTGGAGCTTCAAACTAGGGGGCCTAGAAATATTGAATTTCTTGTCCACCGGTATCCCACCCCGTAATTCGAGTACCTCATCTATTGCTAAAGGGTATGGTACCAATCCTGACTTGCTCTGACCTTGAGGTACTTGTGAGCACACCCAGCATTCTGTCTGGTTTAAGACCTTACCCACTAGTGAGTGGTAATCACTCAACGGATGACGGTCCATGTCGATATTAAGGTTGGACTGACATCTCTGGATGCACCCATCCTCGACTATATTTTCACAATTCCTGCAAATACAATTTTACTCAGACAATAACCCCTCACAGTGCCTCCGAGCTCCCTGACTACCAAAGCGCTTACTGATGCTAGCCTTTACTTGAGCGATGTGCCGCTCCTGAGATCCTACAAATTCACACTCGTCATCAGAAACCATTCCAGATCCCTGCTCGACCTCTCTGGGGCCCTCACCAAAACAAACTGTCCTGCTTAAAACCAGAATTACTAACAGAACCCGAAACGCAGTCTCTTGTGATCGATCCATTTCATTTGGGGAAAGGAGGAAAGTAAAAAGGAGAAAAGAAAGGAAAATGCAGGGGTGTGTGGCTTAGCTGCTGAAGGAGGCAAACGTGCAGCTCAGCAGCTCCTGCACACTAACTTACAGAAAGTCCTTTATATGGCCCTTGTGGTCATCCGCCCCCATCCTATATACACCCCCACTACCCTCCAGCTTGCTTAGGTCACACTGGGGGAGCGCTGCGGAATCGGGGAGTGCTTTTAAGCGCTCCTGCGGGTTGCGGCCCTCTCCCCAGATAAGCCGGGGCCTGGAGTAAGCACGGGTCCCGACCTGGACTCCAGGAGCCGCGCCGAACTGGTCGCGGCACTTTGGTCTACCCTGCAACGCTCCCGGGGCCCTGTGCATAGTCTACTGGACTGCTACCTCCATCTGGCTGCCCTTGAAGACACCCTGTAACCCGAGACGCTGACGTCCGGAGCCCCGGGCGGCAGGGATCAGCGAGAGTGCGGCCGCTATCTTGCCGCGGCTTCCCCTGGGGCCTGAGACGGACGATTTAGAGCGCCTGTCCGCGGCTCTTGGCACCGGTGCTCTCTCCTCCATAACAGCGGCTACCGGCTGATGGGGCACCCACGGCGGGTCATCAGTAAGGCGGAACGGGGGCTGGCTGCTGGGCCCGGAGCTGACTGGATTACACCTGTGCTGCGCTGCCGCTCAATACCACAATCCTGTGGCTTCCCTGCAGCTCTCCCTCATATCAGAGTACAGTCACAACCTCTGTGGCCCCCCTTGCTCCCAGTAACCGCGGTGCTGATACCCCAGGGCAGTATAAGCTTTATGACCCCCCTTCATAGGGTAAAAGTGATTGCTCCGGCCACCGCCTTGTACCACAGCCCGGTTAACCACAGTGGGGGCGCAGGAGGTAAGAAATACCCTCCCCACCTGCTTGCTATCTTACGGCCACAAAAAGGGGACGGACGAGAAGCGGTTTGTCGCTGCACGTGACCCCCCACCGCTGCTACGGTCCATTGGCTGGCCCATGATTGCCTCCATTGGCGACTCCCTGCGGCCATTTTATAATTGCCATATGCTCCTTGTCCGCCCGTGCCCCGAGACACTGAGGCACCTCACTCCGCCTCACCGTTATTCTCTATTAATGGTGGCCCGTGCTCTGGGAGGCGCTTCATGGCGCTCCCGATGACTGCCCTAGACTAGCCTATCCTGCGGTCACCTTGCGCTAGAGGGTCAGCTACTGTCCTACCCGAGGCCTCTCTTGAGATTACTTTCCGGATACATCTGAGATTTCCTACGCGGAGTTGATACTCTTGATACCTACTTTCATGCCTTTCCCGCTCTATTATGTCGCAAAAAACCGCAAATCGAATGCTGCTAATAAACCCAGCATCCTCCGTGCATGGGAGAAAGCCGGATCTACTTCTCGTAACTCATCGACTGCAGACCGAATGTCCTATTTGGAGGATGCTTCATCGCCAAGAGCTCACATTACCACCCAAGACGTCGTCTCTATTGTCACCAAAACTATTCAAACCGAAATGAGGTCAGCGCTTGCAGAATTAAGAAAGGATCTGACCGACTTGGGCACCCGTACAGATTCGTTGGAACGTAAGATGGATGAGGTGTGCCAGTATCAGGCCGTGCTTGAACAGGAGTTAATTGACCTCCGCACTGATGTCGACGTGCATGAGGACCACCTGGAGGATTTGGAAAACCGGAATATTAGAAATAATATCAGGACCCGTAACATCCCTGAGAGTGTTACCTTAGAAGCCCTCCCAGGTTTTTTGGAAGGCCTGTTTCTGAATTTACTCCCCGGTACTCCGAAAGACCTGTTCCTTCTAGATAGAGCGCTCCGTCCTCGGCCTCCCCCGTCACAATCACCCCGAGATGTCATCCTCCGATTCCACTATTATAAGACTAAGGAAAAGATCATGTCGGCCGCGCGGGAACTCCAATCTGTGGATTACTCTGGCACTCAACTTCAAATTTATCAAGACCTAGCTCCCTCTACGCTTAAAAAAACGTCGAGACCTTGCTGTGATTACCAGAGTCCTCCGTACTAATTCTATTAAATATAAATGGGGATTCCCTTTTCAGCTCCAAGTAACAAAGATGGGTCCCATCACTCCATTAAAACCCCTGCTCAAGGCTACGACCTCCTCAAGACTCTTGGCATTTTTGATACTCTACCTGGCGAGCTTAGGAATCAACTTACTCCCACGTCTCCGTCGAGGCCTGCGGCACCGACTCCTGATTGGTCTACTAAATAAAACAGCACTCTGATGTCTGCAGATACGTAACTATGTTTTGCTGATTACTGGACAGTTACCCCCCCTCCAGCACCCACCCTCCCCGCTGTCCCCCCCCCCCTTTTATTTTTTATTTTTATCTCACTTTACGCACATTGCTCGTGTTGTTTTACGGACTGTTAGATTTATGGGACTTATGGGTGTTGGTCCTGCCCGGACCCATTTGGAAAATGTCTACCGTGCCTTGAATTGGTAAGGCTAATATTGAACTCAATAGCATGGGGCCGCCTCAGGCTTTATATCCGACGTTGTTGCTATTCCTAACCCGCTTCCTGTTATTACATACTACAGTCATTCACTAAATGTTATTATGTGGCATTGTTTGCTCTCCCAAAAAGGTCCCCCCCCCCCCCTTTTTTTTTTCTTTTCCCTCTCCGCATCTGGTTGCTGTCGCTGTAGTCATTTAGTTATATATTTGCCTAGTTAAGTCAGGAAGTCAAATTGCTCTCTTTATGTTATGACCTGTTTATATCTATGCCCTCGCGCTTGACCGCAGGATGTCTTAGTACTTATTATACACGTTCTGCTTTTCTATTTACTGTTCTCTAATATTGTCGCTACCCCCCACACTGAAGGGGCTGCCTGATTGGCACTACCCCTTCCTCTTGTAGGCCCTACCCGCTTCTAGGCATGGGCCTGTTCTTTGAGTTCCCTCCTGCTCCTCTTCTTTTCTATTCCTTTCTGTCCTTTCACTCTCCCTATGGTTGGCCACATCAGTGGTTGTTCACTATACTGCACATGGGTGATTATTACCCTCCATGACCTTGAAATTGTTATCTATGAATGTCAATGGTCTTAATTCCCCGACAAAGCGTTCCATGGCGTTCCATTTTTTTGCCAGACACAAGCCAGATATAATCTTTCTTCAAGAGACTCATTTTATGTTCCCCCACCCTTTCTTAAACAGTAAAAAATACCCCCACACCTTTCACTCTACTATGTCAGCCAAGCGCAGGGGTACTGCTATACTGCTCCACCGGGATCTCCCCATAGTCATTCATGATTCTTATCACGACGACAATGGTAGATTTATAATCCTCTCAGGTACCCTCAATCAACAGCCTATCACATTGGCGTCAGTATATGCCCCAAACATGCAGCAGGGTTCTTTTTTTGGGACCTTCTCTGACCAGCTTTCTAAATTCCCAAATTCCAAAATTATAATTGCTGGGGATTGTAATATTACCCTTGACCCTCACTTTGATAGGTCTCACCCAGGCACAGGGACGTCCTCTCACACAAAGCTGTCTTAGCTTTTACGGAACTGTATCTCCTCTCACAACTTGTATGATAGCTGGAGGACTTTGTATCCTTCCGCCAGAGGCTTCACGCGCTATTCACCCCCACACGACCTCTACACCTGCATCGACTACATCTTTGTTGACCGTGACTCCACTCAGAGCCTCCGCGGGGCACAAATAATCCCCACTACTTGGTCAGACCACTACGCCCTTATCTTGGACATTACTATCCCTCATACACTTTCGTCCCCTCGGACATGGCATTTACAGGAGTCTCTTCTTCTTAAACCCTCTAACATTGTTGAAATTAACGCCATGATTCAGACCTACTTTACTGATAATAGCTCTCCTGATATTTCCCCTGCGGTATTATGGGAGGCTCATAAGGCCACGTTACGTGGCCTCCTCATTAATCTTGCCTCAGCTCATAAAAAGATAGAGACTAAACGTATTTGTGACTTGGAAACAGAACTAACTTTCCTAACCCTTCTCCACCAGCGTTTCCCGAAAAAGCGACTTTATACTAAGATCCTTTCACTTAAGGGACAGTTGTCACAAATCCTCACAAAAAAAAACGGTTAACTCACTTTTATGGATCCGCCAGAAATTTTATGTAAAATCAGATAGGGCTGACACTTTGTTGGCTCGCCGCCTCCGGGCTAAAAGGACACAAAACTGCATACTTGCCTTGAAATGCTCTGACGGATCCGTGACTTGTGACCCCAAAGTTATGGCCTCGCAATTTCACGATTATTATGAATCTCTCTACAACTTATCTCCACCTGCTAATATTGATCCTCCTCACATTCCCAACATTCAACATTACCTCACCACCTGTCGCTTACCAAAACTTTCTGCTTCAGACCTAGAAACACTTAACGCCCCTATCTCCAACGAGGAAATTCTGGTCACGACAACTCAGTTGCGCCGCTCGTCCGCCCCATGTCCCGATGGCTTTACTGCCATCTATTACAAAAAATTTGCGCAATCTCTACTCCCCAAGCTTCACTCATTATTCAACTCTTTACTGGAACTGGGCTCCCTCAATGCAGCCACCACCAGGGCTAACATTGTCGTTATACCCAAACCTGACCGCGACCCGCTTGAAATGAAAAATTATAGACCCATGTCATTGTTAAATACAGACCTTAAGTTGTTCGCTAAAATCCTTGCGAATAGATTAGCCCCATTCCTTCTGGTTTTAGTACATCCGGATCAAGTCGGTTTTATTCCTAATCGACAAGCAGCGGATAATACTCGCCGACTTATCAATCTTATTCACCTCTCTCAGCGGAAGTCGCTTCCGACCCTGGTGGTGACTTTGGATGCAGAAAAAGCCTTTGATAGAGTAGCATGGCCCTTTATTCAACAAACCTTGAAAAACATTGGCATGCATGGTGCTTTTTATAATGCCGCCACCTCACTTTATCACAACCCTTCTGCTTCCATTCTCATCAACGGTCTTTCTTCCCCGTCTCTTTCTATTAGAAACGGCACCCGGCAGGGCTGCCCACTTTCCCCACTGCTTTTTGCTTTGGTGATGGAGCCTTTGGCGGGCAAAATCAGACTGAACACTAACATCTCGGGCATTGCAGTGGGAAACCATGAATTCAAGATAGCGTTGTATGCGGACGACGTCATTCTCACTTTAACTGACCCACTCATATCTTTACAACATCTGTTTGAGGAGATTCAAACTTATAGTCGTCTAATTACAAACTCAACACCAATAAAACAGAGATCCTGGATATACACGTGACTCCCCGGGATCTACGCCTTCTACGGTCTTCTTACCCATTTAAATGGCAACACACTAAACTTAAGTATCTAGGTATCTACCTAACTAAGTCTCACGCGTCACCATACGCAGTCAATTTTCCGCGTCTATACGTACCGATCTCGCTGGATTGAACAAATTCTATATCTCTTGGCTCGGGCGCATAGCTGCTATCAAAATTAACATACTTCCGCGATTGCTATATCTTTGGCAGACCCTCCCTATCCACATACCGACTAAAATATTGAAGAATCTGCAAAGAGATCTGTCTATCTTCATCTGGGCTGGAAAGAAACCCAGAGTCAAGATACGATTACTCCAACAACATCGTAACTCAGGGGGCCTCGGTATGCCGGATTTGATTAATTATTACCGTGCTACACACTTAAGCTGGCCATACATCAGGACGATATCTTTCCAACCAGCCAACTAGTTGGCTGGTTGGAAAGATAATCTTGCAGTGTGTGGGAGGAAACGATTATCTGCCGTTTGCTCCCACATGCTGAAAAACGGCCAGAAACGGTCTGTCCAACTAGTTGGGAAAATCAAACCTGTTTGATTTTCCCAACTAATCGTTCAGGTGTAGGGGAAACTTTCCCCCCAACTGAACGATAAGTAGGCGGACACTGCCTGCTAGTGTCCGCCTACTTTTGTCTTTAGGACTGCAGGTGACCCTCTCTGCTTCATCCCCCTCCGCCAGCCCAACCGCACCGTCCATCTCTCTCCACGGGACCACGTCACCGCCGTCTCAACCATCCTTCAGTGCCGCCAGGCTCTATCCCCCTCCGGCCAACTCACCGCCCAGCATCTTTCCTGCACAGCCACCAGCCTCCCTCCACGCACCGGCCGCCAGCCTCCCGCACAGTTCATTTATCCCCCTCCGGTCACCAGCCTCTGTCCTGCTCTGGGACCTCCTCACCGCCGCCTCGTCCATCCCGCCACTGCGTTCAGTTGCTGGGACCGGCTCCAGCTACAGGCACCGGGCACCTCAGCGCTGCCAGCCTCCATCCTCCACCGGCCGCAGAGAGGGCACAGCCTCCATCCTCCTGTGATATGCACACACACACATACACTGATACACACACACATATATACACTGACACACACACACATACATACACTGTGACACACACATATATACACTGACACACACGTATATACTGTCACATACATATACACTGTGATATACACACATATACTGACACACACATATGACACACATGTACACTGTGATACAAACATACACATGGTGATAGACACACACTGTGACAACACGCACACTGTGACACGCACACACTGACACGCACGTGCACACACATACTGTGACACGCACGCACACACACTGTGACACGCACGCACACTGTGACACACACACACACACACTGACACGCACGTGCACACACATACTGTGACACGCACACACACTGTGGCACGCACGCACACACACACACACACTGTGACACGTACGTACACATACACACTGTGACTCGCACGCACACACACATGCACACTGTGATGCAAACACACTGTGACACGCACATATATACACTGTGACACACACATGTATACACACTGTGACACGCACATGTATACACACTGTGACACGCACATGTATACACACACTGACACACATATATACACTGTGATAGACACACATATATACACTGTGATAGACACGTACTGTATAGACACTGTGACACACTCATACACCGTGAGATACCCACACATACTGACATATACATATATACACACTGTCACACACACACACACACACACACACACACTGAGACACACCTATATACACTGACACACTCACATATACTGTCACACACATATATAACTGATACACACATATGTAAACTGTGATACACACACATATACACTGGTATACACACATACTGTCACACCCACATACACTGACACACACACATATTCAATGGTGGGAACATTCCGGTCAGCGGTGAGGTCAGCCGCTGACCGCGGGTAACCCCACCGCTGACCGGAAAGTTCCCACCATTGAAACTAATGGAGGGAGCTGTGCGATGCGCTTCTGTCACTTCAGACGCGCACAGAGCCAATCAGGTGAGTGCCACGGAGTGGCGCTTCCTGATTGGCTGAAGAGACACTTCTGTGACAGCTGACACGGGGGTGTCTCTGCATTCGTGGAAAGGGGTCCCATGTGTAAACATGGGACCCCTTTCAGTCCGTTTGGTCCGGGTGTTCGGTTTGTTGTTTTGCCAAGTACGTGGATTATAATCTGGACCCTGGATCAGGTGAGTATAATTATCTTTTATTTTCAGGTACCCGTGGATTCTACTTGGAGAAGAGGACCGACTGCTTCGTGTCAACATAGGTAAGTATGTGTGTGTCGACATGTGTGAAATAAAGTTTTACTGTCACGGTGTGTGTCTCCTGTTTTTATTTGGGTATTTTTTTCCCATTAGAACTACAGGTACCAGCGGGCCCGTTTTTCTCCCGCATGCTGGTACTTGTGGTTCTCCAAGTACCCGCTTGCGGGGGATGCTTGCTGGGACTTGTAGTACTACTGGAAAAAACAATATTCTTTCAATTTTCTCAAGGCTATCAGCCCCCCATCCGAAGCCTTTGGATGGGGGGGACAGCCTCGGGCTTCACCCCTGGACCTTGGGTGGCTGGGGGGGGGACCCCTTGATTGAAGGGGTCCCCACTCCCCCAGGGTACCCCGGCCAGGGGTGACTAGTTGGATATTTAATGCCACGGCCGCAGGGCACTGTATAAAAGTGACCCCCGGCTGTGGCATTATCTGTCCAGCTAGTGGAGCCCGATGCTGGTGTAAAAAATACGGGGGACCCCTACTCTTTTTGTCCCCCGTATTTTTTGCACCAGCACCAGGCGCAGAGCCCGGTGCTGGTTTTAAAAATACGGGGGATCCCCTGTCCGTTTTTCCCCCGGATTTTTAGAACCAGGACCGGCTCGAAGAGCCCGAGGCTGGTTATGCTTTGGAGGGGGGACCCCACGCAATTTTTTTTCGGGTTTTTACCATTCCATTTAATATATATATATATATATTATAAGGGCACGGTCGTGCCCTTATATTAAGGCTGAATCGAACAAACGGAATTCTCCCATAGGGAACTTCTGAGATGGGGGCATGGTGTTTGAGGGGCTACACCTCAAAACTGATTGGACGTACTGAGCTGAAATTTGGCATGGACGCGTAGAATCGTCACCCGCTGCTGCATGCCAAATTTCAGGGCAAAATAATAAAAAATGAGGAATTGGGAGTAAGCTAAAGTTTCAACTGTCAGTTTTTTTCTGCCACTCCCTCTGTGGCTTTTTGACAACGTTTTCCCATAGAGTGAATGAAGATTTTTTTGGGGAAGGCATAACTCAGGATAGAGGACGAATTAAGACTTGGGGTTTGTTTTACTAGATAGAGTATGCCCCAGTGTAGTGCCTTTTGGGGTTGTGGTTTTTCAGAAAGTTATAGGGTTTTTTTAATTTAGAGAAATATGCCCCATTATAGAGATAGGGCATTTCAATTTGTTGCGCCTGCGCAGTGACCGCCAGCAGGGGGTGTACAGAGTAGCTCTGGCAGTTGGGCACGAGGAGACAGAGCGGGAAGGAGTCACGTGGAGCTGCAGGAGGACAGCCAGCGGTTCCCGGCGTGTGAGTTCATTGAGGTCCATGAAGCGGGAGGAGATCGCCGGAGCTGCGTAGCACTGGGTGAGTTCTGTCAGGCAGCCCACCGCTGTGTACCCAGCTTCCACTTCTCCCCCGCGTGTCCGGCCTCCCTCCCGCTGTGTGCCCGGCCGCCCGCCGGACCTTCCCTGGTGGCTGCCTGCGTCTCCTCCCCGCGTCTGTGGTGCGGCTGGCAGTAGGAGGCGTCTCGGGCAGCTGTGTCCGGCCACTCCTCCCTCCTCCTCCTCCCGCTGTGTCCGGCCCTCCCTCCCTGCAGTATGCGGTATTTATCAAGGTCTCTATGGTCACCAGTCACCCCCCCCTCCCCCTCTCGCCCTCCCTGCTGTGAGTCCGTCTCCCCCCCCCTCGCCCTCCCTGCTGTGTGTCCGTCGCCCCCCCCCTTGCCCTCCCTGCTGTGTGTCCCCCCCTCCTCCTCCCTGCAGTGTCCCCCCCCCCCCGCCCTCCCTGCTGTGTGTCCCCCCCCCCCGCCCTCCCTGCTGTGTCCCCCCCCCCGCCCTCCCTGCTGTGTGTCCGGCCACCCTCCCCTCCTCCCGCTGTGTCCGGCCACCCCCCCCCTCCCGCTGTGTCTGTCCGCCCCCCCCTCCCGCTGTGTCCGCCCCCCCCCTCCCGCTGTGTCCGGCCACCCCCCCTCCTCCCGCTGTGTCCGTCCACCCCCCCCCTCCTCCCGCTGTGTCCGCCCCCCCCCTCCTCCCGCTGTGTCCGGCCACCCCCCTCCCCTCCTCCCGCTGTGTCCGGCCACCCCCCCTCCTCCCGCTGTGTCCGGCCACCCCCCTCCTCCTCTCTGCTGTGTGTCCGTTCTCCCCCCGCCCTCCCTGCTGTGTGTCCGTCCCCCCCCGCACTCCCTGCTGTCCGTCCCCCCCCGCCCTCCCTGCAGCGCCTGACACATGCACACGCAGCGCCTGACACACACGCAGCACCTGACACACACACACAGACGCAGCACCTGACACTCGCACGGACCTGACACACACGCACACACTCACACGCAGCGCCTGACACACACAGAGCCTGACACACACAGACACGCAGCGCCTGACACACACAGACACGCAGCGCCTGACACACACACACTCACGCACCTGACACACACACACACACTCACGCACCTGACACACACACACACTCACGCACCTGACACACACACACTCACGCACCTGACACACGCACACTCACGCACCTGACACACGCACACGGCACGCAGCACCTGACACACACACACACACAGCACCTGACACACACACACGCAGCACCTGACACACAGACATGCAGCGCCTGACACACACACGCAGCACCTGACACACACACGCAGACACGCAGCACCTGACACACACACACACGCAGCACCTGACACACACACGCAGACATGCAGCACCTGACACACACGCAGACACGTAGCACCTGACACACACACGCAGACACGCAACACCTGACACAGACACGCAGCACCTGACACACACACACACACATACGCAGCACCTGACACACACACACACACACACACACAGCACCTGACACACACACACACACACGCAGCACCTGACACACAGACATGCAGCGCCTGACACACACACGCAGACATGCAGCACCTGACACACACATGCAGCACCTGACAGACACACACACAGACACACACACACACACACACACACACACACACACACACACACGCACAGCACCTGACACACCCACACACACACGCAGCACCTGACACACATACATACATGTGGCATTTAACGCACACACGCACAGCACCTGACACACAATCATATACACTCAGAGCACCTAACACACACATACACTCGCAGCACCTCACACACACTCGTATACACACGCAGCACCTGCCACTCACACATATATACACATGTAGCACCTGCCACTCCCACATACATGAACAGCACCTAACACACACATATATATACATGCAGCACCTGACACACACATACACGTGCAGCACCTGACAGTCACACACATACAGATGCGACACAAACACATACACGCTCAACACCTGACACCCACGTGGCAGCTGACGCATACAAATGCAGCACCTGAGATACACACATATACACGTGCAGCACCTGAGACACACACATACACGTACAGCACCTGACACACACACACACACATGTCTGTACACGCGCGGCTCCAGGCACACACATACGTACGTACACACGCGGAATTTAACACACACACACACACATACACGTGCGGCACCTGACACACACGTACGTACGTACGTACGTACGTACGTACGTACGTACGTACGTACGTACGGCACCTGACACACACACATGTATGCACACGCATGGCTCCTGACACACACACACACACACACACACACGCGTGGCTCCTGACACACACACACACATGTACGAACACGCGCGGCTCCTGACACACACACGTATGTACGTATACGCACGGCACCTGACACCTACACGTATGTACGTATACGCACGGCTCCTGACACCCACACGCATGTACACGCGCGGTTCCTGGCACACACACACACGTACGTACACGCGCGGCACCTGACACACGCCTGTACGTACACACATGCACAGCACCTGACATACACACATGTAGGTACGCGCCACCTGACACACACACACACACACACGTACACGCACGACACTTGACACACACGTACGTACACGCACGGCACTGACACGTATGTACGCGCACGGCACCTGACACTCACGTACATACTAGTGATGAGTGGGTTCGGTTCGTCGGAATCCGAACCCCCCGAACTTCACCCATTTTACACGGGTCCGAGGCAGGTTCGAACCTTCCCGCCTTGCTCGGCTAGCCCGAGCGCGCACGAACGTCATCATCCCGCTGTCGGATTCTCGCGAGATTCGGATGTCTGCATTCGTGGAAAGGGGTCCCATGTGTAAACATGGGACCCCTTTCAGTCCGTCTGGTCCGGGTGTTCGGTTTGTTGTTTTGCCAAGTACGTGGATTTAATCTGGAACCTGGATCAGGTGAGTATAATTATCTTTTATTTTCAGGTACCCGTGGATTCTACTTGGAGAAGAGGACCGACTGCTTCATGTCAACATAGGTAAGTATGTGTGTCGGCAGGTGTGAAATAAAGTTTTACTTTCACGGTGTCTGTGTCCTGTTTTTATTTGGGTATTTTTTTCCCAGTAGAACTACAGGTACCAGCGGGCCCGTTTTTCTCCCGCATGCTGGTACTTGTGGTTCTCCAAGTACCAGCTTGCGGGGGAGGCTTGCTGGGACTTGTAGTACTACTAGAAAAAACAATATTCTTTAAATTTTCTCAAGGCTATCAGCCTCCCATCCGCAGCCCTTGGATGGGGGGGACAGCCTCGGGCTTCACCCTTGGGTGGCTTGGGGGGGGGACCCCTTGATTGAAGGGGTCCCCACTCCCCCAGGGTACCCTGGCCAGGGGTGACTAGTTGGATATTTAATGCCACGGCCGCAGGGCACTGTATAAAAGTGACCCCCGGCTGTGGCATTATCTGTCCAGCTAGTGGAGCCCGATGCTGGTGTAAAAAATACGGGGGACCCCTACTCTTTTTGTCCCCCGTATTTTTTGCACCAGCACAAGGCACAGAGCCCGGTGCTGGTTTTAAAAATACGGGGGATCCCCTGTCCGTTTTCCCCCCGGATTTTTAGAACCAGGACCGGCTCGAAGAGCCCGAGGCTGGTTATGCTTTGGAGGGGGGACCCACGCAATTTTTTTTTAGGGTTTTTCACATTCCATTTAAAAAATAAATAATATTTTAAAAAATATATAAATAATACTTGTGCCTCCAAAAAAGACAAACCAAGTACCTAATCCCTTCTAATATAAATAGATATGCTATTACCAAAAAAAAAAAAACTGCAAAAAAAAACATGTTTTTAAATTTTTTTTATTAGATTCCGCCAGCAAAGTGTGGCGGATTGAAAATGACGAATTTACTGTTTAAAAGCACTGTTGTCGAATTTACAAACTTCAATTGAATATACTTTTGTCGAATTGCTGCATTTGTACCATTGCAGAAAAGTCGAATTTGTCAAATGTTGAATTTTAAAGTCGAATTTTGAAAGCCTGTAAGAATAGGCTCCGCCCCCTTCACATCAGCCGTCCCCTTCTACCCCTGTACCTTGCTCTCTCCTGTCTGTGCTCTCTCCCGTCTGTAGGACTAGGCCCCGCCCCCTTCTTACCCTCCTGTGACTGCTCTCTCCTGACAAGTGGACCAGGCCTGCCCCCTACACGCTGCTGGTGTCTTCATTGTTACTTGGTCTGGAGCTCCGTTGGGGAGAGAACTCACGTGAGCTCATTTAGAATGAGGAACTGGGATGTTTTAATTTTATTGTGAGTAGTGTAGTGTGGTGATGTAGTATGTTGTATGGGGGGTATAGTGTAATTATGAAGTGCAGCATATGGGAGGGCTGTAGCATAGTGATGTAGTGTGGCATATGGGGGGTGGTAGCGCATAGGCGTGCGTACAGGGGGTGCCTGGTGCGCACAGGCACTCCCTAATGTCCAGCACCGCTGCACGCCACGCTTGCTGTAGCACAGTGATCGCTGAGTGTGTGATCGGTGGAGCCTAGCCTGCAGCTCATTTCCGTACCTCCCACCACCGCTGCACCCGCCCCCCCTCTGCCTGCTGCTAATACTATGCTGAGTGCATTCGTCGGCGGCCTCACTGGGGGGACTGGCGTCACCTTGCAATGTGACGTGGTGATGTCCGCCCATGCTCTCCTCCCGCCCACCTGTGCTTTCCTCCTGCTGCGGTCTCTCAGTCCTAGTGTGCCGCGGCCGCCACACCACTGGCAGTGTTCCTCTAGGAGGGACTGGGAGCTGCTGGCAGACACATTCTGCTGAGACTTACTTGTCAGTGCGGGTTCCGGACGGCAGGCGGCGGGTGGGAAGGCAGACGGGGAGCAGGTGTCACAAGGAGTGTGTGGGTAACTAATTCACAATACTTCCGCTCAACGTGGCACTGCTGGTCCTTCATCTCCCATGTCTCTTCACCAGGTGGCGGGCGGCCCGGTAATTAAGTGATGTGTTGTGCAGCAGTCAGTGTGAAGTGACTGTGAGTAACACTGGTGGTGCTGATGATGCTGCTGCAGAATCTGGAAGCAATTAATTCATAAATATAATGTACTCTATCAGTGTATTATACATACATAAAGATGTACATACGTGTATTTGTGTATACATGTATATGCATGTATATACATGAGTGTGTGTGTATATATATATGTATATATGTATAAAAATAAGACTTGGGGTTTGTTTTATTAGATAGAGCATGTCCCAGTGAAGTGCCTTTTGGGGTTGTGGTTTTTCAGAAAGTTACAGTTTTTTTTTAATTAAGAGAAATATGCCCCATTATAGAGATAGGGCATTTCAATTTGTTGCGCCTGCGCAGTGGCCGCCAGCAGGGGGTGTACTAGAGGGCCTTCACTTGAGAGCCGCAATATGGCCGCCTTCTCCCCGGTTATTCTGTAAATAGAAAAATAACCTCACAGGTTCACATAGGGCAGAGTTGCCACTACTAGTGCAGGGCTGTAACGTACAGTACTAAGGAAAAGCCATATACTAAAGCGGCACGGTGACCTCACCCCTCTCAGAGACACCAGGGCGCAGCACACTGTATGGGGTACACTTGGTACACACACCTGTTAGCTCAGGGCAGCACTATAGGACCCTCCTGTAATGCTGTGCTGGCGGCATGTAGTGATCAGGGCACTGGGAGACTGGCTGGCTGGTCTCCGTCTCTGCTGCCTATAGAACTTCCACCTCTGTTATATATCAGGGCTGCTCTCCTGTGTGTTCTCTTCCTCTCCTACCTCACACTGGAACTGGCCGCCCAGAGAACGAGAGGGCAGCGGCTGACATCAGAGAGGGTGCAGCAATCTGTGGGCAGAGCCCCTCACAGCAAGGTGTCCTTATGCTGTGCCCCGTGTAATCACTGTGATCCATACAGACTCTCACCCTGTTATGCTCTCTTTATTATTTATTTTTTTGCACTGCGGCATGCTCGAGGGAAGGGAGCAGGCACCCCCCACCCCACCGCCACTACTCCTCCGCCAGCATCACTGCCGAGCCGGTCAGTGTTCCGGCGGCAATGAGCAGTAGGCAGCCACCAGCAACAACAGTCAGGAAGCTGTTACTCCCGGCAGCAGTAGCGTCAAGCTGCAATTCAGCCAGCGGCACGATGATCCGGGAGACAGTGGCAGCACAGGGAAGCAGTACCCCCTCCAATCGCAGCACCAACCAGGAGACTGAGGCAGCAACCCGCCCCCAGCAGCAGCACCACCCTGATGATAGGTAAGATGCATTTTGGTGTCACAAGAAGGTGGCCGGAGTAGTGGCTGGCTGTGGTCACACCCCGGGGAAAAGTGATAGTGATTTCAGTGTTCCCTTGCGCGGGGATTGGATGTGTAGATGTATGGAGGCTATGTATGTATAGATGTGAGTGGAAGTGGCTGGATGTATGAGAGCGATAGTGTGCGGATGTATGAGAGCGGCAGTGTGCGGATGTATGAGAGCGGCAGTGTGCGGATGTATGAGAGCGGCAGTGTGCGGATGTATGAGAGCGGCAGTGTGCGGATGTATGAGAGCGGCAGTGTGCGGATGTAGAGAGTGGCAGTGTGCGGATGTATGAGAGCGGCAGTGTGCGGATGTATGTGAGCGGCAATGTACGGCTGTATAACTGCGTCGGTGTGCGGCTGTATGAGTGCGATGGTGTGCGGCTGTATGCGTGTGGTGGTGTGCGGCGGTGTGCGGCTGTAAGAGTGCGGCAGTGTGCGGCTGTAAGAGTGCGGCAGTGTGCGGATGTATGAGAGCGGCAGTGTGCGGATGTATGAGAGCGGCAGTGTACGGCTGTATAACTGCGTCGGTGTGCGGCTGTATGAGAGCGGGGTTGTACGGCTGTATGAGAGCGGCAGTGTACGGCTGTATGAGAGCGGCAGTGTGCGGCTGTATGAGTGCGGCAGTGTGCGGATGTATGAGAGCGGCAGTGTACGGCTGTATGAGAGCGGCAGTGTACGGCTGTATAACTGCGTCGGTGTGTGGATGTATGAGTGCGGTGGTGTATGGATGTATGAGTGCGGCGGTGTGCGGATGTATGAGTGCAGCGGTGTGCGGATGTATGAGTGCGGCGGTGTGCGGATGTATGAGTGCGGCGGTGTGCGGATGTATGAGTGCGGCGGTGTGCGGATGTATGAGTGCGGCGGTGTGCGGATGTATGAGTGCGGCGGTGTGCGGATGTATGAGTGCGGCGGTGTGCGGCTGTATGAGAGCGGCGGTGTGCGGCTGTATGAGAGCGGCGGTGTGCGGCTGTATGAGAGCGGCAGTGTGCGGCTGTATGAGAGCGGCAGTGTGCGGCTGTATGAGAGCGGCAGTGTGCGGCTGTATGAGAGCGGCAGTGTGCGGCTGTATGAGAGCGGGGTTGAACGGATGTATGAGAGCGGCGGTGTGTGGATGTATGAGAGCGGCAGTGTGTGGATGTATGAGAGCGGCAGTGTGTGGATGTATGAGAGCGGCAGTGTGTGGATCTAAACAAAAGATATGGGTGCAGGGAGTTGGCGCTGGAAGGGGTGGGAAATGAAGCTGATGATTCAGCTGGGAAAATATGGTTTTTTTTGAGAGATGAAGAAAGATACTTATCTTGGGTATTTTCAGTGTATTTCTGATTTCTGAGGGAAGGATGGTGTTTCCTCCAGGGATGATGCGGTCAAACGGCATGGTATTATGAAAAACACAAAGTAGCAAATTTTGAGTTTTTGGGAGATCTCAATGGGGATGATGAACACTTTTTTCTTACAAGTGGGAGGATCTTGGGTAGGTGAATCGTACCTCACTTACACTAAGTGGGTATGGTTAAAAGCACATAAGGGTTTCTTTAAAAAGTGATGCTGGAATTTTCAGCGTACCTAACTTACAATAAAAGGTGTAGGTATAAACACATCAGGGTATCTTTGTAAGCTGTACTGCGTACCGGTACTCACTGTAAGGGACGTATTCAGTCTGCACATCAAGGTTTCTTTTATCCAGTCAGCATGCTGATTCAGCCACCCATATTTAAAAAGGGTTTATTGGATAAAAACAAGTGAATAAAAACAAATGAAAATGAAATGAAACACAGAGGGAGTGTTGGCCACGAGGGAGGAACCGCCAGACAGGGAGACCGGTAGGACCAAACACAATAGCTCACATGGCCCGGTACCAAAGGAACTTTGAAAATTGAGAAGGTCGTACCTTTCCCCGGCCGTGCAGGTTTCCAATCCAAGTGGACCAAGATCCTCCTCCCAGCCAACGCGTTTCGAGAAGTCTCTCTTTATCAAGGCTAGTGGTCTGTTCCTGAGAATACATATTTATAATAGATTTCCAAGTGGCCTCCCGATTGCGTCACTTCCGGTTTCGGAGCTGACCGGAAGTGCAGGTCCGCCGCAAAGGGACATCACTTGGCTGAGACATTTAAGTGTTAAACATTAAGGTGGCAAAGCTTTGACATTAGGTCATCTCTTAGTGTTACAAATAGCTTGTAAAGGAGTCGTTTTTGCTAAGTGTTCCCGGTGTTTTCGGCCGCGACCGGAAGTGGCCGTCAGGTATTGTGGGTAGTGTAGTTTCCAGGCCTGGAAGGTCCGTCGGCGGAAGTGGCCGGCGGGCGTGATAGATGACGCGGTCCGCAATAGGCAATGTTCAAGTCTCTTTTGGCGGAAGTGAACGCCAGGTGTCATGGGAAGTGTAGTTTCATCGGGAGGGTATCAAAAAACTTGAATTTTGTTGCTGAAGAAGGAGGTCTCCCCGTAAGGAAAAAACCGGAAATGACATTAGAGACTTATGGGAAATGTAGTTCCCAAAGTCTTTTAAACTTTCTTTATTTGAAAACAAAGAGTTTCTAGTGAAAAAAAACGGAAAACCCGAGGTGATGCTTCCTTAATATTCTTTTAGCCGTTTTCCAATAAAAAGGTCAAAATATATGAGGCCATGATCAGGGGCCGTTGGGCATGCTGGGAAATGTAGTTCTAAATATTTTGAAAATCACTTTCTATTCCCCTTCTCTTCTTGGTGGGCCTTCATAATAAGGAATGGGTTTTTTGCTGAAAAAAAGGAAAGAACATCCTATGAAAAAATAATAATAATTATATTTCTCTGACGTCCTAGTGGATGCTGGGGACTCCGTAAGGACCATGGGGAATAGCGGCTCCGCAGGAGACTGGGCACAAAAGTAAAGCTTTAGAACTACCTGGTGTGCACTGGCTCCTCCCCCTATGACCCTCCTCCAAGCCTCAGTTAGATTTTTGTGCCCGAACGAGAAGGGTGCAGACTAGGTGGCTCTCCTGAGCTGCTTAGGGAAAAGTTTAGTTTTAGGTTTTTTATGTTCAGTGAGACCTGCTGGCAACAGGCTCACTGCATCGAGGGACTAAGGGGAGAAGAAGCGAACTCACCTGCGTGCAGAGTGGATTGGGCTTCTTAGGCTACTGGACATTAGCTCCAGAGGGACCGATCACAGGCCCAGCCATGGATAGGTCCCAGAGCCGCGCCGCCGGCCCCCTTACAGAGCCAGAAGACAGAAGAGGTCCGGAAAATCGGCGGCAGAAGACGTCCTGTCTTCAACAAGGTAGCGCACAGCAATGCAGCTGTGCGCCATTGCTCTCAGCACACTTCACACTCCGGTCACTGAGGGTGCAGGGCGCTGGGGGGGGGGCGCCCTGAGACGCAATAAAAACACCTTGGATGGCAAAAAATGCATCACATATAGCTCCTGGGCTATATGGATGAATTTAACCCCTGCCAGAATTCACAGAAAAACGGGAGATAAGGCCGCCGAGAAGGGGGCGGAGCCTATCTCCTCAGCACACTGGCGCCATTTTCCCTCACAGCTCCGTTGGAGGGAAGCTCCCTGGCTCTCCCCTGCAGTCACTACACTACAGAAAGGGTTAAAAAAGAGAGGGGGGCACTAATTACGCGCAGTATTAAAAATACAGCAGCTATAAGGGGAAAAACACTTATATAAGGTTATCCCTGTATATATATAGCGCTCTGGTGTGTGCTGGCAAACTCTCCCTCTGTCTCCCCAAAGGGCTAGTGGGGTCCTGTCCTCTATCAGAGCATTCCCTGTGTGTGTGCTGTGTGTCGGTACTTTTGTGTCGACATGTATGAGGAGAAAAATGATGTGGAGACGGAGCAGATTGCCTGTAATAGTGATGTCACCCCCTAGGGGGTCGACACCTGAGTGGATGAACTGTTGGAAGGAATTACGTGACAGTGTCAGCTCTGTATAAAAGACAGTGGTTGACATGAGACAGCCGGCTACTCAGCTTGTGCCTGTCCAGATGTCTCATAGGCCGTCAGGGGCTCTAAAGCGCCCGTTACCTCAGATGGCAGATATAGACGCCAACACGGATACTGACTCCAGTGTCGACGGTGAAGAGACAAATGTGACTTCCAGTAGGGCCACACGTTACATGATTGAGGCAATGAAAAATGTTTTACACATTTCTGATAATACGAGTACCACCAAAAAGGGGTATTATGTTCGGTGAGGAAAAACTACCTGTAGTTTTCCTGAATCTGAGAAATTAAATGAGGTGTGTGATGATGCGTGGGTTTCCCCCGATAACAACTGATAATTTCTAAAATGTTATTGGCATTATATCCTTTCCCGCCAGAGGTTAGGGTGCGTTGGGAAACATCCCCTAGGGTGGATAAAGCGCTCACACGCTTGTAAGAACAAGGGCTCTACCCTCTCCTGAGATGGCCGCCCTTAAGGATCCTGCTGATAGAAAGCAGGAGGGTATCCTAAAATGTATTTACACACATACTGGTGTTATACTGCGACCAGCAATCGCCTTAGCCTGGATGTGCAGTGCTGGGTTGGTGTGGTCAGATTCCCTGACTGAAAATATTGATACCCTAGATAGGGACAGTATATTATTGCCTATAGAACATTTAAAAGATGTATTTCTATATATGCGTGATGCACAGCGGAATATTTGCCGACTGGCATTAAGTCTAAGTGCGTTGTCCATTTCTGCCAGTAGAGGGTTATGGACACGACAGTGGTCAGGTGATGCGGATTCCAAACGGCATTTGGAAGTATTGCCTTATTAAAGGGAGGAGTTATTTGGGGTCGGTCTTTCAGACCTGGTGGCCACGGCAACAGCTGGGAAATCCACGTTTGTACCCCAGGTCGCCTCTCAACATAAGAAGACGCCGTATTATCAGGCGCAGTCTTTTCGTGGGCAAGCGGGCAAAAGGTTCCTCATTTCTGCCCCGTGACAGAGGGAGAGGAAAAAGGCTGCAGAAATCAGCCAGTTCCCAGGAACAGAAGCCCTCTCCCGCCTCTGCCAAGCCCTCAGTATGACGCTGGGGCTTTACAAGCAGAATCAGGCACGGTGGGGGCCCGTCTCAATGAATTTCAGCGCGTAGTGGGCTCACTCGCAAGTAGACCCCTGGATCCTTCAAGGGATATCTCAGGGGTACAAATTGGAATTCGAGACGTCTCCCTCTCGCCGTTTCCTAAAGTCGGCTTACCGATGTCTCCCTCTGACAGGGAGGCAGTTTTGGAAGCCATTCACAAGCTGTATTCCCAGCAGGTGATAATCAAGGTACCCCTCCTGCAACAGGGAACGGGGTATTATTCCACACTGTTGTGGTACCGAAGCCGGACGGCTCGGTGAGACCGATTCTAAATCTAAAATCTTGAACACTTACATACGGAGGTTCAAATTCAAGATTGAGTCACTCAGAGCAGTGATTGCGAACCTGGAAGAAGGGGACTACATGATGTCTCGGGACATCAAGGATGCTTACCTTCATGTCCCAATTTACCTTTCTCAAGGGTACCTCAGGTTTGTGGTACAGAACTGTCACTATCAGTTCAGATGCTGCCGTATGGATGGTCCACGGCACCCCGGGTCTTTACCAAGGTAATGGCCGAAATGATGATACTCCTTCGAAGGAAGGGAATTTTAGTTATCCCTTACTTGGACGATTCCCTGATAAGGGTAAGATCCAGGGAACAGTTGGAGGTCGGTGTAGCACTATCTCAGGTAGTGTTGCGGCAGCACGATTGGATTCTCAATATTCCAAAATCGCAGCTGATTCCGACGACTCGTCTTCTGTTCCTAGGGGATGATCCTGGACACAGTCCAGAAAAAGGTGTTTCTCCCAGAGGAGAAAGTCAGGGAGTTATCCGAGCTAGTCGTAACCTCCTATAACCGAGCCAAGTCTCAGTACATCAATGAAAGGGTTCTGGGAAAAATGGTGGCTTCCTACGAAGCAATCCCATTCGGCAGATTCCACGCAAGAACTTTCCAGTGGGACCTGCTGGACAAATGGTCCGGGTCGCATCTTCAGATGCATCAGCGGATAACCCTGTCACCAAGGACAAGGGTGTCTCTCCTGTGGTGGTTGCAGAGTGCTCATCTTCTAGAGGGCCGCAGATTCGGCATTCAGGACTGGGTCCTGGTGACCACGGATGCCAGCCTGCGAGGCTGGGGGGCAGTCACACAGGGAAGGAATTCCAGGGCTTATGGTCAAGCCTGGAGACATCACTTCACATAAATATCCTGAAGCTAAGGGCCATTTACAATGCTCTAAGCTTAGCAAGACCTCTGCTTCAAGGTCAGCCGGGGTTGATCCAGTCGGACAACATCACGGCAGTCACCCACGTAAACAGACAGGGTGGCACAAGAAGCAGGAGGGCAATGGCAGAAGCTGCAAGGATTCTTCGCTGGGCGGAAAATCATGTGATAGCACTGTCAGCAGTATTCATTCCGGGAGTGGACAACTGGGAAGCAGACTTCCTCAGCAGACACGACCTCCACCCGGGAGAGTGGGGACTTCACCCAGAAGTCTTCCACATGATTATAAATCGTTGGGAAAAACTCGACAGGTATTGCGCCAGGTCAAGGGACCCTCAGGCAATAGCTGTAGACGCTCTGGTAACACCATGGGTGTACCAGTCAGTGTATGTGTTCCCTCCTCTGCCTCTCATACCCAAGGTACTGAGAATTATAAGATGGAGAGGAGTAAGCACTATATTCGTGGCTCCGGATTGGCCAAGAAGGACTTGGTAACCGGAACTTCAAGAGATGCTCACGGAGGATCCGTGGCCTCTACCTCTAAGAAGGGACCTGCTCCAGCAAGGACCCTGTCTGTTCCAAGACTTACCGCGGCTGCGTTTGACGGCATGGCGGTTGAACGCCGGATCCTGAAGGAAAAAGGCATTCCGGATGAAGTCATCCCTATCCTGATCAAAGCCAGGAAGGATGTAACCGCAAAACATTATCACCGCATTTGGCGAAAATATGTTGCGTGGTGCGAGGCCAGTAAGGCCCGACGGAGGAAATTCAACTGGGTCGATTCCTACATTTCCTACAAACAGGAGTGTCTATGGGCCTGAAATTGGGGTCCATTAAGGTTCAAATTTCGGCCCTGTCAATTTTCTTCCAAAAAGAACTAGCTTCAGTCCCTGAAGTTCAGACGTTTGTAAAAGGGGTACTGCATATACAGCCTCCTTTTGTGCCTCCAGTGGCACCTTGGGATCTCAATGTAGTTTTTTTGGGTTCCAAAAGTCACATTGGTTTGAACCACTTAAATCTGTGGAGTTAAAATATCTCACATGGAAAGTGGTCATGCTGTTGGCCCTGGCCTGGGCCAGGCGCGTGTCAGAATTGGCGGCTTTATCCTGTAAAAGCCCTTATCTGAATTTCCATTCGGACAGGGCGGAATTGAGGACTCGTCCTCAGTTTCTCCCTAAGGTGGTTTCAGCGTTTCACCTGAACCAACCTATGGTGGTGCCTGCGGCTACTAGGGACTTGGAGGACTCCAAGTTGCTGGACGTTGTCAGGGCCCTGAAAATATATGTTTCCAGGACGGCTGGAGTCAGAAAATCTGACTCGCTGTTTATCCTGTATGCACCCAACAAGCTGGGTGCTCCTGCTTCTAAGCAGACTATTGCTCGTTGGATTTGTAGTACAATTCAGCTTGCACATTCTGTGGCAGGCCTGCCACAGCCAAAAATCTGTAAATGCCCACTCCACAAGGAAGGTGGGCTCATCTTGGGCGGCTGCCCGAGGGGTCTCGGCTTTACAACTTTGCCGAGCAGCTACTTGGTCAGGAGCAAATACGTTTGTAAAATTCTACAAATTTGATACCCTGGCTGAGGAGGACCTGGAGTTCTCTCATTTGGTGCTGCAGAGTCATCCGCACTCTCCCGCCCATTTTGGGAGCTTTGGTATAATCCCCATGGTCCTTACGGAGTCCCCAGCATCCACTAGGACGTCAGAGAAAATAAGAATTTACTTACCGATAATTCTATTTCTCGTAGTCCGTAGTGGATGCTGGGCGCCCATCCCAAGTGCGGATTGTCTGCAATACTGGTACATAGTTATTGTTACCAAAAATCGGGTTATTGCTGTAGTGAGCCATCTTTTCTAGAGGCTCCTCTGTTATCATGCTGTTAACTGGGTTTAGATCACAAGTTATACGGTGTGATTGGTGTGGCTGGTATGAGTCTTACCCGGGATTCAAAATCCTTCCTTATTGTGTACGCACGTCCGGGCACAGTATCCTAACTGAGGCTTGGAGGAGGGTCATAGGGGGAGGAGCCAGTGCACACCAGGTAGTTCTAAAGCTTTACTTTTGTGCCCAGTCTCCTGCGGAGCCGCTATTCCCCATGGTCCTTACGGAGTCCCCAGCATCCACTACGGACTACGAGAAATAGAATTATCGGTAAGTAAATTCTTATTATAAAGTAAAATAAAAAATAATAATAGTTAATAATAATTATATTAAGAAAATAACATTGGGTGATGGGAGGTGGATGTAATGGGTTTTAAAGAAACCATTTGAGTTCAAAGTCATGGTTAAGCCCTTGTGGGCTTAATGTCTTTAGTTCAAAGATGGTGCGCATTTCTGTTTGTGCCAGCTTCTTTTCTATGTTCCTATCTTTCCATGTGGTTTTGACATGTTTCAGGCCAATGAACCTTTTGATGTGGTTACTGGAACAATTGTGAACATTTTTAAAATGATTGGAAAGGTGATGTGTAGTGAGTCCTTTTTTTATGTTTCTTAGATGTTCTGATATTCGTGTTTTTAAAGGTCTTGAGGTTCTTCTCACATATGTGAGACCGCATGAGCATTCCACTAAGTAGATCACGTTGGACGTGTTGCACGTGATAAAATCTCTGATCTTGGTTTTGTTATTATTGATCTGTATTTCAGTATATTTACTGGTGGTGTCACTGATGTTTCTGCATCCGATACACATTCCACACCTATAGAATCCCTTACTGCGAATGAGATTCTTCGTGGGTATCGGTAGGGCGCTTCTAACCAGTTGGTTTTTTAAATTTTGAGATTTACGGTATATAAAGGTTGGTTTTTTGGGGATGATGTCCTTAAGTATTGGGTCGCGTTGTAGTAGATGCCAATTTTTCCGAATGATGCGTTCTACTTGTGAGTGTTGTGCATCAAATTGGGTAATAAATGACCACTGGAGACCATCTTTGTTGCTGATAGCGGGAGGTTTTTTGACTAATAAAGTGTCTCTATCTTTATTCTGAGTTTCCTCTATGATGTTGTTGAGGGTTTCTTCCTTATACCCCTTGTCCATAAAATCCTGTTTCATAAGTTCCATTTGCTCATTGCAGATTTTTTTCTGACTACAATTGCGTCTGATTCTCAGAAATTGGCTTTTAGGAACTCCTTTCAGCCAGAGATGATGATGTTGGCTGTCGGTGGGTATATAGGTGTTGCAGTCGGTGGGTTTTTTGAAGGTCTTGGTGTGAATAGTTTCTCTTTCTATGTAAATCGTCAAATCGAGGAAATTAATCTGTTCCTGACTATAGGTGAGTGAAAAATGGAGATTGAAGCTATTGATGTTGAGTTCATGGAAGAAGATATTTAAACCCTCTTCTTCTCCCACCCACAGTAATAGAACGTCATCAATATAACGATGCCATTCTATCAGGGTAGTGCCCCAAGCTACGTTTTCAAAAACATGCGATTTCTCCCAGAAACTCATATATAGATTAGCGTAGCTTGGGGCAAATTTGGCTCCCATGGCGGTCCCCGTACATTGGAAAAAAAATTCTCAGTTGAAAAAGAAAAAAATATTCTCAAGGATGAACTTAATTCCATCAGTGATAAAGTTCTTCCTTTCTTGTGGAAGTTCTGATTGGTCTAGAAACCATGTGATGGCTTCCAATCCTTTGGTGTGATCTATGCAAGTATAAAGAGAGGTCACATCAGCAGAGGCTAGAAACGTATTGGGGCCCCACTTGAAATTTTTTAATTTTCTGAGGGTGTCACCGGTGTCCTTAAGATAGGATTGGGTCTGAATGACAAAGGGTTGAAGAAGAGAATCTATAAGTGATGAGAGATTGGAGGTCAGGCAGTTGGTCCCGGCAATAATGGGTCTACCGGGCGGGTGGGTTGCACTTTTGTGTACTTTAGGGAGTACGTAGATGGTGGGAGTAAGGGCATCGGATATATTGACGTAATCAAATTCATTTTGCGTGATGCCCCCATTTTCTAGATGTTTTTGTAGAAAAAGATGAAAATTTTCTGTAATAGCCTTTGAGGGATCGTTTTTCAATTTCTTATAAGTCTTGACATCTTCTAATTGTCTGTAAATTTCTTGAACATAATCTTCCTTATTAAGAATGGCAATCCCACCACCCTTGTCACATGGTTTGACAATGATTTGTTGATCTTCTGCAAGATTCTGTAGTAGTTCTTTTTCTTTTTTAGTCAGATTGGATCTTATTTTCGGTTTTTTCAGGTGTTCTATTTCTTCCAGGACAACTTTGGAGAAAGTTTCTACAAAGTTGCCTTTAATATAAGTGGGATAAAAGACGGATTTTTTCTTTTTTATTTTCTTTTTCTCCTCATTTTCTTCCTGGTCTGTGTGTCCTTCATTGATGGGTTGGTGGCCACCTTCTTTCATTGCAAAAAAATTACGTAGCGTTATTTTTCTGATGAATTTTTGGATGTCAATGAATTTGTCGAACTCTTTGGTATATGATGTGGGGGCGAATTTGAGGCCCTTGATAAGTATGCGTTCCTCATCTTTAGTTAATACTCTGCTGCTGAGATTAAAAATCTGACTTCTCTCTTCTTCTATAATTCCACTGTTGGTCGATATAGATTCTCCATTGGAGGTCGCTGGTTGGTTATTCGTCTTTTTAGATGATTTTTTCCTTTTCCTCTCCCTCTTTTTAGTCCCTCCTCTGCATCCCCTCTTTTTATAGACGGTTCGATTGGGGATGACTTGGGGATCGATGATATCTATCTCTTGTGTGATCTTATTCCCTTGTCCCGATTCTTGTTGGTTGGATTTCTGTCCCTCTTCGGCCTTTCTCCTAAAAAAGGTGATCTTGAGGGCTGGTTAACATTGTCCGATTTGGGGTGATTTCTTCTTTGATGGTCTTGGTCCCTTGTCGGTCTTGGGTTTCTGGTTCTGCTGGGAGATCTTCTTTGATTGTAGTGATATCCTTCTCGATGGTGATATAGATCTTTTGAAGATCCTTGATACCTGGCTCTGCTGTCAGTTCTTCTATAATGAGTGTGGTGCCTGTTCTGGTATTGGTCTCTTAGTGGTCTATCATGGTCATCTAAATAGTGATTTTTAGGCTGATATCTCCTTCCAAAATTAATGAAAGGTCTTTGCGAATAATTATATATTCTATCAGGTTCATGGTTATATATTCTGTCGGGTTCCCGTTGTAATTATCTTGCCAGTGGGTAGTTCTTCTTTCCCTATTTGATGCTTCTTGATTATTCTGTCTGATGTCTCTTATAGATGGTCCAACTTCTCTTTCTCTGGAACTTGGCCTATTCGATGTTGGGTTCACATTGGGCTGTCTTTTCTTATTCTTTATTATACCGAATTTGTAATAATCAAAGTCCCTTTGTAGTTTGCCCTGCTTTTTTTTTTTAGGAATTCTGTGTTTTTCTGGATTTTTTCTGATATCTCCTTTTCCAAGGTTTCATACAAAGGGACTTGGATGAATGGTTGAATGAGTTTCTGAAGAATTTCTATTCTTTCGCTGGTTTCTTTTAGTCTTCCTGTCCGTTCTTTTAGGATGAGTTCCATTAGGGAAAAGGAACACGTTTCCTGGATTTTTTCCCAATCGGTCCAGAAGGAGTCTGATGCATCCTGGAATGTAGCTGGTTTATTCATCCGTAGTCCTTTTGGGATGATTTGTTCTGCTGAGTATTTTTCCAGGGTGGCTACTTCCCACCAAAGTTTATTTTCTTTCAACAGCCATTCTTCTAATCTTCCCATTACGGTTTCCACGTTGTTGTCATCATTCATTTCTATTTCGTCTTCCTTAAAATTCATTTTGAAAGCTTCTTCTGTTTTTTTCTTTCTTTCTTCTCGATGACTAAACATGGTGCTGCCTCTGTTCTACACACTGGGATATGGAACAATTTGGACAAAGATTTGGTAGAATAAAGGAGGCGCTCCTGATGGATGAATTTACCTGCTGCCTCTCTCTTGCACCACTGGATTAATCCCAGAGAATAATCCGAAAGGGTAGAACTAAACAAAAGATATGGGTGCAGGGAGTTGGCGCTGGAAGGGGTGGGAAATGAAGCTGATGATTCAGCTGGGAAAATATGGGTTTTTTTGAGAGATGAAGAAAGATACTTATCTTGGGTATTTTCAGTGTATTTCTGATTTCTGAGGGAAGGATGGTGTTTCCTCCAGGGATGATGCGGTCAAACGGCATGGTATTATGAAAAACACAAAGTAGCAAATTTTGAGTTTTTGGGAGATCTCAATGGGGATGATGAACACTTTTTTCTTACAAGTGGGAGGATCTTGGGTAGGTGAATCGTACCTCACTTACACTAAGTGGGTATGGTTAAAAGCACATAAGGGTTTCTTTAAAAAGTGATGCTGGAATTTTCAGCGTACCTAACTTACAATAAAAGGTGTAGGTATAAACACATCAGGGTATCTTTGTAAGCTGTACTGCGTACCGGTACTCACTGTAAGGGACGTATTCAGTCTGCACATCAAGGTTTCTTTTATCCAGTCAGCATGCTGATTCAGCCACCCATATTTAAAAAGGGTTTATTGGATAAAAACAAGTGAATAAAAACAAATGAAAATGAAATGAAACACAGAGGGAGTGTTGGCCACGAGGGAGGAACCGCCAGACAGGGAGACCGGTAGGACCAAACACAATAGCTCACATGGCCCGGTACCAAAGGAACTTTGAAAATTGAGAAGGTCGTACCTTTCCCCGGCCGTGCAGGTTTCCAATCCAAGTGGACCAAGATCCTCCTCCCAGCCAACGCGTTTCGAGAAGTCTCTCTTTATCAAGGCTGGTGGTCTGTTCCTGAGAATACATATTTATAATAGATTTCCAAGTGGCCTCCCGATTGCGTCACTTCCGGTTTCGGAGCTGACCGGAAGTGCGGGTCCGCCGCAAAGGGACATCACTTGGCTGAGACATTTAAGTGTTAAACATTAAGGTGGCAAAGCTTTGACATTAGGTCATCTCTTAGTGTTAATATAATTATTATTTTTTCATAGGATGTTCTTTCCTTTTTTTCAGCAAAAAACCCATTCCTTATTATGAAGGCCCACCAAGAAGAGAAGGGGAATAAAAAGTGATTTTCAAAATATTTAGAACTACATTTCCCAGCATGCCCAACGGCCCCTGATCATGGCCTCATATATTTTGACCTTTTTATTGGAAAACGGCTAAAAGAATATTAAGGAAGCATCACCTCGGGTTTTCCGTTTTTTTTCACTAGAAACTCTTTGTTTTCAAATAAAGAAAGTTTAAAAGACTTTGGGAACTACATTTCCCATAAGTCTCTAATGTCATTTCCGGTTTTTTCCTTACGGGGAGACCTCCTTCTTCAGCAACAAAATTCAAGTTTTTTGATACCCTCCCGATGAAACTACACTTCCCATGACACCTGGCGTTCACTTCCGCCAAAAGAGACTTGAACATTGCCTATTGCGGACCGCGGACCGCGTCATCTATCACGCCCGCCGGCCACTTCCGCCGACGGACCTTCCAGGCCTGGAAACTACACTACCCACAATGCCTGACGGCCACTTCCGGTCGCGGCCGAAAACACCGGGAACACTTAGCAAAAACGACTCCTTTACAAGCTATTTGTAACACTAAGAGATGACCTAATGTCAAAGCTTTGCCACCTTAATGTTTAACACTTAAATGTCTCAGCTAAGTGATGTCCCTTTGCGGCGGACCCGCACTTCCGGTCAGCTCCGAAACCGGAAGTGACGCAATCGGGAGGCCACTTGGAAATCTATTATAAATATGTATTCTCAGGAACAGACCACCAGCCTTGATAAAGAGAGACTTCTCGAAACGCGTTGGCTGGGAGGAGGATCTTGGTCCACTTGGATTGGAAACCTGCACGGCCGGGGAAAGGTACGACCTTCTCAATTTTCAAAGTTCCTTTGGTACCGGGCCATGTGAGCTATTGTGTTTGGTCCTACCGGTCTCCCTTTCTGGCGGTTCCTCCCTCGTGGCCAACACTCCCTCTGTGTTTCATTTCATTTTCATTTGTTTTTATTCACTTGTTTTTATCCAATAAACCCTTTTTAAATATGGGTGGCTGAATCAGCATGCTGACTGGATAAAAGAAACCTTGATGTGCAGACTGAATACGTCCCTTACAGTGAGTACCGGTACGCAGTACAGCTTACAAAGATACCCTGATGTGTTTATACCTACACCTTTTATTGTAAGTTAGGTACGCTGAAAATTCCAGCATCACTTTTTAAAGAAACCCTTATGTGCTTTTAACCATACCCACTTAGTGTAAGTGAGGTACGATTCACCTACCCAAGATCCTCCCACTTGTAAGAAAAAAGTGTTCATCATCCCCATTGAGATCTCCCAAAAACTCAAAATTTGCTACTGTGTGTTTTTCATAATACCACGCCGTTTGACCGCATCATCCCTGGAGGAAACACCATCCTTCCCTCAGAAATCAGAAATACACTGAAAATACCCAAGATAAGTATCTTTCTTCATCTCTCAAAAAAACCCCATATTTTCCCAGCTGAATCATCAGCTTCATTTCCCACCCCTTCCAGCGCCAACTCCCTGCACCCATATATTTTGTTTAGTTCTACCCTTTCGGATTATTCTCTGGGATTAATCCAGTGGTGCAAGAGAGAGGCAGCAGGTAAATTCATCCATCAGGAGCGCCTCCTTTATTCTACCAAATCTTTGTCCAAATCGGCAGTGTGTGGATGTATGAGAGCGGCAGTGTGCGGATGTATGAGAGCGGGGTTGTACGGATGTATGAGAGCGGGGTTGTACGGATGTATGAGAGCGGCAGTGTGTGGATGTATGAGAGCAGCAGTGTACAGTTGTGTGAGAGCGGCAGTGTGCGGATGTATGAGAGCGGCGGTGTACGGATGTATGAGAGCGGCAGTAATGGATAGCAGCGTCATAGGGAGGGATGTCGGAATGCTGTTATAGGATTCCTAATACAAAATGGAATCCGTATAGTGGGCGGGGCTGGCACCATGGCACCACGTTGGGCTTGATGGGCAGGTAGTGCGGCAAGCACACCCAAATTGGCATCTGACGTCGCCCGCAGTCCACACTGTTGTGAGGAGTCAGTTAATTTTGCTGTGTAGTGCACTCACAGAGGACCTACCGCCCGTCCCCTCCTCGCATCTGAGCAGCAGGTCAGGCTCTTATTTTCTTTTTAATCAGGAGAGGCCGAGTGAACTGTGAGCTGGGGGGCAGAGCTACATGGGACCCAGAGGGGCTGCTGTGCTGCCAGAGAGGGAGAGGAAGAGAGAGATGAAGCTACTGCAGATCCCCAGCTGATTGTGAGGTGCCGGGTTGAAGGGTGATGTGATCACCCTTCTCCCTCGCTGCAGCTGGGGACCGCATCTAGGCTTCCTCCATCGAGGGCATGCGGCGCAGCAGTGGGCAGCGTGTAATGAGTTTGTCTGACTCATTATACTGCTGCCTGTTGTGGACACCTCCGTCCGTACGGACTGGTGTACATGCCCAGCACAGAGGAGACAGTGTTGGTGGAAGTGCTGCCCAGCTCTGACCCTGCAGGCCTCCCTGATCTGGCTGCGGCCGCTGCTGCTGCGGCCCGAAACCCCTGCCGGTCCCCTCCATAGACTTCTACCTGGCCAGCGCTGAGGTACTAGGGGTAGCCCAGCTGCAGGAAGGGTATGTCTCTGGCTTTCTCTCCGGCAGGGGAAGGTGACAGCGGCGGAGGAAGTGCTGCCCACCTCAGACACTGCAGGCCTCCTTGATCTAGCTGCGGCCACAGCTGATGCTGCCAGGACCCCCTGCTGGTCTCCTTTGTTGACTGCCGCATGGCCAGTGCTGAAGTACTGGGGGTAGGCCAGCTACGGGAAGAGTGTCTCTGCCTCAGGCTCTCTCTCTCTGGCAGGGGAAGGAAGGGCTGATTCTCTGGCACAACAGGGAGGGCTGGGCTGCAGGAACACAGCACTGGAAGAAACAGGAGGCCGAACTCATGACCAAAAAGTGAGCAGTGCAGTGATCAGCCCCCTGGTCTTTCCCTCTCTCTGGGTGCAGAGCTGTATTCTACAGAGAGAGCTGGGATGGGAAGAAGGGGAACGGCACCTGACATACACATACACGTGCAACACCTGACACACACACACATACACGTGCGGCACCTGACACACACACACGTAGCATCAGACACAATAAAATAAACATGCAGCACCTGACACATGCATATACACGCAGCACCTGACACATACATATACACGCACACCATCAGACACACTAATATACACATGCAGAACCTGACACACACATACACACGCAGCACCTTACTCACACACACATAGACACGTGCAGCACCTGACGCACACACATGTACACGCGCAGCACCTGACGCACACACATGTACACGCGCAGCACCTGACGCACACTCATGTACACGCGCAGCACCTAATGCACACTCATGTACACACGCAGCACCTGACGCACACTCATGTACACGCACAGCACCTAATGCACACTCATGTACATGCGCAGCACCTGACGCACACTCATGTACACGCGCAGCACCTGACACAGACATACGTATTCATGCGCAGCACCAGACATACACTTGTACACACGCGGAGCACCTGATACTCACACACATATACACCCGCAACACCTGACACACACACATGTGCGGCAGCTGACGCATACACATGCACCATCAGACACACTCATATATACACGCAGCACCTGACACACACACACACACACACACACACACACAGGACCTGACACACATACACAGGCAGCACCTGACACACACACATATACACGCGCAGCACCTGACACCACGCACTCACACGTACAAGCAATGCATTTCACGCCTACCTCCAGCCTCAGTTACAGGCTGCTGCCGCCTACCCCCCTCCCTGCATCAGCTGCAAAGGCAGCAAAATATTTTGACCAAAGTCTAAAGGCCGACTGTACACACTGAGCGATATGACCGCTCATATCACTCAGTGACGTCACGCCCCCGCCAGCCCTGCATGAAGGTCGTGGACGACAGTCCACATCCTTCATGCATGCCCTACCGACAGCGACGATTGTTGCCGACCCGCGGGGCAGCGCATCGTTCGTCGCTGGTGGCATATACACTTAACGATAAAACGAGCGACGTCGCTCAAGGAGGGGGAAAATGAGCGACGTCGCTCATTAAATCGTTAAGTGTGCACGGACCTTAAACAATTCGGTTTGGTAAATAAAATTATTTTGCACAGAATAGTGATGTTATACGAACATTTTCATTAAACATTTAAAAAATCAAATGTTTATTCTTACAGTGAAATTTTACATTTCTGAATAAAAAATAAAAATAAAAAAAAGCGATGAAATTCCATAGACAAAAAACCTTACGGTTTCATATGTCCCATTAAGGCTTCTTAGACATGATCGAAATTTCAGAAACCTGTTGTAACTCTTCCACTCAAACTCCAAAAAGCAATGAAATTCTGATCATTAAGGCTGACGCCTTAATGGACGTGTTCCTTGCGCAATACAGATATGGTATGCCATCACAGCCTGTGGGTAAGTGCAGATTCAGCACTCTCACAGAGTGAGATTGCTGTCACTCACACAATGGTGGAGCTGCTAATTCACAGATTTGTGTGCTCATTGGAATACACACATGCAGTCTATGCAACTGAAGGTCTGAGCGGAAGACAAAGCTGCTCAGATGAGGTATGAGTGTTGTTGATTGGAGGGAGGAGAGTGGTGTGGATGGGGGAACAGAAGTGTGTGGATAGAGGGAACACTAAGCAGCACTGATGGGGGGGGGCAAAGAAACACGGGGTAATTCAGACCGCAGCAGCAGCGATCGCAGTCTGAATTAGTTTGTGAGGTGCGCACGTGCAATGGCTGCACTGCGCGTACGTACCCCAGGAGCCCAGTGAGATGCTATCAGCATCTCACTGGCTGCAATCACCCTGCCTGATTGATAGGCAGAGGGGGTTGCGGGGAAGGAGGGGGTGTGCAAACAGCGTTAGAATGCCATTGGCAGGGCATGGTCTGCACAACGGAGGCGTTTCCGGACCACTGAGGGGTGGGCTGTGGCGGTTATTTCCCTGCCAAGAGCGCAGGACCCACAAAATTTACCTTCAGGATGTCGGCTACATGAATGGGGTAAGAGTGGTGTGGATAGGGGGTAGATTAAGCAGCAAGTATGGGAAGGGAGACAGAGCGGTGCAGATGGGGGAAATGGTGCAGATGGGTTGAAAACACTGGCTTGGATGGGTAGAAAACTGGTGCAGATGGGAGAGAAGACAGTGTGCCCTGTACTGGAGGAGACAGAGTGACGTTGAAGAGGGAAACACTGAGCAGCACAGAGAGAAGGAAACGGTGATACAGACAAGGCACAGGTGCGGAAAGACAGATGGTGCAGATAAGTTAGTACAGACTAGCACAGATGGGAGAACACAGCAGTAGGGATAGGGGAAGACAGCAGCATGGAGGTGTATAGGGGAAGCAAGTGTAGATGCATAGACAGTAGATGTGGTATTATAGTTTTAGCAATTAACCAAGATATTTTGAGGGAGCTAAATGTGTATACTAAGTGAGATGGATGTATGGAGTGAGAAGCTGTTGTAACACGGTGGGATTGTTGTGGTGACCGAATGGGATGGTTGTGGGCACTGTGTGGGATGGGAGCACCACAAAACTGCTCAGACCTTCAGTTGCATAGACTGCATGTGTGTATTCCAATGAGCACACAAATCTGTGAATTAGCAGCTCCACCATTGTGTGAGTGACAGCAATCTCACTCTGTGAGAGTGCTGAATCTGCACTTACCCACAGGCTGTGATGGCATACCATATCTGTATTGCGCAAGGAACACGTCCATTAAGGCGTCAGCCTTAATGATCGGAATTTCATTGCTTTTTGGAGTTTGAGTGGAAGAGTTACAACAGGTTTCTGAAATTTCGATCATGTCTAAGAAGCCTTAATGGGACATGTGAAACCGTAAGGTTTTTTGTCTATGGATATATATATATATATAATAATAATCTTTTTAAAAATATATAAATAATACTTGTGCCTCCAAAAAAGACAAACCAAGTACCTAATCCCTTCTAATATAAATAGATATGCTATTACCAAAAGAAAAAACACCAAAAAAAACATGTTTTTAAAAATTTTTATTAGATTCCGCCAGCAAAGTGTGGTGGATTGAAAATGACGAATTTACTGTCTAAAAGCACTGTTGTCAAATTTACAAACTTCAATTGAATATACTTTTGTCGAATTGCCGCATTTGTACCATTGCAGAAAAGTCTAATTTGTCAAATGTCGAATTTTAAAAAGTCAAATTTTGAAAGTCCGTTTTTTTGACGAAAAGTACTGAATTGCATTGAGGTTTTTTTTTTTTGGCGAAAAAGTCCCGTTTTTCTACTTTTTCGGGAATTCGACCGCAATTGCATATACCCCAGAGTAGCTGATTCTGCTACATATGTTGCAACTCAGTCTGTGCATGTATCCATTTTCCTCATTCAAATGCAGTCCAGATAAGCAGCTGAAGAAATATAAATTATTATCTAATATTTAGCAGAGCTGTTTAACTGCTGAAGTCCATATAAGCCACTATAGTTATTGGGATATATGTATGTATGTGCGTATATGTGTATGTGTGTGTATGTATATATATATATATATATATATATATATTCATATTCTCACAAACGATAGGCGGCACTCTAGGACTTTTCAAAAATCAAGAACAGACGTGACCCTGTTCTGACAGCTTAACATTTCGGTTTAATGTAACCGTCTGACGATGGTTACATTAAACCGAAACGTTAAGCTGTCAGAACAGGGTCACGTATGTTCTTGATTTTTGAAAAGTCCTAGAGTGCCGCCTATCGTTTGTGATATGTTTGCTTTTTGAAGCTCAGGAGGGCACCAGGCAAGCTGTACATTTTACTACATTGGGAGTGCCGAATATCTACATCTGGTATATATATATATATATATATATATATATATATATATTTGCCTTGGCAGCCCAACCATGCTGGTATCCATAGTTCAGTATAAAAATAAGTAAATCTAATAAATGTATGGTGGTGAAAGAAAAGCCCAGTTTCACTGAAAAAAAGACACTTCTGCATGTTTTGAAATGAAAAAACAAAACAAAACTGAAGAACTGTAGGCAGGCACTGTCCGCCTACTTCGGTGACATCACAAGTTGGACAGAAGTTGGAAGGTTGGTTGGTCTGATGAAAAGTTGGTTAGATGTGTGGAGCACTGGTAAAAAGTTGGTGAGATGTGTGGGGCACTGTTTTAGTTGAACAGACAAGTTGGATGGTTGGAAGTTTGGAGTGTTGGAGAAAAGTTGGTCTGATGTATGGCTAGCATTAGCCTCCTGTGCTCTTTGGCACTCGCCTCCTGAACAGAGGTATGGACGCTTCTGGAAGCTCATGTAATAAATATGTATTCTCCTTCAACCCTGTTATGGTGCGCGCCTCGCTCCCGCCCGGCCTCGTCTCTCTTGTTGCCGACGATGCGGTTTACATTATCGGTCTGGGATCAATGCATCCGCTATTATCGTCTTCGTTCCTATAATCCGTTACTAACTCCTCTTTGGAACAATACCAAGTTCCCCCCAGGTACTAACCACCTTGCTTTTAAATATTGGACTTCTCACAACGTCCTTTTCCTGATTGATCTGGCACCCCTTTCTTCATTTCCCTTGTTTACGGACCTGCAATCACGCTTCTCTCTTCCCCCACTCAACTTTCTATCAATTCCTGCAAATTCGTCACTTTTATTCTACTCTATGTAAAACTGCTCATCCTATACCCAAAACTGCATTTGAATCTTTATGTTGTGGTCAACGCTCTACAAAAGGTTTGTTGTCCGCTATTTACCAAATCTTACTCTCACGCAATTCTGCGAAAGAGGCTCATGAAATAGCGTGGGAACAAGATATAGGGGAGACGTTGACTATCGAGGAATGGGCTGACATCAGACAGGAAATTGCTAAGAGCTCCTTGTCGGTTCGTATCAAAGAAAATTCTTATAAAATCTATTACCGATGGTACCTTGTGCCGTCTAGACTTCAGGCTATTTACCCTTCCTGCTCTGATAGATGTTGGAGACTTTGTGGGCAGAGGGGAACCATGCTGCATGTTTGGTGGTCCTGTGGGATTGCCCGCCGCTACTGGCGTCAAATTCATAAACTAATACTAGAAATCACCGGTGTGGTTATTCCTGACTCACCATTTTACTCTCTACTTTTGCGCCCGGTTCCGAACACGTCGAGCCATCTGCTAAAACTAATTAAGCACATCTTAAATACGGCCAGATGCCAAATTGCAGCAAATTGGAAATCCACCTCTCCCCCCTACTCTTCCCGCCACTATTAATGCTATATGGACCACATACAAGCTGGAACGCATCACCGCTGCCCTTCATGACACATCAGTCACTTTTATACGCACTTGGACGCCATGGACAACGCACTTTAATGCTGAATCACCATTGACAACCATCTGATCCACTATTTATATAAATGACAGAATTCGATCTTGTGACCAACCTTGTCTGGCCGACGCTCTCGCCCTCCCTCCCCCCCTTATTTTTCTTGTTCTTACTTCCTCCTTTCTCTTTTCATGTTTTGCTCTTTCTATAACTGTATTGTAGTTTTAATTACCTTTCTTTGATATTTGATGAATAGGATCACTACGACCTGTGCTGTTATGTCTTACTATTGCCTCAGTTTTATGCACCTTCCGTGTTGATCCACAAATATTGTCTAATGTTTATGCATCTGTTTTTCTTAATGCAAAAACCAATAAAACTTATTTTTTAAAAAAAAGAAAGGAAAATGCAGGGGGAGGTTAAAAAAAAGTAAATGATACAACAACCGTTCTAGATCTGTGCTCGGATGCCCTTCAACAGTCCTGCCTCTCAACCTTCCCGGAACAGACACTCCAGTGATACAAGGTTCTCTACACTCTGCTCTTTGTCACGAGTTCTCTCCGGGTCAGCGACCTTCTTGCAGTGGGACGAGTGGACCCAAGTCTCTCTCTCTGCGACCTTCAATGCTGTCGTGCTGGTTAGCAAGACTTTGTATGGTCCTTCCCACCTGTCTATGAGGCAACCTGAGCGTAAGAAATTTTGAATCATTACATAATCCCCAGGTTCAATGTCATGACAATTACTGTTCGGTAGGTCAGGAATCACCAGCTTTAAATTTCTTTGTTGATTTCTCAGCTGCTGGCTCATCCTAACCAAATATCTCACAGTCACTTCGTTATTACATTTCAAATCATCCTGGGGGTCTATCATTACATGAGGTTGTCGACCAAAAAGAATTTCAAAAGGTGATAGGTTAAGGGGAGACCGGGGGGTGGTTCTGATACTGTACAACACTAGTGGCAAAGCTTCTGGCCACAACAATCCAGTTTCAGCCATCACTTTGCTCAGCTTGTTCTTAATAGTGCTGTTCATTCTCTCCACCTTCGCACTCGCCTGTGGTCGGTACGGAGTATGCAGCTTGCTATTAATTCCCATCAGTTTGCACATGACCTGAAAGACTTCACCTGTAAAATGGGTACCCATATCACTTTCAATTATTCTAGGGATACCGTATCTACACACAAATTCCTGCACAATTTTCTTTGCAGTAGTTGTGGCAGCAGGGAACGCTTCTACCCAGTTGGAAAATACATCAATACAAACTAACACATTTTTTAAATTCCTACAGGGTGGTAACTGTATGAAATCGATTTGTATTACCTGAAAAGGTCCGTCTGTCGGAGGGATATGGGATGGTTCTGTTGGTATTGACTTTCCAATATTCTTCCTCAAGCAAGTAAAACATGTCATTGCTCTCTTACCTGCATGAGAAGAGAATCCTGGCGCACACCAATAGGCTCTCACCAGCTTACACATACCCTCTTTGCCCAGATGAGTCAGACCATGTGCCGCCTCAGCTAAGCTTGGAAGATATGCTCTGGGGGCCACCGGCTTAACTTGTCCACCTGTCCACAGTCCTGAGGACTCCTGGCCATACCCCTTTGACCTCCAGACCGCCTTTTTCTGCAGGGAACACAAATCTTGCATTTCAATGTGTTTAACTGTTGTGTATTATCAGTTGTGTGAAGTAAACCGTCTGTGGAAAGCGGAAAGAGAGGGGAAATAATAAAAAAATTTTTTTGTCAGATTTGCGTTCACCATCAGGCTGTCACACCATCATGCATATCGGTGTCTATGCACAGTCTCCCTTCACCCGTATTCCCAATCTCCACCCTTTGTGCATGATCAGGCACACTGAATTAATACTGGTGTCCCTATGCTGGTGAGATGTACTGGATTTGGGCAGAACTCTGAAGGACCGAGTAGGCATGTGGCGTCTGAACTGTAATCTTGTCGGTGAATGCAAGAGATGAAGAGGAAACTTTGAAGACAAATCACATAGTTTAGTAACAGATAAGTTTGTAGAGGCAAAGAAGATTTTACAAAATTTGACATCTGGATTGTGCACTACGGGGGAATGATTCTCTACTTGGTCTGCTCCCCTAAAAAAAATTCTATGTGTGTTATACCTCTACTGGGACTATCCCAGCCATCAATCCAGTATCCTGTCCATTCTAAGTTCATAGGGAACCCGGTATCTTTGAGATAATTTCCTCTACCTGTGATGGACATGCATCTAAAACAGTGAAATGCAATATTAGTCTTCGTGGGTATCCAACATACTCAATATGTATACCATCTCTAACAAAACTCCTGTTAAGTTAATTAGAGGTCACTTCTGCTAGAGAGAAAAGCAAAAGTTTAGAGGCCTCCTCCTAACCCCAGCAAGTTCTGTCAAAAGGGTAAAGTTGCATTTATTCTGTTCTTCCCATTAACCGAATCTGTGTTTTCTATATGGTTTTGTGATTCCTTACTATATGTCCCTTGATCCCATCTATGTGTTTAATAACGTGGCTTGTTTTCTCTGTCTAGGGGTCTATCTTGACTATGTGTTCTACTATACCTACAATCTCTGGCAAAATGCCCTTCCTTCCTACAAGTGTAACATATCCTAGGTCTTTTCTTACTATCCGGGTTTTAGGGTTTAGGTTGATGAGACTTTGATGTAAGAGCCTGTATTCTTTAAATCCTCAGCCTCTCCTCCTGTAGTTCTCTACGCCTAGCAATATTCTCATGGTGTTCAATCGCCCACTCTCTAAGACAAGCTCCTGTGGCCCCTCTCCAATCAGGCAAAAATGTTTGTACCCTGTCCCTTACTGTCTTATTGAGTCCGTCCATTAGCACAGAGACAGCCACCTCCCTGTAATTTGCATCGTTCCCTGTATCTGATACCCCAATGTATCTATCCATTATTTGCAGGGCCCGATGGAAATATTCAGATGTCATTTCATTTTCCCTCTGTTTTATGGAGAAAATTTTTCTTCACTTAACAGTTGTGGGGAAATACAACTCTAGTTGCATGTTAATTCGCTCTAAATTCTCCTGATTGTGTTTGTCAGTCATAAGACTATCCGACTCTAATCTACAATCAGTGATAACATTTTTTTGGCTGTCAATATTAGGGGATAGGCACGCTTTCAAACATATCTGCCAGTGTTTGTTTGTCGGTTCATGAGCATTACCCAGATCTCTGATAAATTTCTGACATCTGGCTAAATGCTTCAGAGGGTCGGGGAATTCTGAAATGATTGATCGCAGCTCATCTCTGGGCCACGGGCAATACATTGCATTATTCCTGGTGAGGACTACTCCCTGACTATCGGTTCCCCCATTGGGAGTTACTACTTCCAAGACAGGGTGTAATTCTACCATTCCGTTCCTAATCTATTTACTGTGAGGTGTTGTTGTCTCTGTGCAATGAACTGTCTCACACTTACCGGTAGCTCTGACCTCACCAGTTCTTTCATTGGGGAATATTGTTACTGCTCTACCTGGTTGGACAGGCCCCAACTGAGTTCCCTGCAAGGTGACTGCTTGGAGGAGAGCTGCAATTTGGCTGGATCCTTCATCTTCTTGTGACCTATAACCTTGAAAAGACTTCAAAACAGGATACATCTTGCAAATATTAGGGATAATACATTGTTTTTGCATACTATTATCATTTACTGATATACCATTGACTGTAGCCATCTCTTCCCCTTCGACCTGTGTCGACAATGGTGTGTTTGTGTTCTCATTCCCGCTAGGTTTTGAACCTGTTTTGCGAATTTGTTCCCTTTGCATATCCCCCTCTTGTTGCCATAAATTTAAACAATCATTATGTCTAATCTTTTGTTTTCTGGATTTAAGAAGACATATTTTACTGCTTTCATTCTACAGTGCCTCTGGTTCAAAGCTGCCCACTTTAGGGAATGGTACCCTATCTTTGTCAGTCATACGTACCCATTCAGACAAAAAGTCTTCCGTGTGTGAACCATATTTTCCACACATAACAAACCTCGCTGACCCCTTGGGCCACTGCTCTTCAACCTGAACCCTGGTTACAAAACGTCCACCACTTGTGCAATTGGATCCCATCACGGACTTTTTCATTTTACGCAATCCCCAATGCACAATACGAATAGACGGTGAAAGTTCTCAGAGCGCTTTCACCCACTCAAGCCCACGTTGGCCAGTACTACCATACACTGTCGATAGCGAAGGCAATGTACCCAACCTAGGGCCCTATCTGACCTATATTTACTGGAAGTTTTTAGGAATAACTTACTTTACTTGAAAGGGTATCGTCGTTGGATTTTTTCCTGAGAGAGACCAGCGAAAACTCCCTATGCACTTTATTATACACAAATCACTCTTGCGTATGCTCTACATAGCGCTAATGATACCGCGATTTTACGCAAAAGCTCGTAAAAGGATATCACGTTGCGCTATGTATCGCACCCACAAACGCGCGGTCCAATCGCACAGCGTATAGGTACTTGTTACTTATCTGCCGTACGACCACGGGTCGTTGTACAAACTGGGACCCTCAGTCCGGAGCGTAATACCACAAAAAACTTTTTACTTCAATACTTTGCAATACAATGCACTATCACGCTCCTCTACAAATCACCTCACAATTTGCGTATTAAACCTTATACTAATGTGAGTCAGCCTTCTCATGCCACCAAGCCTCCAGTCACTTGATGTACCAAACGACGGAATCCCGTATTCCGGGGTTCGAATTTCACTCACTCCTACGTTCGTTCGCTCACTCAAGTACACTTTGTCTTTTCTGTACAGAAAATTATGATTCATTCAGATAAGCAGCTTTTCCCCCAGAGGCAATACAGTTTGAACAAGAAGTTTTATACTAATCTTTGGAAACCAAGCAGTTTTGTGCTATTGTAGCAAGACTACTGTCCCACCTTTAAACTAAATGACACTATTGTGTAATTTGTACTTAACGCCCGTATTATTACACACTTTACATAAACACGCGATCGTGCATGTCTCTTATGCTGCGTGCGCAGTCCTGTACTTTGTCCGAGACACGTGTACAAAACCGTACATCCGCAATAGCACAAATCCCACCACTTCTGTAAATGTGAGCAATATTAACTATAATCGCTAACTAAACACAACAGTTTCTTTCTGTATAAACCTTTACAACTAGGCCAGACTGCGTTTGTGTCTTACACTTACTTCCTTAAACATTTATTTTTAGTTTTAACTATATAGCAACAAATGTATTCGGTTTCACACAGATCTAAATGAATCTAGCAATCTGAGTGTTATGGCAACAAGGGCCCTCATTCCGAGTTGTTCGCTCGTTATTTTTCATCGCATCGCAGTGAGAATTCTCTTAGTGCGCATGCGTAATGTTCGCACTGCGCATGCGTCAAGTAACTTTACTAAGAAGAAAGTAATTTTACTCACGGCTTTTTCGTCGCTCCGGAGAACGCATTGTGATTGACAGGAAATGGGTGTTACTGGGCGGATGTACGGCGTTTTAGGGGCGTGTGGCAGGAAACGCTACCGTTTCCGGGAAAAACGCAGGCGTGTCTGGAGAAACGGTGGGAGTGCTTGGGCGAACGCTGGGTGTGTTTATGACGTCAGCCGGGACCGAAAAGCACTGAATTGATCGCACAGGCAGAGTAAGTCTGGAGTTACTCAGAAACTGCTAACTCGGTTTTGATCGCAATATTGCGAATACATCGGTCGCACATTTAAGATGTTTAGATTCACTCCCAGTAGGCGGCGGCTTAGCGTGTGTAACTCTGCTATAATCGCCTTGCGAGCGAACAACTCGGAATGAGGGCCAATGTGAGAGGGTATACAAAGAGTATGGGTGCCTTTTTGTTGTGTACGCTTTTGGTGCCAGAAAAAAAAAATTCACAGACTTTTAAATAGCTTTTTTCCTGTTTACTTTACGGGTTCTACCAGCATCCCTACAAACCATACAGAGCAGACGTCATCTAATCAGCAAACAAGTAGGGTTTTCAGTGCATCCATCGACCAAGAAAAGGATACGTAGGATACTTTCTGTCCGCCCTTTTGCTGATAGATTAAGTCTGCTGTGACCTGTTAGGCTGTGGGTATGTGGAAAACCGGACGACTCCCCCAATTGATAATGCTGATTTATCAACAGGAATGAAAAGCTATACCTTATACACACTTTAAATACAGTTTACCATGGGGCGGCTGCTAAACTTAATACACACTCTACGCACCTTTTACGCTATTAGCATACAGAGTCCCGTACTGTGTATGGACTTTGCGTACAAACGCCGCGCTGATGATACAAAGTACACACAGCGCGTACACACCCAATGAATACACTTTAAACCTTATACAGCAATGCAATGCGATACTAATACACTTTAAACCTTACAAAGCAATGCAATGCGATACTAATACACTTTAAACCTTAGCAGGGCAAGGAAGACACGACACCAGTCTGTAGTTAAACCACTGGGTTCCGACACCACAGCGTATTATTGCTGAAAGGGGGTTACAATACAAGCAATACAATACAACAGAATAATGGCTACAATCAATGGTACATACGTGAGTGGATTCGCCGCGCTACCCAGATCTGGTCCTCGGTCATCTGATAGATAACTTTGTGAGTCTTGTGTCAGACCAGGCCTGCTGCAGGCTCTCTTTATACAATTCTTCCAAAACTTAACACAATGGATACTGTAATCTCTTTGTCCATTGGACACAGGGATGGTCATTTACAGTACGGGAGAGGTCATAGGTCGGTTTGAATAGGTGGGCAATGTCTGTTCCAACTGCTCTTGTGGGTGGTCTCCTCTGGATTCCCGCCGCATACATAATGTACAGTAAATACAGTTTATATCTATATTCTGCTCCTGCACATAACTATCCGCAGGAACATGCGATCTTCCTCAAACCAACACCGGAATATTACCCTTAAAATACCCTACAGCTGGATACCAAACTCCACCCTATAACCTTGTTCTGTCCCCTCCTATCCTGTAAAGGTGAATCCCTTTGTTCTGAAACCATTTAAACTGCTGTAACTTGCTGCTGTGATGCAGGGAGGCTATGTGTAATGTGTTTTGATGGCTTTTCCATGCGTTCACAAACTCTACCGTAAATACTCATACCACACACTAATACACAGGTCCGCGGGAGCGACCATACGCAAATTGCGAATATGCGCACGCACGGCAGAGCAAGTACGTGCACGGAGGCCATCTGTGTGTAGTTTGTATGTGATGTGTGTACTGCAATATTTTTCGACTTTGACAGTAAGTATATAACAGCCAGTACTATAATAAGTCTCAGGATAGATAGGTTTTTAATATAAAGATAAGATAAAGAGTATAAGATACTAGGGGTGAGCAGGTTCGATTCCCAAGGAAACTATCCCCTCCGAACTTTGTGATCCGAGCCGGGATCCAAGTCTAGCTCGGGATTCCCACCATCTTACTCAGATCCCAAAGCGAGTCTGAACATCATCGTCTCACTGTCAGATTCTTGCGGGTTTTGGATTCTATATAAGTTCTGTGCATCTGCACCATATTCATTCCAGCTGTGGAGAGTGTACTGGATGGACATGTCCTTCCCTAGTACTGTGTCTGGCATGGCGTGGGGCTCTGTCTGCTGTATCTGAAAGAGGTTCTCCCTCTGTCTGCTGTATCTGAAAAAGGGCTGCCTGCTCATTTGTGTGACACTGTAACTGCAGTGTGTGATATAAAAAATATATATATATTTTGATTTTAATTAATATTTTGTGCTGTGTCATCTCAGTATACATCCAGGAACAGCAGCTGCTCCATCCATCTAAGGGTGTTCTGTCAGTCCACTAAAATTTAAAGACATCATTTCTTTTTAATATTTTGTATGTTTCATCCCCAGTATACATCCAGGTCTGTTCCGTCCATTTCAGGGTGCTATGTTCATACTGTAGCTTATATTCTTATGTTCTACTTATTGTCCTATTTTCATAATTCTTATTATCACCACATTGTAATTAATTAAAATTATTATTAATAATTATAAATTTACTAAATTCAATTAATATAAATAAACTCTCCACACATGTGTAGCGAACCTTCTGGAATAAAAGAATTTGATCCGAGATAAACCAAATGAAATTTAAAATATTGTCTTTTTTTTATTCTTCTTTGCCTTAATCATAAGTTTTCTCAACTTCTGCATATCAAACATATCTTTGTGGAACAGAAGAACTTCAAAAAATAAATTAAATCTAAATTATTGTTGTTTTTTTCTTCTTTGCCTTAAATATCTTTTTTGTGAACTGAAAACTTGAGCCTTGCCTAGTGCGTTTTTTTAAATACATTCTTTTTTTTTATATATATATATATATTTTGTCATCCCAGTCTATACCTCCAAGGTCTGATGCTGCTTGGTCCAGCTACCTCTGTGCAACCTTTTGGCCTAAACTGGAAAAAACAATATTGTGAGCGAGAGGTGTTCAGAATAGACTGGAAATTAATGTTATTGAGGTTAATAATACTGGCGGAACAAAAACAGACCAAAATTCTGTGATTTTAGCTGTTTTTATGATTTTTTTTTTTCCTCTCAAAAAAAATACAGATCCAAACCCAAAACCTGCAAGGTCTGTATCAGTCCCTGGCTCCCTTGTATCTGAAAGGGGTGATCTATCTGTCCATCCAGGGGCTCCATCCCAATTTAAATAAAAGCTAAAAACAAAGAGCCTAAAATTATAATTATAAAAAATATATATTTTTTGTTTTGGTTGTGCTGTACCCTAGTGTACAATACAATTTTTATTTTATTTTCATAGGTACTGTGACACTGCCAGTCAGACTGCAGTATATTTCCTACTCATACACGTATTGTGCAATGCTATTGGTGAAGTCAACCGCAGTGTGTAATTATTATTATATACATTTCTGACTCATTTCTGCAACACTGTCGGTGAAGTCAACCGCAGCGTGTAATTATTTATTATATATATTTCCAACTCATTTCTGCAACGGTGTCGGTGAAGGTCATTCCGACTTTGTGTTGATAGAAATGGAGGCTACTACTAATACTGAAGCTGCTGCCACTAGCCATGACATTGACAATGCAAGTCCGTCAACATAATCCGCTAAGGCAGGTGCCCAGGGGCATAGAGGGCTTAGGCCAGGATATGTAAAATCATTTAATATTAGAGTGGTAAAAATTAAAAATAAAAAAGGCAAATTGGCTGCAGAGGCAGTAAGACAAACTGCGCATTCAAAATCAGAACCATCAGACATTCTTGAGGAATGTTTAGGAATGTCCACGTCCGGTGACATTTCTCACACTGTCCTCATAGAGAAGCCTCTTATACCTCCTTCCACCATTTCTGAACATGTGGGGAGCAGTACAAGAAAAGATGGTGATGAATCTGATGAGGAGGACATAATACAAATTGAGGATTCGTGTGTGGAAGTAGAACAGGATGAGGGGGATATGTGTGTACTACCTGAAAGTGAGGATGTTGATGTTTGTGAAAGTCAGCCAGCGGTGGCTGCAGTTGTTGACCATGATAAAAAGAAAGCCATTGCGATGCCTGGGCATAAAACCAAAAAAGCCACCTCCTTGGGTGTGGGATTTTTTTATTTTTTTTACCCGAATCATGAAAATGTGTATGAAAACATCTACTCCATTTGTGAAGCCAAATTAAGTAGAGGTAGGAATGTTAGTCATCTAGGCACCTCCTCAATGTTACGTCATTTGCGGCAAAGACCTGAAATTTATTGTACAAGATTAAAATAGGATTTTAATTACCTACCGGTAAATTCTTTTCTCGTAGTCCGTAGAGGATGCTGGGGTCCACATTAGTACCATGGGGTATAGATGGGTCCACTAAAAGCCACTGGCACTTAAAGAGTTTGAGAATGTAGGCTGGCTCCTCCGTCTATGCCCCTCCTACCATACTCCAGTCTAGAAACTGTGCCCGAGGAGATGGACATCTTTGAGAGAAGGATTATACATAGATAGTGGTGAGATTCACAGCAGTTCACACACAAGGCAACCCAAGCTAACTAGCTTGAAACATAAGCAACGGCTGAACAGGATTACTTACCGAGTAACAAAACAGTACTTACCCAGAACTAAGCAGTACTGAACTAAATAACCACTGCAGGATCACGAAGCGCTGGGTAGGCGCCCAGCATCCTCTATGGACTACGAGAAAAGGATTTACTGGTAGGTAATTAAAACAACGGGTATAGTCCTTTAAAGAAGAAAAAAGGACAAAAAGCAACTATATGCCTTTTCCATGGCACACTTGAAAAATTATTGAAATAATGAAATTATTAAAATATAACTTTTATTATTATATACTTAAAAAAGAAGAAACGAGAGCAAGCATCTACAATTAAGGAACATTATTGTCCACAAGTACTAATGTACTGGATTATAGGCGAAATAATGGTGTAAGTGAGCGAAAATAAGTGATCCCCCATTCAATGAAATAATAAACTCTACTTGTATTCTCTATAATAGAGATTTTAGTCGAATGAGGTCACTACCTCGGGTCTAATGTAGTAAATGAGTGCAGGAACCTGAAGTCAAGTTCCTGCTGTGGGTCCCAAAATTATATTATGCGTTGGAGAGTAAAATACCTACAGTACCTAGTATTCCCTGGTGGTTCCCCATCCAGGTACTGACCAGGCCCTGCAGTGCTTGGCTTCCAAGATCAGATGAGTTAGGGCATACTCAGTGCTGTCTGACCGTAGGTAAATCTGTCTCCTGAGTGCACCGTTTTCCGATTGTATTGGGACCCAAGGTATGAATCACAGAATAAATATTGGGTTTTGTGCGGTCAAAAAATCAGACTACCAGATTATTGCTGATAAATCTATCAAATAACAATCTATAAAAAGAGAAATGGTAGCCGCAAGATATCATTTATCATTACATTTACTGAAGATTGCGTATTCTCCCATAAATGGATACACCAAATTTAAATTTAAATGAGCAGCAATATTAAATTAATGCTAAAGATCTCTCTGCTTCCCATACATTCATAGCATAATTGTAACAGGCAACAGGTACCACAGAAAAATGCTTTAAACACTGTGAAATAGGGCGATAGTCTGGGCAAAAAAGGGGGCCCAGTAATAGCCAAAATTGTTTGGAAGCAAAGCAGTATTTTCAATCCTATACAGTTTGAATGCTGTGGATCTCTCTGCTACCTATACATTATAACATAATTATAGCAGGCAGTGGGTACCGCAGGGGATATTTTGAACAATTAGAAATGAGGTAACAAAGAAAAGAAGGTCTGGCAATAACCACAAAATATTTGGGAGTAAAGCAGTGTGTCAATATCAAATGATAGGGTTCAGTATATTATCCAATATTAAATTCTGAGATAAATTGCTTTATAAGTGCCTCAGTCCCTTGTGTGCAGGTTCCTCTTTAACCACCCTTGCATTAAGATCATATATCAAAAGTAGTATAGGACATGCAGAGCCATAAATGGTGTAAATATATCAAAATCTAAATAAAACTTCCACCACGTCCCCTGCTAGCTGGGAAGTACGTGGTGAGTCCTAGGGCTGAAAGATGGAAAGAGCTACGGCTGAGTGAGGGGACCCGTTTTCCGGCCTGTGGCCGGTGGGTGTCTTACCCAACCTCGGGACGATATCCGTGAGCCAAGGGACATGACAAGAGCCGAGGAGTGAGGCGCCGGCGGCCACGGTCCGTACGACCGGAAGTTCGGGCACCGGAACCGGAAGTGACGCGCGTTTCGCTCCGAGAGCTTGGTCACATGATCGTCCACATTAGTACCATGGGGTATAGACAGGTCCACTAAAAGCCACTGGCACTTTAAGAGTTTGAGAGTGTAGGCTGTCTCCTCCTTCTATGTCCCTCCTACCATACTGCAGTCTAGAAACTGTGCCCGAGGAGACTGACATCTTTGAGAGAAGGATTATACATAGATAGTGGCGAGATTCACAACAGTTCACACACAAGGCAACCCAAGCTAACTAGCTTGAAACATCAGCAACGGCTGAACAGGATTACTTACCAAGTAACAAAACAGTACTTACCCAGAACTAAGCAGTACTGAACTAAATAACCACTGCAGGATCACGAAGCACTGGGCGGGCGCCCAGCATCCTCTACGGACTACGAGAAAAGGATTTACTGATAGGTAATTAAAATCCTATTTTCTATTACATCCTAGAGGATGCTGGGGTCCACATTAGTACCATGGGGATGTACCAAAGCTCCTAGAACGGGAGGGAGAGCACGGGGGCTCCTGCAGAACCTATTGACCAAACTTAAGGTCCTCAGAGTCCAAAGTATTGAACTTGTAGAACTTTGCAAATGTATTCGACCCAGACCAAGTAGCTGCTCGGCAGAGTTGTAATGCTGAGGCCAGGAAGAACCCACCTTTTGAGTAGAATGGGCCTTAACAGACGTAGGACACTGCAAGCCTGCCGTAGAATACGCATGCTGGATAGTGAACCTGATCCAGTGAGAGATTTGTCTGCTTAGAAGCAGGACACACAATATTCTTGGGATCACACAGGACAAACAGAGTACTATTTTCTGTGATGAGCAGTTCTCCTCACATAGATTTTGAGAGCCCTTACAACATCTAATGACTTTGATGAAATTGAGTAGTCAGTTGCAACTGGTACCACAATAGGTTGGATAATATGAAATGCCGACCCAACCTTCCGAAGAAACTGCTGAAGTGTCCGAAGCTCAGCTCTATCTTCATGGAAGATCAAGTATGGGCTTATACATGACAAAGCCACCAACTCCAACACACATCTAGCAGAAGCTACGGCCAACAAAGGGACCGCCTTCCATGTGAGAAACTTGACCTCAACCTCCTGTAGAGGTTCAAACCAGTCCTACTGGAGGAACTGCAACACCACATCAAGATCCCAGGGCGCCGCAGGTGGTACAAAGGGAGGTTGGATGTGCAGAAACTCCCTTCAAAAAAGTCTGAACCTCAGGGAGGGCAGCCAATTGTTTCTAGAAGAAAATGGATAGAGCTGAAATCTGGACCTTCACGTATCCTAACCTCAGGCCCATATCCACACCTGCTTGCAGGAAGAGGAGAAACCGTCCCAGTTGAAACTCCACTGTAGGAAACTGCTTGGACTCACACCAAGATACATAATTTTTCCAAATACGATGGTAATGTTTAGACGTTACTCCTTTCCAAGCCTGTATCAGGGTAGGAATAACCTTGTTCGGAATGCCCTTACAAGCTAGAATCTGGCGTTCAACCTCCATGCCATCAAACGTAGCCGTGGTAAGTCTTGATAGGCAAACGGCCTTTGCTGTAGCAGGTCCTCCCAAAGAGGAAGAGGCCTTGGCTCTTCTAGCAGTAGATCCAGAAGATCCGCGTACCAAGTCCTTCTTGGCCAGTCTGCAGCAATGAGGATCGCTTGAACCCTTGATCTCCTTATGAGCTTTAGAACTCTTGGAATGAGTGGAAGTGTTGGAAACACGTACACCGACTGGAACACCCACGGAGTCACTAAGGTGTCCACCGCCACTGCTTGTGGGGGGTGTGGTTCGTTTTATCGACAGTGTCTAGGTCGACAATGTTTAGGTCGACCACTATAGGTCGACAGTCACTAGGTCGACATGGATGGAAGGTCGACAGGGTTTCTAGGTCGACATGTGCTAGGTCGACAGGTCTAAAGGTCGACATGAGGATTTTTTTTTTCTTTGGTGTCATTTTCTTCGTCAAGTGACCGGGATCCCAAATTAGTGCACCTCGCATGGCTCGCTTCGCTCGCCATGCTTCGGGCATGGTGCCTTCGCTTCGCTCGGCACACTTAACCTTTCCAATCGTAGTCCACGTGGATCGTTAAGTATGAAAAAATGAAAATAAAAATTTTTTGAAAAACTCATGTCGACATTTAGACCTGTCGACCTAGCACATGTCGACCTAGAAACCCTGTCGACCTTCCATCCATGTCGACCTAGTGACTGTCGACCTATAGTGGTCGACCTAAACATTGTCGACCTAGACACTGTCGATCTTCAGACCGGATCCCGCTTGTGGGTCCCTCGACCTGGAACAATATGACGAGAAGCCATCATGTCTATTTGGGGTACATCCCAAAGATCTGTTATCCTCTTGAACATCTCCGGATGGATACCCCACTCCCGTGGATGGAGATCGTGTCTGCTGAGAAAGTCCGCTTCCCAGTTGTCTACTCCCGGAATGAAGATTGCTGACAGCGCCAATTCGTGTTTCTCTGCCCAGAGGATGATTCTTGTTACCTCTGACATTGCAGCTCTGCTCTTTGTTCCGCCCTGTCGGTTTATGTAAGCCACTGTCGTTACATTGTCCGACTGCACTTGAATGGCCCAATTTCTTAGAAGGCCGTTGTAGATGGTCTTAGTTCCAGAATGTTTATCGGCAGGCCGGCTTCCAGACTTGACCACCTTCCTTGGAAGGTTTCCCCTTGGGTGACTGCGCCCCAGCCCCGAAAACTTGCATCAGTGGTCAGAAGGATCCAGTCCTGAATCCCGAACCTGCGGCCCTCCAGAAGATGAGGTAATTGTAGCCACCAGAGGAGTGAAATCCTGGCCTTTGGAGACATACGTATTCTCTGGTGCATGTGTAGATGAGATCCCGACCGCTTGTCCAGGAGATCCAGCTGGAAGGACCGAGCATGAAACCTCCCGTACTGCAGAGCCTCGTAAGAGGCCACCATCTTCCCCAGAAGGCGAATGCACTGATGAACTGACACCCGGGCTGGCTTCAGGACATCCCGGTCCATTGTTTGTATCATCAACGCTTTTTCCTCTGGAAGAAACACCCTCTGCACTTCCCTGTCGAGATTCATTCCCAGAAAGGACAACCTCCTGGTTGGTTCCAAATGTGATTTTCGAAGATTCAGGATCCAACCGTGTTCTCTGAGTAGATGGGTCGTGAGTACAATGGACTGTAATAGCTTCTCCTTGGTTGATGCCTTTATCAGCAGATCGTCCAGATAAGGAATTATGTTCGCCCCCTGTCTGCGGAGGAGAACCATCATCTCTGCCATCACCTTGGTGAATACCCTCGGTGCTGTGGAGAGGCCGAATGGCAGGGCCTGGAATTAAAAATGACAGTCCAACAGTGCGAATCAGAGATAAGTTTGATGCGGCGTCCAAATCGGAAAATATGGACGTACGCATCCTTGATATCCAGGGATACCAGGAATTCCCCTCTTCCAAACCTGATATCACTGCCCTTAGAGACTCCATTTTGAACTTGAACTCCCTCAGAATGGGGTTTAGCAATTTTAAATTCAGAATGGGTCTGACCGAACCATCCAGTTTCTGTACCACTAAAAAAAGGTTAGAATAGTAACCTTTGTTTTGCATATGGGGTGGGACTGGTACAATTACCTGTGCCTCCACCAACTTCTGGATGGCTTCCTGTAGGATAGCCCTGTCTGCCAGCAAAGCTGGCAAGCCTGATTTGAAGAATTGGTGAGGAGGGAGATCTTTAAATTCCAGCCTGTACCCCTGGGACACAATATCTTGCACCCAGGGATCCAGGCCGGACAACACCCAGACATGACTGAAAAGCCTGAGTCTCGCGCAGTCCACCGTCATGCTGAGGACTTTGGCGTACCTGAAGCAGGTTTCTGTTCCAGGGAACCCGCAGCAGCAGGTTTCTTGGATTTTGGCCGACCTCCCCTAAAGAAGATGTTGGACGGTTTGCCCTTTCTTGGCTTGGCAGTCCGAAAGGACTATGATGCAGCTGAAGGAAAGGGTTTCTTTGTGGCAGGTGCAGCTGAGGGAAGAAAAGGAGACTTACCCGCTGTAGCTGTGGAAATCCACGCATCTAACGCGTTCCCCATAGAGAGCCTGACCTGTGTAGGGTAGGGTCTCCACACCTCTCCTGGATTCTGCGTCGGCAGACCACTTGCGCAGCCAAAGTTCCCTACGAGCTGAGACAGACATGGAAGATATCCCTGTAGCCATGGAACCCAGGTCTTTCATGGATTCCACCATAAATCCTGCAGAATCCTGAATGTTACGTAAAAACAATTCAACGTCACTTTTATCCATTGTATCCAAATCCTCAAGTAACGTGCCTGACCACTTTACTATAGCTTTGGAAATCCATGCACTGGCAATAGTGGGACGTAGTATCGCCCCTGAAGCTGTGTATATAGATTTGAGCGAAGTATCAATTTTGCGATCACCCGGCTCTTTCAAGGCAGTAGATCTTGAAACTAGAGATGAGCGCCTGAAATTTTTCGGGTTTTGTGTTTTGGTTTTGGGTTCGGTTCCGCGGCCGTGTTTTGGGTTCGAACGCGTTTTGGCAAAACCTCACCGAATTTTTTTTGTCGGATTCGGGTGTGTTTTGGATTCGGGTGTTTTTTTCAAAAAACACTAAAAAACAGCTTAAATCATAGAATTTGGGGGTCATTTTGATCCCAAAGTATTATTAACCTCAAAAACCATAATTTACACTCATTTTCAGTCTATTCTGAATACCTCACACCTCACAATATTATTTTTAGTCCTAAAATTTGCACCGAGGTCGCTGTGTGAGTAAGATAAGCGACCCTAGTGGCCGACACAAACACCGGGCCCATCTAGGAGTGGCACTGCAGTGTCACGCAGGATGTCCCTTCCAAAAAACCCTCCCCAAACAGCACATGACGCAAAGAAAAAAAGAGGCGCAATGAGGTAGCTGTGTGAGTAAGATTAGCGACCCTAGTGGCCGACACAAACACCGGGCCCATCTAGGAGTGGCACTGCAGTGTCACGCAGGATGGCCCTTCCAAAAAACCCTCCCCAAACAGCACATGACGCAAAGAAAAAAAGAGGCGCAATGAGGTAGCTGTGTGAGTAAGATTAGCGACCCTAGTGGCCGACACAAACACCGGGCCCATCTAGGAGTGGCACTGCAGTGTCACGCAGGATGTCCCTTCCAAAAAACCCTCCCCAAACAGCACATGACGCAAAGAAAAAAAGAGGCGCAATGAGGTAGCTGTGTGAGTAAGATTAGCGACCCTAGTGGCCGACACAAACACCGGGCCCATCTAGGAGTGGCACTGCAGTGTCACGCAGGATGTCCCTTCCAAAAAACCCTCCCCAAACAGCACATGACGCAAAGAAAAAAAGAGGCGCAATGAGGTAGCTGACTGTGTGAGTAAGATTAGCGACCCTAGTGGCCGACACAAACACCGGGCCCATTTAGGAGTGGCACTGCAGTGTCACGCAGGATGTCCCTTCCAAAAAACCCTCCCCAATCAGCACATGATGCAAAGAAAAAGAAAAGAAAAAAGAGGTGCAAGATGGAATTGTCCTTGGGCCCTCCCACCCACCCTTATGTTGTATAAACAAAACAGGACATGCACACTTTAACCAACCCATCATTTCAGTGACAGGGTCTGCCACACGACTGTGACTGATATGACGGGTTGGTTTGGACCCCCCCAAAAAAAGAAGCAATTAATCTCTCCTTGCACAAACTGGCTCTACAGAGGCAAGATGTCCACCTCATCATCACCCTCCGATATATCACCGTGTACATCCCCCTCCTCACAGATTATCAATTCGTCCCCACTGGAATCCACCATCTCAGCTCCCTGTGTACTTTGTGGAGGCAATTGCTGCTGGTCAATGTCTCCGCGGAGGAATTGATTATAATTAATTTTAATGAACATCATCTTCTCCACATTTTCTGGATGTAACCTCGTACGCCGATTGCTGACAAGGTGAGCGGCGGCACTAAACACTCTTTCGGAGTACACACTTGTGGGAGGGCAACTTAGGTAGAATAAAGCCAGTTTGTGCAAGGGCCTCCAAATTGCCTCTTTTTCCTGCCAGTATAAGTACGGACTGTGTGACGTGCCTACTTGGATGCGGTCACTCATATAATCCTCCACCATTCTATCAATGTTGAGAGAATCATATGCAGTGACAGTAGACGACATGTCCGTAATCGTTGTCAGGTCCTTCAGTCCGGACCAGATGTCAGCATCAGCAGTCGCTCCAGACTGCCCTGCATCACCGCCAGCGGGTGGGCTCGGAATTCTGAGCCTTTTCCTCGCACCCCCAGTTGCGGGAGAATGTGAAGGAGGAGATGTTGACAGGTCGCGTTCCGCTTGACTTGACAATTTTGTCACCAGCAGGTCTTTCAACCCCAGCAGACTTGTGTCTGCCGGAAAGAGAGATCCAAGGTAGGCTTTAAATCTAGGATCGAGCACGGTGGCCAAAATGTAGTGCTCTGATTTCAACAGATTGACCACCCGTGAATCCTTGTTAAGCGAATTAAGGGCTCCATCCACAAGTCCCACATGCCTAGCGGAATCGCTCCGTGTTAGCTCCTCCTTCAATGTCTCCAGCTTCTTCTGCAAAAGCCTGATGAGGGGAATGACCTGACTCAGGCTGGCAGTGTCTGAACTGACTTCACGTGTGGCAAGTTCAAAGGGCATCAGAACCTTGCACAACGTTGAAATCATTCTCCACTGCGCTTGAGACAGGTGCATTCCACCTACTATATCGTGCTCAATTGTATAGGCTTGAATGGCCTTTTGCTGCTCCTCCAACCTCTGAAGCATATAGAGGGTTGAATTCCACCTCGTTACCACTTCTTGCTTCAGATGATGGCAGGGCAGGTTCAGTAGTTTTTGGTGGTGCTCCAGTCTTCTGTACGTGGTGCCTATACGCCGAAAGTGTCCCGCAATTCTTCTGGCCACCGACAGCATCTCTTGCACGCCCCTGTCGTTTTTTAAAAAATTCTGCACCACCAAATTCAAGGTATGTGCAAAACATGGGACGTGCTGGAATTTGCCCATATTTAATGCACACACAATATTGCTGGCGTTGTCCGATGCCACAAATCCACAGGAGAGTCCAATTGGGGTAAGCCATTCCGCGATGATCTTCCTCAGTTGCCGTAAGAGGTTTTCAGCTGTGTGCGTATTCTGGAAACCGGTGATACAAAGCGTAGCCTGCCTAGGAAAGAGTTGGCGTTTGCGAGATGCTGCTACTGGTGCCGCCGCTGCTGTTCTTGCGGCGGGAGTCCATACATCTACCCAGTGGGCTGTCACAGTCATATAGTCCTGACCCTGCCCTGCTCCACTTGTCCACATGTCCGTGGTTAAGTGGACATTGGGTACAGCTGCATTTTTTAGGACACTGGTGACTCTTTTTTTGAGGTCTGTGTACATTTTCGGTATCGCCTGCCTAGAGAAATGGAACCTAGATGGTATTTGGTACCGGGGACACAGTACCTCCAACAAGTCTCTAGTTGGCTCTGCAGTAATGATGGATACCGGAACCACGTTTCTCACCACCCAGGATGCCAAGGCCTCAGTTATCCGCTTTGCAGTAGGATGACTGCTGTGATATTTCATCTTCCTCGCAAAGGACTGTTGAACAGTCAATTGCTTACTGGAAGTAGTACAAGTGGGCTTACGACTTCCCCTCTGGGATGACCATCGACTCCCAGCGGCAACAACAGCAGCGCCAGCAGCAGTAGGCGTTACACGCAAGGATGCATCGGAGGAATCCCAGGCAGGAGAGGACTCGTCAGAATTGCCAGTGACATGGCCTGCAGGACTATTGGCATTCCTGGGGAAGGAGGAAATTGACACTGAGGGAGTTGGTGGGGTGGTTTGCGTGAGCTTGGTTACAAGAGGAAGGGATTTACTGGTCAGTGGACTGCTTCCGCTGTCACCCAAAGTTTTTGAACTTGTCACTGACTTATTATGAATGCGCTGCAGGTGACGTATAAGGGAGGATGTTCCGAGGTGGTTAACGTCCTTACCCCTACTTATTACAGCTTGACAAAGGGAACACACGGCTTGACACCTGTTGTCCGCATTTCTGGTGAAATACCTCCACACCGAAGAGCTGATTTTTTTGGTATTTTCACCTGGCATGTCAACGGCCATATTCCTCCCACGGACAACAGGTGTCTCCCCGGGTGCCTGACTTAAACAAACCACCTCACCATCAGAATCCTCCTGGTCAATTTCCTCCCCAGCGCCAGCAACACCCATATCCTCCTCATCCTGGTGTACTTCAACACTGACATCTTCAATCTGACTATCAGGAACTGGACTGCGGGTGCTCCTTCCAGCACTTGCAGGGGGCGTGCAAATGGTGGAAGGCGCATGCTCTTCACGTCCAGTGTTGGGAAGGTCAGGCATCGCAACCGACACAATTGGACTCTCCTTGTGGATTTGGGATTTCGAAGAATGCACAGTTCTTTGCTGTGCTGCTTTTGCCAGCTTGAGTCTTTTCATTTTTCTAGCGAGAGGCTGAGTGCTTCCATCCTCATGTGAAGCTGAACCACTAGCCATGAACATAGGCCAGGGCCTCAGCCGTTCCTTGCCACTCCGTGTCGTAAATGGCATATTGGCAAGTTTACGCTTCTCCTCCGACAATTTTATTTTAGGTTTTGGAGTCCTTTTTTTTCTGATATTTGGTGTTTTGGATTTGACATGCTCTGTACTATGACATTGGGCATCGGCCTTGGCAGACGACGTTGCTGGCATTTCATCGTCTCGGCCATGACTAGTGGCAGCAGCTTCAGCACGAGGTGGAAGTGGATCTTGATCTTTCCCTAATTTTGGAACCTCAACATTTTTGTTCTCCATATTTTAATAGGCACAACTAAAAGGCACCTCAGGTAAACAATGGAGATGGATACTAGTATACAATTATGGACTGCCTGCCGAGTGCAGACACAGAGGTAGCCACAGCCGTGAACTACCGTACTGTACTGTGTCTGCTGCTAATATAGACTGGTTGATAAAGAGATGTCTATGTAACTATGTATGTATAAAGAAGAAAGAAAAAAAAAACACGGTTAGGTGGTATACAATTATGGACGGACTGCCTGCCGAGTGCAGACACAGAGGTAGCCACAGCCGTGAACTACCGCACTGTACTGTGTCTGCTGCTAATATAGACTGGTTGATAAAGAGATAGTATACTCGTAACTAGTATGTATGAATAAAGAAAGAAAAAAAAACCACGGTTAGGTGGTATATACAATTATGGACGGGCTGCCGAGTGCCGACACAGAGGTAGCCACAGCCGTGAACTACCGCACTGTACTGTGTCTGCTGCTAATATAGACTGGTTGATAAAGAGATAGTATACTCGTAACTAGTATGTATGTATAAAGAAAGAAAAAAAAACCACGGTTAGGTGGTATATACAATTATGGACGGGCTGCCGAGTGCCGACACAGAGGTAGCCACAGCCGTGAACTACCGCACTGTACTGTGTCTGCTGCTAATATAGACTGGTTGATAAAGAGATAGTATACTCGTAACTAGTATGACTATAAAGAAAGAAAAAAAAACCACGGTTAGGTGGTATATACAATTATGGACGGGCTGCCGAGTGCCGACACAGAGGTAGCCACAGCCGTGAACTACCGCACTGTACTGTGTCTGCTGCTAATATATAGACTGGTTGATAAAGAGATAGTATACTCGTAACTAGTATGTATGTATAAAGAAAGAAAAAAAAACCACGGTTAGGTGGTATATACAATTATGGACGGGCTGCCGAGTGCCGACACAGAGGTAGCCACAGCCGTGAACTACCGCACTGTACTGTGTCTGCTGCTAATATAGACTGGTTGATAAAGAGATAGTATACTCGTAACTAGTATGTATGTATAAAGAAAGAAAAAAAAACCACGGTTAGGTGGTATATACAATTATGGACGGGCTGCCGAGTGCCGACACAGAGGTAGCCACAGCCGTGAACTACCGCACTGTACTGTGTCTGCTGCTAATATAGACTGGTTGATAAAGAGATAGTATACTCGTAACTAGTATGACTATAAAGAAAGAAAAAAAAACCACGGTTAGGTGGTATATACAATTATGGACGGGCTGCCGAGTGCCGACACAGAGGTAGCCACAGCCGTGAACTACCGCACTGTACTGTGTCTGCTGCTAATATAGACTGGTTGATAAAGAGATAGTATACTACTAATATTATATATACTGGTGGTCAGGTCACTGGTCACTAGTCACACTGGCAGTGGCACTCCTGCAGCAAAAGTGTGCACTGTTTAATTTTAATATAATATTATGTACTCCTGGCTCCTGCTATAACCTATAACTGGCACTGCAGTGCTCCCCAGTCTCCCCCACAATTATAAGCTGTGTGAGCTGAGCACAGTCAGATATATATATACATTGATGCAGCACACTGGGCTGAGCAGTGCACACAGATATGGTATGTGACTGAGTCACTGTGTGTATCGTTTTTTTCAGGCAGAGAACGGATATATTAAATAAAACAAACAACTGCACTGTCTGGTGGTCACTGTGGTCGTCAGTCACTAAACTCTGCACTCTCTTCTACAGTATCACAGCCTCAGGTCAATCTCTCTCTCTCTCTCTCAACCCTAATCTAAATGGAGAGGACGCCAGCCACGTCCTCTCCCTATCAATCTCAATGCACGTGTGAAAATGGCGGCGACGCGCGGCTCCTTATATAGAATCCGAGTCTCGCGATAGAATCCGAGCCTCGCGAGAATCCGACAGCGTCATGATGACGTTCGGGCGCGCTCGGGTTAACCGAGCAAGGCGGGAAGATCCGAGTCGCTCGGACCCGTGAAAAAAAACATGAAGTTCGTGCGGGTTCGGATTCAGAGAAACCGAACCCGCTCATCTCTACTTGAAACAGGTAAAACTACCTTTTTGGAGAGTCTGGATACAGATGCGTCAACTATGGGCGGGTTTTCCAATTTTTTCCTATCCTCTTCAGGGAAGGGGAAAACCACCAGAACCCTTCTAGGGATCTGGAATTTTTTCTCTGGGTTTTCCCATGCTTTCTCAAATATAGCATTTAATTCCTTTGACGCAGGGAAGATTAACAAGGCTCTCTTATTGTCAGTGAAGTAAGCCTCCTCAACCTGCTCAGGTGTTGTAGCAGTAATATTCAACACATCTGAAATGGTCTCTATCATCAACTGCACCCCTTTTGCAAGAGATGCCGCCCCCCCACCCGCCCGCAACACATCCCCGCCACCATCTGCAGTGTCAGAATTGGTATCCGTGTCATCAGTGGCGTAAGTTCGTCCCAGTTGCCCGGAGGCAAGATAAATATTGGTGCCCCCCTATTTCCTATATTAAGATAACTAAGTGTGTCTGTGTGTGTATGTGTAGTGTTATGAAAAAAATGTATATACTGTATTTATACATTTAATTGTCTTTTATTTAAAATGTATTTGCTCCTGTAGAGGAAGCATGAGAATTCTAACTATATGAAGTTACATGTAATTGTCAGAGAAGTATCTTCATATAGTTATAATTCTCATATTTCTTATACAGGAGTAAACAGCTCCATCAGTAAGGTGTCTGCTTCCAGTGTAATAGGTTGTGGTTTCCAATCCTGGGTGTGACGCATGTAAAATGTGTATATTCAGTATAATAAAGAGGGTGTGATTTGTAAGGTGCAGGGACCAGTGAGGAAGTTGGACACTGAAAAGACAGCGGCAGCTATCAATTAACTTAATTCAATGGTGTCACAGAATGGGAGGAGAGGTGCCCCCCTTCAGAGCAGGAGCCCGGCGGCAGATGACTCCGTTGCCTCCCAGAGTTCTGCCTCTGCGTGTCATCTTGCATAATCTGTGCAAGAGCACGTTTGTGGGAACATACAGTGGGGGGCCCTGAGGTAACAGAACCGGTCCAGACTGCCATAGAGGTCTGTAAAACCTAAATTGCAGATTCATTCTGTGCAACCCTAGTAGAAATCTGAGAAATCATAGATGTAATAGAGGATAACCATTCAGGCTCCCTTGCTGGTATCTGTGCTAAAACAGTGCAATCCTGATTACATGGAATGGGATCATCCTGAGAGAACATATCATCTGCAGCATATGACACAGAGTCCCTGGACATAGCTTAATGGAGACCATGGACACACTATACACACACACACACACACACACACACACACACACACACACACACACACACACACACACTCTCTCTCTCTCTCTCTCTCTCTCTCTCTCTCTCACACACACACACACGGGAGGAGAGACAGATTTTCACCCCCAAGAAACTCAAGGGAGACACAGAGATTGGAGCCAACCTACACACAATAGGTAACACAGTCTGTACATAGCCTCCTCTCCTTCTAGAACCCCCTGGTACTGTAAGAGATAGCTGGAGTTGAATTCGAGGTACAGCTCTCACTGACAGCACTTCTGCAGGCAGGAAAATGGCGCTGAATGCTGCTGGGTACGCTCTGAGGAGAAGCTCTGCCCCATTAATGGCGCTGTCTTCCCGCTCTTCTGGAAATTATACTGGCCTGAGGAATTATGCTGGCAGTGATCCTGGGACCCAGACAGGCTTGGAGGTCAGTGTAGGGTGTAGGCGCTGGCTCAGGGCGCCCCACTATGTACCGCTGAGCCCCGGAGCGCAGTTAGTACTGCGCTCCATACCCTGTTGCTGCCATCTTCACACCGGATCCCCGCTTGCCAGGGGGGCTGGTGACTAACTCGCCACTGATCTTCTGGCTCTGTAATGGGGTGGCAGCATGCTGCCGGGGTGAGCGATCCCCTGTGGCGGGGAACATTCAATCCCCTCAAGAGCTCAGTGTCCTGTCAGCGGAGATAGTGGCTCAGACCCCGCAGGGAGGACACTACTCCCCCCCCCCCCCCCCCTTAGTCCCACGAAGCATGGAGGCTGTTGCCAGCAGCCTCCCTGTAAAATAATAAACATAAAAAAATAACTTTACTAGAGAAACTCTGGAGAGTTCCCCAAGCTGTAACCGGCTCCTCTGGGCACATTTTCTAAACTGAGTCTGGTAGGAGGGGCATAGAGGGAGGAGCAAGCCTACACTCTCAAACTCTTAAAGTGCCAATGGCTCCTAGTGGACCCGTCTATACCCCATGGTACTATTGTGGACCCCAGCATCCTCTAGCACATAAGAGAAATCAAATATATCTGTATTGTCTCATTAATTATGCTATGATTCTTAATACTGTACTACGTTCCCTTTAAACAGTGTCTTATTTAAACATTTGAGCATCATTTGGTTAGGTGTTTACGTGACTGGTAGCAAGGCCTTTTGTGTAGATAACGAGTGCTCAATAATATTATACGAGACTTTGTGGCATTACAAGAAGGACATATTATTGAATATCAGATGAACCTTCACTTTGGACAACAACACGTTATTATGAACAAGAATGACCTATATGACAACGAAGCCTATTAGAGAACCTAATTGTTATGTATAGGAGATTCAAGATTCATGGACAAGTCTGCCATCTTGTGGATAATACCACTCTCTTTAATTAGCTAATCTGACCATATTTGGTATTTCCCCTTCTTGGTCATCAATCAACCAATGTAACTCCGTGATTTAATCTATATGTAAGCCTTGTTTGTAAATAAGCTATGAATGATTGTATAATGTTATAAATATGTAAAGTCAGTGTTATGAAGACACAGGCTCACGATAAATTCTGTCTTGGTCCACTACTGTCTTGGTCCACACTCCTCTGCGCAGAATATTGTCCACACTCCTCTGAGCAGAATATTGGGTGTGGTTCCTTCTTTTATAATAAATTCTATATGCTGAATATCATCACAACTGAGAACTCTCAATTATTATTACTTTTACTAATTTGAACTTTAACAAAGCTTTTTAAAGTGACCTACAATCCGACCCTACCCATGCACCAACATTGAGGATCGGAATAGAAAAATACTGTCAGAATATATAGTAAAGTCAGCAATCACACTAGCAGTCAGTCACATGTTATACATTAGTATAATAAGCAATATAAGCACATCAACTACAACTATATGTAGGAGAACATATTACTGGATCATGTTTAAACATATTCAGAAGCATAGCAAAAAAAACCCAACAGTAATAGTATACAGATTCATATGCAATAGGCACTTATCTAACTATTCGTACTCAAAAAGGTAGATAGAGACTTAGTGCTGTATTACCCATACTCAGTAGAGTGGGATACAGGGAGACTCACCTCGCTTCCAGGACCTATCAATACGTCAGCGAACGCTGAGTGGATCCAGACGCTATTAGTGTACACGGCTGCTCCAGGAACCTATAGTGAACACAGACGCTCAGTGAACATAAACGCACCCGTCACACAGCCGCCTATGCTGGGACTGGGTTCCCTTCGTGTACAGCGTCTGAGACAGAAACGGGAAACAGTTCATGGCGGGAGACTTGGAGGAAACTGGTCATGAACTGGGGGGAGGGGCGAATAGGAGAACGTCTGACTCCCCATTGCTGACATCAACCCTAGGGATTACGGCCTCATACTATTCCTGGAGCCTCTGATCCCTAAGGCCTAGTTCTGGTGCACCCGAGGTGGCAGCCACGTCAGCGACTGTTTGGTAGTCCCAAAACAGTGCAGCTGTGTCCGTATTCCTTTTACTAAGTGGAACCGATGCCTTACCTTCTCCCCATGCTCCAGCCACAGCCTGGTAACGTCTGCTGGACCTGCTAGTATATCCGACACAGACCGAAACAGCACTGTACTCGAGGGTAAGCGTTGTCGCGACCCGGCGGATGGTTGTTGGAGCGACTCTTTCTAGGGTACATATAAGACACTGTTTAGAAAAATCACTCAAGAAAAAATAGTAGGACTATAAAAATAAAATAAGAAAGCTTAGGGCTGCTAAAAACCATGGTCCGGCTCCTGTTTAACTTTTTAGACACAATAGAAGTTGCTGAGGTCTTTGGTCTAATGTTAAAATACAACTCTTCATCTGGCTCTGACTCCTGATCTGGTATGTGAAGAGCGTCTCTCACAGCGAAGATGAGGGCCTCCGTCCCTGGAGCCCAAGAGCTGTCCTCATCCATATTATCATCATCATTATCTACATCAGGCTGATCAGAATCAGACTGGAGCACCTGTGGCAGTGAGTGTTTATGTGAAACCACTAGATGGGGCTGAGAAGCCTTCTTGGTGTCTGCTGCCTTGGCCACACAATCAATAGAATGTTTCAACACCTGTTTCTCCCATTTAGCTGCAGCTAATTCTGAATTAACATTTTGAATCATGCTTGTAAAGCTATCCAGCCAGTCAGGTGCCTATGAACCATGTCTTTATGGAGATAAGGAACATTGGTCACACGAGTGACCCTGCTGAAGACGGGGTTGAGTTACAGGCAGTACACATTACCATGTCCACAGACATCCTTCACAAATGTAAAACAGTGCAGCCCACTGAACAAACACCTCTACACAGACCCTAGCTAGCCCCTGGAGTGACACCGAGGAGCGGACACCAGCACACAGAAAACACCGCAGTACAAAGTGTAACTAAGTGTATGACCTGATAGTAGTGCAGCGGCGCTGCCGCTGGCGTGTTCCCCCTGTCTATGACCCCCTGGTACCAGTACAGAGTCCTTTAGCAGAGTGGGGCTCTGGAGGAGCAGCGTGTATGCAGCGTGTATGCAGCCTTGATCCACAGCAGCAGGAAAATGGCGCCTCCCCGCCTCAGGTCCAACTCCGGGAAGCCCCACCCCCTGTAATGGCACGCGGTCCCTGATTAACAGTTTATACTGGCTATATTAGAAATACATCAGAATTATGCAGAAGAGTACACACAAAGCCTTTTTGTGACAGTGAGCACTGAGGGGCATCTGCCCTTTGCCAGTATTGTCCACGGTGGCCCCTTGACCGCCGCGCGAGTTGCCGCCAAAATGGCATTGGGCCCCGGTGTAACACTCACCGCACATGACAATCTTCTGCATCTGTTAGAGGGTGGCGGCTAGCTGCTGGATTGGGCACACATACTAACGATGTGTGATCAGCACCTCAGGAGCTCAGTGTCCTGTCAGCTGGGATTACGAACCATTAACCCCCAAGAGGTTGGTTCGGTCCCCCCTCTAAGTCCCACAAAGCAGGTAGTCTGGTTGCCAACCAAAGCTACCTGAAAATAATAAACTAAAATAAAAAGGAAGAAAAATCTCTGGAGCTCCAAAGAAGTGCACCCGGCTCCTTGGGCACATTTTTCTAAACTGAGTCTGGTAGGAGGGGCATAGAAGGGAGGAGCCAGCACACACATGCACACACTAAAGGTTTTTAAAGTGCCAGGCTCCAGTGGACCCAATCTATACCCCATGGTACTAAAGTACAAGACCCCAGTATCCACTAGGACGTATGAGAAATAATTATAATTATATATGTTCCTGACAAAAATCCATATAGGGTTGAATCGTTGAAAAGCTTACACTGCTGGTGTCTGAGTCCTTTACAAGAGTTTGTGAGGGCCGCATCTCTGCTTCAATACATTATCATTTGTGAGGGTACCCAATCCAGCTATTAGAAAGGTGGAGTGCCGGGTTTATTGCATTGTGTGATATATATATATATATATATATATATATACACATACACACACACACACACACACACACACACACACATACATACATTGACAGATCCGCATGAAATACATTGAAATAGCAAGTTCCACATAAAGATATTTATATAGCCAGGACCGCATAAAATACCGTACACTGAAAAATCCAGATCCACATTTAAAAAAAACAACAACATTGAAAAAGCAAGATCTTAGCAAAGGTAGGAAACACAGCAGAATGCAAACACATCTTATGCATCAGGCTGTTTTTGTGTCAGTCTTTGCCGTGAATAAAGTACAAACTTAAGTGTGACATTTGCAGTATATCATTAAGCAGCTTTACAGTAAAATCATTTATCGTTACCAAATGAGTAATGCCACACCATCATCTCCTCCCCACGTCCCTCAGCCACACCATCATCTCCCCCCTGCCCCGCATCTCTCAGCCACAGCATCACCCACCCCGCGTCTCTCAGCAATACCATAATCTCATGCCTGTGTATCTCTGCTACACCATCTCCCATCTGCATCTCTCACCATCCCCCTCACTTTGTGTATCTCAGCCTGCCCTCTTCACTCTGTGCCTCTCAGCCTCCCACCCTTCACTCTGTGTCTCTCAGCCTGCCCCCATGTTCATTTTTAGGAGGAGACAAGCTGTGTAAGCGCATTGGGGTGCCCACTGTTTGCTTTGCCCTGTCCACTCCCATTGCACTGGGTGCATTATAAACAAGAAAAAGCACTGCCTGGCTCTCCTTTCACTCTGTGCCTCTCAGTCAGCTCCCCCTTCACTCTGTGCCTCTCAGCCTCCCATCATTCACTAATATCTATTTTTACACCACCTGAAATATCCCGGGATTTTTGCACGGGAGCGCACAAAATCCCGGGACTGCAGGCGATGTAAAAGGGTCCTTCTCCTAAACCCCATGTCCACTTTACCGGGAATCCAACCCAGCTTGTACACAGGGTTGCACCCGGGTAGGAGGTGTAAATGGGTAAGCCGGATCGGCCGACCCAGCACCCATTTAGAGCATGGAAAACCTCCCGTACCGCAGTGTCCAGCAGACGGGAGGACAGCGACGCCATGCTGGTTGCCATGCAGCGGCTGGGGACATGGCACATGCTGTCTATGCAGACAGCAGCGCCAAGTCTGGTGCCTGGAAGCGCCGGAGGCTGGGGGCACCACAGCAGCTTCCAGATTGATGGGCTTACCCCTGGTGAGACGCTCCGGAGTAACGGTCTGCAGTGTTTCCCGGTGCTTGGAGATGACATCATCTCTAAGCGCCCGCCCACAAGACACTGCACCCGGGTGCAGTGTAAACTGCGGTATAAATGGGGGGAGTCCCGAGTCTGACCCGGCCTGGAACCGTGTTCAAGTCCTGGGTCAGACCTGGAATTTTGGTGTAAAAGTGGTATTAGTGTCTCCCAGCCTGCACCCCCCCCCCTTCCCCTTCCCTCTGTGCTTCTCAGCTGGCTATCCCTTCCCTCTGTGCCTCTCAACCTGCTCCCTTTATCACTCTGTGCCTCTCAGCAGGCTACCTCTTCCCTCTGTGCCTCTTAGCCTGTCCTCCTTGCCACTGTGCCTCTTAGCCTGGCCCCCACCGCTCCTTTACTCTGTGCCTCTCAGCTGGCTACCCCAGCCCTCTGTGTCTCTCAGCCTGCCCCCACCAACTTCCCTCTGTGCCGCTCAGCCTGCCATCCTTCATTCTGTGCCTCTGAGCTTGACCCCCCTCTGCCCCACTCTGTGCCTCTCAGCTGGCTACCCCAGCCCTCTGTGCCTATCAGCCTGCCCCCCTTCCCTCTGTGCCTCAGCTGGCCTCCCTTCACTCTGTGCCTCTCAACCTGCCCCCCCTTACCTCCGTGCCTTTCAGCCTGCTACTCCCCTTTCACTCTCTCTCAGCCTATCAGCCTGCACCTCGATTTGTGTCTCTCATAATCCACCCTCTCCCCCCTCCTTTCACTGGAAGCCTCTCACCTACATGTGAGCCGGCGGACAGTGAGACCAGGAACAGCGGCAGTCAGTAATCAGACAGGGCAGTGAGAGTGAGAGGCTCGTCGGCGAGCAAAAATTCAAATGTAGCACCGGCCGCAGCCAATCAGAAGCTGCAGTCCGACAGCCAATCAGGAGCCGCTGCTCCCGATTCTCAGCCGCTACGAGTGCTCTGATTGGCTGGAGACCGGCGCTGCATTTTAAATGCCACCGTCGAGCCTGTCACACACTACAGCGCAGCGCTCCCTGCCCTGTCTGATACTAATACATTACAGACTGCCGCTGCTACTGGCCTCACATGTACTCTGCTGCCACCTGGGCACAGGACCAGAGCCGGCCCTAACTAATTTGATGGCCTAGGCAAGATTTTGGCTGGTGCCCCCTAGCACCGCCACTAGTTCTGCAGGAGATGTCTGGCATGAGTCAGCCGGCAGCTCTGCTAACGTCGGGCACCTTTTGTTTATGAAAATGCATTTTATTTGCATTACTTTGTGGCTAGGATGCACAAGCAGCTTCTGATGATTAAAATGATATGCAGCATGTCTATATTCTGTGTATGACTGCAGCTGTATCTACATACGAAATGCTACATTACAGTGATTTCCAGGAATACACTGAAATGTAGCATTTCGTATGCAGATACAGCCGCAGTCACACAGAACATAGGCATGCTGCAAATCATTTTAATCAGCAGAAGCTGCTTGTGCCCCTAAGCATACCTAATGCCCTAGGCATGTGCCTAGTTTGCCTATGCCTAAAGCCGGCTCTACCCAGGACAAAAGTCAGACAGTCGGCCCTGCGTGCGGGGGTCCCTGTGCGCAGGCCTATGAGTGATAGTATGGTGATTAGCATGCCCCTACCATTTCTTTATGCAGATTTTATTGAATTCTTCCTAGTAAGGATCCACCATTCTTTGCCCGTTAATCACATCCCAACCTCAGATTCATCTTGAATTGTTCTGACAAGGGCTCAGCAGGGCTGAGAATGGAGGTTCTTTCTTGACTGTAATTCTATAATTAATAATATTAATTCAAACATTATTTTTAATTTAAGGTGTTCTTTAACATGTTATACATAATAATTTTTATTTACTTTCTAACAGTCTCAAAAGATTTTTATTTTTTACATTGCAGTATTGATTTGATTGAAATAATATCTGTGACAGGATGGGCTTATCCCAGCAGCCAGTATAGATGGTCATTAGTCCTGAGATGGTAGGCACTGAGCACGGAGGTAACATAGACACAACCGTCCTGAGATACCTGAGTAGTGCTTTCTCTCTCTCCAAGCTTTGATAAATCTACCCCCCATATGCTTAATACATTTATACTGTGTAATATTGAAAGACCAAATTGTGTAGTGACTTCAGTGAGAAAATAGATGACAGAATGTAGTACACAAGAAGAATACAGTCGAGTTTATTTTAATAGTGCTAACAGTGGATTTTACTACCGATCTGTCAAATAAAAAAACAAGCACAAACTACATTATTTGTCATTGTTACATCTCATTAGGGATGGCCATCGGCCATCGATGATTCAAAATCATTGATGGGTATTGCTGATGTAGAATACTTTTGCCATCGATGGGGGAGAACCAGATGGTTTCCCTCCATCGATGGAAAGGTATAACCAAATACTTTTTTTTTTTTTTAGGTGTCGTCGGGACATGGAGCATAACTCTGCCCCCGCTAATTCCCACCCCTAGATTTTCATTGGTCTGCGGACCAGCAACCACCTTTCAGTGGTGGCCATCGAGTGGTGAAAACCATCAATGGTTCACCATAGATGGTTTGTGTACCATTGATGGTTATCGTTGATGGTATCATCGATGGCAACCATCGATGTACACCCTACCGATGGCCATCCCTAAACCACATTCATGTTTATATGTGATTAATTCTTCTTGTTTTTATTGCACCAACAGAGTGGAAAGGTTCCACAACACAGTTGTAGCCTGGGATTCCACATATTGTTTATGCCATATAATTGCTGCGGCACAGGATACAGCGTTGAGTTATGGTGTGCGACGGCCTGCTCTATGGTCTGCAGTACTTCATTATATAGCGGTAAGTCACTGGGAAGAGGATTGTTCTCTGAAGGATCATTGGAGAGATTAAAAAGTAATGGTGGCACATGGTAGATGACGTTATCACCAGAACATTGACAGATCTTCGTCTTGTAACATGCACCTTCTCCTGGACTGAACTTTGGCGAAATGTAATGGACTTTCCAGATGGTATCACCTAACAAACAAAGCACACAGTCAGGGGAGTTATGTCTACTGCTTGTGAACATTCATTGCATAGAGAGACCAAAAGACAGAAGTATTCCATATACAGGGCACCCTCGGACTTTATGACAATGAACTAGAAGTCAGATATCATTTAATATCTGACCACAAACGTTAAAATATAACTTTTATTTAATAATGTTCTAAAACTTTCTGCGAAAATATTGTGCAAGTGAAAAAAAAAGGAGATGTGATTATAACAATGTGAAATAAAAATTCAGCCACTGCAAATATCAATTCTTCACTCTCTCAAGTGTTATGTATCCATTTTTTGTTACAATATTCTGTTACTTAGTCTACTAATGGAAACAATTGTATCCATATAAGGTTGAACCGTGAGATAGCTAATTCCACTACCTAGTACTGAGCTGCGTTCTTAATTTGTTTCTTTCAATATTAACAGTGGGGGTAATTCCGAGTTGTTCGCTCGTTATTTTTTTCTCGCAACGGAGCGATTAGTCGCTAATGTGCATGCTCAATGTCCGCAGTGCGACTGCGCCAAGTAAATTTGCTATGCAGTTAGGAATTTTACTCACGGCATTGCAAGGTTTTTTCTTCGTTCTGGTGATTGTAATGTGATTGACAGGAAGTGGGTGTTTCTGGGCGGAAACTGGCCGTTTTATGGGAGTGTGTGAAAAAACGCTACCGTTTCTGGGAAAAACGCGGGAGTGGCTGGAGAAACGGAGGAGTGTCTGGGCGAACGCTGGGTGTGTTTGTGACGTCAAAGCAGGAACGACAAGCACTGAACTGATCGCACTGGCAGAGTCTCGAGCTACTCAGAAACTGCACAGAGAAGTCTTTTCGCATTATTGCGAATCTTTCGTTCGCATTTTTGATAAGCTAAGATTCACTCCCAGTAGGCGGCGGCTTAGCGTGTGCAAAGCTGCTAAAAGCAGCTTGCGAGCGAACAACTCGGAATGACCCCCAGTGTGCGCATCACTGTTGAGACAAATATCTTCTATAAATAGAGACACAATCATATGTTATCTTACATAGCTAACACATAACTAACATAAGTGTAATTGCTGTTTAATCGGTAAGGGTATACTTCGTAGTGCTTTATATTTGTCACACATTAAATGATGGTTGGCAATCAATCCCTATCTTAAATCTGCTGTTGTGCTAGTGATATTAATTGAGCCTGCTTATTAGCAGAGTAAGCTAAGATATGGATGCTGTCCCCAAAATATTAAATAACGATGCAACGCATCTCAGCTGCAGTGTGTCTGTCATTTTAAACTGTTTAGCCACTGTACTCATACTCCATGTTAAGAACGTGAGCTCTACATAGACTCATTGGGGTATATTTACTAAAATTCATATTTTTCAGAATGAGGTTAAAGATCTAACACGAATGACATCGAAAATGTAATGTTGCAACTTTTTGAATTAATTACGACTAATTTACAAAGTTGTCGTATTTTTCTTTTTCGTACTTACCCATGTCGATGTCATTCGTAGTTTTATAAGGTAGAATGCGGCCGATTTAGTGGTTTTGCGGCCGTGTTATGTGTTTTTTTTACGACTGCGTCACATTTTAGTCACGGCAGTGTTTCTCCGTTCCCGGCCGCGTTTTTTTCCTAAGTTTCGTTTTTGTCACTCGTCCGTGATTGGTTTGATTCGTGATGGAGGAGTGTCTGTGCACATTACTATAAAAACGCCCCAAACCGTCCGCACCTCGTGGGTTTAGCTAGTGGAGAGGTGAGAGGAAGGTGTGTTAGGAGTTGGTGAGTTTTGTGGAGTTTTTGGAGGATTTGTTGGTGATTTTTGTGATTGTTGAGTGCTGTACTGTGTGTGTAAGTAGTCTTGTCATACTTGTTGTGTAGTTATTTAAAAGTTTGTCTACTTTTTTGTCCTTGTTTTTTTTTTCCAAGTCTGTTGTCATTGTTTGTGAGTGAGTGTGTGTGTGTTGTGTGTGTGGTGTGTAGTGGTAGTGGAGGAGTGTGTTTTCTGTTTTTTTTTATCAGTGTTATTTGTAGTTTGTCCTGATTATGTCCCAGTCAGAGGTGAGTGTGGTGGAGGAGGTGAGTGTGGTGGAGGAGGTGAGTGTGGTGGAGGAGGTGAGTGTGGTGGAGGAGGTGAGTGAGGTGGAGGAGGTAAGTGAGGTGGAGGAGGTGAGTGAGAGGGAGGAGGTGAGTGAGGTGGAGGAGCTTAGTGAGAGGGAGGAGGTGAGTGAGGTGGAGGAGGTTAGTGAGGAGGAGGGGGTGGCTGCTGCTGCGGCCTCCAGTGATAGTGAGGGTGTTGTGGCTCCGCAGCCACGCACCACTACAAAGACTGGGCGCAATGTGAAATTCAGCTATTCTGAAAATATGGCTTTGGTGCGGGAGCTGATGAGGCATCATCGGCAGTTGTTTGGCCATGATGCTGCCAAGGTGTCCACACGTAGGAAGTCTGTTCTGTGGGGGAAGGTCATTGCGGCTGTGAATAGTGAGGGTGTGGTGAGGCGGACCGAGGACACGTGTCGCAAGCGCTTTTATGACATAAAGCGCTGTGTCAAAGCAAAGATGGCCAAGGAGGCCAAATCAGCCCGCCAAACCAAGGGTGGACACCCCTTCCGTGCATCTTATCGGGATTGGGAGGAGCCTGTGCGTTCACTTATTCCGCCAGAAGTGGTTGGTGCGACTCATGTCCGGGATTCTGACCGGCCAAGGCAGGATGGTGAGTTGTTTTTATTAATTTAAAAGTGTAAACATCTGTGTGTTGTCCTTTGTTGTTTGTAATTTCATCAAGCTAATTGTGATTGTCAGTTTGTTAATTGTTACAATGTGTTGGTGATGTCGTGCAGGCCTGGGCAACCTGTGGCTCTACAGGTGTTGGCAAACTACAAGTCCCATCATGCATTGCCTCAGTTTTGTTATTAGTGAATGCTACATCTGTTGCAGTGCATGCTGGTATGTGTAGTTTTACTACATCTTGAGAGCCCCAGGTTGTCCATGACTGATGTAATGTTACTATCAATAATTTTTTTATATTTTTTTTTGTTTTGTTTTTTAATCTGGTTGCCTTGGCCTTTTCCTTCCATTTGATATCAGTACTAAATCTTTCTAGGTGTATTTAAAAGAAGTGTGTTGAATATGTTGTTTGCATATTTTGAAAACAAATAGATTTCTTTGGATTTTTGTTTATTGTGTGTTGTTGTGGGTTGTCCTTTGTGGTTTTGTATTGTTTTTCTGGCCTTTTTTTTATTATTATAAACATTTTTGTGCAGATATTTGAGCCTAGTGTTGTATTTGTAGAATGAAAATTGGTACCTTAGCGTCAGAGCCGGATTAAGGGGGGGTTTCCGGGGGTAAGTACCCCGGGCCCCCCTGTCAGAAAAGGGCCCCCCGCCATGCGCCGGAGATCAGATCTCTAAATCGATCTGCTCCGCGGCACTGCACTTCCGTGCATTGTGCTCCCCTCCCCACTGACAGGTGACAGCGAACCCAGCCACCGGCGCAGCAGAGCTAAATGAGCTACGGCCAACCAATAGGATGAAGTAAAGCTGCAGCCTGCGGCTGTGTAGAGCGCTGTTCTCGCTCACAGCCGCCAGCCGCCCTGCACTCTCCCCGCCGCGGTCCGTCTGCTCTGCTCCCTCCGGCCTCAGTCAGCTGCCGCTCAGGGCTCCAGGCTCCCTCCTTCACACGCAGCGCTGCATATAGCTGTTGCCCTCGGTTATATACATTGCTGGCATAGGCCAGCAATGTATATACCGTACCACTGGTCACCAATGGTTATGCCTTTTTTTTTTTTAGCCAGTAATGTATACATTGCTGGCACAGGCCAGCAATGTATATATTCCTTCTGTCACCACTTGCCACCAATGATCAATAAAGCAGTAATATATACATTGCTGACACAGGCCAGCAATGTTTATATTACTGGCACCACTGGCCACCAATGATCAATACAGCAATAGTCAGCCGCTCACTGCCACCAGGCGCCCGCCGCTCACCGTTGCCAGCCGCTCACCCGCAAAAAATGGCGGTCAGAGGGACCTCACCGCACCAAAGGCCTCCTTACCACCGCCGCTGCCCATGGGTGCCTCCGCCGACCGCAGTCAGGTAATGTTCCCCTGCTGTCACCCTCTCTCCCTGTCGTTACTGTCCCTGTCCCTACTGTCACTCTCTCTCTCCCTGTCGTCACTCTCTCTCTCCCTGTCGTCACTCTCTCTCTCCCTGTCGTCACTCTCTCTCCCTGTCGTCACTCTCTCTCCCTGTCGTCACTCTCTCTCCCTGTCCCTGCTGTCACTCTGGCTTTCCCTGCTGTCACAATTTCAGCTCATTCAGTGTGCTACAATGTGAATTTCGGCTCATTCAGTGTGCTATAATGTGAATTTCAGCTCATTCAGTGTGCTATAATGTGAATTTCGGCTCTCACAGTGTGCTATAATGTGAATTTCGTCTCTCTCAGTGCTACAATGTGAATTTCGGCTCATTCAGTGTGCTATATTGTGGATTTTGGCTCATTCAGTGTGCTATAATGTGAATTTTGGCTCATTCAGTGTGCTATAATGTGAGTTTCGGCTCATTCAGTGTGCTACAATGTGAATTTCGGCTCATTCAGTGTGCTATAATGTGAATTTCGGCTCATTCAGTGTGCTATAATGTGAATTTCGGCTCTCAGTGTGCTATAATGTGAATTTCGGCTCTCTCAGTGCTACAATGTGAATTTCGGCTCATTCAGTGTGCTATATTGTGGATTTTGGCTCATTCAGTGTGCTATAATGTGAATTTTGGCTCATTCAGTGTGCTATAATGTGAGTTTCGGCTCATTCAGTGTGCTACAATGTGAATTTCGGCTCATTCAGTGTGCTACAATGTGAATTTCGGCTCATTCAGTGTGCTACAATGTGAATTTCGGCTCATTCAGTGTGCTACAATGTGAATTTCGGCTCATTCAGTGTGCTACAGGGTGAATTTCGTCTCATTCAGTGTGCTACAGGGTGAATTTCGGCTCATTCAGTGTGCTACAGGGTGAATTTCGGCTCATTCAGTGTGCTACAGGGTGAATTTTGGCTCATTCAGTGTGCTACAAGGTGAATTTCGGCTCATTCAGTGTGCTATAATGTGAAAGGGGCACCAGTACTATATTGTATAAAGGGTTTACTACATGGGACACGCCCCTATTGGATGACCACGCCCCCTCTTGGGTGACCACGCCCCCTTTTCTGGAGCGCGCCTTGACTTTTGCATACCCCCACTTCAAAATTTCCACTTCGACCACTGTATATATATATATATATATATAGTACTGTATATGCAAATATGTATGTATATATACACTATATATATATATATATATATGTATATACAGTATATATATATATATATATATATATATAATAGATAATTTATCCAAACTTCCCGATAATCCCCTACTTCAAATGATACAGCGTGTATAATATATATATACATATATATATATATAAATACTCTGTGCTCCGGCACTCTCGGCCTCCCCCATGGGGTGTACCTTGCTCCGGTGCCCTCCTCAGGGTAAACGACCCTTGTAAATGTACAAATAGAAAATAAGAGGCGGCACTCAGCAGACTTGTGATGCAAAATCAAAAAAGTGTAATAGGTACAGTCAACGTTTCGGGGACCACCTCCCCGTCTTCAGGACAAGTCTGAAGACGGGGAGGTGGTCCCCGAAACGTTGACTGTACCTATTACACTTTTTTGATTTTGCATCACAAGTCTGCTGAGTGCCGCCTCTTATTTTCTATTTGTATATACATATATATATATATATATATATATATATATATAAAATTTACACCTTAGGGCCCCCCTGTCTTAAGTACCCCGGGCCCCCCGATGCCTTAATCCAGCTCTGCTTAGCGTGCAATATTGTGGTTGTGTCAAGCTATGTGTTTTGTTTTTTAAACATTAGAATATTGTGCATTATTTGGCTTTGTGTATAGATTAATTTGTGAAATTGAATCTTATTTAAAGTATACACACCCAATGAAGTCAGCCCGAAAAGCTTAAGCATTGTTTAGTTTACTTATCATCAGGTTCCAGATGTTTACATCACAAGAAGGATTTACAGAAAACATTGTTAAATAAAAGTATGTCCATAAGGTAATTCTTCATATTTCTACAGTACGCCAGAGAAGCAGCACAGCCAGGCCACAGCCAACACTGCCAAGTGATGCAGATGGTGGGAATGCAGGTAAGAATTCACTGTAATCACATATTCAGCAAACACATAGAAGCACAAAATGTTAATGTTTATCTTATCACATAGGTTCTTCTTCTGCAAACCCCCCTCCACTAAGGCGCCCATCACAGGGCTCAGTGACTGTGCCTAGGAGGCCAACCAAGAGACGTCGTCTTGAGGCTGAATCTGCTGCTCCATCATCACTACCCCAACGGCGCATCTCCGCAGTGTTGTCCCTGCCACCACAAGCAATTTTGGCGAGTCCACAAAGCGAGGATCCACAATCACCTCAGCTGTCTGGTGAGTAAACATAAAAGTTAATTGTAACAAAAATTTTAAACAGTGTGGTCTATGAATTAACCTGGATAAGGCATAATGAATTGATAAACCACTAAGGGTGTAGTACGGGTGACCGGCGGTCTCCTGACCGCCGGTCACCTTACCGACGCCGGGATCCCGGCAGCATACCGACGCCGGGATCCCGGCGGGGAAGGGCGAGTGCAGCAAGCAACTTGCGGGCTCGCTACGCTCGCCACGCTCGCCACGCTGCGGGCTCGGTGGCGACCTGCGGTCGCCACGGGTTCTATTCCCACTCTATGGGTGTCGTGGACACCCACGAGTGGAAATAGTCCCTGTTGGTCGGCATGCCGACCATCGGGATAGTGAGCCGTCGGGCTCACGGAGGAGGTCATGTGACTGTCGGTCAGCCGACCGGCGGTCACATGACTACCACCCACCACTGATATGTGCAAGGTGATCAAGGCAGAAGCAAAACAGATCCTAACAGTAAAAATTCTGAACGTCCCTGCTTGGCTTGTGCCTTTATCACCTTGCACATATCACTGGTTTTTCAAATCCTTAGGTCTTCTCCAGGTTAATTCATCTGCACCACTGTTTGTGTACTGCCAAAATGTATTTATTTGTGTTAATTCTTATTCCAGGCAATAATCACAAACAACAAGCACATGGTATTTTTGACATTTTTGTGGTTACATTTTCAGATGTGATGTTGCCCATAGCAACCATTTAATATTCCAGAAATTTAAACAAGAAACAGCAACATAAATGTAATCTAGAATCCAATTGTTTGCCATGGACAACATCACCATTTCTAAACATAGGTCACCTTAAGACATTTACATGTTTTTTTTTTTTTTTTTAAATGTGTGCTTTATTTCTTTGGTGTAATTTGCCCACACAACACTGACTGCCTTGATCAATTTGTGAGTGTGTTCCTAAACACATTTAATGTATTGTGTGTGTTTAACAAAAGGAAGGTTCAGACACAATCTGTAAATGCATTAATTTAAAATGGAGACAGTTCTTCATGTTTGCACATTCATTATGGCTCAGAGTCCGACAATTCCCTAATTCGTTTTTCCAGTGAGTATGGTAAGTTAGAAGCCACATATGTCTATAAAAAGGTGAGATACCTAGGTAATTTTAGGCCACAATCTCTGTTTCAACATGAATATTATTAAGTAAGGCATGTTTACGTCAAGCAAAGAAATATTTAAAAAACTAAATAGTGGCTGTTATCAACCCCATACAGAACCACCCATCATGGACGAGGACACCCAGCAGGAAAGTGACCAGCAGCCTACCTACACACTACACCTGCAGCCCATCGATCCTACCCAGCCAACCACGCAGCAGGACATAACACAATCACCCCAAACATCCCATAGCCCCCAATTGAGGCCAACACCACCCCAGCAACAAATGGCCCCTGAGTTTTGGAGCAGTTGGGCCACACAACAGGCGCAACACTATGCCTGCCTGAACACCCACACCCAATACCTTGCCAGTCTGCCCCATCATCTTCCTCGCCTCAGTCGGAACTCAGGCAGACTGATAGTTCAGGTTGGCAGAATTGCCAATTCAATGGAGCAGATGAGGGCAGACAACAGTCAAATGCAAGCCAATTTACTCCGAATCATGGATGAACAACAGCGGCAGCAACAAGCCCTCATACAAATAATACAACACAACCAACTGGTGAACGAAAACCTCTTATTGCCAGCAACACTGCCACAAATACCCAACTGACTGCAAGCATACACAACCTCAGCCAAAGCATTAATGTGTTGGCATCCCAACAAATCAGCTCAAGCTCCGGAACTACAACACCAAGCCAGACCCCAGTTACCTCCCCTGTTAGACACTCCAGCAGAACACGGACCAACGAACCAGGTCAATCCTCTGCACCCAGCACACACAAAAAAAAAAATGAAGGATGCATCAAATGGTTGTTAAAAAATAAAGTTATTGGAATTGTTACACCAAAAATGCCTGTGTCCAAGCAAATCATTTTTAAACACGCAATATGTGTATGGTTTAATGTGCTAATGAGTGACAGTGTAAGTTATTCAAATTACAGTATAACTGTAAAGAACAGTATAAATAACAAACACTAACACAACACAAACAACATTCACACCTTCAATACATTTTATAAAAGTGGTTAGGCAAGGTTATTTCTAACTAAATAATACTTACCGTTAAAATAACGCAGAATCACTTCTTGCCTTACCTGCCTCCCTACATCTGTACTCACACTGTCACCAGATGTTTCTAACTCACCTACTTGCTGGCTGTTTTCTTCATCACCAACATATGGCAGATGTTGACTCAAACACAGATTATGAAGAAAACAGCAGGAGAACACAATCCTAGTCACCTTTGAGGGACTATACAACAAAAGCCCAGCAGACTTATCCAGACACCGAAACCTAGATTTCAGCACCCCAAAACATCTTTCTATCACATTCCGCGTAGACTTATGTGCATTATTATAATTGTGTTCAGCAAGAGAATCAGGTTGGGACAATGGAGTAAGGAGCCAAGAGTAGCAGCCATAACCACCATCACCTGAAATACAGATATAGCCAACATTAGGACATGTAGATTATGGTAAATCACATACAAAAATCAGGAGTTTGAAGTTACCACACATACACACAACACACTTGGAACATACCCAGCAGCCAGCCATCAGGCATTTGTCCGTCCTCAAACTTATCGAAGAGTGATGACTGACTGAGGATGAAGGAGTCATGGCAGCCGCCAGGGTAACCTGCAACCACACTCATAATTTTGAGATTTGCATCACAAACCACCTGGACATTAGTGGATTGGCGAAAATGTCCATTTGTGAAAACATATTGCCTGCCCCTAGGTGGTCTCAGCTCAACGTGTGTGCAATCTATGGCACCCAGCACATTGGGCATGCCAGCAAGCTCATAGAAAGCTACCCTGACTGCATGCCACTGCGACTCCTGGGTAGGGAAGCAGATAGAGGCATCTATGTGGGGTTCCAACACATCCAAAACCTGAGTGGACAGTACAAAATATAAGGTGAGTGTCATGATCTGTAATCAATATAATACTGTGTTATAAGACATAACAGAAGCAACACTTAGACATAGACGTGTATGTATGTTTCAACTCACCTGATTTAAATATTTTGAAAAGGTGGGCTGGGAGATACCAATTACATCGCCTGTCACAGCCTGGAAGCTCCCAGTAGCCATAAAGTGCAACATAGCCAGGAGTTTGTGCAGGCCTGAGACAGAGCGAGAGCGTGCTGTCTCAGGGTCTAGGTCCAGTTTGACAAGGTCATACAGACGGAAAATGTTGTTTCTATTTAGCCAAAACATCTGTATGACCCTATCATCGGACAATGCGTTCAAGTTTAAATGACCCCTAAAAAAACGAGGCCTGCGCAGTCTCTGCGGCACCTGTACAACCTGCTGACCATGTTGACTTACCTGGCCCTGATTTATTGTCGCCTCATGGAGCAGTCTCAGGTATCCCCCAGCAAACAATAAATCTGTACTACACACGGCAGCAGCCATTTCAGAGTGAGAGTTGGTCAAAATGTGCTTGGGGCCCTTTTAAAGGGCCAAAAATTCAGGTGTGACTAATGGATAATTGAATACACATGTAAACACGCTTATCAAAAGCAGGTCTACTTTTTTTTAAGGACTTTTTTACGATTTGTATTTTTTCACGGCCGCAAATGCATTTTCACGGTACAGATTACAAATACGAATGGTTAGTAAATGACCGTGAACCATACCTAAACAGCCGCGTTTGACCGAAGGTGTATTCAATCGTATTTTTTCCCTTGGACTCCCAAAAAAATACGAATGCCCTCATGACTGCCGTGATTTGAGTTTAGTAAATTCCCGAGATGACACTGAAGAAAAAACACCATCTCGGTCAAAATCGGGACCTTAGTAAATATACCCCATTGTGTTATATAGGCGCAGCCACAGCCGGGTACACACCCAGCGGTTTCACATTGATAGACGCTGACAGCAGCACGTGTGACTTGAGATGGCGGGCAGCGGCCGGTGGGTGTACTCTGAGACACACCGCAATCTTCACGAGCCCTGCTCTAGACTACGAAGCCTACCCTTACCGATTAAACAGCAATTACACTTATGGCCCTCATTCCGAGTTGTTCGCTCGCAAGCTGCTTTTAGCAGCTTTGCACACGCTAAGCCGCCGCCTACTGGGAGTGAATCTTAGCATAGTAGATTTGCGAATGAAAGATTAGCAGATTTGCGAATAGACAGTTCTTAGCAGTTTCTGAGTAGCTCGAGACTTACTCTGCCACTGCGATCAGTTCAGTCAGTTTCGTTCCTGGTTTGACGTCACAAACACACCCAGCGTTCACCCAGACACTCCCCCGTTTCTTCAGACACGCCCACGTTTTTCCCAGAAACGGCAGCGTTTTTTCGCACACACCCATAAAACGGCCAGTTTCCGCCCAGAAACACCCACTTCCTGGCAATCCCACTACGATCACCAGAACGAAGAAAAAACCTCGTAATGCCATGAGTAAAATACCTAACTTAATAGCAAATTTACTTGGCGCAGTCGCACTGCGAACATTGCGCATGCGCATTAGCGACTAATCGCTCCGTTGCGAAAAAATATAACGAGCGATCAACTCCGGAATGACCACCTATGTTATAAAGATTGTGAACTATATGTGCGGGTTTGGGGATATAATCCATGACCAGCGGATATGAATTAGATCATGTGATATTAGGACAATATATTACCAACTGTCCATAATTTGTACATATATTGAATATACCCCAATAACACAACACCGCCATATATACAAATACGTATATGCTGGTCTGGAAACATAATCTGTGACCAGCAGGTATAAATTGGGCTGTGTGGTATAAGGACAATATATTATCAAACTGTCCATATTATATTATATATATATTTTATTAAACACGCCTTAACAATATATTGCCACCACGTACGCATAAGTGGGGGGGATCATAAAGGTCCAATGACAAGGGATATTTGTTACATTTAATATATAATCTATTTGTTGAGTAAACCATCTAACTATAATACGTTGCAGTTCCCTATTCAATTATTTGTATTGTGTTACACTTATGCCTATATATAAACACAACTAGATGCATAATATTAAAACATATCTATAGAGAAGTATTTATTCTACCGGACTGAACGGCGTTATATAATAGAGAATATAGCTGAGGGAAATATCATTGTAGAACATTTGGTACTTATTCCCAGACTGGCTAATTCATAAGATGACTCCAGGAGACAGATATTTACTAGTGATGAGCGGGTTCGGTTCCTCGGAATCCGAACCCGCCCGAACTTCAGCTTTTTTTACACGGATCCGAGCGACTCGGATCTTCCCGCCTTGCTCGGTTAACCCGAGCGCGCCCGAACGTCATCATGACGCTGTCGGATTCTCGCGAGGCTCGGATTCTATCGCGAGACTCGGATTCTATATAAGGAGCCGCGCGTCGCCGCCATTTTACACGTGCATTGAGATTGATAGTGAGAGGACGTGGCTGGCGTCCTCTCCGTTTAGAGAAGAAATAGATAGGAGAGTGAGAGTGAGACAGTGACACTTCATTTACTGGAGCTTAGGAGGAGTACTCAGACAGAGAGTGCAGAATTTTGCTGATAGTATTAGTTAGTTATACTAGTGACTGACCAGTGACCACCAGTGCAGTTTTATATTATTTAATATAATCCGTTCTCTGCCTGAAAAAACGATACACAGTGACTCAGTCACATACCATATCTGTGCTCAGCCCAGTGTGCTGCTGCATCATCTATGTATAATATCTGACTGTGCTCACACAGCTTAATTGTGGGGGAGACTGGGGAGCAGTTAGGTTATAGCAGGAGCCAGGAGTACATATTAAAATTAAACAGTGCACACTTTTTTTCTGCAGGAGTGCCACTGCCAGTGTGACTGACCAGTGACCTGACCACCAGTATATAGCATACTATATTGTATTGTGAATGTCTGCCTGTAAAAGTTAAACACACGTCGTGTGACTTGTGTGGTGTTTTTTTATTCTATAAAATAAAAAAACTCATTCTGCTGACAGACAGTGTCCAGCAGGTCCGTCATTATATAATATATACCTGTCCGGCTGCAGTAGTGATATATATATATTTTTTATATCATTATTTATCATCCAGTCGCAGCAGACACAGTACGGTAGTTCACGGCTGTAGCTACCTCTGTGTCGGCACTCGGCAGTCCATCCATAATTGTATACCACCTACCCGTGGTTTTTTCTTTCTTTCTTCTTTATACATACTACATCTCATTATCATCCAGTCTATATTAGCAGCAGACACAGTACAGTACGGTAGTCCACGGCTGTAGCTACCTCTGTGTCGGCACTCGGCAGTCCGTCCATAATTGTATACCACCTACCCGTGGTTTTTTTTTATTTCTTCTTTATACATACTACATCTCATTATCAACCAGTCTATATTAGCAGCAGACACAGTACGGTAGTCCACGGCTGTAGCTACCTCTGTGTCGGCACTCGGCAGTCCATCCATAATTGTATACCACCTACCCGTGGTTTTTTTTCTTTCTTCTTTATACATACTACATCTCATTATCATCCAGTCTATATTAACAGCAGACACAGTACAGTACGGTAGTCCACGGCTGTAGCTACCTCTGTGTCGGCACTCGGCAGTCCATCCATAATTGTATACCACCTACCCGTGGTTTTTTTTTCTTTCTTCTTTATACATACATACTACATCTCTTTATCAACCAGTCTATATTAGCAGCAGACACAGTACGGTAGTCCACGGCTGTAGCTACCTCTGTGTCGGCACTCGGCAGTCCATCCATAATTGTATACCACATACCCGTGGTTTTTTTTTTCTTTCTTCTTTATACATACATACTACATCTCTTTATCAACCAGTCTATATTAGCAGCAGACACAGTACGGTAGACCACGGCTGTAGCTACCTCTGTGTCGGCACTCGGCAGTCCGTCCATAATTGTATACCACCTACCCGTGGTTTTTTTTTCTTTCTTCTTTATACATACATACTACATCTCTTTATCAACCAGTCTATATTAGCAGCAGACACAGTACGGTAGTCCACGGCTGTAGCTACCTCTGTGTCGGCACTCGGCAGTCCATCCATAATTGTATACCACCTACCCGTGGTTTTTTTTTCTTTCTTCTTTATACATACTACATCTCATTATCATCCAGTCTATATTAGCAGCAGACACAGTACAGTACGGTAGTCCACGGCTGTAGCTACCTCTGTGTCGGCACTCGGCAGTCCATCCATAATTGTATACCACCTACCCGTAGTTTTTTTTCCTTTCTTCTTTATACATACATACTACATCTCTTTATCAACCAGTCTATATTAGCAGCAGACACAGTACGGTAGTCCACGGCTGTAGCTACCTCTGTGTCGGCACTCGGCAGTCCGTCCATAATTGTATACCACCTACCCGTGGTTTTTTTTTCTTTCTTCTTTATACATACATACTACATCTCTTTATCAACCAGTCTATATTAGCAGCAGACACAGTACGGTAGTCCACGGCTGTAGCTACCTCTGTGTCGGCACTCGGCAGTCCATCCATAATTGTATACCACCTACCCGTGGTTTTTTTTTTCTTTCTTCTTTATACATACTACATCTCATTATCATCCAGTCTATATTAGCAGCAGACACAGTACAGTACGGTAGTCCACGGCTGTAGCTACCTCTGTGTCGGCACTCAGCAGTCCATCCATAATTGTATACTAGTATCCATCCATCTCCATTGTTTACCTGAGGTGCCTTTTAGTTGTGCCTATTAAAATATGGAGAACAAAAATGTTGAGGTTCCAAAATTAGGGAAAGATCAAGATCCACTTCCACCTCGTGCTGAAGCTGCTGCCACTAGTCATGGCCGAGACGATGAAATGCCAGCAACGTCGTCTGCCAAGGCCGATGCCCAATGGCATAGTACAGAGCATGTCAAATCCAAAACACCAAATATCAGTAAAAAAAGGACTCTAAAACCTAAAATAAAATTGTCGGAGGAGAAGCGTAAACTTGCCAATATGCCATTTACCACACGGAGTGGCAAGGAACGGCTGAGGCCCTGGCCTATGTTCATGGCTAGTGGTTCAGCTTCACATGAGGATGGAGGCACTCAGCCTCTCGCTAGAAAAATGAAAAGACTCAAGCTGGCAAAAGCAGTAGCACCGCAAAGTACTGTGCGTTCTTCGAAATCCAAAATCCACAAGGAGAGTCCAATTGTGTCGGTTGCGATGCCTGACCTTCCCAACACTGGACGTGAAGAGCATGCGCCTTCCACCATTTGCACGCCCCCTGCAAGTGCTGGAAGGAGCACCCGCAGTCCAGTTCCTGATAGTCAGATTGAAGATGTCAGTGTTGAAGTACACCAGGATGAGGAGGATATGGGTGTTGCTGGCGCTGGGGAGGAAATTGACCAGGAGGATTCTGATGGTGAGGTGGTTTGTTTAAGTCAGGCACCCGGGGAGACACCTGTTGTCCGTGGGAGGAATATGGCCGTTGACATGCCTGGTGAAAATACCAAAAAAATCAGCTCTTCGGTGTGGAAGTATTTCACCAGAAATGCGGACAACATTTGTCAAGCCGTGTGTTCCCTTTGTCAAGCTGTAATAAGTAGGGGTAAGGACGTTAACCACCTCGGAACATCCTCCCTTATACGTCACCTGCAGCGCATTCATAATAAGTCAGTGACAAGATCAAAAACTTTGGCCGACAGCGGAAGCAGTCCACTGACCAGTAAATCCCTTCCTCTTGTAACCAAGCTCACGCAAACCACCCCACCAACTCCCTCAGAGTCAATTTCCTCCTTCCCCAGGAATGCCAATAGTCCTGCAGGCCATGTCACTGGCAATTCTGACGAGTCCTCTCCTGCCTGGGATTCCTCCGATGCATCCTTGCGTGTAACGCCTACTGCTGCTGGCGCTGCTGTTGTTGCTGCTGGGAGTAGATGGTCATCCCAGAGGGGAAGTCGTAAGCCCACTTGTACTACTTCCAGTAAGCAATTGACTGTCCAACAGTCCTTTGCGAGGAAGATGAAATATCACAGCAGTCATCCTGCTGCAAAGCGGATAACTGAGGCCTTGACAACTATGTTGGTGTTAGACGTGCGTCCGGTATCCGCCGTTAGTTCACAGGGAACTAGACAATTTATTGAGGCAGTGTGCCCCCGTTACCAAATACCATCTAGGTTCCACTTCTCTAGGCAGGCGATACCGAGAATGTACACGGACGTCAGAAAAAGACTCACCAGTGTCCTAAAAAATGCAGTTGTACCCAATGTCCACTTAACCACGGACATGTGGACAAGTGGAGCAGGGCAGGGTCAGGACTATATGACTGTGACAGCCCACTGGGTAGATGTATGGACTCCCGCCGCAAGAACAGCAGCGGCGGCACCAGTAGCAGCATCTCGCAAACGCCAACTATTTCCTATGCAGGCTACGCTTTGTATCACCGCTTTCCAGAATACGCACACAGCTGAAAACCTCTTACGGCAACTGAGGAAGATCATCGCGGAATGGCTTACCCCAATTGGACTCTCCTGTGGATTTGTGGCATCGGACAACGCCAGCAATATTGTGTGTGCATTAAATATGGGCAAATTCCAGCACGTCCCATGTTTTGCACATACCTTGAATTTGGTGGTGCAGAATTTTTTAAAAAATGACAGGGGCGTGCAAGAGATGCTGTCGGTGGCCAGAAGAATTGCGGGACACTTTCGGCGTACAGGCACCACGTACAGAAGACTGGAGCACCACCAAAAACTACTGAACCTGCCCTGCCATCATCTGAAGCAAGAAGTGGTAACGAGGTGGAATTCAACCCTCTATATGCTTCAGAGGTTGGAGGAGCAGCAAAAGGCCATTCAAGCCTATACAATTGAGCACGATATAGGAGGTGGAATGCACCTGTCTCAAGTGCAGTGGAGAATGATTTCAACGTTGTGCAAGGTTCTGATGCCCTTTGAACTTGCCACACGTGAAGTCAGTTCAGACACTGCCAGCCTGAGTCAGGTCATTCCCCTCATCAGGCTTTTGCAGAAGAAGCTGGAGACATTGAAGGAGGAGCTAACACGGAGCGATTCCGCTAGGCATGTGGGACTTGTGGATGGAGCCCTTAATTCGCTTAACAAGGATTCACGGGTGGTCAATCTGTTGAAATCAGAGCACTACATTTTGGCCACCGTGCTCGATCCTAGATTTAAAACCTACCTTGGATCTCTCTTTCCGGCAGACACAAGTCTGCTGGGGTTGAAAGACCTGCTGGGGAGAAAATTGTCAAGTCAAGCGGAACGCGACCTGTCAACATCTCCTCCTTCACATTCTCCCGCAACTGGGGGTGCGAGGAAAAGGCTCAGAATTCCGAGCCCACCCGCTGGCGGTGATGCAGGGCAGTCTGGAGCGACTGCTGATGCTGACATCTGGTCCGGACTGAAGGACCTGACAACGATTACGGACATGTCGTCTACTGTCACTGCATATGATTCTCTCAACATTGAAAGAATGGTGGAGGATTATATGAGTGACCGCATCCAAGTAGGCACGTCACACAGTCCGTACTTATACTGGCAGGAAAAAGAGGCAATTTGGAGGCCCTTGCACAAACTGGCTTTATTCTACCTAAGTTGCCCTCCCACAAGTGTGTACTCCGAAAGAGTGTTTAGTGCCGCCGCTCACCTTGTCAGCAATTGGCGTACGAGGTTGCATCCAGAAAATGTGGAGAAGATGATGTTCATTAAAATGAATTATAATCAATTCCTCCGCGGAGACATTGACCAGCAGCAATTGCCTCCACAAAGTACACAGGGAGCTGAGATGGTGGATTCCAGTGGGGACGAATTGATAATCTGTGAGGAGGGGGATGTACACGGTGATATATCGGAGGATGATGATGAGGTGGACATCTTGCCTCTGTAGAGCCAGTTTGTGCAAGGACAGATTAATTGCTTCTTTTTTGGGAAGGGTCCAAACCAACCCGTCATATCAGTCACAGTCGTGTGGCAGACCCTGTCACTGAAATGATGGGTTGGTTAAAGTGTGCATGTCCTGTTTATACAACATAAGGGTGGGTGGGAGGGCCCAAGGACAATTCCATCTTGCACCTCTTTTTTCTTTTATTTTTCTTTGCGTCATGTGCTGTTTGGGGAGGGTTTTTTGGAAGGGCCATCCTGCGTGACACTGCAGTGCCACTCCTAGATGGGCCCGGTGTTTGTGTCGGCCACTAGGGTCGCTTATCTTACTCACACAGTCAGCTACCTCATTGCGCCTCTTTTTTTCTTTGCGTCATGTGCTGTTTGGGGAGGGTTTTTTGGAAGGGACATCCTGCGTGACACTGCAGTGCCACTCCTAGATGGGCCCGGTGTTTGTGTCGGCCACTAGGGTCGCTTATCTTACTCACACAGTCAGCTACCTCATTGCGCCTCTTTTTTTCTTTGCGTCATGTGCTGTTTGGGGAGGGTTTTTTGGAAGGGACATCCTGCGTGACACTGCAGTGCCACTCCTAGATGGGCCCGGTGTTTGTGTCGGCCACTAGGGTCGCTTATCTTACTCACACAGTCAGCTACCTCATTGCGCCTCTTTTTTTCTTTGCGTCATGTGCTGTTTGGGGAGGGTTTTTTGGAAGGGACATCCTGCGTGACACTGCAGTGCCACTCCTAGATGGGCCCGGTGTTTGTGTCGGCCACTAGGGTCACTTATCTTACTCACACAGTCAGCTACCTCATTGCGCCTCTTTTTTTCTTTGCGTCATGTGCTGTTTGGGGAGGGTTTTTTGGAAGGGCCATCCTGCGTGACACTGCAGTGCCACTCCTAGATGGGCCCGGTGTTTGTGTCGGCCACTAGGGTCGCTTATCTTACTCACACAGTCAGCTACCTCATTGCGCCTCTTTTTTTCTTTGCGTCATGTGCTGTTTGGGGAGGGTTTTTTGGAAGGGCCATCCTGCGTGACACTGCAGTGCCACTCCTAGATGGGCCCGGTGTTTGTGTCGGCCACTAGGGTCGCTTATCTTACTCACACAGTCAGCTACCTCATTGCGCCTCTTTTTTTCTTTGCGTCATGTGCTGTTTGGGGAGGGTTTTTTGGAAGGGACATCCTGCGTGACACTGCAGTGCCACTCCTAGATGGGCCCGGTGTTTGTGTCGGCCACTAGGGTCGCTTATCTTACTCACACTGCGACCTCGGTGCAAATTTTAGGACTAAAAATAATATTGTGAGGTGTGAGGTATTCAGAATAGACTGAAAATGAGTGTAAATTATGGTTTTTGAGGTTAATAATACTTTGGGATCAAAATGACCCCCAAATTCTATGATTTAAGCTGTTTTTTAGGGTTTTTTGAAAAAAACACCCGAATCCAAAACACACCCGAATCCGACAAAAAAAATTCGGTGAGGTTTTGCCAAAACGCGGTCGAACCCAAAACACGGCCGCGGAACCGAACCCAAAACCAAAACACAAAACCCGAAAAATTTCCGGCGCTCATCTCTAATATTTACGTCTACCTGAGAAGTAGAAATACACATATTAAGATAACATATGATTTTGTCTCTATTTATAGAAGATATTTGTCTCAACAGTGATGCGCACACTGTTAATATTGAAAGAAACAAATTAAGAACGCAGCTCAGTACTAGGTAGTGGAATTAGCTATCTCACGGTTCAACCTTATGTGGATACAATTGTTTCCATTTGGAGACTAAGTAACAGAATATTGTAACAAATATGGATACATAATACTTGAGAGAGTGAAGAATTGATATTTGCAGTGGCTGAATTTTTATTTTACATTGTTATAATCACATCTCTTTTTTTTCACTTGCACAATATTTTCGCAGAAAGTTTTAGAACATTATTAAATAAAAGTTATAGTTTAATGTTTGTGGTCAGATATTAAAAATTATATCTGACTTCTAGTTCATTGTCATAAAGTCCGAGTGTGCCTTGTATATGGAATACTTCCGTCTTTTGGTCTCTCTATGTACATAATTTATTCCTAGGAGCACCTTATTATTATTATTATTACCAGTTATTTTTATAGCGCACACATATTCCGCAGCGCTGTACAGAGAATATTTGCCCATTCACATCAGTCCCTGCCCCAGTGGAGCTTACACTCTATATTCCCCATCACTTGTACACGCTCACACATTCACGCTAGGGTTAATTTTGTTGGGAGCCAATTAACCTACCAGTATATTTTTGGAATGTGGGAGGAAACCGGAGTACCCGGAGGAAACCCACGCAAGTACGGGAAGAATATACAAACTCCACACAGTTAGGGCCATGGTGGGAATTGAACCCATGACCTCAGTGCTGTGAGGCAGTAATGCTAACCATTACACCATCCGTACTGCCACCTTCCCAATTAATAAAATTGATAGATTAACAGCAAGATTTAATTCTATGGGAAAGGATTGAATGTGACTTATTGTAAGAATAATGATACAATAAATATGTGTCTGTGCGACCTTTTCTTCCTTTTCGAACATTCATTGCATTAAAAATGGTATATTTATACAGGGGCACCAGAGTGTTTTGTTGTTGGGGGGTTGCGCTTATCGCCGGATCCCCGCGGTGACTTTTCCTTTAAAACGTCTGCCTCCACACATCAAGTTGTAGCCATATCTAGATTTGCATTTATCGTAGACGGCATCCCATTACACCTAAAGAGGTGAAACAGGGTGGTCTAACATACTGTAAGTGGAGTACAGTAAATTCATGACATAATTAGCCGAGTAGGCATATCTCTTGGAGAAATTCTATTTGAAATTTGGCCAGTCAAGGATAACCAGAGTCACATGTAGGTTTTATGAGGGTACCTACTGGACATGACTCTTTTCTAGAGTGCCCCACTTCACAATATAATTTCCTTACTTTGTTGTGTATATTATGTATATGTTATATCTATTCTGGGTGCCCCACACCAAACATTAAATAAATGTAATACAATTATTGTATTAATACATATATATATATATTCTCCCACAACATTTAATTTAATAATTTTATCATACAAACATGGGGGGTAATTCTGAGTTGATCGCAGCAGGATTTTTTTTTAGCAGTTGGGCAAAACCATGTGCAGTGCAGGGGAGGCAGATATAACATGTGCAGAGAGAGTTAGATTTGGGTGTGGTGTGTTCAATCTGCAATCTAAATTGCAGTGTAAAAATAAAGCAGCCAGTATTACCCTGCACAGAAACAAAATAACCCACCCAAATCTAACTCTCTCTGCACATGTTATATCTGCCCCCCCTGCAGTGCACATGGGCCCTCATTCCGAGTTGTTCGCTCGGTAAAAATCTTCGCATCGCAGCGATTTTCCGCTTAATGCGCATGCGCAATGTCCGCACTGCGACTGCGCCAAGTAAATTTGCTATGTAGTTAGGAATTTTACTCACGGCTTTTTCATCGTTCTGGCGATCGTAATGTGATTGACAGGAAATGGGTGTTACTGGGCGGAAACAGGCCGTTTTATGGGCGTGTGGGAAAAAACGCTACCGTTTCCGGAAAAAACGCAGGAGTGGCCGGAGAAACGGAGGAGTGTCTGGGCGAACGCTGGGTGTGTTTGTGACGTCAAACCAGGAACGACAAGCAGTGAACTGATCGCAGATGCCGAGTAAGTCTGGAGCTACTCAGAAACTGCTACGAGGTGTGTAATCGCAATATTGCGAATACATCGTTCGCAATTTTAAGATGCTAAGATTCACTCCCAGTAGGCGGCGGCTTAGCATGAGCAAATCTGCTAAAATCCGCTTGCGAGCGAACAACTCGGAATGAGGGCCATGGTTTTGCCCAACTGCTAAAAAAAATCCTGCTGCGATCAACTTGGAATTACCCCCATGGTGTAGTGAATTAGTCCCCTCTTCTCATATCTCTTGGGGGTACTGCGAAAGTTCTTGAGTATGACAATCATCAGCACTATTACAGTAACTGGAGACCTCTGACTGACCATTTGCATAGTGACCTATTTACTGTAGATCATTTGTCACGTCACAGCTGCATGAAAGAAGACCCCATTTAATTTTACAGGACCTTTCATTACATTTTATTGGTAAAATGTAATTTATGCATTTATTAATAACTGTCAAGGTACTTTTCTCTATTGCATATGTAGTATATTATTATATTACTATGTTGTGTACAAATAGGGTAATGTAAGGTTGGAATTTACTGCCAACACTGCTAAGCCATACAATATCTCTACACTGTCATTAGGTATTAGTATACACACGTTTACACCTGACAAAGTATGCCTGGTGCAAATTCTATGGTTATGAGTTGAAAGCATATTTGCGTGTGAACAAACATACACATACTGTACTGCAGTGATTTTCAACCTTTTTTTTACTCGCGGCACACCAAACAATATTTTAAAATTGCCAAGGCACACCATCAGTAACCCACAGAAAAAAACAAAAAACACACATTGGCCCTCATAGTAAAAAAAAATCCAAACATACATTTGCCTACACAGAAAAAACAATCACATTGCCACCCCACATAAATCATATTGCTCCCTACATAAATCCTATTGCTCCCCACAAGAATTAGTCACACTGCTCCCCCATAAATCCTTATTCTCCCCACATAAATCCTATTGTTCCCCACAGGAGAAAAAAAAACCCTACTGGTCAGCTGTCCTCCTCCATGTCCCTCAGTGGCGGGGATTGTTCATAGTGGATTGCTGCGAATACTGAGCAGTGGGCGGTCGGGCAGGTGTGGATGTGGGTGGGCAAGGAAAGCGGTGTATGCAGGCAGGAACTGGAAGATGTGTGTGCAGGTGGGTGGGCTGGCTGTGTGGTGAGAAGCGGTGGCCATGAACTATGAAATCACACCGTCCTGTCTTCAAGGCATACGTCACGGCCAGAGCACGACTGATCCTTTAAGAAGAGCCCGGGTCAACAGTTAACTCTGAAGGTGCCGGAATCTGCTCTGGCTCCGCGGCACACCTTGCAACTGGTCGCGGCACACTAGTGTGCCACGGCACACTGGTTGAAAAAGCCTGCTGTACTGTATAAGCATGATTTCTGCAGCGGGGTACACTGGGTTGATCCGAGGCACCAACAGGCTAAAAGCTTTGACTGTTCCCAGGATGCTTAGCGCCGCCTCCTCTATATCTCCCCCTCCAGGCACTGGAGCTCAGTTTGTAAGTTGGTGCCAGCAGTGCAGGCAGCTAAAAGGGAGGGTTGCGCTGGGCAGCCCTGAAAAGAGCTTTTCAGAAGACTTCAAGGGCCGCAGCATAGGCACTTACAAGTGCTATATGTCATTCTGACATATCATGCTGCGGCTCCCTCACCTCCCCCGGCGGCGCTGTATACTCCAGAGCCCTGGTTGCTGGGTACTTACAGCGAAGGGCTCTGGTTTCCACTAGCGCACACACACTTGCCGCTGCTCTCCGGGATTGCGTGGCTGCATCAAGAGAGAAGCTAAGAGGGTCCCCCAGGTGGGACCCGCTGCAAATCGCGATCCGACGCGGTCTTTAGGAGACGGACCACGCGTGCTGGCGTGGACACTGTGGCCGTACAGGAACCCCACTAGACCACCAGGGCAAAGGCACAGGTGGGATTACCTCATAATCCATTTTGCTAAGGCCCGCAGTACCCGGTGGTGAAGTCCAGCAAGGAGATAAGGCTTTGACCTGTAGCCCCTCCCTCAGCCCCAAGCGCCATTTACTGCTGATGTTTCCACCCTGGAGCTGCATCTCTCTGTCTCCCTCACTCCCTGTCAGTGTTTGGGCGCCATTACGCATGCTGAGATGACTTTGGCACTGCTGGCTGTAAAGCCGCCTGCATCATCAGCGCTGAGCATTTACAGGACACTTAAGTATTCTAGACAGTGTTAGTTATGAACAAGTGCATACATTCAGAGCTATTTAGTACAAGTACCTTGGGATATACGTCCAGTCTTTACTGTGAATTGTTATATCTATATACATATATAGCATTACTTTGTAGTGCAGTTACTTAGTATTGCTAGTCCAGTGCAGTTTTATTGTTGTTTGCGATAATTTCTGCATTGTACATGTGACTGTGTGTGTGCCAGTAGCTGCTGTGTGATTTCCATTCTGTGTATCTCACATATACTGCTATCCCTATATTCTGTACCCAGAAGGGGGTTTAAGTACATCAGGGTTCTCATGTAATATAGTGTTTCACAGCATATACTCTTGTGGTATTTTTCTCTGTGTATTACAGTCACCATATACCTCTTAAATCCTCCGTGTGTGCTTGGCTTGCAGTCATACTATACAGGGGGATTTCTGCCAGGTACTTTGTCTGCTTATATTGTACTATTTTGCCCTACAGTTAAGCTTTCATATAATGTCAGCTACACATGGTGATAATTCTATGGCTGATCCTGCAACATGCAGTGCTACTGCCATGGATGTCTCTGAGGAAAATATTGCAGCTGAGGGTTCAGGTACTGGGGGTTTTATACCCCTCAGTCAGTCTACAGCAATGGGGGCGAATCATGACCTGCTGTGGGCTAAATTTTCTAATTTACTGACTATGCTGGTAACTAGACTTGTGCCCCCTATAGGACCTCCTGTGCCATTACAGCCACATATTGTCCTTGCAGTTAATCCGCAGATACTCTGTCCTCTCAGTTACAGCAATTAAATCAGTCTTTGGCTAAGCAACATCCTAACCCTCGCCCGCCTTAGACCAAGGGGTCATCTAAGCGAGCTATTACTTCCTCACAATCCACACATTTCAAATACTTCATCTGATGAAGATGGCGCATATACTGACCCCTCAGACACTGGTACAGATGCTTCTGATGGGGAATCTATGACACAAGTGGATGTTCCTGACCTCTCGGAGGCTATCAGGCTGATTCTTTAAATTGATGATGACGAAGAACCTCCAGCTACCTCTAGGAAACCAGATAAGTTCAAGTGTAAGAAGGTTTAATAAATTAGTTTTGCCCCACTCTGACCACCTAGTTGACATACGTCAGGAAAGAAATTCTCCCTGTCTAAAAAGATACTAGCTCGTTATCCCCTCGCTGCAGAGTTAAGTAAAAATAGGGAAACACCGCTGCCGGTGGACTCACAAGTCGCGCGTCTGGTGGGGTCCTCTGCTCTGCCTGTCACTACCGTCACCTCTCTGAAGGAACTGATGGATAAGCGTGTGGAGGGTTGCTTGAAGTCTATTTACACTCTTGCTGGAGATGTGCACAGGCCTACTATTGTGGCCTCTTGGGCTGCTAAAGCTATTGAGGCAGGGTTCAGGAAGTCTAAGCGGAACTACAGTCTAAATTTCCTGATAATACTAGACAGTGTCTTTCATACATTATTACAGCCTCTCATATTCAGGAGGCGAAATCTGATGCAGGTATCCTGGCGGCCAAAGTGTCTACTACGTCTATTCTGGCTCACTGGATCCTCTGGTTGCGGTCCTGGTCTGCAGATCTAGACTCTAAAAAGACCTTGGAGGTGATCCCTTTTAAGGGAAAAATACTTTTTGGGGAAGACCTCAATAATATTGTTGCTGACTTAGCATCGGCTAAGACTGCATGTCTACCTAGTACTACACCTTCAGTCCCGATGGTTAAGAGTACTTCCTTTTTGTTCTTTTTGACCTCCAGGTAAGGCAAAGGGTCAGGCGTACCCAAAATAGCCTTGCACTTCCAAACCCACTAAGCCCAAACCTCAACGTGCCTGGGCGGCCCGTCAGCCTGCTTCCAAAACAGACAAGCATGACGGGGCGGGCCTCCCTCTGGGGGATCCCAGGGTGGGAGGCTGACTTCTACGGTTTGCTCAAGTATGGTCACAGACCACTTTGGACGCCTGGGTAAGGGAAGTCGTCGCTCACAGATACGCCATCTTTTTCAAGAAACGTCCCCCTCGCCAGTTTTGCTTGACAGACGTCCCTACGGATCCAGTGAAAGCAAAAACTCTCCATCTGCTGGTGCAATCCCTCCTGGACACAGAAGTGATAATGCCGGTGCCTCTGGCTCAGAGGCAGGGGGTACTATTCAACGCTGTTCCTAGTTCCCAAGCTGAATGGTTCTTCCTGGCCCATTCTCAACCTCAAGTCTTTAAACAAGTTTGTGAAAGTTTCCAAATTCCGTATGGAAACTCTTCGCTCTATTGTTCTGGATTTGGAGCCGAAGGACTATATGGTATCCCTGGACATACAGGATGCTTACCTGCATATGCCTATTGCAGTGTCGCATCAGTAATACCTGCGGTTTGCTATTGCAACCTCCATTTTCAATTCCAGGCCTTACCTTTTGGTCTGACCATGGCTCCAAGAATTTTCACCAAGGTCATAGCGGTCATGATGGCTCTACTCCGCCGTCAGAGTATCAGGATCCTGGAGAATGTCCTGAAACTTGCTTCCTCTCTCACCCACGTGTGTCGATACACTTGGTGATGCAAGTACTAGGCCTCATGGTATCGAATTTCGACATGGTGGAATATGCACAATTTCATTCCCGCCCTCTGCAGAAGTTGATACTCTCCTAGTGGGACGGCCTGCCTCACCGGATCAGGACTCACATGGTCTCCTTGACTCCGGAGGTCTGCCTGTTACTGAGCTGGGGGCTACAGGATCAGCAATTGAGCAGGGGTCGTCCCTTCTGGATCGCCAACTGGGTCCTTCTGACGACTGATGCCAGTCTGCGCGGCTGGGGCACGGTGTTGGAGCAACATTCTCTTCAGGGTCGGTGGACCAGGGAGGAATCTCTTCTCCCGATAAACATTCTAGAATTGCGGGCAGTGTTCAATGCGTCACTGGCCCTGCCTCTGGTGCAGAACAGGCCTGTTCAAGTTCAGATAGGCCTGATGAGGAGGCCAAATTGGGATATGGAGGTAAGTGTCCTTGATATCCAGGGACACTAGGAATTCCTGTTGTTCCAGGCCTGCGATCACTGTTCTCAAAGATTCCATCTTGAATTTGAAAACCTTCAGGTAAAGATTCAAGGACTTCAGATTCAGAATGGGTCTCACAGACCCATCTGGTTTTGGCACTACTAACAGACTGGAGTAGTAACCCTGTCCTCGTTGTAGGGGTACTGGAACAATGACCTGGTACTGGACCAACTTGTTTATGGCCAGTGGTTGCGTACCACGCATATTTTCCATAGCTGGTAAAGCTGATTTGAAAAATCATTGGGGAGGAGCACCGTTGAACTCCAGCTTGTAACCCTGAGAGATAAGGTCCCTTACACAAGCATCATGGCAGAAACTGTCTCAGATGTGGATGTAGTACTGTAATCGAGCTCCCACCATGAGTCCCCTCGGGGTGGGTGGGCTCCGTCATGCTGAAGTCTCAGCGGAAGCAGAACTGGTGCTCTGGTCCTGAGATCCGGCCACGGCTGGTTTCTTAGGCTAATCTCTGGAGCCTCTAGCAGCTTTAGAGGACCCCCTGGCCCTAGATCAAAATTTGGAGGGCCAAAAGGATTGAGGAGACGGTCCCGGGTAGGTACGTCTAGTAGGCGGAGCCCCCGAAGGGAGAAACGTGGATTTCGCAGCAGTAGCTTTGGAAATTTATGCGTCCAATTCACCTCCAAATAGCCATTCACCTGTGAATAGGGAAGCCAATCCCGGGTATCGGGATTGAAAAATGGTCAATCCCGGGATTTTAAGTATGTGGCCGTCCCCTCGCCCCGCACACATAACTCACTATATACCAATGGTGGGTGGGTGGGGAACATCCCCCGCTCTCTCCTAGCGGCTCCCAGCAGTATGTGACGGCGCAGCATGAGAGGTCTCTGGCCATTTTTGGCCCTAAATCCTGGGATCCCACCGATCCTGATCCCGGGATTGACCACGACACCTGTGAAGGGAAGAGATTCCACATTACGTTTGGAGTCCGCATCAGCAATCCACTGACGCAACCATATGGCTCTGCGCACAGACACAGCCATAGCCGTGGTCCTAGCATTAATTTCTCTTACGTCCTAGAGGATGCTGGGGTCCACATTAGTACCATGGGGTATAGACGGGTCCACTAGGATCCACTGGCCCTTTAAGAGTTTAACAGTGTGGGCTGGCTTCTCCCTCTATGCCTCTCCTACCAGACTCAGTTTAGAAAATGTGCCCGGAGGAGCCAGTCACAGCTAGGGGAGCTCCATAGGAGTTTTTCTAGTTTTATTATTTTTCTAAGAATAGGCACAGGGAGACTGCTGGCAACAGCCTCCCTGCTTTGTGGGACTTAGGGGGGGAGTAGTGTCCAACCCTGAGAGGTTAATGGCCACTTTCTCCGCTGACAGGACACTGAGCTCCTGAAGGTGATGATCGTTAGCCGCCCCAGGCGACCACTCACTCCCGCAGCATGCCACCACCCCCTAACAGAGCCAGAATATTCCGGTGGCGAGTGAGTCACCAGCCCCCACAGCAAGCGGGGAGATGGTGTGAAGATGGTGGCAACAGGGTGGGAGCGCAGTACTAACTGCACTCCGGAGGCTCAGCGGTACACAGTGCGGTGCTATAAATCACCAAGGCTGTCAGGGACCTCGGTAACGCTGCCAGCACATTTCCTCAGGCCAGTATAAAAAAGTTGAAGAGCGGGTAGCAGCGCCATGTTCAGTGGCGGAGCTTCTCCTCAGAGTGGACCCAGCAGCGTTCAGCGCCATTTTCCTGCCTGCAGATCTAGTATAGAGACGCTGACAGGGAGAGCTGTCCCTCCAAGCAACTCCAGCTATCCTGTGGGGTACCAGGGGGTTGTAGTAGTGGGGGGAAGACTGTAAAATTGCTGTGTAGTCTATTAAGGTACACAGTCAGCGACAGGTAGTTGTATATTTTTACCTTTGGAAGCTCTGTGTGTGGGCTGGCTCCAAGCTAAGTGTTTCTCTGGCATTCTTGGGGGGAAACTGTGTCTGACATTTTCCTGTGTGTGGGTATTTGTTTCTCACATAGCCATGTCTAGGGACTCTGGGGCCATTCCGAGTTGATCGCTCGCTAGCAGTTTTTAGCAGCTGTGCAAACGCATAGTCACCGCCCATGGGGGAGTGTATTTTCGCTTTGCAGGAATGCGAACGCCTGTGTAGCAGTGCGCCTGCAAACACATTTTGTGCAATATAAGACCAGCCCTGTAGTTACTTATCCTGTGCGATGATTGCTGCAACGAGTGACACGGTAATGATGTCAGATACCCGCCCAGCAAACGCCCGGCTACACCTGTTTTTCCAGACACTCCCAGAAAAGGGTCAGTTGACACTCAGAAACTCCCACTTCCTGTCAATCTTCTTGCGACCGCCAGTGCGACTGAAAGCGTCACTAGAACCTGTGCAAAACCACGATGCTCGTTGTACCCGTACGTCGCACGTGCGCATTGCGGTGCATACGCATGTGCAGATTTGCCAAGTTTTCAACTGATCGCTGCACTGCGAAAAACGGCAGTGAGCGATCAACTCAGAATGACCCCCACAGTATCTCATGCTGCAGAGGACATTTCCTCTCAGGAGGAATCCATTCCATGTACACAGGAATGTAATGTTTTGTCTCAGATCCCTATTACTGAGCCTGAGTGGTTGACCTCTATTAAGGGAATGATCTGTCAGATCTCTACTAGAGTTGCTCATACTGAGACTGAAACTCAGGTATTAAGGAAGTCTGTGGCAGTTTGGTCAGGTTCTGTCCCTATTCCTTCAAAATCCCCTGGCATATACCCACAAAAACGTGCACTTGCCCAGATTATGCAGGATGACACGGATACCGACTCTGACACGGCTGACGGTGTTGGGGATGTGCTGTGGGGGGTGGTATCCCTGGCTAAGGGGGTGCAGCTCATGATTGAGGCTATTAGAGGTGTGTTAAACATTTCCGACACAAAACCTGTGCAGATTGAGGAGGCTAACTTCACGGATAATAAGAAAGCCTTGCTAACCTTCCCTGCGTCTAAAGAATGAAATGCTTTATTTGTACAATCCTGGGAAAACCCGAAGAAAAAATTCCAGATTCCCAAAAGGGTTTTGGTCGCCTTTCCTTTACCTGAGGAGGATAGAAAAAAATGGGAAAACCCACCCATAGTTGACGCATCTGTTTCCAGACTGTCAAAGAAGGTAGTTTTACCTGTCCCTGGATCTACCACGTTAAAGGAACCGACTGATCGTAAGATTGACACTACGCACAAATCCATGTACACTGCTTCAGGGGTGGCATTAAGGCCTACTATTGCCTGTGCATGGATTTCTAAAGCTATACTAAAGTGGTCAGGCACATTACTAGAGGACTTGGATACAATGGACAGAAGTGATATTGAACTGTTTTTACATAACATACAGGATTCTGTGGGGTTCATGGTGGAATCATGAAGGACCTGGGTACGCTGACTACAAGGATATCTTCCATGTCTGTCTCAGCTCGTAGGGGACTCTGGCTATGCCAATGGTCTGCAGATGCGGAATCCAGGAGAAGTGTGGAGAACCTACCCTACACAGGTCAGGCTCTATATGGGGAAGCAGGCTGTATATGCTGAAGTATTGGATGCGTGGATTTCCACGGCAAACGCGGGTAAGTCACCTTTTCTTCCCTCAGCTACGCCTTCTACAAAGAAACAATTTTATTCCTCTACATCGCAGTCCTTTCGGACCACTAAGACAAAAAAGTCCAAGCTTCCCACCTCCTTCTTTAGTGGTGGTCGTACAAAATCCAAAAAGCCTGCTCCCGCAGGCTCCCAGGACCAGAAACCTGCCTCTGGTTCCTCAAAATCCTCAGCATGACGGTGGACCGCGAAGCCTGGAGGACAGGCTAGTGGGTGCGAGGCTCCGATGTTTCAGCCACGTCTGGGTGTCGTCCGGCCAGGACCCCTGGGTACAGGATATTGTATCCCAGGGGTACAGCCTGGAGTTTCAAGAACTCCCGCCTCACCGATTCTTTAAATTAGGCTTGCCAGCATTACTGACAGACAGGGCTGTCCTGCAGGAAGCCATTCAAAAATTGGAAAGGTCAGTGGTCATCGTTACAGTTCCACCTCATATGCAAAACAAGGGTTACTATTCAAACCTTTCTGTGGTACCGAAACCGGATGGTTCGGTCAGACCGATTCTGAATTTGAAATCGTGAACCCTTATCTGAGGGAGTTTAAGTTCAAAATGGAGTCTCTGAGAGCGGTGATCTCAGTTTTGGAGGAGGGGGAGTTTCTGGTATCCCTGGATATCAAGGATGCGTACCTCCACATTCCGATTTGGATGCCACACCAGGCTTATCTCAGGTTTGCACTGTTAAACAGTCACTATCAGTTTCAGGCACTACCATTCAGTCTCTACACGGCATCGAGGGTGTTCACCAAGGTGATGGCAGAGATGATGGTTCTCCTCCACAGACAGGGAGTGAACATAATTCCATATGTGGATGATCTGCTGATAAAGGCGCCGACCAGGGAGACCTGTTGCAGTCCATTGCTCTCACAACTCGTCTGCTCAGGGAACATGGTTGGATCCTGATAATTCCGAAGTCACATTTGGAGCCGACAAGGAGACTGTCTTTCCTGGGGATGATCCTCGACACGGAAGTGCAGAGTGTGTTTCTACCAGAGGAAAAAGCATTGGTGATTCAAACAATGGTCCGGGATGTCCTGAAGCCAGCCTGGGTATCGGTTCATCGGGGCATTCGTATTCTGGGGAAGATGGTTGCTTCCTACGAGGCTCTACAGTGTGGAAGATTCCATGCTCGAGCTTTCCAACTGGATCTCCAAGACAAGTGGTCGGGGTCTCATCTACATATGCACCTGAGGATACGTCTGTAGCCGGAAGCAAGGATTTCACTCCTCTGGTGGCTGCAAATGTCTCACCTTCTTGAGGGACGCAGGTTCAGGATTCAGGACTGGATCTTTCTAACCACGGACACAAGTCTCCGGGGTTGGGCGCAGTCACTCAAGGGGAAACTTTCCAAGGAAGGTGGTCAAGCCTGGAATACAGTCTTCCAATAAACATTCTGGAACTAAGAGCTATATACAACGGTCTTCTCCAAGCGGCACATCTTCTGCGAGATCGTGCCATTCAAGTACAATCGGACAATGTAACGAAGGTGGCCTACATAAACCGACAGGGCGGAACGAAGAACAGCACTGCAATGTCAGAGGTAAAAAGGATCCTCCTATGGGCAGAAAGGCACACACTGGCACTGTCAGCAATCTTCATTCAAGGAGTAGACAACTGGGAAGCGGACTTCCTCAGCAGACACGATCTCCATCCTGGAGAGTGGGGTCTCCATCCGGAGGTATTCACGGAGGTGACAAATCTTTGGGGTGTATCTCAAATAGACATCCCGTCTCAACAAGAGGCTTCGGAGGCAATGTTCCAGGTCGAGAGACCTGCAAGCAGTGTCGGTGGATGCCCTGGTGACTCCGTGGGTGTTCCAGTCAGTATATGTGTTTCATCCACTTCCACTCATTCCAAGGGTTATAAAAATCATAAAGAGAACAAGAGTTCAGGAAATCCTCATTGCTCCGGACTGGCCAAGAAGGGCTTGGTTGGCGGATCTTCTGGATCTACTGCTGGAAGATCTGAGGCCTCTTCCTCTTTGGGAGGACCTTCTGCAACAGGGGCCGTTCGCTTATCAAGACTTACCACGGCTACGTTGATGGCATGGAGGTTGAACACCAGATATTAGCTTGGAAGGGCATTCCGAACAAGGTTCTTCCAACCCTGAAACAGGCTACGAAAGGAGTTACGTCTAAACATTACCATCACATTTGGAAAAAGTATGTGTCTTGGAGTGAATCCAAGTATCCAAGAAGTTTCCTACAGTGGAGTTTCAACTGGGACGGTTTCTCCTCTTCCTGCAAGCAGGTTTGGATATGGGCTTGCGTTTGGGATCCATAAAGGTCCAGATTTCGGCCTTATTCATTTTCTTCCAGAAACAACTGAGGTTGAGACTTTTTTGAAAGGGGTTCTGCACATTCAGCCTCCCTTTGTGCCGCCTACGGCACCCTGGGATCTTAACATGTTGTTGCAGTTCCTCCAATCGGATTGGTTCGAGCCTCTACAGGAGGTTGAGGTCAAGTTTCTCACGTGGAAGGCTGTCACTTTGTTGGCCTTAGCTTCTGCTAGACGTGAGTCGGAGTTGGGGACTTTCTCTTGTAAAAGTCCCTACTTGATCTTCCATGAAGATAGAGCTGAGCTCCGAAAATGTCAGCAATTCCTTCCAAAGGTTGTCGGCTTTTCATATCAACCAACATATTGTGGTGCCAGTTGCTACTGACTCCTCAATTCCATCAAAGTCCTTGGATGTTGTAAGGGCTCTGAAAATTTATGTGAAGAGGACTGCTCGTCACAGAAAATCGGACTCACTGTCCTGTATGATCCCAAGAAAATTGGGTGTCCTGCTTCTAAGGAGACAATCTCTCGCTGGATCAGGTTCACTATCCAGCATGCGTATTCTATGGCAGGATTGCTGTGTCCAAAATCTGTTAAGGCCCACTCTACTCGTAAGGTGGGTTCTTCCTGGGCGGCTGCCTGGGGTATCTTGACTTTACTGCTTTGCCGAGCAGCAACTTGGTCAGGGTCGAACACATTTGCTAAGTTCTACAAGTTCAATACTTTGGCCTTTGAGGACCTAATTTTTGGTCAATCAGTTCTGCAGGAGCCTCCGCGCTATCCCTCCTGTTCTGGGAGCTTTAGTACATCCCCATGGTACTAATGTGTATCCCAGCATCCTCTAGGACGTAAGAGAAAATCTGATTTTAATTACCTACCGGTAAATCCTTTTCTCGTAGTCCGTAGAGGATGCTGGGCGCCCGCCCAGCGCTTCATTATCCTGCAGTGGTTTCTTGGTCAGTACTGCTTTGTTCTTAGTTAAGTACTGTGTTTTTACTTGTTTCAGTAATGTTGTTCAGCTGTTGCTGAGTTTTTAAGCTAGTTAGCTTGGTTTGCCTTGTTGTGTGAGCTGGTATGAATCTCACCACTATCTGTGTAAATTCCTTCTCTCAAAGTATGTCCGTCTCCTTGGGCACAGTTTCTAGACTGAGTCTGGTTGGAGGGGCATAGAGGGAGGAGCCAGCCCACACTGTTAAACTCCTAAAGTGCCAGTGGCTCCTAGTGGACCCGTCTATACCCCATGGTAACAATGTGGACCCCAACATCCTCTACAGACTACGAAAAAAGGATTTACCGGTAGGTAATTAAAATCCTATTATTGCCAATCTCTTTAAGGGAGTCACAGAGGGCTCTTGCCGTGTCCTGAATGTGTTTTTGGAAAGTTACAGTAGTAACTAAGGTCATATCACCTGAGAGACCTTCCTGAATTTGAGTAGCCCAGAAAAGAATTGCATGTGTCATCCAGCAACCTGCAATGACCGGTCTTTGAGCTACACCTGCAGCAGTGTAGATAGATTTCAGAGTAGTCTCAATTTTCCTATCTGCCGGGTCCTTTCCGGTAAAGGAGTCCATAGCAGGAAGGACTGCCTTTTTAGAAAGGCGAGAGACTGAGACGTCTACTGCTGGAGATTCTTCTCAGAATTTCCTGCCTTCAGGGGCAAAGGGGAAGGTATGCAAAAACCGCTTGCATGTCTGATATTTTTTTATCTGGTTTTTCCAGGCTATTTTGAATAATCATCCAATTCATTGGAGTCAGGAAATGTGACTGTCATTTTGTCTTGTGGGAGGAAAAATGACTGCTGGTTATTAGCATCCTCCAGGGAGAGCTTTATCACATCCCAAATAGCCAATACGAGTGGTTCAATGCCCTGTGTAGGGGTGGAGTCCCCACTTACGGGATCCACATCATCCCCATCATCCTGTATATCATCATCAGTATCTGACAGTAGTGAAGGTAAAGCACATTTTTGTGCACCTGCAGTAGACGGGGGGGTGTTTAGCAGCTAGATTTGCCACTGCTTGTTGCAGTTCCTGAGTTTTATTGGCATTTGCATTGAGTTTAAATGACATATCAGACGTCATAGTTTTGATAGCCCCCAACCAGGAGGGCTCTTGACTCTCGCCCACATTGTTATCAGCATTTTGTGATGACTGACTACACTGCTCACATGATATTGAGCCAGATGTTATAGGGGAGAATCTAGCATTACATACACAGCATAACTTCTGTTTTACCATTGTGAAGAAGAAAAACAGGTACAATACACATACAACACAGCCTGAAATACAATACAAGCCTGCCCTATTGCATGTGAGATGAGACACAGGAGAGAGGACACCAGCGCACCCAACGCTGCACAGCCCCAGTGAGGCTGTCAGCGTTTTACATATACGTGACCAACAGTGAGACTGTCTTATGAAAATTCCCTCAGAGGAATGATATTTGTGCACAATATAGCGGCTCTCCCCCTCTACACCCAGTACCAGTGATCCAGCGTGTGACTATTATGGAGGAGCTGTATGAGGCTGCTGCTGCTTATGCAGAGAAAGGCGCCAAAATGCAGCTGAGCCCGCTCTGATGTAGCTCCGCCCCCCGTAATGGCGCCGGAGCTACTGTGTAATATTTATACTGGCCATGTCTCCCTATGTGTTTGTAGCATCACATAAATACTTGGTACAAGAATATTTAGCCTGTCTCATGCAGGAGCTACAGTGGACCCGTACACCTCTGCCGCACAGTGAACCGTGGGACCCCCCCTAACAGGGTCCCCGGTGTGTACTCACCACCGATGATCACCTTCAGGCAGCGTTAGGGGTGTGCAGCATGCTTCGGCTGCGACAGACAAGACGCCATGCCCCGCTGAACAAACAGCCCCTCAGGACAGTGGTCCTGCAGCGGGGAAGCGGCTCTGCACCTCAAGAGACCGGTGACTGTCCCCTCCCTAACTCCCACGGCGCAAGGTATGCTGTTGATCAAACAGCATACCGAAAGAAATAAAAGTTTAAAAGAAATTGAAGAAAAACTCTGGAGCTTGCAGAGTGTGCATCCTCTCCTGAGGGTACTTTTTTCTAAACTGAGCTGTAGGAGGAGGCATAGAGGGGAGGAGCCAGCACACCCAGTTGAATAAATTTAAAGTGCACTGGCTCCTTTCGACCAGTCTATACCCCATCGTACTAATCTGTCCCCAATATCCCTTATGGATGCTAGAGAAAAAAAGTTTACACCTACAGTCAGAAACCAAAATGTTACATTGCATAAGTATTATTGTTTAGGTAGACTGATTAGTTTAATTGAGCCACATTAATCAAATAAGGCACACAGTATATTATTGGTGCTTTGAATAGTCAAAAGTTCCATAGGCATAACCAGCACCATAACAGGACATCAATGTACAGGGTGCCATTCCAGTGCACTGTGCAGTGGCACCACTTGCATGCCCTTACTTACAGCTCTGGGTGTATCTATGGTGGGTGCATGGGAGCCCTGCACCACATACTTGCTCCCAGAAACTACCTAACATTACAGGTGGCATGTGGTCCTTATGTGGCCGGCACCATCATTTTGTAGAGATACAGTAACTTCAGGTATATGGCTCATTTGTACCAGTGCCTTTGCTAACCTCTGCACATGCGCCATCTTCTTGAATATCACTGGGCTATTTGGCTCTGGCCTCAGAGGTGTGGGGTGTATCCCTGCACAGAAAAGGGGGAGATTGCACACGTGCTTCCCTGGGTGTTAATATGCCCCTGGCAGGTCCTTAGCAGAAAAAAGGCATTCTAGCCTACCTGCCGACTTATCACTGATCACCTCTGGGAGATACCAAAGAGGTGAGGTGCAGTATTTCATGGTATTTTACATATTTTTTAATACACAACATGCATGTATCTTCATTCATCAGCATATGTATCAGCACCATTCCCTCAGCTGTACTTCACTTTACCACTTGTCTATTGTCCATGGACTATGAAATGGGCAGATATGTGTCCCTGGGCACCAAATAAGAACCAAATGCCCTAATTATAATCCACCATTGATAATAGCGACAGAGGGTACACAATGTCAATATTGTGGTGGCAAAAAGCAGGGGTGTTACACAGTGGCGTGCAGTGAGGTCAGTGGCTAGTGAGGCACTACAGCCATAATGTCCGCCGAATCCTGCCGATGACCCCTAGCCAATGCCCGCTACTGCCTCTGAGCCGATATCCGCTTCCACCGCCAATGGCTTACAAACTCGCCCACAATCAACTGACCCAGCCCTTCGCCACTAATTTCTATCTCAGTCCAATGCCGCCAATGCCCACTGCCTGCCTGCTCATCATACTTGTGATATATTATAAATTTTTATAGAAAAAAAAAATTAGTGTTTGGGAATGTGAAGGGAGTGGGAAGAGAACATGAATGCAATTTTGTTGTTCAGGGCTTCCATTAACTTAATGGAGAAGGGTCTGTATGGGTTAAAAAAAAAATGTGTGAGGTCCCCCCTTCTAAGTATAACCAGCCTCGGGCTCTTTGAGCCAGTCTTGGTTTTTTAAATACTGGGGAAAAAATTGGACAGGGGTTCCCCGTATTTAGGCAACCAGCACCGGGCTCTTAGTCCGGTCCTGGTTTCAAAAATATGGGGGACAAAAGATGTAGGGTTCCCCCGTATTTTTAAAACCAGCACCGGGCTCCACTAGCCCGAGAGATAATGCCACAGCCGGGGGACACTTTTATGTAGGTCCCTGCGGCCGTGGCATTACCCCCCCAACTAGTCACCCCTGGCCAGGGTTCCCTGGAGGAGTGGGGTCCCCTTAAATCAAGGGGTCCCCCCCTCCAGGCACCCAAGGGCCAGGGGTGAAGCCCGAGGCTGTCCCCAACACCCCTGGGTGGTGGGTGCTGGGCTGATAGCCATGTGTGTAAAAAAAGAATATTGTTTTTTGTTGTGGAACTACAAGGCCCAGCAAGCATCCCCCACTTGCTGGTACTTGGAGAACCTCAAGTACCAGCAGGCGGGGAAATAACGGGCTCGTTGGTACCTGTAGTTCTACAACAACAAAAAATACCCAAATAAAAACACAAACACACACACCGTGACAGTAAAATTTTATTAAAACACACTTACACACTCACACATACTTACCTACATCCCACGCTGGCCACATCCACTTGTCCAGTAGCATCCAATAGGGGTACCTGTAAAAATGAGAGAGATTACTTACCTACATCCCACGCTGATCACGTCCACTTGTCCAGTAGAATCCAAAGGGGTAGAGGCACCTGTAAAAATGAACATTATACTGACATATTCATACCTCCCAACATGACCCTCTCCAGGAGGGACACAATGCTCTGCTTCTGGGCTTTTCTCTTAATTTATGATTGCCATCACCTGTGCTGAACAGGTCAATGGATTAGAAAGGTGTTTCAGCACAGGTGATGGGAATCATAAATTAATAGGGAAGTCCAGGAGCAGAGCATTCTGTCCCTCCTGGATAGGGTCACGCTGGGAGGTATGCATATCCACAGGGGTGGGGGGGTGGGGGGGGAGAGAGAGAGAGAGAGAGAAAAAAAGATGAGAAGAGAGCCACGCGAACTAACCTGCTGCTGCTGCTGGAGCCGGCGGAGGAGGACAGCCGCGCGTACTGCACGCCCACCGCTGCTGCCTGTCAGGTGATCGGGAGCCAGGAGGACGGAGCCAGAGGGGGAGGACGGGGGGAGAGCTGCACGCTCTGCAGGACCGCCGCTGCTGGCAGTGAGGTGAGCGGGAGCCGAAGCAGGAGGACAGGGGGGGGGGGGAAGGAGAGCCGCACACACTGAAGGCCCACCGCTACTCCCGGCTATCATCAGCGCTGGGACCCGCCGCCTCCAGCGCCGCATGTGGCTGATTGGCAAGCGGATCCAGCCCTGGATCCGCTGTCCAATCACAGGTGCTTCGCTGACATGGGGGTGGTGTCCCTGTCAGCGAGGCACTTGGAACAGTGCCGCTTTCTCTATGTTTTTTCATGGGCTTTTACAGCCCAGTGCTAGGCTCCGCCCCCCGCACTGTCCCCGTTCCCATTATCCACGGGAGGCACTACTATCAGTGCCTCCCAAAGTACTTTAAAGCAGGAAAATTATTAGGATTCAATAAAGAAGATACTTATGACACAGAATATGTGTCAAAAGTATCTTCGTTTTATTATTTTAATAATTAATCACAGGGGAGGCACTGCCTCCCCTGACTGCACGTCCCTGGTGTTACAAACATTTCGGGAAAGTTCCTGAGCCTGTCACTGCGATCCCAGTTGCAAGGGCTTAGGTGCCTTACTTTCTGCACCCATGCTGTGTGACCATAAAGCTACTTAGAACTTCCATAAAAACCTGATTTGCAGGGAATGCTGCATCTTTCCCTGCCAGTAGATTGTTAGCTCTTCAGAGCAGGGTCCTCTTACCTCTTGTTGTCAAAGCCCTCTTCTCGACACATTTCACTTACAGCTCTCCTACTCAGCAACCATCTTTACCCATTTTTCTCCTGCTGGTAAAGGCTCATCTCCATCTATGGCCGCCAGCCCTAAGTAGTACGATGATCACTCCCTCACTACTTACATCAAAGCTGTATTATGTTTTGAGAATTGTGGTGCTCTTTGTTACCTGTACTCTATTTTTGTTATTTATTTACTGTAATGCTAAGTTTTGTCTCCATGTACTGTCCTTTGTACAGCACTGCGAAACACTTGTGGCGCCTTATAAATAAAATGTAATAATAATATTAATAATAATCTTTGTACACAGCCACTGGGATTTGCAAAAACGCGTGGGCATTTCAATAAAAATCCTGGAGGCTGCAAATTTTGTATATTATCACTCAGCTGCTACGTACAAATTTGAAGCTGTGACGGCAATTGTGTACATCTCTGAATCAGGCCCAGAATTAGCAAACATTACAGGCGTCACCACACACTGTGTGTCTGGACAGACTTCAGCACAACATGCATGTGGTTTGCAATGGCGAGGCTAGATGATCCGTTATTATTATTATTGTTATTATTATACTTTATTTCTATGGCGCCACAAGGGTTCCGCAGCGCCCAATTACAGAGTACATAAATAATCAAACAGGAAAACAGCAACTTACAGTTGATGACAGTATAGGACAAGTACAGGGTAAATAAACATAGTTACATCAGCAGATGACACTGGAATAAGTATAAGGTGGCAGAAGACTGCTGGATGTGGTACAGTTGAAGATTATTAAAGTAAGACAAAGGATAAGCACATGAGGGAAGAGGGCCCTGCTCGTGAGAGCTTACAATCTAAAAGGGAGGGGTAGACAGACAGGGGTGACACAGATGGGGTACATAGAGAATGTGGAACAGAGGCTTAGGATGAGATTTGGCTGGGTTTGGTGAAGAAGTGCGTCTTGAGAGCCTGTTTGAAGTTTTGTAGAGAGGTGGAGAGTCTGAGGGGGAGAGGTAGGGAATTCCAGAGAAGTGGTGCAGCACGTGAAAAATCTTGGAGGTAGGAGTGGGAGGAAGTAATCCGTAGGCAGGAGAGTCGTCGTGCATTAGCAGAGCAAAGAGGACGGGTGGGAGTGTAAAGAGAGATAAGGTCAGAGATGTATGTACACATTGTCAGGACTAGGGTGTCACACTATGGCCGCGGCGGCCGCCGAGCCTACCCGTCCGCCAAGCGCTGGGTCTCAGGGGGGCGGGGAGGGGGGTGTCTCCTCCGGTGGACTCCAGCTCCTGGCGTCCGGCTGGCATATCTCTGGATCCCGGGCGCCGCCATTGTGCCCAGCGACCACGTGGGCAACATGGACCAATGGCGCGGCCGGAGCTCTCTCCTCCAATCAGAAGACAGGGTGGGCTATTCAAAAGGAGCTACTGGGCAAAGCTCTAGTGCCTGAATATCGTCGCTGCATACTGTAGCTTCTCCCAGGCTCACGCTGAAGCTCACAGAAGTCCCAGTGCTTCCAGCAGCCCAGCGTGTCTCTCAGCTCACAGAAGTCCCAGTGCTTCCAGCAGCCCAGCGTGTCTCTGAGCTCACAGAAGTCCCAGTGTTTCCAGCATCACAGCAGGTCTCTCCACTCACAAAGCTCCTGTGCTTCCGGCATCTACTTCTTCATTCTGAGTTCTTCATCATCGTTCTCAAATCATCATTCATTTCTTCATTCAGAGTTCTTCAACATCTTTCTCAAATCATCATTAATTTCTTCATCCAGAGTTCTTCAACATCGTTCTCAAATCATCATTCATTTCTTCATTCAGAGTTCTTCAACATCATTCTCAAATCATCACTCATTTCTTCAGAGTTCTTCAACATTGTTCTCAAGTCATCATTCTTTTCTTCATTCAGAGTTCTTCAACATAATTTTCAAGTCATCGTTCTTTCTTCATTCAGAGTTCTTCAACATCATTCTCAAGCATTAATTATTTATAAATCTGCATGAGGAGGACCTACATCCGGCCGTCTTTATTATGACCCAGCTCCGTTTCTTCTTCTCGACCATCGGAGGAGACCCCGAGTCCTCAACTCCCTCATTCAAGGTTCGTGACATAGGGTCTTTTGTGTTCCCAGCTGTGACACTGGTGACCAGTGTTGGAAGAAACTAATAGGCTTAAGATAGTTCCTGAGCATGAACTGAAGAGTATTGGCAAGAAACGGAGAGTTGATGAATACCCAGGACAGAGGCGCAGAATCTAACACGTCAGCGGTCTTCACCATGGACCTCCACAAGGTAGTTTGAATTTAACTGTGTCTGACGTGCAAGCCGCAACTCTCTGCCAGGGCCTCTCAGAACTACAGCCTGATAATAACGGTGAGCGAGGAAGCAGGAACTTGGGTGGTTCAGGATGGCAGACTATACCGAAGGTGCCGGAGAGGAGACTGGAACTGATGGTTTGCAATATCAGACTGGGGCTGATGGTTTGCAATATCACACTAGAACTGATGGCTGAGGATATCGTGTGGAACTGATGACTAGGAATATCGAAGTGGAACCAATGATTAGGAATATTGGGCTGGAACTGATGATGCTTCTTACATTGGTCCGGGGCCGAAAGGTGGTGGAACTCATTTCCTCCCGCCACATTAGGCAGCGCCAGGGCCAATGCTAGGGTTTTTGGCACCCCCTGCAAGCTATAAATGTGTGCCATACCTCCCATACTTCATAATGAAATGGTGTGCGCTGAATGGGTGTGGTCTTACAAGGAAGGGGCATGGTCACACAATAGCACCCCAATTCAAATCATACCACACAGTAGCACAATCTTATTCTCATTACACCACACATAGTGCCCCTCAATTCATATTACACCACATATTAGTGCCCCTTTTTAAAGGTACATCACTCAGTAGTGTCCATTATTCACTTTACGCTAAACAGTAGTACCCCTTATACACATTATGCCACTCAGTAGCGCCCCTTATATAAAATGCCTACAGTAGTAGTGCCCCTTACACATAATGCCCACAGTAGTGCCACTTATATACATAATGCCCACAGTAGTGTGACTTATAGACATAATGCCTGCAGTAGTTCCTCTTATTCACATGCCTACAGTTGAAATGCCCCTTATACACATCTCTGTCTCTGCCACTCCAACAGCTGACCTCCCATGTCTCTCCTTCAGCGTCATGCCCTGTATCCCTCTAGCAGCTTCCCGCCTCTATGTGTTCCTCCAGGCCTCTCTCACCTTCTATTCAGTATTATGCACAGAGTCTGCTCCTCCTCACTTCAGCAGCGGAGATGGCATGACATCACATACACTGTGCTGGAAAATGAAGCCGATGGGAATTGAAGAGAGAAGCAAATGACATCTGAAAGACACAGCATGTGTGAGTACCAGGAGGGGCGGGCCACAGGTGAAAGAGGACCATGGAGCCACCAGTATCTGAGGAAGGGAGAGGTGGCTGCAGCTCATCAGTGACACTAGCACCACCAACATCATCTATTGGCGTGGGTGGCGTGCTTTTCTGTTGGAATTATTGTGCAGGGCCGTGGCAGAAGAGGAACTAGTTCCACCTACCATTATACGTCCACTTCGTTCCCCCCACCTTAACCCCTGGAGCCGATTATGCTTCTAGTATGGAACCGTTGATGCTTCTAATATCAGCCAGCAACTGATGATGCTTCTAATATCGAGCTGGAACTTATGATATGACTATCGGACTGGAACCGATGATATACATATGTAGCCACGCTCATCATGGCTACATCTTTGTTATATGAGCACTCTCAGCGCGGCTAGGCGTGCCTGTGCCTAACCGTGCCGAGCTGTTGGCTACATCTGTAACTATAGGACTGGAGCCAATGATGTGACTGGAACAGTTGATATGACTATCAGTCTGGAACCTATAGTGTGACTATCGGACTGGAACTGATGATCGGACTGGAACCCATGTAATGACTATTTGACTGGAACCATTGATATGACTATTGGATTGGAACTGATGATTACACTGTGCTGAGCTGGAAGCCACAAGTACACTAAGTCTGTCTTGAACTGAAGAATGAGTAAAGCTGAATGCAGCAGGTGTGATGAATTAGTCTGAATGAAGCAAAGCTAGTTGAGTCAGGCTGGAACTGACAATGCTTTGCAGGAGAAAGCAAGCACAGTGGATGTTCACTAGTCAGACTGGAACTGATAAACCCTCACAGAGAGTGTCACAGGAGTGGTCTGGAACCAGATAATCTTTAGTGCAGAAGGTATGCACTCAGGAGCTGGTGACATGATAAGGCCATAGGCATGCGCCGGGGGGTGCCTGGTGCGCATAGTTACCCCCTAATATCTGGTGAATAGACAGCATCTATTCCTGAAAACAATAGAGAAAAATAGCAGCGCTAAGATTAAATACTAACAAAGTGAGATGGCTTGGATGAAAACAGGTTAAAACATTTATTTGTAACTCTGATAAAATGGTAAAAATCAATGAGATCACCGGCAGAATTTTTCAGAAATGTCCGTTCCTTTTTTTTTTTTTAAAGCTGCAGGACCTGCAGCGAAACGCGTCAGGTGCCATCCTGATCACCGACCACTTGCTACAGAATCATTGCCCGGACCATACTGGACGTTCAGACTTCACACTTTGGTGCAACAGGCTAACCAGGGACCCACTCCGCAAGTAAAGCTCCGCATTCTGGTGAGGATTGAGAATATGCTACCAACCCCTAATTGAAGAACTTTCTCATGGGACTTTCTCCCTCCAGCGGCATAAGAAGCGGTAAAATTCCATTATTGGGACTGTGCTACCAGCTCCTAAGCCTATATAAGTCTGTTTAAACCATAGTCCAGTCATTTCTAAAAAGGAACGGACATTTATGAAAAATTCTGCCGGTGATCTCATTGATTTTTACCTGCTGCCAATTAATGCGCCCCCCCTCCCTCCCACAGAACCTGGTTAGGACTGCATTACTGGATGGCCGGCAGGTTAATCACAGGCAGGGCCGGATTGGCTGAGAAACACAAGTTAGTCATCTGCAGCACCAGCGTGTGCCGTGCGGTGTCTCCTCGAATCCTTCCTCAGCCTCCACCTGTCAACTTTCCGGTATGAGGCTGCAGGAACAAAGGTGAGTTGCTGTGCTTATGGGACCACGGCGGGAGCTCTAGGCACACTCGCTACGACTATCTGTCCTCCCCCCGTTCAACAAACAGAAATTGCCAACGCATCGCAATTTCTGCTTGTTAACAAACTGAGGATGGCTCCTGCCGGCGCGATCTTGCCCCCAACACGCCCCCGTTCTCGCCGCACCACCCCTGCAACGCTCCATCTCAGTCCTGGTAACGGAGCCTCTTTGCCTGCCATGAATAGATGCTACAAAGAAAAAAATAACCAAGGGTAATGCTCGGGCGCAAATTGGATTGCTGTTCTAATGCTGCTGCTATAAAAGCAGGATTAGTCAATCCTGATACCTAAAAACATAAAAACAATAGAGAAAAATAGCAGTGCTAAGATTAAATACTGACAAAGTGAGATGGATTGGATGAAAACAGGTTAAAACATTTATTTGTAACTCTGATAAAATGGTAAAAATCAATAAGATCACCGGCAGAATTTTTCAGAAATGTCCGTTCCTTTTTAGAAATGACTGGACTATGGTTTAAACAGACTTATATAGGCTTAGGAGCTGGTAGCACAGTCCCAATAATGGAATTTTACAGCTTCTTATGCCGCTGGAGGGAGAAAGTCCCATGAGAAAGTTCTTCAATTAGGGATTGGTAGCATATTCTCAATCCTCACCAGAATGCGGAGCTTTACTTGCGGAGTGGGTCCCTGGTTAGCCTGTTGCACCAGAGTGTGAAGTCTGAACGTCCAGTATGGTCCGGGCAATAATTCTGTAGCAAGTGGTCGGTGATCAGGATGGCACCTGACGCGTTTCGCTGCAGGTCCTGCAGCTTTTAAAAAGAAAAAAGGAACGGACATTTCTGAAAAATTCTGCCGGTGATCTCATTGATTTTTACCATTTTATCAGAGTTACAAATAAATGTTTTAACCTGTTTTCATCCAAGCCATCTCACTTTGTTAGTATTTAATCTTAGCGCTGCTATTTTTCTCTATTGTTTTCAGGAATAGATGCTGTCTATTCACCACTGGAGCAGCAACTCCATGAGTGACTGGTAGCCTTTCAACTGCCCCCCCTGTCCTTCCACCACGGGACACTGCAGCCTGCAGGTGTGACAGTCCCAAAAAAACAGGATTGTCCTGCAAAATCTGGACAATTGGGAGGTATATACACAGCAAAGTCAGAGAGGTATGGAGCTAGGATACGTAGCTCTAGTAAGCGACATTGTTCAATGCAATTTGCAAAGTCCAGAGTAACACTTTATATTACCCTTGCTGCTCTGTGACTGGAGGGGGGAGGGGGGAGGGGGGGGAGGAGGAGAATCAGCTGGCCCAGTCAGAATTCTGATTGGTTAATCAGAGATCAGCTGATCCCTGTCAACATGGCAGTGCCTAGTGTCCAGAAAGAGATGGGGTTCACGGAATGGGGTACACTGGGAACAGCAGTGGATCTGGTGAGACGGAGAGCCAGATTGAATGCCGTGCTGTGCCCGTTAGTGGTTCCTGACACACATCTACTATATGTACAGAGAAATTCCTCCTACTCTCTCAGAACGCCTGTGTAAATTTTGGATATTTAAGATCAATCAAATTGTACCATTATGAAATGCATCTACACCCTGAAATACCACATTAAATGGATGAGATGCAATCTCCCCACATTTCAGAGGTGGTGTAACAGTAATAGCTCTGCAACCCGTGGCACAAGGAACTCTTCTGTAAGCATGCCCTCTCTAGCTCATTTGTCTTATTAATAGAATTCATCAGAATAGAAATACAATTTTTGCATTGTTCCATTAGACAAGACACACAATTTCAATTACTCTGCAGTGAAGTATCACATTACGACCTAAGTGTGCAGTACTCACAAAACCATGAGTTATGGGGAGGCCGCACAACACACCCTGCACCCATAAAATACTCTTCCAGTTTACCTAGGTTTCGGGACATATTTCCTGTAATGTATTTTGAAATATTGCAGATGTGCAGAAAATAGTAAAGACTCTTGCACAGTGCCAGAGTCTTTGCTATCTTCAGCACAACACAGAGAGAGAGAGAGAGAGAGAGAGAGAGAGAGAGTGTGTGTGTGTGTGTGTGTGTGTGTGTGTGTGTGTGTGTGTGTGTGTGTGTGTGTATACTAATTTTCCATTTAAGCACCTATATCTTGTAATTTCAATGAAGAAATAGTAACTACATACTGATGCTTTACTATAATGCATGATACACTACTGTGGGTAAAGTTTGTGTGGCCCATTTTATAAAGCAAAACAATAGGAACCACATGTATGGAAATGCCCATGTTCAAAAGTTACCACTTGGTATTTTTGTCATTTGTCAACTCCCCCATCAAATTCTGCACCGCACAATAGGCACTGCCTTCCTACTTCCTACTTTATGTAAACATACCCTCCAACATTTTACACATAAAAATCGGTACAAACTAGAAAAGGGGGTGTGGCCACTAGAGATGAGCGGGTTCGGTTTCTTTGAATCCGAACCCGCACGAACTTCACTTTTTTTTTCACGGGTCCGAGCGACTCGGATCTTCCCGCCTTGCTCGGTTAACCCGAGCGCGCCCGAACGTCATCATGACGCTGTCGGATTCTCGCGAGACTCGGATTCTATATAAGGAGCCGCGCGTCGCCGCCATTTTCACACGTGCATTGAGATTGATAGGGAGAGGACGTGGCTGGCGTCCTCTCCATTAGAATAGATTAGAAGAGAGAGAGAGAGAGAGAGAGATTGTGCAGACAGAGTTTACCACAGTGACCAGTGCAGTTGTTGTTAAGTTAACTTTTATTTAATATATCCGTTCTCTGCTATATCCGTTCTCTGCCTGAAAAAAACGATACACAGCAGTCACACAGTGTGACTCAGTCTGTGTGCACTCAGCTCAGCCCAGTGTGCTGCACATCAATGTATAAAAGCTTATAATAATTGTGGGGGAGACTGGGGAGCACTGCAGGTTGTTATAGCAGGAGCCAGGAGTACATAATATTATATTAATTTAAAATTAAACAGTGCACACTTTTGCTGCAGGAGTGCCACTGCCAGTGTGACTAGTGGTGACCAGTGCCTGACCACCAGTATAGTAGTATATTGTTGTATACTATCTCTTTATCAACCAGTCTATATTAGCAGCAGACACAGTACAGTGCGGTAGTTCACTGCTGTGGCTACCTCTGTGTCGGCAGTCGGCACTCGGCAGGCAGTCCGTCCATCCATAATTGTATAATTATATACCACCTAACCGTGGTATTTTTTTTTCTTTCTTTATACCGTCGTCATAGTCATACTAGTTGTTACGAGTATACTACTATCTCTTTATCAACCAGTGTACAGTGCGGTAGTTCACGGCTGTGGCTACCTCTGTGTCGGCAGTCGGCAGGCAGTCCGTCCATCCATAATTGTATTATAATATATACCACCTAACCGTGGTTTTTTTTTCATTCTTTATACCGTCATAGTGTCATACTAGTTGTTACGAGTATACTACTATCTCTTTATCAACCAGTGTACAGTGCGGTAGTTCACGGCTGTGGCTACCTCTGTGTCGGCAGTCGGCAGGCAGTCCGTCCATCCATAATTGTATTATAATATATACCACCTAACCGTGGTTTTTTTTTCATTCTTTATACCGTCATAGTCAGTCATACTAGTTGTTACGAGTATACTACTATCTCTTTATCAACCAGTGTACAGTGCGGTAGTTCACGGCTGTGGCTACCTCTGTGTCGGCAGTCGGCAGGCAGTCCGTCCATCCATAATTGTATTATAATATATACCACCTAACCGTGGTTTTTTTTTCATTCTTTATACCGTCATAGTGTCATACTAGTTGTTACGAGTATACTACTATCTCTTTATCAACCAGTGTACAGTGCGGTAGTTCACGGCTGTGGCTACCTCTGTGTCGGAACTCGGCAGGCAGTCCGTCCATCCATAATTGTATTATTATAATATATACCACCTAACCGTGGTTTTTTTTTCATTCTTTATACCGTCATAGTGTCATACTAGTTGTTACGAGTATACTACTATCTCTTTATCAACCAGTGTACAGTGCGGTAGTTCACGGCTGTGGCTACCTCTGTGTCGGCAGTCGGCAGGCAGTCCGTCCATCCATAATTGTATTATAATATATACCACCTAACCGTGGTTTTTTTTTCATTCTTTATACCGTCATAGTGTCATACTAGTTGTTACGAGTATACTACTATCTCTTTATCAACCAGTGTACAGTGCGGTAGTTCACGGCTGTGGCTACCTCTGTGTCGGCAGTCGGCAGGCAGTCCGTCCATCCATAATTGTATTATAATATATACCACCTAACCGTGGTTTTTTTTTCATTCTTTATACCGTCATAGTCAGTCATACTAGTTGTTACGAGTATACTACTATCTCTTTATCAACCAGTGTACAGTGCGGTAGTTCACGGCTGTGGCTACCTCTGTGTCGGAACTCGGCAGGCAGTCCGTCCATCCATAATTGTATTACAATATATACCACCTAACCGTGGTTTTTTTTTCATTCTTTATACCGTCATAGTGTCATACTAGTTGTTACGAGTATACTACTATCTCTTTATCAACCAGTGTACAGTGCGGTAGTTCACGGCTGTGGCTACCTCTGTGTCGGCAGTCGGCAGGCAGTCCGTCCATCCATAATTGTATTATAATATATACCACCTAACCGTGGTTTTTTTTTCATTCTTTATACCGTCATAGTGTCATACTAGTTGTTACGAGTATACTACTATCTCTTTATCAACCAGTGTACAGTGCGGTAGTTCACGGCTGTGGCTACCTCTGTGTCGGCAGTCGGCAGGCAGTCCGTCCATCCATAATTGTATTATAATATATACCACCTAACCGTGTTTTTTTTTTCATTCTTTATACCGTCATAGTCAGTCATACTAGTTGTTACGAGTATACTACTATCTCTTTATCAACCAGTGTACAGTGCGGTAGTTCACGGCTGTGGCTACCTCTGTGTCGGAACTCGGCAGGCAGTCCGTCCATCCATAATTGTATTACAATATATACCACCTAACCGTGGTTTTTTTTTCATTCTTTATACCGTCATAGTCAGTCATACTAGTTGTTACGAGTATACTACTATCTCTTTATCAACCAGTGTACAGTGCGGTAGTTCACGGCTGTGGCTACCTCTGTGTCGGCACTCGGCAGGCAGTCCGTCCAACCATAATTGTATTATAATATATACCACCTAACCGTGGTTTTTTTTTCATTCTTTATACCGTCGTCATACTAGTTGTTACGAGTATACTACTATCTCTTTATCAACCAGTGTACAGTGCGGTAGTTCACGGCTGTGGCTACCTCTGTGTCGGCACTCGGCAGGCAGTCCGTCCATCCATAATTGTATTATATACCACCTAACCGTGGTTTTTTTATACCACCTAACCGTGGCAGTCCGTCCATAATTGTATACTAGTATCCAATCCATCCATCTCCATTGTTTACCTGAGGTGCCTTTTAGTTCTGCCTATAAAATATGGAGAACAAAAAAGTTGAGGTTCCAAAATTAGGGAAAGATCAAGATCCACTTCCACCTCGTGCTGAAGCTGCTGCCACTAGTCATGGCCGAGACGATGAAATGCCAGCAACGTCGTCTGCCAAGGCCGATGCCCAATGTCATAGTACAGAGCATGTCAAATCCAAAACACCAAATATCAGAAAAAAAAGGACTCCAAAACCTAAAATAAAATTGTCGGAGGAGAAGCGTAAACTTGCCAATATGCCATTTACCACACGGAGTGGCAAGGAACGGCTGAGGCCCTGGCCTATGTTCATGGCTAGTGGTTCAGCTTCACATGAGGATGGAAGCACTCAGCCTCTCGCTAGAAAACTGAAAAGACTCAAGCTGGCAAAAGCACCGCAAAGAACTGTGCGTTCTTTGAAATCCCAAATCCACAAGGAGAGTCCAATTGTGTCGTTTGCGATGCCTGACCTTCCCAACACTGGACGTGAAGAGCATGCGCCTTCCACCATTTGCACGCCCCCTGCAAGTGCTGGAAGGAGCACCCGCAGTCCAGTTCCTGATAGTCAGATTGAAGATGTCAGTGTTGAAGTACACCAGGATGAGGAGGATATGGGTGTTGCTGGCGCTGGGGAGGAAATTGACCAGGAGGATTCTGATGGTGAGGTGGTTTGTTTAAGTCAGGCACCCGGGGAGACACCTGTTGTCCGTGGGAGGAATATGGCCGTTGACATGCCAGGTGAAAATACCAAAAAAATCAGCTCTTCGGTGTGGAGGTATTTCACCAGAAATGCGGACAACAGGTGTCAAGCCGTGTGTTCCCTTTGTCAAGCTGTAATAAGTAGGGGTAAGGACGTTAACCACCTCGGAACATCCTCCCTTATACGTCACCTGCAGCGCATTCATAATAAGTCAGTGACAAGTTCAAAAACTTTGGGTGACAGCGGAAGCAGTCCACTGACCAGTAAATCCCTTCCTCTTGTAACCAAGCTCACGCAAACCACCCCACCAACTCCCTCAGTGTCAATTTCCTCCTTCCCCAGGAATGCCAATAGTCCTGCAGGCCATGTCACTGGCAAGTCTGACGAGTCCTCTCCTGCCTGGGATTCCTCCGATGCATCCTTGCGTGTAACGCCTACTACTGCTGGCGCTGCTGTTGTTGCCGCTGGGAGTCGATGGTCATCCCAGAGGGGAAGTCGTAAGCCCACTTGTACTACTTCCAGTAAGCAATTGACTGTTCAACAGTCCTTTGCGAGGAAGATGAAATGTCACAGCAGTCATCCTACTGCAAAGCGGATAACTGAGTCCTTGACAACTATGTTGGTGTTAGACGTGCGTCCGGTATCCGCCGTTAGTTCACAGGGAACTAGACAATTTATTGAGGCAGTGTGCCCCCGTTACCAAATACCATCTAGGTTCCACTTCTCTAGGCAGGCGATACCGAGAATGTACACGGACGTCAGAAAAAGACTCACCAGTGTCCTAAAAAATGCAGTTGTACCCAATGTCCACTTAACCACGGACATGTGGACAAGTGGAGCAGGGCAGGGTCAGGACTATATGACTGTGACAGCCCACTGGGTAGATGTATGGACTCCCGCCGCAAGAACAGCAGCGGCGGCACCAGTAGCAGCATCTCGCAAACGCCAACTCTTTCCTAGGCAGGCTACGCTTTGTATCACCGCTTTCCAGAATACGCACACAGCTGAAAACCTCTTACGGCAACTGAGGAAGATCATCGCGGAATGGCTTACCCCAATTGGACTCTCCTGTGGATTTGTGGCATCGGACAACGCCAGCAATATTGTGTGTGCATTAAATATGGGCAAATTCCAGCACGTCCCATGTTTTGCACATACCTTGAATTTGGTGGTGCAGAATTTTTTAAAAAACGACAGGGGCGTGCAAGAGATGCTGTCGGTGGCCAGAAAAATTGCGGGACACTTTCGGCGTACAGGCACCACGTACAGAAGACTGGAGCACCACCAAAAACTACTGAACCTGCCCTGCCATCATCTGAAGCAAGAAGTGGTAACGAGGTGGAATTCAACCCTCTATATGCTTCAGAGGTTGGAGGAGCAGCAAAAGGCCATTCAAGCCTATACAATTGAGCACGATATAGGAGATGGAATGCACCTGTCTCAAGTGCAGTGGAGAATGATTTCAACGTTGTGCAAGGTTCTGATGCCCTTTGAACTTGCCACACGTGAAGTCAGTTCAGACACTGCCAGCCTGAGTCAGGTCATTCCCCTCATCAGGCTTTTGCAGAAGAAGCTGGAGGCATTGAAGAAGGAGCTAACACGGAGCGATTCCGCTAGGCATGTGGGACTTGTGGATGCAGCCCTTAATTCGCTTAACAAGGATTCACGGGTGGTCAATCTGTTGAAATCAGAGCACTACATTTTGGCCACCGTGCTCGATCCTAGATTTAAAGCCTACCTTGGATCTCTCTTTCCGGCAGACACAGGTCTGCTGGGGTTGAAAGACCTGCTGGTGACAAAATTGTCAAGTCAAGCGGAACGCGACCTGTCAACATCTCCTCCTTCACATTCTCCCGCAACTGGGGGTGCGAGGAAAAGGCTCAGAATTCCGAGCCCACCCGCTGGCGGTGATGCAGGGCAGTCTGGAGCGACTGCTGATGCTGACATCTGGTCCGGACTGAAGGACCTGACAACGATTACGGACATGTCGTCTACTGTCACTGCATATGATTCTCTCAACATTGATAGAATGGTGGAGGATTATATGAGTGACCGCATCCAAGTAGGCACGTCACACAGTCCGTACTTATACTGGCAGGAAAAAGAGGCAATTTGGAGGCCCTTGCACAAACTGGCTTTATTCTACCTAAGTTGCCCTCCCACAAGTGTGTACTCCGAAAGAGTGTTTAGTGCCGCCGCTCACCTTGTCAGCAATCGGCGTACGAGGTTACATCCAGAAAATGTGGAGAAGATGATGTTCATTAAAATGAATTATAATCAATTCCTCCGCGGAGACATTGACCAGCAGCAATTGCCTCCACAAAGTACACAGGGAGCTGAGATGGTGGATTCCAGTGGGGACGAATTGATAATCTGTGAGGAGGGGGATGTACACGGTGATATATCGGAGGGTGAAGATGAGGTGGACATCTTGCCTCTGTAGAGCCAGTTTGTGCAAGGAGAGATTAATTGCTTCTTTTTTGGGGGGGGTCCAAACCAACCCGTCATATCAGTCACAGTCGTGTGGCAGACCCTGTCACTGAAATGATGGGTTGGTTAAAGTGTGCATGTCCTGTTTTGTTTATACAACATAAGGGTGGGTGGGAGGGCCCAAGGATAATTCCATCTTGCACCTCTTTTTTCTTTTCTTTTTCTTTGCATCATGTGCTGATTGGGGAGGGTTTTTTGGAAGGGACATCCTGCGTGACACTGCAGTGCCACTCCTAGATGTGCCCGGTGTTTGTGTCGGCCACTAGGGTCGCTAATCTTACTCACACAGCTACCTCATTGCGCCTCTTTTTTTCTTTGCGTCATGTGCTGTTTGGGGAGGGTTTTTTGGAAGGGACATCCTGCGTGACACTGCAGTGCCACTCCTAGATGTGCCCGGTGTTTGTGTCGGCCACTAGGGTCGCTAATCTTACTCACACGGTCAGCTACCTCATTGCGCCTCTTTTTTTCTTTGCGTCATGTGCTGTTTGGGGAGGGTTTTTTGGAAGGGCCATCCTGCGTGACACTGCAGTGCCACTCCTAGATGGGCCCGGTGTTTGTGTCAGCCACTAGGGTCGCTAATCTTACTCACACAGCTACCTCATTGCGCCTCTTTTTTTCTTTGCGTCATGTGCTGTTTGGGGAGGGTTTTTTGGAAGGGACATCCTGCGTGACACTGCAGTGCCACTCCTAGATGGGCCCGGTGTTTGTGTCGGCCACTAGGGTCGCTTATCTTACTCACACAGCGACCTCGGTGCAAATTTTAGGACTAAAAATAATATTGTGAGGTGTGAGGTATTCAGAATAGACTGAAAATGAGTGTAAATTATGGTTTTTGAGGTTAATAATACTTTGGGATCAAAATGACCCCCAAATTCTATGATTTAAGCTGTTTTTTAGTGTTTTTGGAAAAAAACACCCGAATCCAAAACACACCCGAATCCGACAAAAATAATTCGGTGAGGTTTTGCCAAAACGCGTTCGAACCCAAAACACGGCCGCGGAACCGAACCCAAAACCAAAACACAAAACCCGAAAAATTTCAGGCGCTCATCTCTAGTGGCCACGGGAAAAGGGTCCATGGCCCCGCTCCTTTTCCTATACTTTCAATGGAAGTTTGGAGAGGCAAAAATCGGTACAGACCATAAAAAAAAGGTACTGTACTTATTAAAAAGGTACAGTTGGAGGGAATGTGTAAACCATGAGTGGGATGGCATCTTCTTTTGTGGCTCCCTTCACTCCTAGCTCAGTGACAACATGTCAGAGATGCAGCCAGCAGCTTCCCAGGCAGTGCCAGATTAGAAAAGAAAGAAAATTCCAATCAAGCTTTTTAAAACTGTTTCCGAAAGTTAGCAAAAATGAACTCAAAGAAATGAAAACTTTTCATTACAGACTTTATAGAGAAAATACTGTATCAATGTTATGTCATACTTACCGACTTTTTGGCTGCTCTCTCCGGGAGAGAGCAGCCAGGTCGGTTCGCCAGGGGGGCGGGCTGCGATGTGAGTGCAGAGGGGGGCGGACCGGGGGCGTGGCGTAGGCGGACGGGGGCGTGTCAGAGGTGGGCCGGGGTGTGGCTACGGGATCGTCCCGCGTAAGCCCCGCCCCCACTGTGTAATGCCGCTATTACCGGCATTATACAGCAGGGGGCGTGGCTATGATGACGCGATTCAACAAGAATCGCGTCATTGCCTGCCCGGACCGCCCACTTTACTCGCTAAGTGGGCAGCCAGGCAGGGGGGGACCCCTGTTATCGGGAGACTTGCCTGCTCTTCCGGGGGGCCGGGAGGGTCACCCGATTTTCGGGAGCCTCCCGGCCATTCCGGGAGAGTAGGCAAGTCTGTGTTATGTACCCATTAACAACTTAAAATACATAAACCATAGACATCAGATTCACTGCACTGTTCCCAGGTACAGTAAGTACCTGTGATTGCTGCTGCTCCATGTCAGCAGCTGGCACACAGAGAATGGAGAACCATGATGAAAATAAGGACACTGAATGAGTGATATTACAGTATTTAATTCATTCTGTGTTTTAAGTGCCCAGGTTTAACGTGTGTCAATGTTATCCACGACCCTGCTATTCATGAAAATGTGTCCTGTTGCGATCGGTTAGTTACTTTATATTTAATTTTTATTCAGCTCAAACAGTATGCCATTTTACATTGAATTAAGGCAAATCTGCAGATACAGAACATGTTCCCAAGATTTCTGTCAAATTGTGTCTGCAAACATGATAAACATATCAGTGTATTGTCTTTTTAGTTTCCAAAGTTTTGCAGAGTTAGGGCCCAATATACAGACCCAAACGTATTACAATATACCTCTGGTCTACATCTAGTGTAGCCTCCAGTGACTGTGACTGTAGTTATAGCTTACTGCACAACAGTAATTGAATGTTTCTATACTCACTAGCGGTTTGTTGCCATCGCACTGCATGTAAGTACTTATCACAATAATGAAACATGAACTTGTGCTCAGAGTCAGGTATTAGTCCTTGCACCAGCGGTATAAGGTCCTTGCCGTCAATAATTCTAAAGAGAAAACAATCAGTCACATCAATACAAGTAACCATTAATCATTTTAATGTCAAAGTTGATCTCATACCCTTTACAGTACTGCACATTATATATGGGATCATTTAGATGTGGACACATACAAAAACACATTGTATTTACATGGATATCCACATAAGAAAAAATGTCACAATTTATTATTACACATATGGGGCTGCATGTAATTACACCCGAGTTCGGCGGTTGCACGGGGTGCCAGCCAAACTTGGACGTTTTATTAAAGGGGTAATCACTTACAAGGCAAAACCATGCCTTGTAAGTGATTGCCCCTTTAAAAAGAATGTAATGATACCCGTCAGCGTTCGGCTTGCATCCCGCAAGGCCGTTGAACTCGGGTATCATTACATTCAGCCCCACGTGTAAAATGTAAAAAAAAAAAATAAGCTACATAAATTAATACCATGCACTTACACAAATAATGCTATTGAAGTAATCTAGGGCCTAATTCAGATCTGATCGCAGCAGCAAATTTGTTGATTAATGGGCAAAAACGTGCACTGCAGAGGGGGAGGGTGGGGCAGATGTAACATGTGCAAAGAGAGTCAGATTTGGGTGGGGTGTGTTCAAACTAAAATCTAAATTGCAGTGTAAAAATAAAGCAGCCAGTATTTACTCTGCACAGAAACAAAATAATCCACCAAAATCTCTCTCTGCACATGTTATAACCAGAGCCGGCCCTAACCAATATGATGCCCTAGGCAAGATTTTGGCTGGTGCCCCCTAGCACCACCGCTGGTTCTGCCTCTGACCTTGCACATCTTTCCCAGCACCATTACCCCTCACCCATAGTAGTCCTTGTACCCCCTATATTTTAAATAGGAACAGTTCGCACATTTGACGCACAGCCCAAAAAGGGGCATCTTCTTGCTGGGAAGGGACATGGCCACACAATAGTAACCCCAATTCCAATTACGCCACACAGTACTGCAACTTTATTCACATTTTATCTTGCGATAGTGTCCATAATTCATATTACATCCCACAGTAGTATCACTTTACCTTATAAACGTTACTCCTCACAGTAGAGCCCCTTATTCACATTACATCACACTGAATTGCTCCTTATTCACATTACACCACACCTTATTGCTCTTTATTCACATTAGACGACACCGTAGTGCCCTTTCTATTTGCAACACCACATAGTAGAGCACCTTATACACATAATGCCACACATTAGTAATGCATTTATACACAATTCCACACAGTAATGCCCCTTACACATATGAGACACATTAATGTCCTTATAAACATAATGCACCTTACACATTATGACAACCTTTATTAATGCCCTTTTACACATAATGTCCCTTACACATATGCCGCACATTATTAATGCCCTTATACACATAATGACACACACAGTGCCCCCTACACATTTGCTGCACATTATTAGTGCCCCTATACACATAATGACACACATACATTAGTACCCTGTTACACATATGCCGCACATTATTAATGCCCTTATACACTTAATGACACACATAGTGGCCCTTTACACATATGTTGCACATTATTAATGCATTTTTACATGACACACATAATGCTCCTTACACATATTCTGAACACTACTGCACAACCAACCCACTCACATGCACACAGCACTCACACTTCCACTAACACTGTGACCTCTGCCTCTGCTTGCATCTTATTTGCATTGCTATGTGGCTACGATGCACAAGCAGCTTCTGCTGATTAAACTGATATGCAGCATGCCAATATACTGTGTGAGACTGTGGCTGTATCTGCATATGAAATGCTACATACAGAATATAGGCATGTCGCATATCATTTTAATCAGCAGAAGCTGATGATGCCCCCAGGCATATCAAATGCCCTAGGCAATTGCCTAGTTTGCCTATGCCTATGGCCGGCTCTGGTTATAGCTGCCACATTTGCAGTGCACATAGGGGGTCATTCCGACCTGATCGCACGCTAGGTTTTTTCACTGTGCTGCGATCAGGTCCGAACTCTGCATGCATATGCACCGCAATGCGCATGTGCGTCGTATGGGTACAAAGTTGCTGAGCGATGGATTCTACGATGATTCCGTTTGCACGGGTGTTCGCAAGGAGATTGACAGCAAGGAGGCGTTTCTGGGTGTCAATTGACCGTTTTCCGGGAGTGGTTGGAGAAATGCAGGCGTGTCCAGACATTTGCAAGGTGGGTGTCTGACGTCAATTTCAGGACTGAACAAGCAGAAGTCATCGCAGCGGATGAGTAAGTTCTGAGCTACTCAGAAATTGCACAGATTGTGTTAGCATCTCTCGGCTGCAAAAGCGATCGCACCCTTGCACAGCAAATATACACACCCCGGTGGGCGGCGACTATACGTTCGCACGGCTGCTAAAAACAGCTAGCGAGCGATCAACTCAGAATGACCCCACCGTTTTGCTCATTAGCTAACAAATTTGCTGCTGAGATCAGCTCTGAACATGGCCATTAGTAAGCTTTGATTTTTGCACAAATATATATTACAGGTTGAGTATCCCATTTCCAAATATTCCGAAATACGGAATATTCCGAAATACAGAATGTTTTGAGTAAGACTGAGATAGTGAAACCTATGTTTTCTGATGGCTTAATCAGAGGTTAAAGTGAGCCGGAACGGGGTGGAACTGCGTCCGTCAGTTCCATTTGGAGACGGAATGCAGTTCCGCCTCCTCCGGCTTACCTAACTTAGGGAAATGCCGGGCACAGCCTAAGACTGTGTTAGCAGCGGGCACCGACTCTTTCTCCTGAGTTCCGGCTCAGGCAGTGTGTGCGGCTGTGCGCTATGGGAGAGACGCCATGACGTCTCTCCCATAGCTGCAAGGAGCGGGCGCCAGACGGAGGCTACGGTCCAGAAACAGGAGCGGGTCAGGTGAGTATTGTCAGTTTTTTTTAAAATATATTTTGTGTGTGCAAGCAGCGCTACTAGAGGGGAACTGGGGCAGATCTACTGGGTGGCAAACAAACTGGGGGCATAACTACTGAGCAGCAAACAAACTGGGGGGCATAACTACTGGGGGCACACCAACTGGGGGCATAACTACTGGGGGCACACCAACTGGGGGCAAAATTACTGGGGACAAACCTACAGCGGGCATAACTACAGGAGGCACATCTACTGGGGACATAACTATGTGGGCATTACTACTGGGGTCACACCAACTGGGGCATAACTACTGGGGGCACACCAACTGGGGGCATATCTACAGCAGGCATAACTACAGGGGCACATCTACTGGAGACATAACTATGGGTGCATTACTATTGGGGGCACACCAACTGGGGGCAAACCTACTGGGGGCATATCTACAGGGGGCACATCTACTTGGGACATAACTACGGGGGCACACCAACTGCGGGCAAAACTACTGGGACATATCTACAGGGGGCACACCAACTGGGGGTATAACTACTGGGGGCATATCTACAGTGGAAATAACTACAGGGGGCATATACACTGGGGACATAACTACAGGGGGCATTACTACTGGGGGCAATACTAATGAGAACATTGCATAGGGGGCACTTAATAAGGGGCAACACTCCTGGGGACATAAGGGGCACTACTTCTGGGGATACTGAATAAGGAAAACCAATACTATGGGCTCTACTAATGTGGGCACTACCACTATAGTGGGTATTGCATAAGGGGCACTACTGCTGTGGACATTATGTGTATTATGGGTGCTACAACTGTGGGCTTTGTGTATAAGGGGAACTAATGTGAGTCATAACATGAATAACACTACTATGGTTTAATGTGAATAAGATTATGCTACTGTGTGGCGTAATTTAAATTGGCGATACTTTTGGGTGATGACGCCCCCTTTTTTGAGGCCATGCCCCCTTTTTACGGCATGCGCAATCCCTCTGTTTCACGAGCATATGGGAGGGGGGGGGGGGTGAGTCTCACCACCTCTCTAGGACCACTTTAAGCACTGGGCTCAAAGTACACAAACTTTGTTTAATACACAAATTTATTAAACATATTGTATTAAATGACCTTCAGGCTGTGTGTATAAGGTGTATATGTAACCTAAATGAATTGTGTGTATGTACACAAGCTTTGTTTAATGCACAAAGTTATTTAAAATATTGGCTTATATTACCTTCAGGCTGTGTGTAAAAGGTGTATATGAAACATAAATGCCATCTGTGCTTAGATTTGGGTCCCATCGCCATGATATCTCATTATGGTATGAAATTATTCCAAAATACGGAAAAATCCGATGTCCAAAATACCTCTGGTTCCAAGCATTTTGGATATGGGACACTCCACCTACATATATATTATAAGAACCTTGGTGTGCAAAGAAGTTAGAATTGTTGGTCCAAAATGATATTAAAAGTCTGCGTAAAGCAGCAGAAATAAGCAGCCAATATAAGCCACAAGTATGCAGACTAGTCTGTAATGTCAGTTGAAATGTGGCATTCTGCACAGAGCAGAACAGCTGAACAATCTGTGCAGGTCATCAGTTTTTATGCAATTTAGGCCCTCATTCAGCCTCAGTTGCAGTTTTGCTAAAAAATCAACACTGCAGCTGCTGTCACTGACATACTGGGGACCACTCAACATAGGGTAGGGCAAGGCCACCCAGCATGCTACTGGCGGCCAGCAATGCAATTGCAATTCGATCACAATGCTAATGGCAGCCAGAGATGACAACGCAATTCAATTGCATCACTGAATAAGTGAAGCCCCCTGCCTGGCTGCGAAGACAGTAGGGTTTGCCGCCATTTTCCGCTTTGGAGCGGCTGTGTGTGCCGACACCCCCGGTTTTCCCTGGACCGCCCCTGCAACACAGCATGGCCGCCCTGTGAACGCCTCTGCCTATCAATCAGTCAGAGGCGTTTGCATCAATGTGATGCAATTGCATTGGCTTCCCACACGTGCGCAGAACAGTCTCTGCACGTGCGCACTGGACCGAAAAACAGCCAGATGCGATTGCATCGCATAACCAATGCAAGTTGACTAGGGGCCTTAATCTGTAGAACTTGCAGTCTCTATATTGATTACTGGTTTCCATGCATCATGGACACTGAATGTAGCAACATTATTACTAGAAGATCCGACATACTGTAGGCGTATTTATAATAGGCATAGGGCATGTAGTGCACATGAGCCCCTAGGTCCATGGTGGGAGGCCAACACATCAGGGTCATCACGCTCACCACCAGGCATGTGCCAAATGTCTCCTTCCCCCTTTCAGTGTATCACAGTGTAATCTTTACAATAATATCTTTGGGATGGCATTGTGCAGTAAAGCAAAGACTCTGAATGAAAGAGAGATCGTTCTGAACAATCCAAACAGATGACCTTATTCAGTAATTGAATGAATGACCCGTGAACTTGGATCAGGAGCACTTAAGATGTATGTGGACTTGGACTTCCAGTTCCGGGCTGAATGGAGTAGCACCTCTCCCCTGAAGCTCCGGTGCCACAAAACCCTGCTAATCGCCCGTCCTGGGCGTCCTTTGAGCGGTCCGCTTCCCCCCGCTTTCCCCCTGCACACGGGGCTGTCCTTTATGGACAAATACCTGGCCCCCTCCATGCCGGGCAAAACTCCCCGCACCAAACAAGACGCTGCCCGCGTCTCTGAGCTCCAGAGCTCCGGCTGCAGAAACGCAAGCTAGCGGTCCGGGTCCTCTGCCCCCGGCTCCCGCTGCCCCTGCCAGGGCTCACATTGCGGAAGACCTGCTGTCTGGTACATGGAATGTAGGGGGAATACATTCCCCTATTAAGAGGAAGAAGATCCTGCTTTACTTAAACAGACTGCGTATGGATTTGATGTTTATACAAGAGACCCACCTTCTTTCCCCGGAGGCCCAGAAGCTGGGTGTCCTGGGCTGGCAGGTGCTCGCAGATGCTCCATATTCTTCCAAAGCTAGAGGTGTCCTGATCCTGGCTAAACGATCTTTGCATATTGAAGTTCTTACCTCTGTATGTGACCCTACAGGCAGGTTTCTTATTTTAGAGATTATGCTATATAACACTAAATATGTTCTTTGTACAATGTATGCCCCTAATTCTTACTCTAAAGTATTTTTTAAACGACTCCTGACCAAATTATATCCGTTTGCCTCCCTCCCCATGATAGTGGGCGGCGATTTTAATATTGTCGCCTCTACTTATATGGACACTAACTCCTCCGCTCGTGCACGCCTCTCTCCTACCTTTGGTATCCCCTTTTTCACGCACCAACTGCACCTCACTGATGTGTGGAGATTTTTTCATCCTACAGACAGGGAATACTCCTGCCTCTCGGCTGCTCATGGCACCCTGTCCAGGATTGACTTTTTACTATTGTCTGACTCCCTCAATCCTCAAATCTCTGAATCTCAGATGGAGGCTATCTCCATCTCTGACCACGCCCTAGTTTGGACGTCTCTTACTACGTCCCTTGACCGGGGCTCCTTTAAGTGCTGGCGCTTCCCCACTGCCTTTGCTTCCTCCTTACATTTCAAGCGCAGGCTGGCTGAGTTTTGGGAAGAGTTCAAACTAGATAACGAGGGTGCTCTTGCTGCGTATCCTTTGGTATTCTGGCAGGCCTCAAAAGCAGTCATAAGCGGCAGGCTTATAGAATATGTTTCCTCACGAAAGAAACGATTTCTGTCTGAATTTAAAAACTCTCAGCGCAGCTTAACTGAGGCCTTTCAGAGTTTCAAACAGCATCCCACCCCTCTTTCTAAGAAGACTTATTTAGAATGTAAATCCCGGTTTAATGCTGTGTTGGCTGCGATGGGTGACCAACATACTTTTCACAAGAATCATCGATTCTACAGGTTTGGGAACAAGACGGGTCGCCTCCTCTCCAGCCTGTTGAAGGGGTCGACACCTTCTTCAGTAATTCAATCATTGCAACGATCTGATGGATCATTGGCTACTAAGTCTGTTGATATGGCCAAACTCCTTTCAGATTTTTATACTGATATTTATTCTTGTCCCCTTATTGACGAGCAAGCTAAAAGCTCTTTTTGGGAACGCGACTCCCCTCCCCCGATTACCACCTGCACTGACCGATAACCTATGTACCCTAATAACGTCACAGGAGGTAGAGAAAGCTATCAAGGGCCTTAAACCTTTGAAGGCTCCAGGGCCTGATGGCTTCTCTGGAGAATTTTATAAAATGCTCCTCCCTAATGTGGTAGATCCCCTAACCTTGGTGTTTAACAAAATTTTAACCTCAAATTCTATCCATTTATACTTTAATGACGCTCTGATCCGTCTCCTTCCCAAACCAGGTAGAGACCCCCATCTCCCGGGATCTATATCCCTCCTAAATACCAATTACAAGCTCTTTACAAAGATTATTGCTGACAGAATGAAGGGCTTACTTCTTTCTATTATCCACCCAGATCAAACTGGCTTCATCTCAGGCCGGCATTCTACGAATAATATTCGTAAAATTTTAGCGGCAGCCATCTGGTTACGTTCCAGCGGGACCTTAGACCCCCAATATGTCCTTTCTTTGGACGCTGAGAAGGCCTTTGACCTGGTCAGCTGGGACCATTTATACACTACCCTAGACAGGTTTGGGTTCCCGCTGGGTCTGATCAGTATGTTACGTACTCTTTACTCCCCCTCAGCTTCCCGAATTATGTGCAATGGCTACCTTTCAGATCCTATACCCCTTCACAGGGGCACTAGGCAAGGTTGTCCCCTCTCCCCGCTACTTTTTGCCATTGCCATAGAACCCCTTGCTATTAAAACTCGCCACCTTGTGGGTTTTTCGGGAGTTCTGGTGCGAGATCATGAATTGTGTGTTAGCCTGTTTGCGGATGACATGCTTCTTTTCATCTCAAACCCAGAAACCTCTATCCCCTTAGCCATGCGGATAATTGCTCAGTTTGGTTCCTTCGCAGGGTACCGAATAAATGCTACCAAATCTGAGCTCTTCCCACTCACTCCGTCTGCTTGCGCATGCTCCTCCTCACCCGTCCTTACTCAATTCCAGCTGAATACCACTAAGCTCAAATACCTGGGAATCTTTATCCCAGTGAACTTGTCTGACTTATACTCAGTTAACTATACACCTGTCATCAAAACAGTGTCTCAATTACTGACCACCTGGTCCTCCCTTCCTATTTCTCTATTGGGGCGGGTTGCCATTTTGAAAAATACTATATTTCCTAAGTTATCATACCTGCTTCAGATGGTACCTGTCCAACCCCCTCGTAAAGATCTCCTTCTATGTGATCAGCTGTTTTCAAAATTTTTGTGGAATGGCAAGAGGTCGAGGATTTTCATTGCTAAACTTAAGCTTCCTCGCAAGGATGGTGGCCTGGCTGTCCTTGACCTCTTGGCATTCTTCCAAGCAGTTAACTTTCGATATATTTCGGATTGGCTTTTGGGTACATCCTCTTACGTTAATGGAGCAATCGAGCAAGCCCTTTTGTTTCCTTATGATCTCAGGGCTCTTCTCCACACCCCCAAATCTTTGCTCCCGCCTGTGTCACGCACAAACATCCTTTTTTGGGACGCCTACCGTTCATGGTGGTCTATTAATAAAGCATTAGATAGGAGCCCGGAATACTCCACTTTTATTCCCTTGATTGGGAACCCCTGTTTTACCCCACCCTTCGACAATGGTAGATTTCTCATGTGGAAGTCTAAGGGCATTGATCTCATTCGGGACGTATTTGATCCCGGTGGGATTCTTATGTTATTTAGAGACTTAGCCGAGAGGTATGGTGTGTTGGCATCGGATTTCTATATGTACCTTCAAGTTCGGCACTATGTGCAGTTCTTGCCTGTCCCTCCTGTGCACGAGCGGAGGGGTGACCCTCTGTCCCCTATCTTATTGAAGTTACAACATTTTTCTTATAAGGTCTGTTGGTTGTATCAAGACCTGCTCCTAAGTAAACCTGATACCCTGTGGTCCCCTATGATCTCTAAATGGTCAAGTGATTGGTCCTGGGCTCCATCTGTGGATTGCTTCCTTTCCCCCCTGCCTTCTATTTTGAAGGCTCTACACTCTGCCCAGCTCCAGGAGATCCACTTTAAGTTTCTCCATAGAGCATATATAGCCCCTGGGCAGCGCAAATATATGGTTTCTGCAGAAACAGGACATTGTCCTAAATGTAAAGCGCCCAATGCTCTTTTTATACATAACTTCTGGCAGTGCCCGAAAATTTGACGGTTTTGGCATAAAGTATTGTGGTACTTGAAGTCTACCTTTCGAATCTCCCTCCCTATGGACCTAGCAGCAATCCTTGGCCTTAACACTACATCCTGGTGTCTTCCACCGTCTCAGATCCATTATACCCCCTTTTTGTACATTTTGTTGACCCTAGGGAAGAAACTGATTCTGAACCACTGGATATTTCGGACCTCTCCCTCCTTAGAAAACCTTAAAACTATTCTTACTGTTACATTATATCTCGAGCGTCAGTCCACTCTCCCTGACCTTGATTGTAACGCCCTTCGTTTTTACAGTAAATGGGGTCCTTATATAGAATCCCTCCCCCCCCCCCTCAACAGCAACATGTACTGAAATTGTTTGACTCACTCAGCTGGGATTCCTACCGCAAACTATGTATCCCTATTTAGTGATAATGTTTATCCGTAATCTCAGGTGACCCTGTCTGTATAGTCTGATCCTTCCAAATTTTTGGAACGGTTGCTAATGCCCCTGACTGGTTTGAAGAAGATCCTTGTAGGACGTTTGCAAATCCCCCCCCCCCCAACTCCCATGACCTTTATTTCGTACCCTTGTTTGTGTTGTCTTATTTTCTTCTCTCTCTCTTTTCTATCCTGTATTTTGATTGCATATTTATTACTGGTTTGTGTGTATGTTTTTTATGGTATGTTTTCTGGGGATTGCAACTACGATGCTACATGCTGTAGTAAGCCGTTCTATACTGTTTCTTTGGCATGTCTGTTTTGGAGCTTTGATGGCGTGGCTCTTACACATTTTGCTGCAGTGCCTATTCCGTATCACTGTGTTGCTTGGCCCATATCCCTACCTTTTGCCTTCTGTATGCAATTATTTTGTATTCTGTATATTATATTTTGTACTGTTCTCTCCTTTCTTTTCTTGTATAAGAAAAATCCAATAAAAACATTAAAAAAAAAAAAAAAAAGATGTATGTGGACTTTACAGTGTCAGTGTTCACTTCGACATTATCATTGGGCTGGAACAATTGTGCAACTCTGGACAGGTCATCTAAACAATACACTGTGTCTACTGGTGCGGGTATTGACACCGGAGCTTCTGCAGAATGTTTTTCTCCATCAAGCGTAGGTAATCCATTATATTCACGTAGTTGATCCAGGTGCCTGTGCCACAGTACCCCCGGCTCAATTTCCACTATATATGACAGTGGACCTTTACATTGTTTAACTGTTGCAATTACCCACTTCTGTTCCCCATGATAGTTACGGGCCCACACAGTCTGGCCTACAGACAAAACTCGCTTTTTGGTACCACCTGAACTTAGAGTCTGCTTCAGTTGCCGATCAGAAATCCGTCCACAAATATCCAGCTTGATCAAATCCAGTCGAGACCTGAGGTTCCTGCCCAGGAACAGCATAGCTGGATTTGACTCATTGTGGCATGAACCAGATTCCTGTAGGCAAACAAGAAATTGGAGCGCTTGTGTTGTAAAGTCCCCCTGTCTGTGTGCATGGTGTGGCAAGCTTACTTTAAGGTTTGTATGAAGCATTTAGCCAGTCCATCTGTAGCCGGGTGATATGGGGCGGAGGTAATATGACGAATTTCTGTTTTTCTTCAGGAAAGTCTGGAACTCTTCAGCAGTTGTCACTGACCAACTGCTCTGGTACCCCTGTTCTGGCAAAAAGACTCCTCAACACTTCCACCATGTGTGCAGCTGTAGTAGAAGTAACTAAAAACTTCAGGCCATTTGGAACAGGCATCCACCACCACCAGGAACATGGACCCTAGAAATGGTCCCGCAAAGTCCACATGTATCCGCTGCCATGAAGTGGATGGCCACTCCCATGGATGCAATGGTGCTGGATCATGCATATTTTGAACAGGTTGGCACCTTGAACATTCTCTGGCCAGATCCTCCAACTGTTGATCCAAGCCTAGCCACCATACAAAACTTCTAGCAAGTTCCTTCATCTTGACCATGGCCAAATGACCCACATGGAGCTCCTCTAAAACTCTTGCATGCAGCTTGGCAGGCATGATGATCCACAACCCCCAGAGGAGGCAGTCAGTATCAACTGTCAACTTACGCCTCCGATGTAAGTTAGGGGCCAGCTGCCGCCGCACAGGTGTAACCCACCCTTTTTGTGTTGCTGTGAGTACTTGAGCCAGGATAGGGTACTGAGCAGTCTCACATCTGATTATACTGGCAGTTATGGGAAGACATTACACTTGTGTTATTGTGAAAACATTCCACGAATCCTCGGTTGACTGTGGCAATGGGGCAGTCTGTAAAGGCAGTCGGGACAACCCGTCTGCATTGGCATGTTGTGCAGTCCGCTTGAGTATAGCAATGTCCACATAAGAACAGGGCCCAGCGCTGCATCCTTGCAGCCGCCGTGACATGAATACCCTTCTTAGGGTTAAAGATGGACAAAAGCGGTTGATGGTCAAGCACGAGTGTGAATTTCTTGCCAAATAAATACTGATTGAATCATTTAACTCCCCAAACCAGGCTTAAGGCTTCTCTGTCAATCTGTGCATAGTTACATTCAGCCTTGAATAATGCCCAAGATGCAGAAGCTATTGGGGGTCATACCGACCCGTTCGCACGCAGCGGTTTATCGCTGCGTGCGAACGGGTGCGGAATGCACATGCACGGTGGCCGCAGTGTACGTGTGCGACATTGCCCGGCGACAGGGGACCTCTGTCGCCGGGTTACGTCGCGGCTTACAAAGGAAGCGGTCACAGAGCCGACCGCAAAGAAGATTGACAGGAAGAAGGCGTTTCAGGGCGGATCCGGACCGTTTGAAGCTGTTTTCGGGGAGTGGTGAGTAAAACGCAGGCGTGTCCAGAAGAAAGGAGGCCGGATGTCTGACGTCAAAGCCGGCCCCATCATCGCTGGATCCGTCGCACTGGGTAAGTAGGTATAGGGCTAGTCTTCTTTTGTTTTAAATTTTTATAGCTTAGCAGGGCTGCACAAGCGATCACAGCCCTGCTAAGCTAAAATACACTCCCCCATAGGCGTGTACTAGTTGATCGCAGCAGCAAAACGTTGCTGGCCGCGATCAACTCGGAATGACCACCCTTGAACGCTCCTGTCCATGTGGCATAGTATGTGACATGACAGCTCCAATGCCATAAGATGAGGCATCACAGGCCACTCTAATAGGAAGGGGTCGTAGTGGGTTAACAACATGTCTGATGTTATCAAGTCCTTTGCCTTTGTGAAAGCATGCTCACATTCTGTAGACCATAGCCATTTCTGACCCTGCTGGAGCAACTGATGTAATGAATGCAGAAGTGTGTCTAAGTTAGGCAAGAGTCTGTGGTAATAGTTAATGAACCCTAAGAAGGAGCGAAGCTGGGACACGTCTTTTAGCAGGGGAGCCTTTAACACAGCTTCCACTTTTCTTGCCATTTGTGTAGTCCATTTGCATCAATCGTGTGCCCACAGTATGTGACAGAGACCACGAAGAACTCCCACTTGTCTCTTTTGACTCTGAGCCCATATTATTCAAGCCGCTGCAACACTAGTTTAAGATTTTGGAGGTGTTCTGCATCAGATGAACCTGTCACAATAATGTCATCCAAATACCACTGGGTACCAGGAACCCCTTATAACATTTGGTCCATGGCTCATTGCAAAAGGGTAGGGACAGAAGAAATGCCAAACACCAACCGACTGTACCTGTAAAGTACTATGTGTGTGTTAATGGTGAGGTACACCTTTGAATCGTCCTCTGTCTCTACTGTATTTGGAGATTCGCATCAGCTAGGTCAATCTTACTAAACTTTAGTCCTCCAGACAGATTTGCAAAGATATCTTCAATTTTTGGTAACGGGTAGTGATTTGTTTGCATTACTGGATTTATGGTGACCTTGAAATCCCTGCACAGCCGTACTGCACCATATTTTTTTTACAATTGGAACTATTGGAGTTGCGCAAGGGCTCCAAACCACCTTTGATATGATTTTCTCACTTTCCAGCCAGTCTAACTCCAGCTCCACCTTATGTCTGATAGCGTACGGTACTGGAACCTGGGAACAGCTCCATCTTTGAGCACTAGCTTCCCTTTTATGTGTTTCAAAGTCCCAATGCTTGGTTGAAAAACAGCTGTACACAGTAGCTTGGTTAAGGACTGTTTTCAGGGACAAAGGCCTTTGTGTGTGACGCTCAGGCATTTGATGACTGACCAGTCTAATTGAATTTTTCATAGCCATTCCTGACCCCACAGTGCTGGGCCACTATTTTGAACAATGTATAAGTCCAGAGGCTCCTGCTGGCCATTATACTGCACAAGTACGGGCAACACCCCACATGGAATAATTGTCTCCCCAGTATATGTTTTAAGCAGCATTAAAGTTTTGTTTAATTTAACATTTTTAAAATTGTGTTTGTACTCTTGCTGTGACATTACAGAGTCTGCTGATCCTGTGTCCAGTTCCATTTGGGTGGCCATTGATTTGCGGAGTGACCCAAATTGCTTACCTGTCACTCCCTTTGACTGCAACTCTTCCAAACTGTCCAGATCATTGCCACTGTCTGAGTCTACCTTGTGGTCTTTCAAAACATTTGTATTCCTTAATCTACTGTGATTCTTTCTCCCGCCAGTGGCCTCAGCCTGATATGCCTGCGACTGGCAAACACGGTTAATATGCCCCTTTTCTCTTACGTCCTAGAGGATGCTGGGGTCCTTTTAGTACCATGGGGTACAGACGGGTCCACTAGGAGCCACTGGCACTTTAAGAGTTTAATAGTGTGGGCTGGCCTCTCCCTCTATGCCCCTCCTACCAGACTCCGTTTAGAAAATGTGCCCGGAGGGGCCGGTCACAGCTAGGGGAGCTCTTACGAGTTTTCTTAGTTTTCTTTTCTTTAAAAGTTTGTTATTTTACAGGAAGGCTGCTGGCAACAGCCTTCCTGCTTCGTGGGACTTAGGGAGGGAGTAGGAAGGAACCAACTTAATGGAGAGTTAATGGTTCTCTATCTCTGCTGACAGGACACTGAGCTCCTAAGGATGATGATCGCAAGCCCACGAGGTGACTGCTCACTCCCACAGCATGGCCTCCACCCCCTAACAGAGCCAGAAGATAGAAGAGTGGTAAGTACAGCGCCGGCGTCCCAGTTAGTGGCTCGCTGGCAGGTATGGCGGCACAGGGGTTGGAGCGCAGCTCTGCGGGGCTGCGCTCTGGGAAGGCTCAGCAACATCACAGCATGTAGACGCTGGAGGGGCGTTCTGAGTCAGCGGATTAACCCTACACTGGTCATAAAGTTAACAGGGCTAATCCCGCTGTTAACACAAAAATTCTCAGGCCAGTTTTAATATTAAGTGTGGGAAGCCGCGCGCCATTACAGGGGGCGGGGCTTCCTCTCAGAGCAGATACAGCACTCACCAGCGCCATTTTCTCCATGCAGATTATAAAGACAGGACGGTGACAGGGAGCACTGCACTCCACATAACTCCAGCAATACCTCACGGTACCAGGGTGATATAGACAGGGGGGCAGTGTGATAACAGTACTAACTGCCCTATTAAGGGTAGTTTGTAAGCACCGGGATTTTATCATAATAATTGCCTACAGGGGGGCTGTGTGGCTGGCTCCTTATACTCTGTGCTTCTCTGAAGGTACTCTGGGGGAAACTGTATTTGACATATTCCTCTGTGTGTGTGGAAGTGTATATCTCACATTACCATGTCTAAGGATTCTGTGTCCTGCGCTGCAGTGTTTATCTTCTCCAGAGGAGTCTATTTCATATACTCAGGACTGCAATATGCTTTCTCAGCCTTCCGAATCCGAACCCGCATGGGTGGATTCTTTAAGGGGCATGATTTCCCAAATTTCAACTAGGATGTCACATACTGAGAAAGAGACACAGTTTTTGAGGAAGACTGTGGCGGGTTTGCAGTACTCTGCCCCCACTACTTCAAAAACCCCACCTACATACCTACAAAAATGTACGCTTGCCCAGATAATGCAAGCTGACACTAATACCGACTCTGATACAGGGGACGGTGATGGGGATATGCAGGAGGGGAATGCTTCCCTTGCTAAAGGGGTACAACTAATGATTGAAGCCATTAGGGATGTTTTGCACATTACTAAGAAGATACCTGAGCAGGAAGAGGAGACTTATTTTACTGTAAATAAGACATCCTCGCTTACCTTCCCTGCTTCTAAGGAGTTAAACTCCTTGTTTGAAAAATCCTGGGAAAACCCTAAAATAATTCTCATTACTTTTCCTTTCCTTGAAGAGGACAGGAAAAAGTGGGAAAACCCACCTATAGTAGACGCTTCTGTATCTAGATTGTCAAAAAAGGTGGTTTTACCTGTCCCCGGTTCAACCACCTTAAAGAAGCCGGCTGACCGCAAGATTGAGACTACGCTCAAGTCACTACACACTGCTACAGGCGTGGCCTTAAGGCCCACTATTGCTTGTGCGTGGATTTCTAAAGCCATAGTAAAGTGGTGAGGCTCATTAGTAGAGGAATTAGATACTATGGATAGGAGTGACATTGACTTGTTTTTACGTCACATACAGGATTCAGCAGGTTTCATGGTGGAAGCCATGAAGGACATCAGGCTGCTTAATGCAAGGGCTACTTCCATGGCAGTCTAGGCACTCAGAGGACTCTGGCTATGCCAATGGACTGCGGATGTGGAATCCAAGAAGAACGTGGAGAATCTACCCTTCACAGGTCAGGCCCTGTTTGGGGAAGCACTGGATGTGTGGATATCCACGGCAACTGCGGGTAAGTCAACCTTTCTTCCCTCCGCAGCTGCACCAGCTCGGAAATCTTATCCTACGCCTACGCTGCAGTCCTTTCAGACTGCAAAATGTAAAAAATCCAAGGGTCCCCCCACCTTCTTTAGAGGAGGTCGGGGAAAGTCCAGAAAACCTGCACCAACTGGTTCCCAGGAACAGAAACCATGTTCTGCTTCCTCCAAGTCTTCAGCATGACGGTGGACCTCCCAGCCTGGGAATCAGGCAGGTGGGAGTGAGACTAAAAGATTTCAGTCATGTCTGGGTGACATCGTGCCTAAATCCCTGAGTAAAAGATATTGTTACCCAGGGGTGCAGACTGGAATTTCAGGTACTCCCATCTCACAGATTCTTCAAATCAGGCTTACCAGCTTCACTGACAGAAAGTACAATCCTGCAGGAAGCCATTCAAAAATTGCTACAAACAAATGTCATTGTTCCAGTTCCACCTCATCTAAGAAACAGGGGTTATAACTCAAACCTTTTTGTGGTACCGAAACTGGACAGTTCGGTGAGGCCAATATTGAACCTAAAGTCCTTGAACCCATATTTGCAAGCATTCAAGTTCAAGATGGAGTCTCTGAGAGCGGTGTTTTCAGGTCTGCAGGAGGGGGAATTCCTGGTATCCCCGGATATCAAGGATGCGTACCTTCACATTCCGATCTGGCCGCCTCACCAGGCCTATCTAAGGTTTGCACTACAGGACTGTCACTATCAGTTCGAGACATTGCCATTTGGCCTCTCCACTGCACAGAGGGTGTTTACCAAGGTCATGGCAGAGATGATGTTCCTCCTCCGCAAGTAGGGATTGAACATAATTCCATATCTGGATGATCTACTGATAAAGGCATCTTCCAGGGAGAGGCTGTTGCAGAGAATTGCTCTCTCAATTCAACTATGACAGGATCATCAGTGGATCCTGAACCTTCCAAAGTCACATTTGGAACCGACAAGGAGACTGCCCCCCCTGGGGATGATACTCGACATGGAACTGCAGAAGGTGTTTCTACCAATGGAGAAAGTGTTGGTGATTCAAGCAATGGTCTGGGATGTCTTGAAGCCAGCCCGGGTGTCGGTTCATCAGTGCATTCGCCTTCTGGGGAAGATGGTAGCCTCCTACTAGGCTCTACAGTACGAAATATTCCATGCACGGTTCTTCCAGCTGGATCTCCTGGACAAGTGGTCAGCATCACATCTTCACATGCACCATGGATACGCCTGTCGCTGCAAACCAGAATTTCACTCCTCTGGTGGCTCCAAACGTCTCACCTACTCAAGGGCCGCAGGTTCGGAATTCAGAATTGGATTCTTCTAACCACGGATGCAAGTCTCAGAGGTTGGGGAGCAGTCACCCAAGGGGAAAACTTCCAAGGACGGTGGTCCAGTCAGGAATCTCTCCTTCCAATAAACGTTCTGGAACTGCGGGCCATTTACAACGGCCTTCTACAGGCGGCACATCTTCTGCAAAATGAAGCCATTCAGGTTCAGTCGGACAACGTCACAGCGGTGTCCTACATAAACAGGCAGGGCGGAACGAAGAGCAGAGCTGCGATGTCAGAGGTAACAATAATCCTCCTCTGGGCAGAAAGACACGCGGTGGCATTGTCGGTGATTCCTTCATTCTGGGAGTAGACAACTGGGAAGCGGACTTCCTCAGCAGACATGATCTCCATCCAGGAGAATGGGGCCTCTACCCGGAGGTATTCGCAGAGGTAACAAGTCGATGGGGCGTACCTCAAATAGACATGATGGCCTCTCGCCTCAACAAGAAGCTTGGGAGATACTGTTCCAGGTCACGAGACCCACAAGCAGTGGCAGTGGACACCCTGGTAACTCCGTCTGTGTTTTGGTCAGTGTATGTGTTCCCTCCACTTCCATTCATCCCAAGGATTCTCAAACTAATAAAAAGAACAAGAGTTCAGGTGATCCTCATTGCTCCGGACTGGCCTCGGCGAGCTTGTTACGTGGATCTTCTGGAATTACTGCTAGAGGATCCGAGGCCTCTTCCTCTTCACGAGGACCTTCTTCAACAGGGGCCGTTCGCCTATCAAGAATTACCGCAGCTACGTTTGACGGCATGGATATTGAACGCCAGATCTTAGCTTGGAAGGGCATTCTGAACAAGGTCATTCCTACTCTGATCCAAGCTAGGAAGGGAGTAACGTCTCAGCATTACCATCGGTTTTGGAAAAAGTATGTGTCTTGGTGTGAATCCAGGAGGTTTTTAATGGTGGAGTTTCAACTAGGATGTTTTCTCCTCTTTCTACAAGCATGCGTGGATGTGGGCCTATGTTTGGGTTCCATAAAGGTCCAGATTTTGGCCTTGTCCATTTTCTTCCAGAAACAATTGGCTGCTCTCCCTCCATATCTCACCATAGCCTACTCATTATCCCGGTTATATCTCTCTCCAGTTCCCTTCATATCTCACTGCCTTCCCCCCTTCCACAGCTCACACTGATGTCCTCACACCACACTGGCCTCAACATTTCACTCTTTCACCCTTACACATTAATGTACCCCCCAGTACACTACCCTATCACACCTCACTCCCCACATAACCATACCCTCCAACGTTTTACACGTAAAAATCTGTACAAATCCGGAAAGGGGGCGTGGTCATGGGTAAAAGGGCCGTGGCCATGCCCCTTTTACTATACTTTCAATGGAAGTTTGGAGAGCCAAAAATCGGTACAGACCATTAAAAAAAGTGCTGTACCTATGAAAAAGGACATTGCTCCTATCACAGCTCACGGGCCACTCACCCACCCTGCACACTGCCCCCTGCTGCTTCACCGCTTCTCCACGCATCCCTGCCCCCTTTATCTCACATTTCTTTCATTACTGCTCATTGCCCCATCACTAAACGCAATGCCACGCTACTGCTTCACTGCTCCCCCACCCCTACCTGCCCCCTTACTGCTCATATTGCTCCCATCATAGCTCACTGCCTCTTCACCACCCCAACACTCCTCCCTACTAATCACACTGCAAACATATGCAAACACACACACACACCCCAACCAACCTCACAAGCAGCAGAGAAGAACTTCTGTCACTCTCTGGCTGACCAGCAGCAGCTCCTCCTCTCTCTCTGGCATCAGCCCTGCTCGGCCCCTTTTAGCTCTACCCCTCTGCTCACGCATCACTCTCCCTCTCTTCTTCAGGTAAAAAGAAGGGGCAGCTGCTCAAATGCGGTGTGTAGCGCAAGGGGGCGGCCTGCTGTGCCGACTCAAGTAAGTGGCACCTCTAGGCATGTTCCTCACATACCTAGTGAGAAATCCACCACTGCTTCCAACTATTTCCTTTTCAGTAATGATACTTCACCTCCAACCACAGCATCTGTACTCCTGCTCAGTGATCGAAGGGGGAAGATTAGCTGATTTTTGTGTCATACTAAGGGGGGCATGTACTAAGCGGTGATAAAAGTGGAGAAGTGAGCCAGTGGAGAAGTGGCCCATGGCAGCCAATCAGCTGCTCTGTATACATTTATAGTATGCAAATTCTAAATGTTAAGTCAATGCTGATTGGTTGCCATGGGCAACTTCTGCACTGACTCACTTCTCCACTTTTATCACTGCTTAGTACATGTCCCTCTTAATCTCTTTCTACGGCTAGTCAGTCACTTTTATAGATGTAAACTCACAGTAACAAAGGAATACTGTGCAAAATATTTGATGCATATGATTTTCTTATAAAAAACCTATACAGTGTTATCCCTATTTGTATTTTAGTATATTTACCTATAGTACTGATAAAGCCTATATATATCCTATATTAACCACTCTAAAAGGTTAAGAGACACAGTACGCAATTGGCGCACAAAGTACCGCAAGGGTACGCCCTTAGCGTAGCAGACGCTGTGCACAGGGTGTGAACACAGGCGTCGCAGACACTTACAGAATTAAACTTTAATAACTATACCTTAAGGAATGTACTTATACTGTAAACCTTTGTGCAGTGATAATGTGTAGATGTAATGCAGTGTAACCTTGTCAGCTTAAAAGCTGTATGAGCGGCTGTGATGCTCAGAGAACCCTTTAGCAATATAATAAACACTCAAATACCGGTCTAAGGTTCTAACACCTTTAAGGGAGAGAATGAACGTTCAATTGCAAAAGAATACACAATACAAGTTATACACTACCAAAATAACATAAAATACCTAACCGAATTACTACACATAAAATACAATAACGACACGATTACATTTAAGGGGAAGGAGAGAGAGAATGGCTTACAACATTAATAAGAGACAAAATGTCTGCAGAGAATTTACACATGTGGGAATGATCGCTGCGCAGTTAGTCAATGCTGAGAACCTTTGTGTTGAGAAACTTGAGCTCACCCAGGCTGGCTGTCCCTATATACACAACACACAGCAACAACACAATGGTCCCTACAATACCGCATGGGACAGAAGCTAGACTCCATTTTGGGAAAAACTCCCATGATTCCAAAGTCTGTAACATATGGTTCAAAAGGGAATGCCAGCAGCCATTTTAGATTTGCAAGTCCAAACACATGGCATTCTTTGCTACACCATAATCACATAGCAGAAGACATAAGACTCCACTATATTCCAAAATGTCTAAGCTTCAATATAATGCATATGTGCTGATTTTACAATTCCAAACCATCTAACTCACCTTTCACAATTTCAAGCAAACATAGTATCAGCCTGCTATTGCTACAAGCAAATGACTACAGTAACAAAAGGAAGTATGTTTTGACTTCTAACCTTCAGCAAGATGCATCATGTAAAACTACTATAATCTGTTATAAATCACCATCCATAAATGTATACCAGAGATGCTATGCTACAGATTGTCTACTGTTCCAATTCATTACAGATTTCATAGAGTATCATCACAACCATACAACAATCACATAACTGCACAAGCATCATTAACCTTAAGCCATTTGTATCTCCAAACTAACTATTCTATGCCAATCATTTCACAACTACTTTACCACAAACACATATTTAACTATTCTATGCCATTAAGCCATGTGTATACAATACTTAGCCTTCGTAAGGAGATCAGTCCTGGTGACGAGCCAGCCATGCTTCTGGGTGCTAGGTAGCTGTGTGCAGCTACAGTACATCTGCCATTTGTGGTTTTGGGAGAGTGAGCTCTGATATCAAGTTCTCAGGTATGCATGCAACCTGTGGGTGTGTCTTTCACAGCATGTGGGCTAGCTGTATCCATGTGATCTTGGTTATGCAAAACGTTGGGTGATGACTAACAAATTCCTGTCTTGTGGGAAGCTATTGTTTGGCGAATACTGTCTCACTATCCACTTTCAGTTGAGACAATGACATCTCAGCAATCATTCTTCTGGAGACAAACCCAGCCCCATTCGTAAACACAGGTGTCAGCCCTCTTCATTGAATCTTAAAGCTTAGAGTAATTAAAGGCTATTGTATTCCGTCTGCGGGAAAGAAACTGGCTGGTCTTAGGTGTAATTTATTCGGAATACAATTAATCTTCAATTACTATTCCTGTGCTTAACTATGCATAAGAACATGTGAAGCCCTCCCAACATGAAAGCTATTGTTTGGGGAATCTCTAAGGTCAAAGAGCCATTTTAAATATACCATACTTTGCAGAACTCAGGGGAATATTAACTTATAAAATACATTATTTTGATTAAATATGTAGCGATCGTGTCGCATGCTAGATGCGCACAAACTCTACCGTAAATGCGCACACCGTGCGCCCGTGATGGCGAGTGTGCGCACGCACGGGAGGGTCTGTGCACGTGCAGCGGGCACACGCATGAGGTGCATATATGGCAATGTGCAGCGTGATATTTTTCTGACTTTGACAGTACATTACATACTGTACCTGTCCTGTGGTAGAACGCCTCCTCCAAGCTTAGTGACTGTAGTGAATATATCCATGAGACTTGTTGGTTTATCAATTGCTGTGTTAGCAGGAATAACGCCCGGCCAGCGTAGTATTCCCGGCACTCGTATCCCACCTTCTAGTCCTCCCATTCCTTTACCACCTAAAATGTGCAGATCAAAGAGTTTAAGTACAGACAGTGAGGAAGGGAACAACCTGTAAGTGTAAGCAGTGAAAATGCTTTCATTATGTAATTTTTATCAAAGACCGACATCGGAATAACCAGGACCATTTCTAGACAAGTTGGCTCCCAATGCGAACAATATAAAATGTGCATGGACATTTAAAAAGACTCAGGCATGCATGCAAAAAGTGGGTGTGGTCTTGAAAAAGGGGACATGGTTTGACGGGAATAGTCTTCCTTACACCCCAATTATGCCCTTGACACTATATTATGCCCAACAAAATGATGTCCCTTACAAATTATGCCCGTGACACCATATTATGAACCACACAGTAATGCCACTTACACATTATGGCACACATTTATGGCCCTGTTACCATACTATGTCCCACACAGTAATGCCCCTTGCGAATTATGCACACACAGTGAAGCTAATTAATTTTAAACTGAGTGCTTGTTGTCTGGGGTTGGTGTCCGCATCGTCCCCCCTTCTCCCGAGTCCTGGCTCATTGTCGGTGGTTGGTGCCAGCATACCCTCCCCCCCCCCTCTCCTGGCCAGCATGGTCCTTGCACTTCCGGTTACCACTCTGAGCTCCTGTGTCATTTCCCTGTTACTAGAGGTCCAGTAGGACCTCTAGCATATCTCCTCTCAGGCAGCAACCATTTGGAAGGGACATTTTCAACTGTATTCTATACGGACAGCAAGTCTGCAGGAAATACTGCTGCATACAGTGGCCATGGCCCCCTGTGTTATTGCATGGCCCTAGAAACGGCCATGGGAATAGCTATGTTAAATATAGTGTGCAAAATACATTTACATGTAAAGGATATAACATTATAATTAGTGATGTGCACCGGAAATTTTTCGGGATTTGTGTTTTGGTTTTGGATTCGGTTCCGAGGCCGTGTTTTGGATTCGGACGCATTTTGGCAAAACCTCCCTGAAATTTTTTTGTCGGATTCGGGTGTGTTTTGGATTCGGATGTTTTTTTACAAAAAAACCTCAAAAACAGCTTAAATCATAGAATTTGGGGGTCATTTTGATCCCATAGTATTATTAACCTCAATAACCATAATTTCCACTCATTTTCAGTCTATTCTGAACACCTCATACCGCACAATATTATTTTTAGTCCGAGGTCGCTGGATGACTAAGCTAAGCGACCCAAGTGGCCGACACAAACACCTGGCCCATCTAGGAGTGGCACTGCAGTGTCTGACAGGATGGCAGATTTAAAAAATAGTCCCCAAACAGCACATGATGCAAAGAAAAAAAGAGGTGCAATGAGGTAGCTGTGTGACTAAGCTAAGCGACCCAAGTGGCTGACACAAACACCTGGCCCATCTAGGAGTGGCACTGCAGTGTCAGACAGGATGGCACTTCAAAGAAATAGTCCCCAAACAGCACATGATGCAAAGAAAAATGAAAGAAAAAAGAGGTGCAAGATTTAATTGTCCTTGGGCCCTCCCACCCACCCTTATGTTGTATAAACAGGACATGCACACTTTAACAAACCCATCATTTCAGCGACAGGGTCTGCCACACGACTGTGACTGAAATGACTGGTTGGTTTGGGCCCCCACCAAAAAAGAAGCAATCAATGTCTCCTTGCACAAATTGGCAGGATGTCCACCTCCTCCTCATCGTCCGATTCCTCACCCCTTTCACTGTGTACATCCCCCTCCTCACAGATTATTAATTCGTCCCCACTGGAATCCACCATCTCAGGTCCCTGTGTACTTTCTGGAGGCAATTGCTGCTGGTGAATGTCTCCACGTAGGAATTGATTATAATTCATTTTGATGAACATCATCTTCTCCACATTTTCTGGAAGTAACCTCGTACGCCGATTGCTGACAAGGTGAGCGGCTGCACTAAACACTCTTTCGGAGTACACACTGGAGGGGGGGCAACTTAGGTAAAATAAAGCCAGTTTGTGCAAGGGCCTCCAAATTGCCTCTTTTTCCTGCCAGTATACGTACAGACTGTCTGACGTGCCTACTTGGATGCGGTCACTCATATAATCATCCACCATTCTTTCAATGGTGACAGAATCATATGCAGTGACAGTAGATGACATGTCAGTAATCGTTGGCAGGTCCTTCAGTCCGGACCAGATGTCAGCACTTGCTCCAGACTGCCCTGCATCACCGCCAGCGGGTGGGCTCGGAATTCTTAGCCTTTTCCTCGCACCCCCAGTTGCGGGAGAATGTGAAGGAGGAGCTGTTGATGGGTCACGTTCCGCTTGACTTGACAATTTTCTCACCAGCAGGTCTATGAACCTCTGCAGACTTGTGTCTGCCGGAAAGAGAGATACAACGTAGGTTTTAAATCTAGGATCGAGCACGGTGGCCAAAATGTAGTGCTCTGATTTCAACAGATTGACCACCCGTGAATCCTGGTTAAGCGAATGAAGGGCTCCATCCACAATTCCCACATGCCTAGCGGAATCGCTCTGTTTTAGCTCCTCCTTCAATAGCTCCAGCTTCTTCTGCAAAAGCCTGATGAGGGGAATGACCTGAATCAGGCTGGCAGTGAGTGAACTGACTTCACGTGTGGCAAGTTCAAAGGGTTGCAGAACCTTGCACAACGTTGAAATCATTCTCCACTGCGCTTGAGTCAGGTGCATTCCCCCTCCTTTGCCTATATCGTAGGCAGATGTATAGGCTTGAATGGCCTTTTGCTGCTCCTCCATCCTCTGAAGCATATAGAGGGTTGAATTCCACCTCGTTACCACCTCTTGCTTCAGATGATGGCAGGGCAGGTTCAGGACTGTTTGCTGGTGCTCCAGTCTTCGGCACGCGGTGGCTGAATGCCGAAAGTGGCCCGCAATTCTTCGGGCCACCGACAGCATCTCTTGCACGCCCCTGTCATTTTTTAATTCTGCACCACCAAATTCAATGTATGTGCAAAACATGGGACATGCTGGAATTTGCCCAGATGTAATGCACGCACAATATTGGTGGCGTTGTCTGATATCACAAATCCCCAGGAGAGTCCAATTGGGATAAGCCATTCTGCGATGATGTTCCTCAGTTTCCGAAAGAGGTTGTCAGCTGTGTGCCTCTTATGGAGAGCGGTGATACAAAGCGTAGCCTGCCTAGGAACGAGTTGGCGTTTGCGAGATGCTGCTACTGGTGCCGCCGCTGCTGTTCTTGCTGCGGGAGGCAATACATCTACCCAGTGGGCTGTCACAGTCATATAGTCCTGAGTCTGCCCTGCTCCACTTGTCCACATGTCCGTGGTTAAGTGGACATTGGGTACAACTGCATTTTTTAGGACACTGGTGACTCTTTTTCTGACGTTTGTGTACATTTTCGGTATCGCCTGCCTAGAGAAATGGAACCTAGATGGTATTTGGTACCGGGGACACAGTACCTCAATCAAGTCTCTAGTTCCCTGTGAATTAACGGTGGATACCGGAAACATGTTTCTCACCATCCAGGCTGCCAAGGACTGAGTTATCCGCTCTTCCGACTTCCCCTCTGGGATGACGATCGACTCCCAGCAGCAACAACAGCAGCGCCAGCAGCAGTAGGCTTTACACTCAAGGATGCATCGGAGGAATCCCAGGCAGGAGAGGACTCGTCAGACTTGACAGTGACATGGCCTGCAGGACTATTGGCTTTCCTGTGTAAGGAGGAAATTGACACTGAGGGAGTTGGTGGTGTGGTTTGCAGGAGCTTGGTTACAAGAGGAAGGGATTTAGTGGTCAGTGGACTGCTTCCGCTGTCATCCAAAGTTTTTGAACTTGTCACTGACTTCTGATAAATGCAGTCCAGGTGACGTATAAGGGAGGATGTTCCTAGGTGTTTAACGTCCTTACCCCTACTTATTACAGTTTGACAAAGGCAACAAACGGCTTGACACCAGTTGTCCGCATTTCTGTTGAAATAATTCCACACCGAAGAGGTGATTTTTATTTTATTTTGACCAGGCATGTCAATGGCCATATTCGTCCCATGGACAACAGGTGTCTCCCCGGGTGCCTGACTTAAACAAACCACCTCACCATCAGAATCCTCCGTGTCAATTTCCTCCCCAGTGCCAGCAACATCCATATCCTCATCCTGGTGTACTTCAACAGTGACATCTTCAATTTGACTATCAGGAACTGGACTGCGGGTGTTCCTTCCAGAACTTGCAGGGGGCGTGCAAATGATGGAAGGCGCAACCTCTTCCCGTCCAGTGTTGGGAAGGTCAGGCATCGCAAACGATACAATTGGACTCTCCTTGGTGATTTGTGATTAAGAAGAACGCACAGTTTTTTGCTGTGCTTTTGCCATCTTAACTCTTTTAAGTTTTCTAGCAGGAGGATGAGTGCTTCCATCCTCAGGTGAAGCTTAACCACTAGCCTTGAACATAGGCCAGGGCCTCAGCCGTTCCTTGCCACTCCGTGTCGTAAATGGCACATTGGCAAGTTTACGCTTCTCCTCAGACGATTTTGATTTAGATTTTTGTGTCATTTTACTGAGATTTATTTTTTTGGATTTTACATGCTCTCTACTATGACATTGGGCATCGGCCTTGGCAGACGACGTTGATGGCATTTCATTGTCTCAGCCATGACTAGTGGCAGCAGCTTCAGCACGAGGTGGAAGTGGATCTTGGTCTTTCCCTATTTTACCCTCCACATTTTTGTTCTCCATTTTTTTAATGTGTGGAATTATATGCCAGTAATATATCAATAGCAATGGCCTACTATATATACTGCGCACAACTGAAATGCACCACAGGTATGGATGGATAGTATACTTGATGACACAGAGGTAGGTAGAGCAGTGGCCTACTGTACCGTACTGCTATATATTATATACTGGTGGACAGCAAACTGTGCAAAACTGAAATGCACCACATGTATGGATGGATAGTATACTTGACGACACAGAGGTAGGTAGAACAGTGGCCTACTGTACCGTACTGCTATATAGTATATACTGGTGGTCAGCAAACTGTGCAAAACTGAAATGCACCACAGATATGGATGGATAGTATACTTGACGACACAGAGGTAGGTAGAGCAGTGGCCTACTGTACCGTACTGCTATATAGTATATACTGGTAGTCAGCAAACTGTGCAAAACTGAAATGCACCACAGGTATGGATGAATAGTATACTTGACGACACAGAGGTAGGTAGAGCAGTGGCCTGCTGTACCGTACTGCTATATATTATATACTGGTGGTAAGAAAACTGTGCAAAACTGAAATGCACCACAGGTATGGATGGATAGTATACTTGACGACACAGAGGTAGGTAGAGCAGTGGCCTTCTGTACCGTACTGCTATATAGTATATACTGGTGGTCAGCAAACTATGCAAAACTGAAATGCACCACAGGTATGGATGGATAGTATACTTGACAACACAGAGGTAGGTAGAGCAGTGGCCTTCTGTACCGTACTGCTATATAGTATATACTGGTGGTCAGCAAACTGTGCAAAACTGAAATGCACCACAGGTATGGATGGATAGTATACTTGACGACACAGAGGTAGGTAGAGCAGTGGCCTACTGTACCGTACTGCTATATAGTATATACTGGTGGTCAGCAAGCTGTGCAAAACTGAAATGCACCACAGTTATGGATGGATAGTATACTTGATGACACAGAGGTAGGTAGAGCAGTGGCCTACTGTACCGTACTGCTATATAGTATATACTGGTGGTCAGCAAACTGTGCAAAACTGAAATGCACCACAGGTATGGATGGATAGTATACTTGACGACACAGAGGTAGGTAGAGCAGTGGCCTACTGTACTGTACTGCTATATAGTATATACTGGTGGTCAGCAAACTGTGCAAAACTGAAATGCACCACAGGTATGGATGGATAGTATACTTGACGACACAGAGGTAGGTAGAGCAGTGGCCTGCTGTACCGTACTGCTATATAGTATATACTGGTGGTCAGCAAACTGTGCAAAACTGAAATGCACCACAGGTATGGATGGATAGTATACTTGACGACACAGAGGTAGGTAGAGCAGTGGCCTGCTGTACCGTACTGCTGTATATTATATACTGGTGGTTAGAAAACTGTGCAAAACTGAAATGCACCACAGGTATGGATGGATAGTATACTTGACGACACAGAGGTAGGTAGAGCAGTGGCCTTCTGTACCATACTGCTATATAGTATATATTGGTGGTCAGCAAACTGTGCAAAACTGAAATGCACCACAGGTATGGATGGATAGTATACTTGACGACACAGAGGTAGGTAGAGCAGTGGACTACTGTACCGTACTGCTATATATATAGTTATACTGGTGGTCAGCAAAATTCTGCACTGTCCTCCTACTATATACTACAATGCAGCACAGATATGGAGCTTTTTTCAGGACGTATAATACTGGTGGTCACTGGTCACTGGTCAGCAAAACTCTGCACTGTCCTCCTACTATATAATACTGCTGGTCCCCAGTCCCCACAATAAAGCAATTAGCACACTGAGCACAGATATTTGCAGCACACTGAGCACAGTCAGATATGGAGCGTTTTTCAGGCAGAGAACGTAGATATTTGCACTTGCAGCACACTGAGCACAGATATTTGCAGCACCTTGAGCACAGATATTTGCAGCACAATTTGCAGCCCACTGAACATAGAAACTGAGAGGACGCCAGCCACGTCCTCTCACGATCATCTCCAATGCACGAGTGAAAAATGGCGGCGACGCGCGGCTCCTTATATAGAATACGAATCTCGCGAGAATCCGACCGCGGGATGATGACGTTCGTGCGCACTCGGGTTAACCGAGCAAGGCGGGAGGATCCGAGTCTGCCTCGGACCTGTGTAAAAAGGGTGAAGTTCGGGGGGGTTCGGATCCCGACCAACCGAACCCGCTCATCACTAATTATAATGATTATACTTTAAACTTAATTCTCTTATGGAATAGCAGGAACAGTATGATAGAGACTATGAAGGAATTTTGCTGGTGGTTAATAACAGTAGCTCTTATAAACTTTGTGAAAAACCACAGCGTCTATGGTACGCAAGGGTCCAAAGTTAGAGTAACTATTTTTGAGAGGTATGATTTGGGGTCAATCTCCATGCTGAGAACTAAACCAATGCTGCATGTTTTGTTTGTGCAAGGTTCTCAAAGCCTTCTAAGTTGTCACATGTGACGTTAGTTCAGACACTGCCAGCTTTTGTCAGGTCATTCCTCTAATTAGACTCTTAGAAAAGAAGATGGACAAATTGAAGGAGGAGCTGAAAGGAAGCGAGTACTCTAAGCATTCAGACTTGTAGATCAAGCCCTTCAGTGGCTTCGCCGGGATTCAAAGGTCGTCATTCTCTTTAATCAGATCACTATATTTTGGCGACCATACTTGATCCTAGGTTTAAGTCCTACGTTGTATCTTTTTTCTTGATAGACACAAATCTGAAGAGATGCAGAGAGCTGTTGGTGAGCAAATTGTCAGCACAAGTGGTACGTGACACAACAACATCTCCTTCTTCAGTTTCTTCGGTAACTGTGTGTGCAAGGAAAAAAATCTATTTTCCTAAGAGAACCACTGGCAGTGATGCAGATCTGCCAGGAACAACTTTTAACATCTGTTCCGGACTGAAGGAGCTGCCTACAATTACTGACATGTCAACTGTGACTGTATATAATACGGTCACCACTGAAAGAATGGTTGATGATTATTTTAGTGATAGCATCCAAATAGGCATGTCACACAGTTCATTTCAAAACTGGCAGGAAAAAAAAGGCAATTTGGAGGCCCTTGCCCAAACTGGCTTTGCTTTACTAAAATTGCCCACCCTCCACTGTGTACTCAGAAAGTTTTTAGCAAAGTTGGGAACCTTGGGGGTAATTCCAAGTTGATCGCAGCAGGATTTTTGATAGCAACTGGGAAAAACCATGTCCACTGCAGGGGAGGCAGATATAACATGTGCAGAGAGAGTTAGATTTGGGTGTGGTGTGTTCAATCTGCAATCTAATTTGCAGTGTAAAAATAAAGCAGCCAGTATTTACCCTGCGCAGAAATAAAATAACCCACCCAAATCTAACTCTTTCTGCACATGTTATATCTGCCTCCCCTGCAGTGCACATGGTTTTGCCCAGTTGCTATCAAAAATCTTGCTGCGATCAACTTGGAATTACCCCCCTTGTCAGCAATTGGTGTAGGAGGTTACTTCCCCAAAATGTGGAAAAGATGATGTTCAGCAAAATGAATGATCAAGTCCATGAGGAAGACCTTTACCGACAATTACATCCACAAAATAAAGAGGCACCTAATACAGTGGATTCAAGCGGGGACGAATTAATATTGTGTGAAAAGGATGTACACACTGATGGAGATGAGGAATCGGATGCTGATGGCGATATCTTGCCTATGTAGAGCCAGTTTGTGCACTGCCCTTTGCCAGCTTGTTTTGTGGGGGCCCAAACAAACCAATCATTTCAGCCACAAGTGACAGTCCCTGTCACTGAAATGATTGGTTTGTTAACCTGTACATGTCCTGTTTAATATATACAACATAAGGATGGGTGGGAGGGCCCTGGTGGGTGGGAGGGCCCTGGTGGGTGGGAGGGTCCAAGGACAGTTTCATCTTGCACCTCTTTTCTTTGCATTATGCGAAGGACTACAAGTCTGAAATGCGTTAAGCGTGGTTCATGTGTTTATCTGTTTACTCCTAGACGCTGCTATCATCTTTCCTGGGGTTGATTCCTGTTTGGAACTGAGCATCTGGAGCTTGGAGCCTACTGGATTCTGGACATCTGAGAATCCAGGAAACCCCCGCGGTGATGTTGAATGCTGATGTCTAATAGAGCTTTTGTGATTTGCTGTTTTAAACTTTTCTTCTTGTAAGTGCAATCTGTATATTAATGTATTTATTTTAAAAGGATTACTGCACTATGTGTCTGCACCCACCCTCATTACTGCAAAGTAGTTGAGACAGGGAGACACATATCTTTTAGGTTGTTAAAAAACATAAGGAACCAGCACCACAAATTCAAGAACTTTTAAAATAAAGGGGAACTCCATCCACATAATAGTTATCTCAGTCCTACGGAGATTTGAGGATCCCTTTTATTTATGGTGATTACATTTTTATTACTTTTGTGAATGTCACACACTGGTGTTCATTATATAAATGTGGTATCTGGAGAGCGCTCTTATTCTTGTACAATATCCACTGTTTTTGATTCTTGCTTCGAGTGCATTTGGGATGTGCGCTAATTTGAATGTGTTGTAGCTGAACACCAGATTTTATTGCGCACATTATTCTAAAATTATCTGTTGTTTCAATTAATAACTAATTATGTATTTTGAGTCTACAGTGTCACATATTATGCCTTATTTTCCTTGTGAAATCTCATGGAACAAATGTTATACTTTATCTATGAACTGTTTTGTTTCTACGGGTCATACTACAGGTTGAGTATCCCTTATCCAAAATGCTTGGGACCGGAAGAATTTTGGATATCGGATTTTTCCGTATTTTGGAATAATTGCATCCCATAATGAGATATCATGGCGATGGGACCCAAGTCTAAGCACAGAATGCATTTATGTTTCATATACACCTTATACACACAGCCTAAAGGTCATTTTAGCCAGTATTTTTAATAACTTTGTGCATTAAACAAAGTGTGTGTACATTCACACAATTCATTTATGTTTCATATATACCTTATACACACAGCCTGAAGGTCATTTAATACAATATTTTTAATAACTTTGTGTATTAAACAAAGTTTATGGACATTGAGCCATCAGAAAATAAAGGTTTCACTATCTCACTCTCACTAAAAAAATCCGTAATTCGGAATATTTGGATATGGGATACTCAACCTGTATAACAAAACACTCTTGAGATGATGACACTGTGTGAATTTCTGGTTTAATGTTCAAACATAAGGTGACACATCAGTGCACAAAGAAAAGACATAATGTTATGCACATTACTTCAATAAAAAAAAAAATGCAATGTGTTTCACTGAGCTGCAAAAATCCCTTGCAGAGTCCTCCATTCAAGGCATCTCATTTGCCAATGACCCATTGATTATTTTGTCATGGGTGCGTGGGGTTTGCAGCAGCTGTCCGTATTCCATGACATGGTGATCACTAGAGGCCTATAGCATAGTGCAGTAGTCCTCATGACCCGCTTGTATAACAGCAGTAGCTGCAGACTTTTGTTTGTTGAAAAATCTTCTGACATTGTTTTAGACTATTTATTCTTCAATCAGTGCCCTTACTTCTCATTTGTCATTAAACACATCATATCACCCATCCTCTTTCCTCACTATATGGAAACTGGCTATTTTCCCCATAAACATCATGCTACAGAAATGCAGCATATTGCACCCTTACCTTACTAAGAGTTTACACTTACAGAGTGAAGCAGTACATGGAAATTGTCTAACACTACATCACTGTTTACCATATGAATCTTTCTTATATCCTGTTCTGATACAGTGCACAAATATAACCATTGGCGAGTGTGTATCGAGATGCTGGCAGCCGAATGCAGGCGGGGGCGAACATAGCAAGACCTGGGCTCAGAGGCGACTTGTGGTCGCCACGGGTTCTATTACCACTCTATGGGTGTTGTGGACACCCACGAGTGGGAATAGTCCCTGCTGGTCGGCATGCCGACCGTTGGGATTCTCAGCGGGCAGGATGTAGGGGGAGGTAATGTGACCGGCGGACTCCTGACACATAACTACATCCCCCATTGCCACATATGACCTGTTGATGGTATGCTTAGGCTTATGCAAGAGTCACAGATCATGTAACATTCTGCTGAAAACCATTCTAATGCTCCTGTAAATGTGAATGCTTGTGGTGTTAAAGGTGACTCTCGAGATGGAAGAATGGGGTTTGAGTCCATAATGCCCAAGGATTGTGGCAAAGTCAAGCGGTAAATCAAGTAGCATCTAGTCCAGTCCTACCTGCACTGGCTGAACTCTCACATGGATTAGTCCATATAGAGTAGGTAAGACGGAATGTATAAGTTTGTGGAAGACTGTTATGCCACTGGATTCAGAACCTTTGTTGCTAAACATTGTGCGGGCTTTCTCATCTGCAATCCAGACAGGTCAATAAACCCAGGACCTTCTTATCTCCCAACTATTGAAGGACCCTTACAGCTAATGCAATTTAATTTACTATAACACCCTACAGGGAGAATGTTACAGTATGTGTTAGCAGTATATTGGGTATATGCAATTGCGGTCGAATTCCCGAAAATGTTGAAAAACGGGACATTTTCGCCCCCCCCAAAAAATCGACAATGCAATTCAGTACTTTTCGTCAAAAAAACGGACTTTCAAAATTCGACTTTTTGAAATTCGACATTTGTCAAATTCGACATTTCTGCAATGGTACAAATGCGGCAATTAGACAAAAGTATATTCAATTGAAGATTGTAAATTCAACAACAGTGCTTTTAGACAGTAAATTCATCATTTTCAATCCGCCACACTTTGCTGGCGGAATCTAATAAAAAAATTTAAAAACATGTTTTTTTTTGTGTTTTTTTTTTTATTGGTAATAGCATATCTATTTATATTAGAAGGGATTAGGTACTTGGTTTGTCTATTTTGGAGGCACAAGTATTATTTATATATTTTTAAAAATATTATTATTATTATTTTTTTTAAATGGAATGGTAAAAATCAGAAAAAAAAATGCATGGGGTCCACCCTCCTAAGCATAACCAGCCTCGGGCTCTTCGAGCCGGTCCTGGTTCTAAAAATCCGGGGGAAAAACTGACATGGGATCCCCCATATTTTTAAAACCAGCACCGGGCTCTGCGCCTGGTGCTGGTGCAAAAAATACGGGGGACAAAAAGCGTAGGGGTCCCCTGTATTTTGTACACCAGCATCGGGCTCCACTAGTTGGGTAGATAATGCAACAGCGGGGGTCACTTTTATACAGCGCCCTGCGGCCGTGGCATTAAATACGCAACTAGTCACCCCTGGCCGGGGTACCCTGGAGGAGTGGGGACCCCTTCAATCAAGGGGTCCCCCCCTCCAGCCACCCAAGGGCCAGGGGTGAAGCCCGAGGCTGTCCCCCCCATCCAAGGGCTGCGGATGGGGGGCTGATAGCCTTGTGAAAATTGAAAGAATATTGTTTTTTTCCAGTAGTACTACAAGTCCCAGCAAGCCTCCCCCGCAAGCTGGTACTTGGAGAACCACAAGTACCAGCATGTGGAAGAAAAACGGGCCCGCTGGTACCTGTAGTTCTACTGAAAAAAAATACCCAAATAAAAACAGGACATGCACACCGTGAGAGTAAAACTTTATTTCACACATGTCGACACACACATACTTACCTATGTTCACACGCCGACCTCTGTCCACTTGTCCAAGTAGAATCCACGGTGTACCTGAAAATAAAATTATACTCACCTCAATCCAGTGTCCTGTGGTCTTTTATTATAATCCTCGTACTTGGCAAAAAAAAAAAACGAACACCCAGACCAGGCGGACTGAAAGGGGTCCCATGTTTACACATGGGACCCCTTTCCCCGAATGCAGAGACCCCCCCGTGACTGCTGTCACAGAAAGGTCTCTTCAGCCAATCAGGAAGCGCCACTTCATGGCACTCTCCTGATTGGCTGTATGCGCTTCTGCTGGCAGACAGCGCATCGCACAGCTCCCTCCAGTAGTTTCAATGGTGGGAACTTTGCGGTCAGCGGTGGGGTTACCCGCAGTCAGCCACTGACCGCGGGTGACCTCACCGCTGACCGCAAAGTTCCCACCATTGAATATAATGGTAAGGCTTTGCGATGCGCTGTCTGACAGCTCAGACGCGCATAGTCAATCAGCAGAGTGCCACGACGTTGCGCTCGCTGATTGGCTGAAGGGACCCTCTGTGACAGCAGTTACGTGGGGTCCCGGCATTCATGGAAAGGGGTCCCATGTGTAAACATGGGACCCCTTTCAGTCCGTTTGGTCCGGGTGTTCGTTTTGTTGTTTTGCCAAGTACGAGGATTATTTTAAAAGATCCGGACACTGGAACAGGTGAGTATAATTTTATTCACAGGTACCCTGGATTCTTCAGTGACGAGGGGGGCGTGGCAGTCGGCGGGTCAACATAGGTAAGTATGTATGTGTTGGCATGTATGAAATAAACTTTTACTTTCACGGTGTGTGTCTCCTGTTTTTATTTGGGTTTTTTTTTTTCAGTAGAACTACAGGTACCAGCGGGCCCGTTTTTCCACCCGCATGCTGGTACTTGTGGTTTTCCGAGTACCAGCTTGCGGGGAGGCTTGCTGGGACTTGTAGTTCTTTTGGAAAAAAACAATATTCTATCATTTTACTCAAGGCTATCAGCCCCCCATCTGCAGCCCTTGGATGGGGGGGACAGCCTCGGGCTTCACCCCTGGCCCTTGGGTGGCTGGGGGGGACCCCTTGATTGAAGGGGTCCCCACTCCCCCAGGGTACCCCGGCCAGAGGTGACTAGTTGGATATTTAATGCCACGGCCGCAGGGCGCTGTAAAAAAGTGACCCCCGGCTGTGGCATTATCTGTCCAGCTAGTGGAGCCCGGTGCTGGTTTTAAAAATACGGGGGATCCCCTGTCAGTTTTTCCCCCGGATTTTTAGAACCAGGACCGGCTCGAAGAGCCCGAGGCTGGTTATGCTTAGGAGGGGGGACCCCACGCAATTTTTTTTCGTGGTTTTTCCCGTTTTTTTTAACATTTTTACAAGTCTAATCAAAATCCGTCAAATCGGCCGTTTTTCGACAGCGGGACTGTCAAATCCGTTTTTTATTGAATATGTTGAATTCCGGCACCCACTTGCCGGAATTCAACGGTCGAATTGTGTCGAATTAAAAAACGGGCGAAAAATTGCCGCGATTCGCCGGCAATTGCATATACCCCTATGTGTTCCCAGGACATGTACAATATACACATAGCCAACTGCTCCACAAATTGCTAGCTTTATCTGACAGCATATACATTTGAGCGGGATTTTGTGTAGGTATGTAATACTACTGTTTTTTTTTCCTTCTGATTAAGGAACCCACTTTACTAGACTAACATTTAAAATGTGTTATCTACAGTATTAGGGATTGAAAAACCAACTTCACATCTCTTAAGCCCAGTACTCACGGGCCGATCAAGGAGAGATGCGTGCTGAGCGAACCGCTCAGCACACATCTCTCCTGCCGCTCAGCACAGCGCGATCTGTGCTGAGCGTGCGGGGGGAGACGGGGGGGCCGCTCACTTCACCCAGCGGGTGAAGTGAGCGACCCGCTAGATTGGCCTGCATGCAGGCCAATCTAGCAGCGGCGATAGCGATGTGCGGGGCCGCGCATCGCTATCGCCGAGGGGGCTACACACGGAGCGATCCTGCCGATATTCTAAGCAATCTAGTCAGATTGCTTAGAATATCGCTCCGTGAGTACCCCCCTTTATAAACAGAGTGGCCATCATTAAACTCCCACTACTCAGGTCGAACTGTAACCTGATCTACTGTAACTATCAAAATTTCACAAAATGTTGTAGGGAAACTAATTAGGACACGTGAAGCAGGATTCTGTGAAATATTAGTGCAAAAAGTCACCAGTGGGGGAAAATGGTGCTGCACAATGTGAAAACAGTGTGAAAATGGATAGACAGGGGAATTACAAGACTAACCTGTAATGTACAGTATAATTACCTTAATTGTGTTACACTAATAAAACATTTGTCTGTCCTTTTTCAATGGGTTTTCCTAAGGAGGCTGCTATGCAATCCGATTGAGCAAGCTCAGGAATGCATAGCATTCTGGAACTTGGCCCTAGTAGGGAATGCGTTATTTGGATGGTAGGTCGACAGTCAATAGGTCGACATATGTTGGTCGACACTGACATGGTCAACATAGGAAAATGGTCGACACATTAAAATGGTCGACACAGGACCAGTCGACACATGAAAAGGTTGACATGACCTTTTACATTTTTTTAAACTTTTTCATACTTTACTATCCATGGGAACTATGATTGGGAATAGTAACCTGTGCCGAGCACAGGGGTAGCGGACCAAGGCCCCTTGCCTGCAGCCGCGAGCCATGCAAGTGGATGCGGTACACTAATTTGGGTTCCTGGTCATTTTACGTAAAAAACTACACCAAAAGTCAGTTAAAAAATCCATGTCGACCTTTTCATGCGTCGACATGTCCCGCGTTGTTCATTTTCACGTGTCGATAATGTTAATGTCGACCAATAGTGGTCGACCTAATGAATGTCGACCTTAACTACAGTATGTCTACCATTTATCCCAGAAGCAGCGAATGCGATCTGGGCTACTGTATTGGGGAATGTTTGTAAGAGCTCCATTGTCCCCCCACTGTGCAGTAAATGTACAGACACCGAACCAGGGAGCAGAGTAATAGTTTAAGCTCTCTCTCTGATGGCCTCTTATCAAGTCTGTCTCACGTCGACAGCTGTAAACTAAATTTGTGAGAAAATGTATATTTTTACTTTGCGTATTTAGCGGTAGAAAATACATCACATTCCCATTACAAATGTGGTTTGCAATAAGTATAGCAATACACCCTTTAGAATCGACCGATATTGATTCACAGACCCATCACTGTTTGTCAGAGTAAGAAATAATGCAGAGCTGGTGATGGTGAGTTGTTCCAAATAGCCAAGGTCACTATCACAGGACACCATGGTTCTGCTACTTAGGTATCAGCTAAAAGAACTTAATACAGTACTTTTTTTATTTATCTGTATTGTAAAGGTGTCTGCTTGTGAATATGCCTAGTGGGGTATAAATACAAATACAAAACTGATTGTTGCATTTATTCTCTGCCCCTTCATGAATTTTCTATATTGCCTGTATGTATAGATAATCTAGTAGACAATAGATGATCTGGTAGCCAAAGGGATCACTTGCACTTAATTCAAGATCCATAACCATTCCTTGTGCATCCTGTCTGGGGGACACTGCAGAACTTAAGCTAGCTCTGCCCCTCTCTAACCACTCCTTTTCCCCCATACCTCAGTTTTTTTCTAGTGCCTGTGGAGTTAGATCAGCTCTTTATTGCTTTTATTTTCTTTTATTACTTTATTTCTCTTTTTGGCAGTCTTAGTCAGTCCTTCTTACAGTGCTCAGACTGCCTGGCAGTGGGTATTCACTGTGTGGATACCTTCATTCTCACACTCACCCACCCACACCTCCCCCTTCTGCTGCGTACTCTGCTTTAGTATTCATGAAAACCGGTGGAGCACCAGAGGCATCCTGGAACAGACGGGGGCTGCAATTTACAGTAAGCAGTCAAAGCGTGCCTGCGGGTAACACTGGACTGTGACGCTCCAGTCCAGAGAGCGCCATCTGTGTGAGGAACCTTTGACCGAGGTACTGATTCCCTGCCGCACCACCAGCACCACCAACACAAAACTCCATAACATACTCACCATTACAAATAATGGGATTTTGGTTCATGAATTGATCTATGCATTTAAGCTTGCAGCCCTTGTCAAGGGACCTCATTTCTCTCCAAGTCCTACTCTAGCAATCAGAGGGCCTAATTCAGTAAGGATTGAAAACTCTGCTTATTAGCAGAATTTGCAATCCTTTGGATAGCATGCTCGGGCCGCCCATCAATGGGCAAGGCCACCCAGCATGCGACCAGCGCCTCCCCAAGTTTCACAAGCAGAAATTGCAAATGCATCGCAATTTCTGGTTGCTAATAGAAACTAAGGATGACTCCTGCAGGCGCAGCTTAAACACGCCCGCAGGAGTCCCGCCGCCATGTTCTTGATCATGGTGGTTAGGTGTGATATCACGCAGCCGCCGTGATCACGCCCCTGACACGCCCCCATTTGGCCATTTCGGCCCCCCATTCGCTGCACAGCCCCCGCAATGCTCCGTCTCCTCTCTGCGATACAACCTGAATTTGGCCCAAAATTATAAACCTGGCAACTACTATCACATCAGACTAAAATTTAAGGTGTGCTGACTGGTTTAGAGCTCACCTGGCAACTGACTTATGTCATTTAAAAGATGGCACAGTCACCAAGCATAGCTGCTGCAAAACTACTGGAAAAACAATTGACACAGATTAAAATGCATTTGCTTACATGAGGGTGCATTAGAAGATGTGATCACAAAAATATGAATTTAAAAAAAATAATGAAATAAACAAAAAACATAAATCCAGCGCACTCACAAATCCCAGATTTTGGGTAAAAAGTGGCATGTGACCACATTACTTAAATAAACAACACAAAGCTCAACACTTACCATAATAAACTCACTCACCATAAAAACAATGGGGTTTTTGGTTCATGAATTGATCAATGCATTTACTGTAAGTTTGCAGCCCTCATCAAGGAACCCCATTTTTCTGTAAATCCTATCACTCAGAATTATAAATCTGAAAATTGCTGTTGAGGCTCGGATCTTGGGAGGCAAATCCCAATTCCAAACATACTTTGGAGGCAGTGCCTTTTGTTGGTGACTCACTTTTTAATCCAGAGTTCACCAAGATTATGGGCCTAATTCAGACCTAATTGCAGCAGCAACATTTTTCTCTAATGGGCAAAACCATGTGCAGTGCAGGTTGGGCAGATATAACATGTGCAGAGAGCGTTAGATTTGGGTGGGGTACTGCACATGGTTTTGCCCATTAGAGAAAACTTTTGCTGCTGCGATCAGGTCTGAATTAGACCCTATATCCCTGTCCAGTAGAGGAAAGAGGCCTTACCTTCCAGTTCTGACTCCCAAGCCCAAAACCCCCAGGTTTTATCCATTTTGCACAACCAGTGAGGCGTATTTACTTCATCCAAAGGTCAGTTGGATTATTTTAGTAGGAGTTTCTTTTTCATGGTAGGGTAGCTACCTCCTCCTGTTGTCCTTTCATTTAACTGTCGGAGAAGCACAGAACCTGACACACAGAGGACCCCACCCTACTCTCCGGTGGTAAGGGCCTGCTTACTGGGATTCCAGTATGTTTGGGTACAGGGCATTCTGTACAGAGGTCCAAGTCCCAGAAAGTTCTTTCCCACTTATCTTCCCCAGGATCCATCAAAACGAGCGATCCTTCAGGGAGACGTTAATTCAGTCCTAGATTCTGGAGTGATTGTTGCGGTTCCCATACATCAAAAGAGGTTAGGTTTTTACGCCAACGTTTTTCTAGTAATCAATCTGGATGGCTCTTTTTTCTCAAATTGAATCAGTTCAATCCCTACCTCAAGTTGGCACACTTCAAGATGGAATCTCTGCAGTCTGTTATCAATGCAATGGTCACAGAGGAATTTATGACATTCTTGGACGTCAAGGACGCCTACCTCCATAGCCCCATCTGGGAGGGCCATCAACGGTTGCTCCATTTCATGGTAGATGATTAATATTTTAAACTTTGGGCCCTTTTGGTCTCTCCACAGGCCCAAGGCTCTTCACAAACATCATGGCCCACATGGTCACCTTACCCTGGCACCAGGACATTACTAACATTGTTATCTGATGATTTGCTTATGAAGGATTATTCAGAGTCTGTCCTGCATCATCTCTTATAGATAGTGGTGGATTCCTTGGAGAGTCTTGGATGGATTCTCAACTATCTAAAGTCAAACCTCATTTCATCCCAGTGGATGATCTTTTTAGGGCTTTTCTTCTACACTTGCTGTCAGCAAGCCTTTCTTCCTTTACACAAGGTGCTGAAACTCCAATGGTTGGTGAGAACTTTTCTGGATTCGCTGCAGGTCAATGTTCTCAAAGCCGTGCAACTGCTGGAGAAGATGTGGCGTACTTTGAGGTAGTTCCCTTTGCCAGGTTCCATGCTCATTCACTTCAGAACCAGATTCTGGGCCATTGGAATAGGGTTGGACATCCATTGGACAGGCAATTCTTCGGCCTTTCACCTAAGACTTGTCAGTCTCAGCATTGGTGGCCCCAGGTCTAGAACTTGACCGTAGGGTACCCATTTGTGGTTTGGGGCTGGACCTTGTAGACAACAGATGACAGCTTTGTTGGCATGCTCTGGTTCAGGCACAGACAGTCCTGCAGGACAAGCCAGTTCATATCAAGTCAGACGATTCCACTACCATCGCTTAGGACTGCAGCAAAAGTCAACAGGTGATGGGGGAAGTAGCTCTCATTCTTTTCTTCGCATTCGTCTTCCACACATTCCTCCTATCTCTCCTTGAGATTTGAATTTTGTTTTGGAGGCTCTTCAGAGAGCTCCATTTGAACCCCTTGAATCATTTGAATTGGCTGCTTTTCTTGGTGATCCCCCTTCCTGATCTTTCATTCAGATAGGGCTGTCTTCTGCACTAAGCCATCTTTTCTGCCCAAGGTGGTCTCTTTCATTTGAACCAGGACATTGTTCTTCCAAATTTTTCTGTCTCTTCGCCAGCATCTTCTGCCCCGCGTGGCTTTTGGATGTAGTCCATGATTTACGGGTCCACCTGGAGCATACCAATACCATTCTCTGGGCGATAGCCTTTTGTTTCTTGCGGACACCCCCATGTAAGTGTTCTGTTGCTCCGTGGTTTACTGCCACCTTTTGCATGGCCTAATGCGCTGATCAATTCCTCTCTACTGCATTCTTTCCACTCGTGCAGTGGGCACCTCTTTGTCAGTTTGCCATGGTACCTCCGTCAAGCAGTTGTGCAGAGTGGCGACTTTGTTATCTGTGCATATTTTCAGCAAGTTTTACTAGTTTCACACATTTGGCCATCCTTATGCCAGTTTTGGACTTAAGGTTTTGCGGGTGGCTTTGCCAGCCACGGCCCCCCTACTAAAACTGCTTTGGGACATCCCAGCATAAACTTCAGTATCTCCCAGACTGAATGCATGAGGAAATTGTGTATGGACTCACCGCATAATCCTTTCCTCATCATCCATCTGGGGCACACTGTGATCCCTCCCAGTTCTTGCTGTTCTATTCTGACACCAGCCAAAATGCTCGTAGTCTAAATCGTTAAACCCATAACCTGTGGCATTCCAGTCAAGCACCCTATTCATAAAGCTATTTGATTTTGCATAAAACTATAAGATTTCTTACTATATGAAGCTACTCGCACTTTGTAAAAAAAAATATTCAGCATTGCAATTGAGCAGATCTATCACAGCCACACATCCAATCCGTTGCAGCCACAAACTACATAGATCTGCTCAGGTGCAATGCTGATCATTTTTTCACAAAGTACAAGGTAAACTTCAAATAGTTAGAATTCTCTAGCTTAGAATTCTCTAGCTTTCTATGCAAGGGTAGACAGCTCAATGAGTGTCTGACTGCAATGCCACAGGCAATGAGCTTGAGTGCTGGGTATGTCAGCATCTTGAAACATAATAAGGGCAGTGTGCCTGAATAACAAAGAGCTCTCAAGTTAAGTTCAATGTTACAGTATATAAGTATTAGCAACAGAAGGGGTGGGGGAAGGAGACAGGGGAGGTCAGGAGATGCTAGGCTTCTAAAAGGAAGGAAGCTAGAAGTAAAAGTAATTAAAACAGATAATTGACAAGTGCTGCCAACAGCGCCCCCTATCCTGAAGCGCTATGTGCGGTGGCATACTCCGCACATACCTATTTACGGCCCTGAGATTAGTACACTTGAATTCAATAAACATACAGTATGGAAAGAATAATGGATTCCATCAACTCACCTCTGTAAATTCCATTGCTGCCTTTCAGATGAGGACTTCCCGCCATGCCTTCCAAATATGCACCGTGGTCAGAAGCAAAGTAGGTAAGTGTGTTATTAACCAAACCTTCCTTATCAATAGCATCCAGTATTTCCCCTGTAATAAAAAAGAAACTGCTTAGAGAGCTGCATCAACAGGAGATACTACACTAATCATTATCATGAGTAGCAATTGTGTATTCAGCAGCAGTAGAGATTACTTTTACACCTTTCAGACCACCTGAGGTGGGTCACATCCGGGAGCCTGACACGGGAGCTCCCAGGGTGCGACCAGCTTCAGGCGCCCTGTCACCGCTGAATGCAACCTGTCATATTGCCAGGTTGGTGACATCACCGGTGACCCAGCGGGGGCAGCTCTTGGAGATCACATGATCTCCAAGCGTCCCCTGTCCACACACAGTGTACGGGAAAAGGGTTGCATTGACCCGGCTCCCATTCACACCGCACAGCGAGCCGGGTTGAACACATGTTCAACCCTGCTCGCTACCCGAGTCGGAATACCGGGTTGCTCAACTCCGTATTTCAATACTGGCACCTTTCAGACCGCACATGAAAATGGGTTATGCGCGATCATGTGCCAATAAACCATGTAATTTTGTATAAGTGCCCACACGAAACTTAGCTTATGTGTGAATGTCCGATTGCCACCCAGTTTATACTATTTAGCAGTAAGTGGAGTTGCAACTGAGATGTGTATAACTCAGAATTGTGAGTAGATATGTGGACTTGGCATGAGAAAAATCACTATGTTCATCGGCAATATGGGTTTGCAATCAACTCTGCACTAGCCACTTTGTGTGTACATACGAGCCCAGTTACAGGAATGAGGCCGTATCTGATGTAAAATATCAGTCATTGGCCTGACAATCGGAGATGCAAGCAATCTAAATATTTCCAACAACATAAGTGTTACAGGGAACTTTCACCTTAAGCATTATATCTATTACATGGCTGTGGTAGAGGATCCCGACGCTCGGGATGCCGGCATCCCCGCAATTAGAATGTCAACAAGGGTAATTATTTTAAATGCCTGGGGTGGTGGCTAGGGCTAAGACTTGGGGTGGCGGATGCTATGGCTTGGAGTGGGGAGTGTGGCCATACTGCCAAACATCGACGAACGACCCATGGTTGGGTGCATCGTATCATTATCGTGCCTAAACATGGACAATTTTTAAACGATATGTTGTTCCAATCGGTTGGAAACACCCACATAATTTAAAATATCATGCCGTGTGTGGGCCTTAATAGCAATTTATAGTCATACCTCCTGATTTTGTCATACTACTCTCCTTCTTAGATAGGCTGACCATAATATCCCTTTAACCTTGGCAGGGCCGAAACTAGGATTTTTGTCACCCGGGGCAAGGTAGTCAGTAGTCATTTGACCGCCCCCCCCCCCCGCAAAAGAAAAAAAATATTTTTACAATAAATAAATAAAAATAATTAAAATAAATAAATAAATAAATAAATAAAAATATTATATATATATATATATATATATATATATATATATATATACATATCTCTTTCAGAACTTTTTTACCTGAAAAATTGCCTTTTCTAACATAAATTTCATATCCAGGAAAAAGTGTCCCCATTTTACACAGTACGACAGGCAAGTGTCCCCATTCCCCATTTTACACATTGCGGCAGGAAAAAGTGTCCCCATTTTACACATTGCGGCAGACAGGTGACCCCATTTTACACATTGCGGCAGACAGGTGTCCCCATTTTACACATTGCGGCAGGAAAAAGTGTCCCCATTTTACACATTGCGGCAGGCACGTGTCCCCATTTTACACAGTACGCTGGCAAGTGTCCCCATTTTACACATTGCGGCAGGAAAAAGTGTCCCCATTTTACACATTGCGGCAGGCACGTGTCCCCATTTTACACAGTACGCTGGCAAGTGTCCCCATTTTACACATTGCGGCAGGAAAAAGTGTCCCCATTTTACACATTACGGCAGGCACAGGTCCCCATTTTACACAGTACGCTGGCAAGTGTCCCCATTTTACACATTGCGGCAGGAAAAAGTGTCCCCATTTTACACATTGCGGCAGGCACAGGTCCCCATTTTACACATTGCGGCAGGTGGTGGAGGGAGAGAGAGAGAGAGAGAGAGAGAGAGAGAGAGGAAGGGAGAGGGGCTGACTTACATTTGAAGCGGTTCTCGCCGCTCTTCAGCCACCTCTCCCTCCTCGTCTGCGCGGCTCCCCCTTCTCCCTCCTCCGGCGGGGTTTCGTGGAATGACGCGTTTGCGCCGTGACGTCACGACGCAATCGTGTCATTCCACGAAGCCCCGCCCCCCGAGCTGGGCACTCGGGAGAAGGGGGTTTAAAAGTGCCGCGGCGGGTGTTAGGGGGTCTCGGCGCCCCCTCCAATCCGGCGCCCAGGTCGCCTGTCCCCCTAGCCCCCCCCTAGTTTCGGCCCTGACCTTGGGACACTCATGAATTACACAATTACACAGGTTCTGTGGCTGCTTAAAACTAGGTGAAATTCAGGCTTGTAGTCAGCCAGCCACAGAACCTGTGAAATTCATGAGTGTCCCAGGTTAAAGGGATAATATGGTCAGCCTACCTTCTATCAATGACTATTTCAGGAATAAACAATATTGTGTCTGCCAACCCATCAGTGATATTCTTACCTCAAGCTATGGTAGGAAGCCCATTGTGCAATTACATATATGCAGTAGGGATTATAGCAGCAAACACTAGCAATGTGTCATGGACCAGGAACTCACCTCCGGTGATGGTCTCCGTGGGCTCTCTGTCAGATGGCTAGCGCTGCAGCGGCGGAGGTCTGTGAGGGCCACTGGTGTGCCGCAGCTGAGAGGGAGCTGGTGACTGTGCTGCCTGCTGCCACTGGAGCATTGTGCATGGAGGCTGCCTGTGTAAGATCCCATGCTTTGGAGCACTGTGCAGGGAGGCTGCCTGAGCAAGATCCCCTGCTCTGGTGTTTCTGCAGTACTGGGTGCTGCCATGTTGGAGACCAATTCATAGTATGCCAATGGGATTTGGTCTCTGGTCTCTTCCAGCCAATCACAGGCTGAGCTCTCTGGTAAAAGGGGGCAGTCTGGGTTCAAACCTTGCCAGTGTTTTATGTTTCTGTCCCAGTACAGGTGTCTTAGCTCTGCGCTCCCGCAAGTCCACCTGTGTGCCTTCCAGTGTCCCTTGGATTTTCAGCTCCACGGAAAATGCCAGACAGCCGACGTCTGTCTCAGCCCTGTGATCGCCTCTGCCTGATTGACAGGCAGAGGCAGTCGCTGGGAGGGAGGGGGCGGGCTGGCAGCATGCCCGGACCATTGGAGGGGCGGGCCGCGGGGGCTGCGTGATGTCACATACAGCCGCTGTCACCCTCACAGCGATGAATAGCTCCTGCCAGCGCACAGGAGCTGCGCTGGTAGGGAGCCACTCCTAAAGTACAAAAGAATCGTCCTTGTGCGATGCTTTTGTACTTGTGCAGGAGGGGGGGAAGGGTCGGCCCTGACATGTGGGGCGGACAAGCCCTGTGCTGGGCGTCCCCCTGCATGTCTGTGTGATCGCAGATGTGCTAAATTTAGCACATCTACGATCAGATCTGAATTAGGCCCAGTGTCTCCTGGAGTCCTATCCATAGAGGATTTTTCAGCAGTCCGGCAGTGCTCTTCAGCCACGTTTAATAATCACCCACTCTGCAAAACTCCTTCTGTGTTCTTCAGTCACGTCTAATAATCATCCATTCTGCAAAATGCCTTCAGTGTTTTTCAGCCACATCTAATAATCATCCATTCTGCAAAACTCCTTCAGTGTTCTTCATCCACATCTAATATTCATCCATTCTGCAAAACTCCTTCAGTGTTCTTCAGTCACGTCTAATAATCATCCATTCTGCAAAACTCCTTCAGTGTTCTTCATCCACATCTAATATTCATCCACTCTGCAAAACTCCTTCTGTGTTCTTCAGTCACATCTAATAATCATCCATTCTGCAAAACTCCTTCAGTGTTCTTCATCCACATCTAATATTCATCCATTCTGCAAAACTCCTTCTGTGTTCTTCAGTCACGTCTAATAATCATCCATTCTGCAAAACTCCTTCTGTGTTCTTCAGCCACATCTAATAATCATCCATTCTGCAAAACTCCTTCAGTGTTCTTCATCCACATCTAACTATCATCCATTCTGCAAAACTCCTTCTGTGTTCTTCAATCACATTAAACAAACATCCATTGTACAAACTATCTCAAGTGTTCTTTTGCCACATCAATAATCATTCATTATACAAACTCTTGCAATTAACTAATCTCCACAAATACTCTGCATTCAGGTCTTCCGGAATTCTTCATCTTTGTTCTTCAGATATTTGCACTTGTACAGTACGTCTTTCCTTAAATAAAGGTATATGAGAAGAAATTACATTCATCCTCCTCAGTTTCTCCTTGCAGAAGCATCTAATACTTCTGTTAGCACTCACTCAATGGATTCACAAACTCTGCAGTTTGTGACACAATGTTGTGGAATCCCAACCACTTAAAATGCCTACAGCCCCAAAGCTGACATACAGGGACTATTCCCACTTCGTTGCGCTCGCCTCCCTGCTGACATTCTGGTAGCTGTTGATCCCGACGTCGATATGCTGACCGCCGATCACCCGAACCCAACCCATTATTTGATAAGGTATATTCTACTCTCTATGGAGCCTCATCATGTTTTTTGACATAACTACTAATAATAACACGTACTGTATGTGTCCACAATGTATCAAATATATTGCAGTAATAAGATGAAAACTGGATACAATTGCCAGCTGTCTTCTGCTAGAATATTTTGTAGCATCTATTGCTACTTCAGACTTTTGATACAAATGTCTCAGTCCATACATACAGGATGCTTGTATCCTTCTGCTTGTATTTCTGTAGGATTTTTCCACTGGCAATTGATCACAGACGCAGTACTGCGGATATAGGCCCTCATTCCGAGTTGTTCGCTCGCAAGCTGCTTTTAGCAGCATTGCACACGCTAAGCCGCCGCCTACTGGGAGTGAATCTTAGCTTAGCAAAATTGCGAACGAAAGATTCTCTAAATTGCGAATAGAAATTTCTTAGCAGTTTCTGAGTAGTTGGACACTTACTCTGCCACTGAGATCAGTTCAGTCAGTTTCGTTCCTGGTTTGACGTCACAAACACACCCAGCGTTCGCCCAGACACTCCCCCGTTTCTCCAGCCACTCCCGCGTTTTTCCCAGAAACGGCAGCGTTTTTTCACACACACCCATATAACGGCCAGTTTCCGCCCAGAAACACCCACTTCCTGTCAATCACATTACGATCACCAGAACGAAGAGAAAACCTTGTAATGCCGTGAGTAAAATACCAAACTTCTTAGCAAATTTACTTGGCGCAGTCGCAGTGCGAACATTGCCCATGCGCAATTAGCGGAAAATTGCTGCGATGCGGAGAAAATTACCGAGCGAACAACTCGGAATGACGGCCATAGCTGATAATATTAATATTATTAAAAGTTGTTAGTAATCAGGTACATACAAAACAACAGGTAAAAAAAAGTACTTATGTTTTCCTTTACATTTCTCAATAAATATATATTTAAAAAAAAAAAAAGTTCTTAGTAAATATAGTTTTCTCCATTAGTCCTTTATTCAGTAACCCATTTCTAGATAAGAGGGAATTTCTCTCCTAGTGATATAACTGTAATCACTGTCAGCACTGTAGTTGCTTTGCATTTATGGTTCCTTAATTTCTCTTACGTCCTAGAGGATGCTGGGGTCCATATTAGTTCCATGGGGTATAGACGAATACACCAGGAGCCACTGGCACTTTAAGAGTTTAACAGTGTGGGCTGGCTCCTCCCTCTATGCCCCTCCTTCCAGACTCAGTTTAGAAAATGTGCCCAGAGGAGCCGGTCACAGTTAGGGGAGCTCTACAGAGCTTTCTTAGTAAAAGATTATTTAGAGTTTTTTATTTTACAGGGAGGCTGCTGGCAACAGCCTCCGTGCATCGAGGGACTGAGGGAGTGAGTAGTGTCCGCCCTGCGGGGTCTGAGCCACTGTCTCCGCTGACTGGTAACTGAGCTCCAGAGGGGATAGATAGCTCCCCGCCGCAGGGGAACGCTCACCCCAGCAACATGCCGCCACCCCCTTGCAAAGCTGAAGAGTGGCATGTGAGTCACCGACCCCCCTAACAAGCAGGGGGTCGATGTGAAGATGGTGGCTACAGGGTAGGAGCACAGTATTAACTGCGCTCCCGGACGGCTCAGCAGTACTTAGGTGCAGTGCTGTGAGGGGCGCCCTGAGCCAGCGCCTGTCCCTATACTGACCTAATTCAGCCTGAAGGGGTCTGCAGATCTCAGCCAGCACAAAAAAAACCTAAGGCCAGTATAATCTTGAAGAGCGGGAAGACAGCGCCATTGAGCGGGCGGAGCTTCTCCTCAGGGCGGACCCTGCAGCGTTTCAGCGTCATTTTCCTGCCTGCAGTCGGATGCAAGTGGAAGAACAGTCCCTCCAGTGCAGCTCCAGCTATCTGTATGGTACCAAGGGGTTGTAGAAGGGAGGGGAAGCTGTGTACAGACTGTGTCACCTATTAAGGGACACAGTCAGCGCTGGTTAGGGGCTACCTATACCTATAATAGCGCTGTGTGTAGGTTGGCTCCAATCTCTGTGTCTCTCTGCCATTCTTGGGGGGGAAACTCTGTCTGCCCTATACCCTGTGTGCATGTGGGGTGAGTGGAGTGCATCAGCAAACATGTCTAGAGACTTTGTTTCATGTGCTGCAGAGGATTTATCTTCTCAGGAAGATCCCATACCACGTAATCAGGATTGCACTGTTGTAGCACAGATCCCAGCTAGAGAACCGGAGTGGTTAGCCTCTCTTAGGGGGACTATTTCTCAAATTTCTGAGAGGGTTGCAAGAACTGAACATGCAACTCAGGCATTGCAATCCTCTATGGCTGTATGGTCTGATTCTGCTTCCTCCGGGTCCCCTGCAGTACATTCTCACAAACGTGCACTTGCCAACATTATGCAGGATGACACGGACACCGATTCTGACACTGCAGATGGTGACGGGGATGTATTGAGGGGGACAGCAGGCTCGGACTGACCCACAGGGGTACAGGGGAAACCACCGGTAGGCCCCACTGCCTGGGGGGCCCTCCTCCTCTAGGGATCAGGTTCTAGACTGTGCACTTGAATTATATATTATACATATGTTACCTTATACTGCACAGGATTATGATGTATTCTCTACAGTACATTGCTGTCATTAATCTAGTACATTATCATGCATGCACTAGCATTAATTACTATATAAATTATCAAGGAGTCCAGACCAGGTTCTCTATAATGGTTAGCCAAAACTCTGTGGTGGCTGGCCACACCCCCTTTGGAGGTTGGCCACACCTCTAATCTTGGATCCCTACCACTGCATACCCCCGGTGGGCCCTTCAAGCTCCAGTCCGACACTGGGGGACAGCATCGCTTGCTAAGGGGGTACAGCTGATGATTGAGGCCGTACGGGAAGTGTTGCATATTTCTGGCACACCGCCTGAGCAGGTTGAGGAGGCCTTTTTCACGGACAATAAGAAGGCCCCTCTTACCTTCCCAGCATCTAAGGAATTAAATGCTATATTTGAAAAGGCTTGGGAAAATCCAGAGAAAAAATTCCAGATCCCTAAGAGGGTCTTGGTTGCTTTTCCATTCTCAAAGGATGATAGAAAAAAATGGGAGGCTCCGCCTATAGTTGACGCCTCTGTCTCCAAGCTGTCAAAACAAGTGGTGTTACCAGTCCCGGGATCTACCGCGTTGAAAGACACGGCAGATCGCAAGGTGGATGCTTCGCTCAAATCCATTTACACGGCTTCAGGGGCTATATTGCGGCCTACTATTGCCTGTGCATGAATTTCTAAAGCTGTTGCCAGGTGGTCAATCCCACTGCAGGAGGACTTGACTATGATGGATAAAGGTGACGTTGATTTGTTTTTACGTAACATTCAGGATTCGGCAGGGCTCCTGGTAGATTCCATGAAGGACCTGGGTTCCATGGCTGCGGGGATCTCCTCCATGTCCGTCATGGCTCGCAGGGATCTCTGGCTGCGCCAATGGTCTTTGGACATGGAATCCAGAAAAAGTGTGGAGGGCCTACCCTATACATGTCAGGCTTTATTTGGGGATGCTCTGGATGCGTGGATTGCCACGGCTACAGCGGGTAAGTCTCCTTTTTTCCACTCAGTTGCACCGGCTACGAAGAAGCCTTTTACTCCCAACACGTCACAGTCCTTTCGGCCCACGAGGCCTAGAAAGAACAAGCCTTCTCACACCTTCTTCAGAGGTGGTCATGCTAAAGAAAAAAAGCCTGCTCCTGCAGGTTCCCAAGACCAGAAACCTGCTTCTGGTGCCTCCAAGTCCTACACATGATGGTGGACCGCACAGCCTGGAGGTAGGTCAGGTGGGAGCAAGACTCTGGCATTTTAGCCACGTCTGGGTGTCATCTGACCTGGACCCTTGGGTACAGGATATAGTGTCAAGGGGGTACAGACTGGAGTTTCAAACTCTCCCACCTCACCGTTTCTTCAAATCAGGCTTGCCGGCTTTGCCGGCAGACAGAGCAGTTCTTCTGGAAGCTATCCGAAAATTGGTAGTATCCGAGGTCATTGTTCCAGTTCCGCATCATCTGCGGAACAAAGATTACTATTTGAACCTTTTTGTGGTACCGAAGCCGAGTGGTTCAGTACGGCCAATTCTGAACCTAAAGTCCTTGAACCCTTATCTCAGGGAGTTCAAGTTCAAGATGGAGTCTCTGAGAGCTGTCATCTCAGGGCTGACGGAAGGGGGAGTTCCTGGTGTCCCTGGACATCAAGGATGCATACCTCCACATTCCCATTTGGTCGCCGCATCAGGCCTATCTCAGGTTTGCACTGTTAGACGATCACTATCAGTTTCAGGCACTGCCGTTCGGTCTCTCCACGGCACCAAGAGTCTTCACCAATGTGATGGCAGAGATGATGGTTCTCCTCCACAAGCAGGGGATGAACATAATTCCGTACCTGGACGATCACCTGATAAAGGCGTCGTCCAGGAAGAAGTTGTTAAGATCCATTGCTCTCACGACACATCTGCTCAAGGAGCATGGTTGGATCCTGAACCTTCCAAAGTGTCATCTGGAGCCGACAAGGAGGCTGTCTTTCCTGGGGATGATCCTAGACACGGAGGTGCAAAGGGTGTTTCTATTGGTAGAGAAAGCATTGGTGATTCAAACAATGATCCGGGATGTCTTGAAGCCTTCCCGGGTATCGGTTCATCAGTGCATCCGCCTGCTGGGGAAGATGGTTGCCTCATACGAGGCTCTGCAGTACGGACTGTTTCATGCCCGATCCTTTCAGCTGGATCTCTTGGACCAGTGATCGGGATCTCACCTACATATGCACCAGAGGATAAGTCTGTCGCCAGAAGCCAGGATTTCGCTCCTCTGGTGGCTACAACTACCACACCTTCTGGAAGGCCGAAGTTTCGGAGTTCAAGACTGGATCCTTCTAACCACGGATGCAAGTCTAAGAGGTTGGGGAGCAGTCGCTCAGGGGGAAACCTTCCAAGGAAGGTGGTCGAATCAAGAATCCCTTCTTCCGATAAACATCCTGGAGCTAAGGGCAGTCTATAACGGCCTTCTTCAAGCAGCACGCCTTCTACAGGACAGATCTGTTCAGGTGCAGTCGGACAACGTGACCACAGTGGCCTACATAAACCGACAAGGCGGAACGAAGAGCAGGGCTTCAATGTCAGAGGTGTCAAGAATCCTCCTCTGGGCAGAAAGGCATGCAGTGGCGATGTCAGCAATCTTCAATCCAGGAGTAGACAACTGGGAAGCAGACTTCCTCAGCAGACAAGATCTCCATCCAGGAGAATGGGGCCTCCATCCAGAGGTGTTTGAGGAAGTAACCAGTTGGTGGGGGGGTTCCTCACATAGACATGATGGCCTTTCGCCTCAACAAGAAGCTACGGAGGTACTGTTCCAGGTCAAGAAGCAGTGGCGGTGGACGCACTGGTAACACCGTGGGTGTTCACGTCAGTGTATCTGTTCCCTCCACTTCCTCTGATTCCAAAAGTTGTTCAACTTATAAAAGGAACAAAGGTTCTGGCAATCCTCATTGCTCCGGACTGGCCAAGGAGGGCTTGGTATGCGGATCTGCTGGATCTACTGCTGGAAGATCCAAGGACCTTACCTCTTCGGGAGGATCTGCTACTGCAGCGGCTGTTTGTCAGAATCCATTTGGAATTTCCTCTGTAGGAACATATTCACAGGGACTGATGTTCTCGGTACAATAGCAGGTTAATATATACAGGGTAAAGCAGTATACAATGGTAAACAATAAGTAAAAACCAGGAATGATTGGAGAACTCAAAATGAAAGGGAGAACTGAAATTGCACTTGCAATGCTGGGAGTCTGGAAAGTACTTGGCAGTGCTGGATACTTGGGAACACACTTGTGATGCTGGGATTGGAAACTAACTTGTGATGCTGGGAACTGAGGGGACACAGAGATGCTGGAAACTGTGGGTACACGGGGATGCCAGGAGACTGTGAGTACATGGACACACCGAAGACTGTGATTACATGAAGATGTTGTAGACTGATCACACTTGAAGACTGTGAAGACATTGAAATGCTGTAGACTGTGGAAACACTTGAGACGCTGTGGACTGTGAAGGCACTTGTAACACTGTAGACTGTATAGACACTGTAATAGGAATATAAAGTTGAGAACAGGAGCGCTTAAGAAAAAAATTGAATGAAATAAAATAAAATGAAACTAAAATAAAAAAGATTGCAAACACCTGTGAATAAAAAATGGTTAATTAGTAATGTTTACAGCACTTCTGTGCTGATCTGAAAGTCCTGTGCGTGAGTTCTTTTGTGGACACCGGAGCTATGATCCGTGCTGCGGCTGCAGTGGGGAAACCTGACTAACTGTCTTTCCCTTAATCTGCCTACCTGTAGTCACGTCCGTCCTTAGTTCTCACATGTGGATCGTGATCTGCTCCCCCGTCCTCGATGCCGTCTTCTGCACTGCCGTTTCCACACCCGTGTGGCGCAGGCGGGATGACGTAAGGCTTTCACTCGTAACTCCTCATCAACGCGTTTCGGACTTGCCTGTCCTTAATCATGGATAATAGATGCACTTCCCAATGCTTCCTTTTTTATACAGCTTTATTGATTGATGTGCTTGATTGGAGAAGGCTTAATTGGTTTAAAAACAGCTGAATAAAATTAGCGTATTAATCTCTTATTCTTTTCAAATTAATCACTGGTGTTTGCAAATTAAAAAGAATATATGCATTATGTTAAAAATTTTTTTATAAATTATATTAAAAGAAAAAGGGGATGTTCTAAAAAAAGATGATTGTGTTATAAAAAGGAATTTAAATCAAAATCTATATTGAGGCCAGTGGGTTCCAAGGTTTGTAAAATAAAAATCCATTTTGCTTCTGCTTTTTTGAGTTTATCCACTATGTCTCCTCCCCTCCAGTAAGGGGTAATTTTTTGTATCCCTAGAAAATGTAAATGTGCTGGATCTTTATTATGTTTGTCTGCGAAGTGCTTTGACACGCTGTGCGTCTGTAAACCTTTTTTAATATTGTAGATGTGTTCTGCTAATCGAACTTTAATTTTCCTTTTAGTCTGACCTACGTATTGCAGGCCACAGGGGCATTGTAGAAGATAAATTGCTCCCTCTGTTTCACATGTCATTTTGTCTTTTATTCTGTGAGTTTTTTTTGTTACATTATCAGTAAACATTGTTTCAGGTTTGGTTGAAAATTTCTTTACTGTCCTACATGGTAAGCATTTTGTGCATGAAAAAAATCCTTTTGTGACATCTTTGTACAGAATCTCCTTCGGAATGTAACTTTTGACTAATTCTTGTTTGATTGAAGTGGCTCTTTTATAAATGATACGTGGTTTATTTTGAATTATGGGGGCTATTTCCTTGTCCAATGATAAAATGTGCCAATGCTTGTTGAGTATTTCTTCAAAGGCTAGATGTTGACTGTTGAATTGAGTGACAAATGCTAATTGAAAGTCTTTTTGTTCTTTCCGTTTATATTTTAACATCTCATTTCTGTCCGTGTTGGCAATCTGATTAAACTGTTCCTGTAATTCTTTCTCTTTATATCCACTTTGGACAACCCTTATCTACAATACATACACACTTGGAAAAGATACATAGATGACTTATTCTTCATTTGGAATGGTCCACAACAAGAACTTCATCAATTTTTAGAATACATTAACAGCAATTCCTACAAACTGGAATTTTCATCAGTCACCAGTGATAAAATGGTCATATACCTCGATTTGGAGATTTTCATACAGGAAAACGCAATCCAAACAAGAACACACACAAAGAATGTCAGCGGTAACAACACCATTTCCATGTGTAGCAATCATCACATCAATTGGAAAAAGAACATTCCAGGTGGGCAATTTCAACGACTGAAAAGGAACTGCTCGCAGTTTGAAACATTCATGGAACAGTCAGCACAAATGAAGAAGAAGTTTGTCCAAAGTGGATATAAAGAGAAAGAATTACAGGAACAGTTTAATCACAAAAGGATTTTTTTCATGCACAAAATGCTTACCATGTAGGACAGTAAAGAAATTTTCAACCAAACCTGAAACAATGTTTACTGATAATGTAACAAAAAAAACTCACAGAATAAAAGACAAAATGACATGTGAAACAGAGGGAGCAATTTATCTTCTACAATGCCCCTGTGGCCTGCAATACGTAGGTCAGACTAAAAGGAAAATTAAAGTTCGATTAGCAGAACACATCTACAATATTAAAAAAGGTTTACAGACGCACAGCGTGTCAAAGCACTTCGCAGACAAACATAATAAAGATCCAGCACATTTACATTTTCTAGGGATACAAAAAATTACCCCTTACTGGAGGGGAGGAGACATAGTGGATAAACTCAAAAAAGCAGAAGCAAAATGGATTTTTATTTTACAAACCTTGGAACCCACTGGCCTCAATATAGATTTTGATTTAAATTCCTTTTTATAACACAATCATCTTTTTTTAGAACATCCCCTTTTTCTTTTAATATAATTTATAAAAAAATTTTTTAACATATGCATATATTCTTTTTAATTTGCAAACACCAGTGATTAATTTGAAAAGAATAAGAGATTAATACGCTAATTTTATTCAGCTGTTTTTAAACCAATTAAGCCTTCTCCAATCAAGCACATCAATCAATAAAGCTGTATAAAAAAGGAAGCATTGGGAAGTGCATCTATTATCCATGATTAAGGACAGGCAAGTCCGAAACGCGTTGATGAGGAGTTACGAGTGAAAGCCTTACGTCATCCCGCCTGCGCCACACGGGTGTGGAAACGGCAGTGCAGAAGACGGCATCGAGGACGGGGGAGCAGATCACGATCCACATGTGAGAACTAAGGACGGACATGACTACAGGTAGGCAGATTAAGGGAAAGACAGTTAGTCAGGTTTCCCCACTGCAGCCGCAGCACGGATCATAGCTCCGGTGTCCACAAAAGAACTCACGCACAGGACTTTCACATCAGCACAGAAGTGCTGTAAACATTACTAATTAACCATTTTTTATTCACAGGTGTTTGCAATCTTTTTTATTTTAGTTTCATTTTATTTTATTTCATTCAATTTTTTTCTTAAGCGCTCCTGTTCTCAACTTTATATTGTCATCATCAATTTAAAGGAGCAGCTCAACATTATATAGCGCGGGTCATTTATCACATTTATTGTACTGTAATAGGAATGTTCTGTAGCAGAATTAGCACCATAGCAGGATGCACTTGAGTAGAGAATGCGGCATTGTAGGATTACGCTGTAGAAGGTTAGATCCGTAGCAGGATGTACGTTAGCAGAGATGCGGCATTGCAGGATTGCACTGTAGAAGGTTAGCACCGTAGCAGGATAATGGGATTGCACTATAGCAGGATCACAGGATAGCACTGTAGTAAAGTATGCAATGTAGCAGGATAACAGGATTGCACTGTAGCAGGATCACACTGTAACAGAGTAGCTACACAGGATAGCTGTTGGAGCCCGGCAGTACTATGGATGATGTTAGCAGTAGAGACCAGCATAACCAGGAACAGGAACTGAGACAACCTTGACACGATGAACTGGCAACTGGGAGTCTGTGTGGCTGGCCTATATAGTGAGTTCAGGTGCTGCTCACAGCTGTGGTAACAGCTAATTACCAAGCTGCAGATACAGAGCAGAGTGCTGAGCACCAGAGCAGAGGGCGCCACCCCAGACATGGAGGAGAAACTGCATGGATCGTGACACCGTTCGCTTATCAAGACTTACCACAGCTACATTTGACGGTATGGCGGTTGAATGCCAGATCTGAGCTCGGAAGGGTATTCCAAGCTAGATGATTCCTACCCTGACAAAGGCTAGGAAGGGGGTAATGTCATAACATTACCATCGCATTTGGAAAAAATATGTGTCTTGGTACGAGTCCAAGAAATTTCCTGTGGTGGAGTTTCAACTTGGTCGTTTTCTCCTTTTCCTGCAAGCAGATGTGGATATGTGCCTGAGATTGGGCTCCATCAAGGTCCAGATCTGGGGTTTGTCCATATTCTTCCAAAAACAATTGGCTGTCCTCCCTGAGGTTCAGACCTTTTTGAAAGGGGTTCTGCACATCCAGCCTCCCTTTGTGGCACCAAAGGCACCCTGGGATCTTGATGTGGTATTACAGTTCCTGCAAATGGATTGGTTTGAGCCTCTTCAGGAGGCTGAAATCAAGTTTCTCACGTGGAAGGCCGTCACTTTGTTGTACTTAGCTTCTGCTCGACGTGTGTTGGAAATGGGGGCTTTATCATGTAAAAGTCCCTATCTGATCTTCCATGAAGACAGGGTGGAACTCAGGACTCGTCCGCAGTTCTTGCCTAAGGTTGTTTCAGCTTTTCATATCAATCAAACTATTGTGGTGCCAATGGCTACTAACTCCTCAATTGCTTCAAAGGCCTTGGACGTTGTAAGGGCTTTGAAGATTTATGAGAAGAGGACGGCTCGTCATAGAAAATCTGACTCTCTGTTTGTCCTCTATGATCCCAAGAAAATTGGGTGTCCTGCTTCTAATCAGTCGATTTCACGCTGGATCAGGTTCACCATCCAGCATGCATATTCTACGGCAGGATTGCCATGTTCAAAATCTGTACTCGTAGGGTGGGTTCTTCCTGGGCGGCTGCCTGGGGTGTCTCGGCTGTACAGCTTTGCCGAGCAGCTACTTGGTCTGGATCAAACACGTTTGCTAAGTTTTACAAGTTCGATACTTTGACCTCTGATGACCTCAAGTTTGGTCATGCAGTAATGCAGGAGCCTGCGCGCTCTCCCATTCTGGGAGCTTTGGTACATCCCCATGGTACTAATATGGACCCCAGCATCCTCTAGGACGTAAGAGAAAATAGGATTTTAATTACCTACCGGTAAATCCTTTTCTCGTAGTCCGTAGAGGATGATGGGTGCCCGCCCAGCGCTTCGTTTTCCTGCATTGATGTTATAGTTCAGTACTGCCTGGTTCCTAGGTAAGTTCTGTGTTATTTACTGTGTCAGTACTGTTTCAGCTGTTGCTGAGTTTTCCGGCATGTTGGCCGGATTTGTCTGTTGTGTGAACTGGTATGAATCTCGCCACTATCTGTGTATTTTCTTCTTTCGAAGTATGTATTATCCTCGGGCACAGTTTCTAGACTGAGTCTGGTAGGAGGGGCATAGAGGGAGGAGCCAGCCCACACTGTTAAACTCTTAAAGTGCCAATGGCTCCTGATGGACCCGTCTATACCCCATGGTACTAATATGGACCCCAGCATCCTCTACGGACTACGAGAAAAGGATTTACCGGTAAGTAATTAAAATCCTATTTTTACTTCACACTGCTCTCTTTCAATACAGTGCATTTACTGAAAATGTGTTCCGTATGCAATATTGGCAGCTGAGTAGTTATCCGTATATCGGGATCAAACAGTACCTATTTTAAGGGTGGTCTTCAGTATGCCGGCTCTTGGGATCCCGGCGCACAGTATACCGGTGCCGGAATCCCGACAGCCGGCATACCGACACTTATTCGCCCTCGTGGGGGTCCACGACCCCCTGGAGGGAGAATAAAATAGTGTAGCGCGCCACCGTGCCCGCAGCGTGGCGAGCGCAGCGTGGCGAGCGCAGCGAGCCCGCAAGGGGCTCATTTGCACTCACCACACTGTCGGTATGCCGGCGGTCGGGCTCCCGGCGCCGGTATGCTCGTCGCCGGGAGCCCGACCGCCGGCATACCATACTACACCCTATTTTAATCCCAATAGTCATATCTTTTAAATTTTTGGATCACAGTATATAAGAATAGTATGTCAGCCCATTGATGGACACAAGTCCTATAAATTTTATTAATAAGGTCAGTATGAATTTCCGTCTAGTTAACATAAATCCGCTCACTTGTCTGTAGTAATGAGATTCCTGATATTTTACATAGTGAGCAGAGTAATACATTCCTCTTATTCTGATTTCCCCACTGTACCTCTGTGGACACTCTCATAGGATATACAGTACATAGAATGCATCAAACCAGCACAGACAGTGTAATGGTTAGCATTACTGCCTCACAGCACTGAGGTCATGGGTTCGATTCCCACCATGTCTCTAACTGAGTGTAGTTGGTATATTCTCCCTGTGTTTGTGTGGGTTTCCTCCGGGTACTCCGGTTTCCTCCCACAATCCAAAAATATACTGGTATGTTATTTGGATCCCCCCCAAAAATGAACCCTAATATGAATGTATGTACATGTGGCAGGGAATATAGACTGTAAGCTCCACTGGGGCAGGGACTGATGTGAATGGCCAAATATTCTCTGTAAAGCGCTACGGAATATGTGTGTGCTATATAAATAACTGGTAATAAATAAATAAAATAAAAAAGCACATCACTGTATTTATATATGTGTTGCAGCTAAACATGCTGCTGATAGCGCTTCATATAAACTGAAATAATTTTTACACTTTTATTGTTCCACGTATAACTCATTTATAAGTGCCGTAATGAGACATTTTAGCGCTGTGTGCAAGAAACAGCATCAGCACCCCCCATATTTAAAATAAGAATTTACTTACCGATAATTCTATTTCTCATAGTCCGTAGTGGATGCTGGGACTCCGTCAGGACCATGGGGAATAGCGGGCTCCGCAGGAGACAGGGCACATCTAAATAAAGCTTTTAGGATCACATGGTGCGTACTGGCTCCTCCCCCTATGACCCTCCTCCAAGCCTCAGTTAGGTACTGTGCCCGGACGAGCGTACACAATAAGGAAGGATCTTGAATCCCGGGTAAGACTCATACCAGCCACACCAATCACACCGTACAACTTGTGATCTGAACCCAGTTAACAGTATGATAACAAAAAACGAAGTAGCCTCTGAAAAGATGGCTCACAACAATAGTAATAACCCGATCTTTGTAACAATAACTATGTACAAGTATTGCAGACAATCCGCACTTGGGATGGGCGCCCAGCATCCACTACGGACTATGAGAAATAGAATTATCGGTAAGTAAATTCTTATTTTCTCTAACGTCCTAGTGGATGCTGGGACTCCGTCAGGACCATGGGGATTATACCAAAGCTCCCAAACGGGCGGGAGAGTGCGGATGACTCTGCAGCACCGAATGAGAGAACTCCAGGTCCTCCTTAGCCAGAGTATCAAATTTGTAAAATTTTACAAACGTGTTCTCCCCTGACCACATAGCTGCTCGGCAAAGTTGTAATGCCGAGACCCCTCGGGCAGCCGCCCAAGATGAGCCCACTTTCCTTGTGGAGTGGGCCTTTACAGATTTAGGCTGTGGCAGGCCTGCCACAGAATGTGCAAGTTGGATTGTGCTACAGATCCAACGTGCAATCGTCTGTTTAGACGCAGGAGCACCCATCTTGTTGGGTGCATACAATATAAACAACGAGTCAGATTTTCTGACTCCAGCTGTCCTTGAAATATATATTTTTAATGCTCTGACAACGTCCAGTAACTTGGAGTCCTCCAAGTCGCTAGTAGCCGCAGGCACCACAATAGGCTGGTTCAAGTGAAAAGCCGAAACCACCTTAGGGAGAAAATGAGGACGTGTCCGCAGTTCTGCCCTGTCCGAATGGAAAATCAGATATGGGCTTTTGTATGATAAAGCCGCCAACTCTGAAACTCTCCTGGCTGAAGCCAGGGCCAATAGCATGGTTACCTTCCATGTAAGGTATTTTAAATCTACCGATTTTAGAGGCTCAAACCAATGAGATTTGAGAAAATTCAAAACTACGTTCAAATCCCACGGTGCCACTGGAGGCACTATTGGGGGTTGTATATGTAGTACACCTTTGACAAAAGTTTGTACTTCAGGCACTGATGCCAATTCCTTCTGGAAGAAGATTGATAAGGCCGAAATTTGAACTTTAATGGACCCCAATTTTAGGCCCATAGACAATCCTGCTTGCAGGAAATGTAAGAATCGACCCAATTGAAATTCTTCCGTTGGAGCCTTCTTGGCCTCACACCACGCAACATATTTTCGCCAAATGCGGTGATAATGTTGTACAGTCACTTCCTTTCTAGCCTTAATCAAGGTAGGAATAACTTCCTCTGGAATGCCCTTTTCTTTTAGAATCCGGCGTTCAACCGCCATGCCGTCAAACGCAGACGCGGTAAGTCTTGGAACATACAAGGTCCCTGCTGAAGCAGATCCCTTCTTAGAGGTAGAGGCCATGGATCCTCCGTGAGCATCTCTTGAAGTTCCGGATACCAAGTTCTTCTTGGCCAGTCCGGAGCCACCAGTATTGTTCTTACTCCTCTTTTCCGTATAATTCTCAGTACCTTTGGTATGAGAGGCAGAGGAGGGAACACATACACTGACTGGTACACCCACGGTGTTACCAGAGCGTCCACAGCTATTGCCTGAGGGTCTCTTGACCTGGCGCAATATCTGTCCAATTTTTTGTTGAGGCGAGACGCCATCATGTCCACCTTTGGTCTTTCCCAACGGTTCACAATCATGTGGAAGACTTCTGGATGAAGTCCCCACTCTCCCGGGTGAAGGTCGTGTCTGCTGAGGAAGTCTGCTTCCCAGTTGTCCACTCCCGGGATGAACACTGCAGACAGTGCTATGACATGATTCTCCGCCCAGCGCAGAATCCTTGCAGCTTCTGTCATTGCTCTTCTGCTTCTCGTGCCGCCTTGTCGGTTTACGTGGGCGACTGCCGTGATGTTGTCCGACTGGATCAACACCGGCTGACCCTGAAGCAGCGATTTTGCCAGGCTTAGAGCATTGTAGATCGCTCTTAGCTCCAGTATATTTATGTGAAGGGACGTCTCCAGGTTTGACCACACGCCCTGGAAGTTTCTTCCCTGTGTGACTGCTCCCCAGCCTCGTAGGCTGGCATCCGTAGTCACCAGGACCCAGTCCTGTATGCCGAATCTGCGGCCCTCTAACAGATGGGCACTCTGCAACCACCACAGGAGAGACAACCTTGTTCTTGGTGACAGTGTTATCCGCTGATGCATGTGCAGATGCGATCCGGACCATTTGTCCAGCAGATCCCACTGAAATGTCCGTGCATGGAATCTGCTGAATGGAATCGCTTCGTAAGAAGCCACCATCTTTCCCAGGACTCTTGTGCATTGATGTACTGACACAGTTCCTGGTTTTAGGAGGTTCCTGACAAGTTCGGATAACTCCCTTGCTTTCTCCTCCGGGAGAAACACCTTTTTCTGAACCGTGTCCAGAATCATTCCCAGGAACAGCAGACGAGTTGTCGGGGTCAATTGAGATTTTGGAAGATTCAGAATCCACCCGTGTTGCTGAAGCACTACCTGGGTTAGTGCTACACCGACTTCCAGCTGTTCTCTGGACTTTGCCCTTATCAGGAGATCGTCCAAGTAAGGGATAATTAATACGCCTTTTCTTCGTAGAAGAACCATCATTTCGGTCATTACCTTGGTAAAGACCCGAGGGGCCGTGGACAAACCAAACGGCAGCGTTTGAAACTGATAATGACAGTCTTGTATCACGAACCTGAGATACCCTTGGTGTGAGGGGTAAATTGGGACATGCAGATAAGCATCCTTTATGTCCAGGGACACCATGAAGTCCCCTTCTTCCAGATTCGCTATCACTGCTCTGAGTGACTCCATCTTGAACTTGAATTTCTGTATGTACAGGTTCAAGGATTTCAGGTTTAGAATAGGTCTTACCGAACCGTCCGGCTTCGGTACCACAAATAGTGTGGAATAATACCCCTTTCCCTGTTGTAGGAGGGGTACCTTGACTATCACCTGCTGAGAATACAGCTTGTGAATGGCTTCCAAAACCGACGTCCTTTCTGAGGGAGACGTTGGTAAAGCAGACTTTAGGAACCGGCGAGGGGGAGACCTTTCGAACTCCAACATGTAACCCTGAGATATTATCTGCAGGATCCACGGGTCCACTTGTGAGCGAGCCCACTGATTGCTGAAAATCTTGAGTCGACCCCCCACCGCTCCTGAGTCCGCTTGTAAAGCCCCAGCGTCATGCTGATGGCTTTGTAGAACCCGGGGCGGGCTTCTGGTCCTGGGCAGGGGCTGCTTGCTGCCCTCTCTTACCCTTTCCTCTGCCTCGCGGCAGATAAGACTGTCCTTTTGGTCGCTTGTTTTTATAGGAGCGAAAGGACTGCGGCTGAAAAGACGGTGTCTTTTTCTGTTGGGAGGGGGTCTGAGGTAAAAAAGTGGATTTGCCGGCAGTTGCCGTGGCCACCAGGTCCGAAAGACCGACCCCAAATAATTCCTCTCCTTTATATGGCAATACTTCCATATGCCTTTTGGAATCCGCATCACCTGACCACTGTCGCGTCCATAAACTTCTTCTGGCAGATATGGACATCGCGCTTACTCTTGATGCTAGAGTACAAATATCCCTCTGAGCATCTCGCATATAAAGAAAAGCATCCTTTAATTGCTCTAGAGTCAATAAAATACTGTCCCTATCCAGGGTATCAATATTTTCAGTCAGAGAATCCAACCACACTACCCCAGCACTGCACATCCAGGCTGAGGCTACTGCCGGTCGCAGTATAACACCAGTATGTGTGTATATACTCTTCAGTGTAGTTTCCAGCCTCCTATCTGCTGGATCCTTGAGGGCGGCCGTATCAGGAGACGGCAACGTCACTTGCTTTGATAAACGTGTGAGCGCCTTATCCACCCTAGGGGGTGTTTTCCAGCGCGCCCTAACCTCTGGTGGGAAAGGGTATAATGCCAATAACTTCTTGGAAATTAGCAGTTTTCTATCTGGGTTAACCCACGCTTCGTCACACACGTCATTCAATTCCTCTGATTCTGGAAAAGCTACAGGTAGTTTTTTCACCCCCCACATAATACCCCTTTTTGAGGTACCAGCAGTATCAGAGATCTGCAAAGCCTCCTTCATTGCCGTGATCATATAACGTGTGGCCCTATTGGAAAATACGTTTGTTTCTTCACCGTCGACACTAGATTCATCTGTGTCGGTACCCGTGTCGACTGACTGAGGTAAGGGACGTTTTACAGCCCCTGACGGTGTCTGAGACGCCTGAGCCGGTACTAACTGGTTTTCCGGCCGTCTCATTTCGTCAACTGACTTTTGTAATGTGCTAACATTATCACGTAATTCCATAACTAAAGCCATCCATTCCGGTGTCGACTCCCTAGGGGGTGACATCACCATTACCGGCAATTGCTCTGCCTCCACACCAACATCGTCCTCATACATGTCGACACACACGTACCGACACACAGCAGCCACACAGGGAATGCTCTAATCGAAGACAGGACCCTCTTAGCCCTTTGGGGAGACAGAGGGAGAGTTTGCCAGCACACACCAAAAGCGCTATAAATGTATATAAACAACCCTAGAAGGTGTTGTTTTTGATATAAGCGCTTTTAATATATCAATATCGCCAAATTATGCCCCCCTTCTCTTTGTTACCATGTTTCTGTAGTGCAGTGCAGGGGAGAGTCCTGGGAGCCTTCCTCACCAGCGGAGCTGAGCAGGAAAATGGCGCTGAGTGCTGAGGAGAATAAGCTCCGCCCCTTTTTCGGCGGGCTTTTCTCCCGGGTTTTAAGAAAACTGGCCTGGGTTAAATACATACATATAGCCTTAATGGCTATATGTGATGTATTTATTTTGCCACTAAAGGTATTTAATATTGCTGCCCAGGGCGCCCCCAGCAGCGCCCTGCACCCTCCGTGACTGAATCAGTGAGACGTGTAGCAACAATGGCGCACAGCTGCAGTGCTGTGCGCTACCTTCATGAAGACTGAGGAGTCTTCTGCCGCCTGCTTTCCGGACCTCCGTCTTCAGCGTCTGTAAGGGGGATCGGCGGCGCGGCTCCGGGACGAACCCCAGGAGGACCTGTGTTCCGACTCCCTCTGGAGCTAAGTGTCCAGTAGCCTAAGACTCCAATCCATCCTGCACGCAGGTGAGTTGGAAATCTCTCCCCTAAGTCCCTCGATGCAGTGATCCTGTTGCCAGCAGGATTCACTGAGATTTAAACCTAAAAAAACTTTTTCTAAGCAGCTCTTTAGGAGAGCCACCTAGATTGCACCCTTCTCGGACGGGCACAAAAACCTAACTGAGGCTTGGAGGAGGGTCATAGGGGGAGGAGCCAGTACGCACCATGTGATCCTAAAAGCTTTATTTAGATGTGCCCTGTCTCCTGCGGAGCCCGCTATTCCCCATGGTCCTGACGGAGTCCCAGCATCCACTAGGACGTTAGAGAAAATAGGGCAGGTGCATGACGTAGGCACGTGACAAAATATATGGGGGTGGCTTCATGGGGAAGGGGCTTGGCCACAAGAGTACCAATTCATATTACGCCCCTGTCACACATCACGCCAGGTAGAGACCGTCACACTTTACTCCAGTTAGAGTCCCCTTTTACACATTACGGGAGGTAGAGCTCCCTTTTACACATTACGGCAGGTAGAGTTCCCTTTCACACATTACGGCAGGCAGAGCTCCCTTTTACACAATACGGCAGGCAGAGCTCCCTATTACACATTACAGCAGGTAGAGTCCCCTTTTACACATTATGGCAGGTAGAGTCCCCTTTTACACATTACAGCAGGTAGAGTCCCCTTTTACACATTACGGCAGGTAGAGTTCCCTTTCACACATTACGGCAGGCAGAGCTCCCTTTTACACATTACAGCAGGTAGAGTCCCCTTTTACACATTACGGCAGGCAGAGCTCCCTATTACACATTACAGCAGGTAGAGTTCCCTATTACACATTAGACAAGTAGAATCCATGCTACACATTATGGCAGGCAGAGCTCCCTTTTGCATGTGTGTGGGTGTGTGTGTGTGTGTGAGTGTGTGTGCACGTCTGTGTGTGTTCAGTCTCCCCCCTCCCTGCACATCTTACCAAATGATGCTGCACCAGCGGAAACCCGATAGCCAACTACTGTACACAAGCAGGCTGGCGGCGGACACACAGTGCGGAGCTGAACTCTCCAGCCGGCTGTGTCCAGCAAATCTCCAAACTCCAAACCAGGCACCACTGACACACACTTAGTTATGGCCCTGTCATCCCTGCACTGTTAATTGTGAATACTGTATATTCACAGAGATGGTGTTTGTACACTGCCCGTATGTTGTAATACACTCAGTAGTTGGCAGTTAATAGGGAAGGGATCCATCCTATTACTTGCCCACTGTAAGGAAATTATTAATAAAGTAATTAAGTAGCAGTGTACACAGGCAGTATAACAATCAGTTGGTGACTATGCATATTCTGTATGTTTTCGAAGTTCTGCAGTAATGAGGATTTCTGGTTTTTAATAATACAGTATGCCGTGGGTAGAGTAGCCTATTCTGTACAGTATCTCTCATTCATCTTTTCCTTTCTGCACTCCTACAATATGACCATTTTCACAGATTATTCTTGGATTGCTGCAAGTTATTGTTTTTATTCATATGTAATTGCTGTGCTTGCTGCTGGCATAGGGCATTATTCAGGTGGGATCGTAAATGCAAAGTTGCTTTTAGCAGTTTTGCATTAAGATTCTTGGCAATGCAAATGCAAGAGGAAGTGCACACCAACTCCGTCATGCATTGGCGATTGCTAAAAACTGTGATGCTATCGCAGTTCAGGATGAACATTGCGACCATTGGTTCTGATATTCACCTGTGACTGCAGTCGCAGGGTGGCTAGCAATGGCAAGGAAACTGCAACAGTGTTGCATTCCTTGGCATGTCCCCATTTTCCCTATGCCACCACCCCCGCCCCTACCTGCGAACGCCTCTGCCTGTCACTCAGGCAGAGACGATGGCATATCTGTGATAGCAAAACCTGTTCTGTTATGTGCATAAGCAATCCAACCTGAATAAGGCCCACTGTACGCTAGTGTACCTTGATCTCCCTGAGCCTGGTCACCGCTCAAGTTCTCCTGAGACTCGGGTGGCAGATCACAGTTTGACGCTAGAATGAAAGACATTTTATATTTAATTCTGTGGACACATTCAAACACGGCAGACATTGCGAATGTGCATTTCACCAGTATCTGGCTTTTTCAAGGATGCTGTAACCAGCTCCAGGGCCTGGCATGAATAGTCCTCCTCTCTGTCTGGTCCCAGGACTGAAGTCCCGGCAGGCCTCCCCTAATGGCGGTCCTGATCAGGTCGGCAACAGAAATCTTGGGGCCCGGTACAGTGATATCTCTGGGGGCCCCTCAGATTATATTAAAGCGCAACGTAATTTGCTGCGCTATATAAGAAACTGATAATAAATATATATGTATATATACACATATATAAAGATGTATGTCTCTACTCCCCCCCCCCCCCCACATACCACAGTCTGTGTCTCCCTCTCCTTCCTCCCACATACCCCACAGTCAGTAGCGGATCTTGCCACAGGCAAGCAGGACTTTTGTCCGGGGCGCCGCCTCACGGAGGGCGCCGTACCAGGACAAGATCCGCTGCTGCTGTGCCCCCCGCTGCCTACACGTCTAGTTTCCCTTCGTGGAGAGGACCTTTGCTGTGCGGTGCGCAATGACGTCATAGCGCACGGCACATCATTTCAGTCTGTATAGGGGGCGTAAATGACCACGCCCATTGTACGAAGCCATGCCCCTTATTGCCGCCCGGGGCGCACAGAGCCCCAGAACCGGCCCTGCCCACAGTCTGTCACCAATGACTTCATGCTGCATTCTCAGCTCCCTCTCCCCATCCCAAAGCCATATATCCCCTCACCAATTCACTGTTACCCCTGGGGAGAGAGTCACCTGCACTACACTCCCCAGTTTTCAGACCCGAACACTGTACAGCAGTTACCATGCGGCCCTCACACCCCACCAGAAGAGTTTGGCATAGGACACAGGTATCCTGGCCAGCGGAGCATCTGCCATGTCCAATAAATGCCTGCAACCGATGGAAGAGCAGGCGCACACTCGTGCTGCACAGTCACTGTGTGTGAGAGGATCCTGTCACTCTGAGGCTGCACCCACACTACACCTACAGCTCGCTGACAAGATGGCTCACATCCCTGCCGGGTACTAAGTGGCATATCCTTGGGGCCCCTCTGACCCTTGGGGCCCAGTACAGGTTTCCCCTTTGACCCCCCCTGTCACCGGCCCTGGTCCTGATGGTGATGATACATAGTTTAGCGATTATTTGCTACTGCGCATGTGCAAAATATTCTGAAATCCCTTATGGTGCATTTATTACCATGAGCGTACACACAAAGGCACTGTTGCATATGGGACAGATGGTATTAGAATTTGGGAGGCAAAGTGCTGAGCATTGGCGGTGGCAGGGGGTGGTCTTGTGGGCACGTTATGAGAATGCCGTGGGTGTGTCAGGGAACGCAACTACATTCTCAAATCCACAGCTGCTTCTACAGAGTCTATATTCAGATGGAGAAACTGCACCAGTCATAGACGGTAAACACAATGGTGTGCCAATGGTGGAGTGTCAAGAACCACCGCTGGTATTAAAGCATGCATGGGCACTGAAATTGGGCGTCTCACTGCTTGCACATTAAGGTGCACTCTAGTACACCAGGGGAAGGCTGAAACTAGCATTTGCATATTATCACTCCCGCAACTCTGGCAACAGGTGCTAGAGAAGGTACAACAGCATCCAACACTAAGGGGGTCATTTCGAGTTGATTGCTCGCTAGCTATTTTTTGCAGCGCTGCGAACAGATAGTCGCCGCCTATGATGGGGAGTGTATGTTTGCTTTGCAAGTGTGCGATCGCATGTGCAGCCAAGCACTATAAAAAAGTTTTGTGCAGTTTCTGAGTAGCTCAGAACTTACTCAGCTGCTGCGATCACTTCAGCCTGTTCTTGTCCGGAACTGACGTCAGACACCCGCCCTGCAAACGCTTCGACACGCATGCGTTTTTTCCAACAACTCCCAGAAAACGGTCAATTGACACCCACAAGTGCCCTCTTCCTGTCAATCTCCTTGCGATCGGCTGTGCAAATGGATTGTTCATAAAATCCATCGCTCACCAACGGTCCGCTTTTTACCCGTACGACGCACCTGCGCATTGCGGTGCAAACGCATGTGCAGTTCGATCGCGATCAGGTCAGAATGACCCCCTAAATACGGTCCACGGACAGCACAGATCATGCAGTAATCACAATCAGCCCCTGTACCTGCAAAGGGACTATTATTAAAAAAAATTTAAATTTTTTTTTTTTTAAAGTAAAATATATCCCTGTTTAGACAGTGAAAGCAATTGTCTAATTAGTTGCTTCAGGAAACATCACAGTTGAGAAAATTGCAGCATTTTATTAAATAAGTGCATTAGTTTCTAATGATACTATGATAGAGCAGTAATAATATGGAACTTACCAATCATCCAGTCCACTTCCTCTACATTGTCTCCATACAAATCATGCTTACTCCTTCCTCTCATCTTCTTTGTAGTGTAATGGGGAGTGTGGATATGCAGAAAAGATACAAAGAGAAGAAAGGGTCCATCTTTGTTGCTGAAGCACAAGTAGGATACAGAGGGGTATATATTAATCTTTGTAATTAAAGTGTTAAATAATTAAAACTATAATAAATGTTTATCATTTTCAAGCATTGTTCCCTCTTTGTTAATGGGTAATGTCTCCCTCAGTGTCGGACTGGGGCATATAGGGCCCACTGGGGGAATGCAGTGGTAGGAACCCATGTTTAGGTGTGTGTGGCCAGTTTGCAGAGGGGGTGTGGCCTGCCACCTCATTGGTTTAACTAACCATTAGAGAGTGCAACGTCTGGGCCCCTTCATAAATATATACAGTAAATTCAGCTGCTGCATGCGTGATAGTGTACCAGATAAATAACAGATTAATAAAATTAATGCACTGTCGAAAATAGACCATACTCCAGTATAAGATAACATATGTATAATGTATAATTCAAGTGCACAGTCTGGAACCTGATCCTTAGAGTAGGAGGTGGGCTCCCAGGCAGTGGGGCCCATCAGTGGATTCCCCTGTACCCCTGTGGGCCAGTCCAAGTCTGGTCTCCCTTAATGAACCTCTGGGAACTGCATGCTGAAACTGTGCTTACCAGAGCTCCTCCCTCTCAATCATCATTGTTGCCACTAATAATAAAAAATATACTAGGTGATTCATCGTGCCCTTTGGGCGCTCTTCACATCGTCGTAAGGGGCTACGCCCCCTTAGCCTTTGCACGCCCTTGTGACGTGCAATATTTGTATTATATGGAGTATTACCTCCAATCATAATTGTGTGAGTGGTTAAATACTGCATGGACAAAGGGCCTGCGATGGTTAAGAGGTCGTAGCCCCTTGCAACGGCATGAACAGCGCACACAGGGCCTGATGAATCACCTAGTAGGTGCTGTGGTTGGGGGGAGTGGCGGGTGCAGGGAAGACACGGATTGGGGAGGAGTACAGGGGTGCAGTGGGTGGGGGAGGGGCTGGTGCGGTGATGCAGTGGGTGGGGGAGGGGTTGGTGCCGCGGGTGGGGGTCCGGAGCCACCGCGGGTGCGGGGGTGCAGCGGGTGGGGTAGGGGCGGGTGTGGTGGTGTGGCGGTTGGGGGAGGGGCGGGTGCGGGGGTGCTGAGCCACCATGGGTGGTAGAGGGGGAGTGGGGCTGCCGCGGAAGGGGCCCAGAGGTACTGCGAGTGGTGGAGGGGCGGGTAATGCTTCTCCTGCTTCTCCTCCTGGAAGCAGCTAAGCTGCTGTCCTCCCTTTGGCAGTGGCTCTCCCGGAGACTCGCACAGCAACCAAGCAGTCAGTCACTATTGTTAGTGTCACTGTCCCAACGTGCCGCATTACATGGAAGAAGTTGCACTCAATAAACTACAGCTCCCAGCAGGCCTTAGCGCCGGAATGCCGCTTTCATACACATCTATGCCGGTGTCTGCAGCAGCTTTTGTTCCACCTGCAGTGGCGCACCCAGGGGGGGTTTCCGAGCACCCTGAAACCCCCCTCCACTAATTTTTTTTTTTAAAGCTGCATGAGTATTTTTAATGGCTGTCTAGCGTCCTCTGCAGCCTGCTGTCTTCCTGGTGGCACTTGTAAGTGCAATAAAAGTTTACTTTATTTTAATTATAGTACATATATATCCATGTGCATACATATATACACATGTATATACATACACACACACATGATATATATATACATGTGTATATATATGTGTACTGTATGTGTGTGTGTGTGTGTGTGTGTGTGTGTGTGTACATACACATATATATATATATATATATATATATGTATGCATGTTTAATATGCTATGTATATGTGTATATGTATGTGTGTGTGTATGTATATATATATATATATATATATATATATGCGTAAATCCTCACCAACAGACTCCAACCGGGGCTATGATCAGGTAAAACCAGCACTCCACCATTCAAAAAAGTTATTTTAATGATCCTTTCAATGTTGAGACAAGTTCAATTATGCGTAGATATGAAATGTACTTATCATTCTTTATAATGCAGCATGATTCAGCATATCCTGGGGACCAAATCCAAACCAGGAGCGGCTCCCAACAGCCGTTTCGGACAAAACCGTCATCAGGGGAGAATCCTAACATTCAAACACAAAACATGCACTTATCTACCCTTAACAATTATTACACAGTGTGTTCACCTGTCAAATGGCCCTTGCGAACACTCCCACCACTCAGCTTATCGTTCCTGCTCCACGTGCAGCCCGCATCACCGGAGTCCCTCCAGATGACGTCAACCACATGCGCCAATCCAGGTGGACGCAGCGGTTCATCAGGCCACACACGGTGAGTCACCAGCCTCCAGGCAACGCTGGATCTGCCGTCAACGTCGTCACGTTGTGACGCGGCCGCGACGGCAACCGCGTTGCCGGGCAACGGGATCACTCAACGCAGGAAGGAACGTCACTTGGATAATCCAGTGACGTTGCCGGTGCATACTTCTCCGTTGCCTAGCAACAGGGACAGCTACACCTCAGCCGATGTGGGAGAGAGCTCAAAGTGGGTACATGGCATTTTCTGCCCAAGTTCACATATACAAACAAAATGGTACTGGGATAGAGCTGATGTATATATCTAACAATCAGCCACCAGCGCCAACCACAAAATATGTGACATGTCAGAATTGAATAGTCGGCATGCACTGGTATATAAAAACACTTAATGATAAATCTCTCATAATACTATAATCGTGCCAAGTGCAGCACATCTATCAATTCATGACAGGTAACAACTTATTGATACCCAACCCACCATAAAAACCGTGCATATCAACATGGAGTTATTAACTGCCAACACCCCTATCAGAACCAACACCTGTTCCTAAATCAATCCTAATAACTGGTCTAAGTATTACGTCGGACCTGGATCATTACAAGTACCCATCAAGTATACTATTGTAGATATGGTGTTAATAAAAATTCCTCATTAAGACCTTCGGGTGCAAGCGACTTTAGTTGGTAAATCCATCTACTTTCTTGCTTAAGCAGCATCCTGCCTCTGTCACCTCCTCTCCTCAATGGTGGAATGTGATCAAGAGGCATGCATTTGAAGTCCTTTATGTTATGTCCACACTGCGCAAAGTGCTTGGCTACGGGTGGAGTGCTTGGTTCTACTTTCGTAATTGCCTTCTTAATTGATGATCGGTGCATGGAAGTTCGCTCCTTGAGCATACGAATAGTCTTGCCTATGTATACTTTTTTACACGGACATATGATCGCGTATGTGACAAACTTAGTCTCGCATGTCATTCTGTGTTTCAAAGTATACACATCACCCCTGGTCGGGTGAACAAATTTGTTCCCTGTCAGCATATAGCTGCAATTAGCACAGGAACCACACTTATACGATCCCACTTGCGGATTGAGCCAGCCCGTATTGTTTGCCACTCTCGGGCTGATATCTGAGTATGCTACACGTTCTTTGAGATTCTTACTCCTCTTGTAGCTGAATAGAGGAGTCTTCTCACATACTCCGCCCAATGCTGGATCTGTACGCAAGATGTGCCAGTGTTTAAGTATGGACTTTTTCACCAACCCAGAGGTAATGGCATATGTGCTAATGAAGACCATGCGGTCCAACTCCTTTGCCTTATTGCAAGGTGTCTGTAGATCATCTCGTTTCCGTTCAAGGCATCTGGTGACTGCATTCTGTACCTCTCGTTTATCATAGCCCCGGTCAATGAAGGTCTGTCCCATCTCAGCCAAAGCCTCAGGTAACTTGGTGACATCTGATGTAATACGTGCCACTCTCAACAATTGTGAGAATGGCAATCCCTTCTTTAAAGGCTGCGGGTGGAAGCTGGATGCCAGCAACAAAGTGTTTTTATCCGTTGGTTTCTTAAAGATACTTGTGGAAAATTTCTCTTGGTCAATGCCCACCAATACATCCAAATATTCAATCTGGGTGTCACTATACTTGTGGGTAAACTTGATCGATCCAGGACCAGCATTTAAATTATCAACAAATTGATTCAAAAGCTTAACACCTCCAGTCCACAGAAAAAATAAATCATCTATAAAACGAACATAAAATCTAATGTATTTTGAAAAAACTGAATCCTGCATAAAGTTATTCACTTCGAACTCATACATGAACAAATTTGCATACGATGGGGCCATATTGGACCCCATCGCAGTGCCATTTAACTGTAAAAAAAATGAATTATTAAACAAAAAATAATTTTTATGTAGAATGAGCTCAATCAATAATAAAAGAAAATCAACTGGTGGACCAGAATAGTGTGGACTGCTTGTGATGGCCTGTCTTACTGCTTTCACTCCCTCACTATGTTTAATACTGGTGTACAAACTGGTGACATCCATGGTCACCAGTAGACATCCACATGGTGGGGGACCACTGTGAGTTAATTTAGTAATAAAGTCTGATGTATCCTTTATGAAATACGGGGTATTCTGAACCACCGGTTGAAGGTGGTAATCCACAAACTGTGACAGCGGCTGGCTCAATGACCCATTAGAGGAAATAATGGGCCTACCCGGAGGATCCACAAGGCTTTTGTGAACCTTAGGTAAGATGTACAAAAGCGGGATCCTCGGGTAGGCCTGGGTGAGGAAACCAACAGTTTGGTCATCAATCCACCTGTTGTTGAGACCCAATTTAATGACAGAATCTATTTCCCTCTTGAACTTCTCAGTAGGGTCAAAGGTGAGTTTTTTGTAACACGTTTCATCCGACAATTGTCGCATGACCTCCCTTATGTAATCAGTCCTATTGAGTATTACTATCCCCCCGCCTTTATCGGCGGGGCGGATGACTATGTTATTATTGTCATGTAGGGTCTTGATGGCTACAAGCTCATTTTTACTCAAATTTGAATGTTTAATCCTGGTATTATGGATTAATGGCAGCGTGTCTAACCGTACCAATCTCATGAATGTTTCAATGGAAGCGTTGTTAGAGGGTGGATCAAATGTGCTGGGGACCTTGAATGGGGTACCGACAGATTGATCATTTGTACTATTAGACACATTCGCTCTTTTATTGAAAAAATCCTTTAATCTTAACTGCCTGTGAAATCTGTATAATTCCACTTCAAAATCAAACGGTTTCTGCTGATGTGTCTGTACAAATGATAAACCTCTGGATAACACACTTGTTTCTGACTCGGATAAATTGTGTGTGGAAAGATTGTAAATTACTATTTCCGACTTCCCTTGGTCTCTTTTTGATTTTTTGTGTTTGATCCCCCCTCTCCTGCAGTGTTTCCTGGTTCTTTGTCTACTGTTTTCTTGCTGCGTGTGTAAATCTTGGCCCCTAAAAAATGTTGTTGCTTTTGTTTACTTGAGCCATCAGAATCACTTTGAGATGTGTTGGATTCAATATCCGTGAACTGTCTGATTGGTCGCCTACGTTGGCCCTGTCCTGCTCTCCATTGTTTTCTATTAGTTGGTCCAAATAACCAAGGGTAAACCTTAAGGTCTCTATAATCCTCTTTTACCTTCCTGTATTTTACTTTCTTAAAGGACAACAATTCAGACTTAAAGGTGGTCAAGCTCTCATCAAGTTTGGATAACCAGTCTATGCTGGTATCAGCTTTCAAAATCTCCAAACCAGCTGCCTCACAACTCTTGATCTCTTTCTCTAAATTTCTCATATCAGTGTTAACTTGTTGTATAACTAATAGCATTAAATCAAAGCTACATTGATTCAAAATTAAACACCACTGTTTGCAAAACTCCTTACAATTGCGCCCCAAAGTGGGCTGGTTTTTAATCCTAAACCCACGGGGGATAAGACCATCCTTATGGTACTGTGATAATGTCAGCCCGTGCAATTCTAATTCAATGATTCTTTTGCGTAGTCTTAATAAGTCATCATTGATTTCACTAGGGCTGTCTTTATCAAACGCCAATTGATCAGTGTTTGCAAACAGAATTTTAGATATGTCCTTATCTAGGAACCGTTTAGTTCCGGATATGTCGGCAGCATTAAACTCCATGATGAAAAATCACAATGTGAAATACATACATCAAAGACTGACAAATTCACAAAACAAGATAAAATGAAAAATAATAAATAAAACCGTGGTGCAGCCTGAATCCAATGTCCAGGATAATAATATATCAATCAATAGACCGCACAGACACCAAATTTCCTCAAATCAATCCATGGGTGCTCGGTGAATGTAATTCAATATGCGTAAATCCTCACCAACAGACTCCAACCGGGGCTATGATCAGGTAAAACCAGCACTCCACCATTCAAAAAAGTTATTTTAATGATCCGGTGATGCGGGCTGCACGTGGAGCAGGAACGATAAGCTGAGTGGTGGGAGTGTTCGCAAGGGCCATTTGACAGGTGAACACACTGTGTAATAATTGTTAAGGGTAGATAAGTGCATGTTTTGTGTTTGAATGTTAGGATTCTCCCCTGATGACGGTTTTGTCCGAAACGGCTGTTGGGAGCCGCTCCTGGTTTGGATTTGGTCCCCAGGATATGCTGAATCATGCTGCATTATAAAGAATGATAAGTACATTTCATATCTACGCATAATTGAACTTGTCTCAACATTGAAAGGATCATTAAAATAACTTTTTTGAATGGTGGAGTGCTGGTTTTACCTGATCATAGCCCCGGTTGGAGTCTGTTGGTGAGGATTTACGCATATTGAATTACATTCACCGAGCACCCATGGATTGATTTGAGGAAATTTGGTGTCTGTGCGGTCTATTGATTGATATATATATATATATATATATATATGTGTGTAGATATAAATATATATATATATATATATATATATACACACAGACACACTAGTTTTACGGACCCAGCATATACTGGGTCACCTCAGTCCCCACCCCCGTGATTGGCTCCGCCCAGTTCTTGAACCACCCCCATGCAAATCTTGCGTTTGCCACTGACCTGCGCTGCGGCTAGGGAGTGGGGATTGTTGATGCCGGAGGGGGCAGATGGGCTGGCAGCAGGACATAGGGGGTCATTCTGACCCATTCGCATGCTGCTGTTTTTAGTAGCGGTGCGAACGGGTCAGTTCTGCGCATAATTGACTGTTTTCTGGGAGTGGTGCGGCGAGCACAGGCGTGTCCAGGCGTTTGCAGGGCGGGTGTCTGATGTCAATTCCGGGACCTGACAGGCTAAAGACATCGCAGCAGGTAAGTAACTCCAGAGCTACTCAGAAACTGCACAAAATGTTTTTGCATAGCTCGGCTGCACAAGGGTTCGCAGCCTTGCTATGCAAAAAAAACATCCCCCATAGGCGGCGTCTAGTTGATCGCATGGCCAGCAAAAAGTTGCTACGTGTGATCAACTCAGAATGACCCCCGTAGGGCAGTAAGAGGATTTTTTGTTTTCCCTATCTACAGCGCAGAGACTTGCTGCAGATGCAATGGCATACCCTCCAGCTGTACCTTTTTGGCAGGTACAGTACCTTTTTTTTATGGTCAGTACCAATTTTTGGCTCTCCAACTTCCATTGGGACGTGGCCACGCCACTGTACCCATGGTCACGCCCCATTTTCGCATTTGTAGCTATTTTTATGTGTAAATTGTTGGAGGGTATGTTGCTGCAGATGCAGTGGGCCTATTTAGGGATGTGGACCAGAAGCTGCAGCCTCCATCAGCCCCATTGTTAATCCTGCTCTGTGAACACACAGCAGCCAAAGGGCAGAAGCTCCCATTGGATGTAATCTGTGTGGGAGGGTGTTTCTCGCCCAATCAGCTGTGGGCTGGGTGTGATAGACCTGCTGCTAACGCAATGAGAACTCATAGCCACACCCAGCGTTATCCACACAGACATAGGCAAACGCAGGGGGGGTTTCTGGTTGCCTGGATACCACCCTCCTCTTGGCAAGTGGCTCAAATTATAACAATAGCAATGATACATAATATGAAGGTAGCTGCCAGGAAGAAGAGACAGGAGCCTTTCCATGAGGTGGAAGAATGTGTGCTTAGAAAGTGCACTTCTGTCTACTACTGGTTCTACAGGTATTATGTTTGTTTGTTTGTTTGTTTGTTTGTTTGTTTATTTAGTATGGCATGTTTAACCTTTTCCTAACCACTTATCTTATTTATATTGGGGGTCATTCCAAGTTGTTCGCTCATAATTTTTTTTCGCTACGGAGCGATTAGTCGCAAACTGCGCATGCGCAATGTTCGCAGTGTGGCTGCACCAAGTAAATTAGCACAAAAGTTTGGTATTTTACTCACAGCGTAACAAAGTTTTTTCTTCGTTCTGGTGATCGTAGTGTTATTGACAGGAAGTGGGTGTTTCTGGGCGGAAACTGGACGTTTTATGGGAGTGTGCGGAAAAAAGCTGGCGTTTCTGGGAAAAACGCGGGAGTGTCTGAAGAAACGGGGGAGTGTCTGGGCGAACGCTGGGTGTGTTTGTGACGTCAAACCAGGAACGAAACTGACTGAACTGATCGCTACTTGTGAGTAGGTCTGGAGCTACTCAGAAACTGCTAAGAAATTTCTATTCGCTATTCTGCTAATCTTTCGTTCGCAATTCTGCTATGCTAAGATACACTCCCAGTAGGCGGCGGCTTAGCGTGTGCAATGCTGCTAAAAGCAGCTAGCGAGCGAACATCTCGGAATGAGGGTCATTGTTTAAATATGTTTGATACTGCCTATACTATAGACAATCTATAGCATTAAATGTTAATACTGTATCCCATGCAGTATCAAATGTATAAAAAGTACCAATGCTCAGGGTCATTACTAGGTTCTTCTACCGCTCCCCCAGACTCCTGCACTTGCTCCGCAGCGTGGGAGATTATGGATTGCATTTGTAAACCCCCCTCTAGAAATCCTGCATTTGCCACTTACAGAGTGACAGATCTGGGCAATTCTAATAATATATACAGTAGTTTATATTCAATGCCTCTGATGCTGTATTCAGTATATTAGATATAACATACTAAGGTAGTACACACAAGGACACTGTTGAGAACAAGATGCATGGGATTAATAAAATCTTGGAAAAGTGATGGGCGTTCCAGGGTGGTGACTGGGAGGTGGCTTAGCACATGCACAGAGATGGCCAGTCATATGGGCATATTATGTGAATGTCGTGGGTGTGCATACACATATGCTCAACCACTCACATACCTGTAAGAGATTGGCGGGAAAACCGCACCTGCAATGGGGCTAATGAAAATTTTGATGGTGCAACCACATCTCAGTCCACCTCTGAGTCAGTTCCACAGATGACTTATTCTTAGTCTCTACAAGAACGTAGTCATCAAGAGTCTAATATGTGATTGTAATAGGCCAGAGGTTCCCAAACACGATCCTCAAGGCACTCTATTGGTCCAGGTTTTAAAGATATCCATGGCTCAGTACAGATGGTAAAATCAAATTGACTTGAGGTACTAATTAAGTCACCATTAGGGTGCCTTGAGAACCGCATTTGGGAACCTCTGTAATAGATTATAATTCTCAAATAAAAAGCAGTTAAAATTAAAGTATCCCCACATACAGCAATATGAGGCAAGTTCTCATGCTTGTAATGAAGAGATTTGTTTACAACAAGTACTACGGAGGGGTTGGCATAGATGAAACTGGGGGGTGCACCGGACCACCCATTAGCAATAAACCCGATTTATTATTTTATTAGTATTAATAGTATATAATTCCCTTTCTACAGGTACTATATACACATACAAATATTTATTTTTATATCAAAAAAATAAATTTATATTTATAACTGCTTGTGTATTACTCTCAGGCGCAATAATAGAACTAAAAAATCTATTTTTATATATAAAAGATATTTCTTAAAAATAACTGGTCACTCTAAAAAGTTATAAACATATAAGCTGCTCTCACCTAGTATTCTGAAGTTATACTAAAATGAATTAAACTAAATCTTTTTTGAGCATATACATATATATATCTCTCAGAGAGCGCATTGGTTTTATAACATTTATTAAACAATAAAATACAAAGAACTCTGCTTTGATTAAACACACACTTGTATAAAACACCAAAGGGTTACTTTGAAACACTGCAATAAAAATTGTAATTACATAGCTACAAATCTTTTGTATGCACTAGGGAATCTTCCATCTATGGCCAGCTGATACCTAGATGGAAAGGATGTTTTGGCTCCTTTGTTAATATTTCCTCTGTTGTAACTTGAATCTTTCTAATCCAAAACGGGAACAAATCAAAAAGTCTCTTGTGTGTATTTATAACATATATTGAGAGACCTGTTCGTTGTTATTGAACTCCGTTTTTTACAAGTGCAGATTATAGGTTAATATTTGTACTTTGATTGTATCAATTTATAACACCTGGGATATTGTTCCTTGTTAGGCACAATCGTGGAAATTATTGCTGCCAAACAACAGATGATGGATAAATATATGATCTCACCTCCCCACAGTCACTTGCAGGTGTATGGTTCTGTGTAAAAAAGCAGTGCCCGGCTGCGGCAGCACGCCGCTGGATGTTCCTTTCGCTGGAGTCGCTTGATTACCAGACCTATCACCTTCTCCTTATCCCCGGCCGGGGTCAGCGTTATATTTGTGTAGGTCGCGGTGTCCGGCTGCAGCTGCACGCTACCTTGCCTCTCCTTATCAGATGCCGCTCGACCTTCCTCTTTGCTGGAGATGATATTCAGTGGTTGGGCTGTGGTTAGGAGGTGGAAACAGTACCCCAAGTGCATAGATGTTTCAAAGTGCAGATGATGGATTGTCCTTAACGCGTTTCTCCATTATATCCTTTTAACGGTTTCCTCAGAAGGTATCCAGCATTGTTTAACACCCTCCTATTTAAACCAATCTCCACCAATGGGTTTCATTCATTAATTAGAAGGAACAGGTGTATTTCTGGTGTCTTTACACATTACTTAGTGACCAGTTAAATATTCCTCACATTAGTAAAACAGAAGAAAACAAACTTCTCATAGTAATAATTAATTATATATATATATAAATGTTTCCTCTGGCATCCTTAAAATTAAATAAGTAGATTTAATCAGCCATCTATCATGTTACAACAAGCATAGCCCAGTGGACAACAACACCGACTACCATCTTACCAGCCTGGGTTCAAATCCCGCTTGGCAGTATTTTTATATATATCAATAAGGTTAAGGAATAATATAATAATATAAGATATTGATATATATAAAAATGCTGCCGAGCGGGATTTGAACCCAGGCTGGTAAGATGGTAGTCGGTGTTATTGTCCACTGGGCTATGCTTGTTGTAACATGATAGACGGCTGATTAAATCTACTTATCTCCCGGCTTTAATGATACTATCTTTACTCACGTGTTGCCATTGTATATAATTATATGATTATTTATGTGTATATATATGCACTTTTAATGATGTTTCTAATTTGAGATATTTAATTTTATGGATGCCAGAGGAAACATTTATATATATATAAGTAATTATTACTATGAGAAGTTTGTTTTCTTCTGTTTTACTAATGTGAGGAATATTTAACTGGTCACTAAGTAATGTATAAAGACACCAGAAATACACCTGTTCCTTCTAATTAATGAATGAAACCCATTGGTGGAGATTGGTTTAAATAGGAGGGTGTTAAACAATGCTGGATACCTTCTGAGGAAACCGTTAAAAGGATATAACGGAGAAACGCGTTAAGGACAATCCATCATCTGCTCTTTGAAACATCTATGCACTTGGGGTACTGTTTCCACCTCCTAACCACAGCCCAACCACTGAATATCATCTCCAGCAAAGAGGAAGGTCGAGCGGCATCTGATAAGGAGAGGCAAGGTAGCGTGCAGCTGCAGCCGGACACCGCGACCTACACAAATATAACGCTGACCCCGGCCGGGGATAAGGAGAAGGTGATAGGTCTGGTAATCAAGCGACTCCAGCGAAAGGAACATCCAGCGGCGTGCTGCCGCAGCCGGGCACTGCTTTTTTACACAGAACCATACACCTGCAAGTGACTGTGGGGAGGTGAGATCATATATTTATCCATCATCTGTTGTTTGGCAGCAATAATTTCCACGATTGTGCCTAACAAGGAACAATATCCCAGGTGTTATAAATTGATACAATCAAAGTACAAATATTAACCTATAATCTGCACTTGTAAAAAACGGAGTTCAATAACAACGAACAGGTCTCTCAATATATGTTATAAATACACACAAGAGACTTTTTGATTTGTTCCCGTTTTGGATTAGAAAGATTCAAGTTACAACAGAGGAAATATTAACAAAGGAGCCAAAACATCCTTTCCATCTAGGTATCAGCTGGCCATAGATGGAAGATTCCCTAGTGCATACAAAAGGATACTATTTGTAGCTATGTAATTACAATTTTTATTGCAGTGTTTCAAAGTAACCCTTTGGTGTTTTATACAAGTGTGTGTTTAATCAAAGCAGAGTTCTTTGTATTTTATTGTTTAATAAATATTATAAAACCAATGCGCTCTCTGAGAGATATATATATGTATATGCTCAAAAAAGATTTAGTATTAATAGTGTCCTCCCGGTCAGGAATGCATTTGCTGATCGGGAGGACGTGCCACGCGCTGCAGCTCCCCGGCTCCGTCCAACCCCTGTGTGTTACCAACCAATGGATTTCTATTGTGGCGCGACGTGATGACATCAGGATGCACGCCGCCAGGGCCGTAACTAGTTGTGTGCTTGGCTACACCACACTAGTAACTCTGTGGTCGGCCTGCCACTAGTTGCAGCGTCTGGCTACTTCTCTTTGGGGCTGTAGATGTCTGCCCCTCTCGGCCTGTCTCCTCCCCCAGCTTGTTTTCAGGCTCCCCCATGCTCATCCTGCCCGGCTTTCTCTCCCTTTTAGTCCGCCCACTACCTGGCTTGTCTGCAGGCTTACCTGATCTCCTTCTGCATTATGCCGCCCGGTAGCCATGAGAAGGACTCCAGATATGGTATGTGTGCTGCTGCGGTGGGAGGGGGGCAGTACAACGACATATAAATACCCTATATATGGCACAAGCTGCACCCCACAATAACTAGTAATTAAATTGTATGGCTAACATGCAATTATAGGACCGATAGCACATATCTATCCAGCCATCAAAGCAGCAAGTATTATACACATAGTGGCCCAGGCATCATATATATATATATATATATACATAGTGCAGAGGTTACAATTTTGTTGCAGAGGCTAAAAAAATGATGCAGGGGGAGGAGAAGGTGTGCTGAGAGACAACACAGGAAAAGATGATGATGTGCTCAGAGACGTCACAGGGGGAGGTGATGGTGTGCTGAGAGATAATGCAAGGAGAGGTGATGGTGTGCTAAGAGATGATGCAGGGGGAGGTGATGGTGTGCTGAGAGATGTTGCAGGGAGAGGTGATGGTGTGCTGAGAGACGTCACAGGGGGAGGTGATAGTGTGCTGAGAGACGTCACAGGGGGAGGTGATGGTGTCCTGAGAGACAATGCAGGGGTAGGTGATGGTGTGCTGAGAGACAATGCAGGGGGAGGTGATGGTGTGCTGAGAGACATCACAGGGGAGGTGATGGTGTGCTGAGAGACAACGCAAGGGGAGGTGACGGTGTGCTGAGATACAACGTAGGGGGAGGTGATGGTGTGCTGAGAGATGATGCAAGGGGAGGTGATGGTGTGCTGAGAGACAACACAGGGGAGATGATGGTGTGCTGAGAGACGACGCAGGGGGAGGTGATGGTGTGCTGAGAGACGTCGCAAGGTGAGGTGAGGGTGTGCTGAGAGACTATGCAGGGGGGAGGTGATGGTGTGCTGAGAGACAACGCAGGAGGAAAGGTGATGGTGTCCTGAGAGACGTCACAGGGAGAGGTGATGGTGTGCTGAGAAACAACGCAGGTGGAGGTGATGGTGTGCTGAGAGACAATGCAAGGGGAAGTGATGGTGTGCTGAGAGACAACGCAGGGGGAGGTGATGGTGTGCTATGAGGCATCACAGGGGGAGTTGATGGTGTGCTGAGAGACATCACAGGGGGAGGTGATGGTGTGCTGAGAGACATCACAGGGGGATGTAATGGTGTGCTGAGAGATATTACAGGGGGAATTGATGGTGTGCTGAGAGATGTCACAGGGAGAGGTGATGGTGTGCTGAGAGACGTCACAGGGGGAGGTGATGGTGTGCTGAGAGATTATGCAAGGGGAGGAGATGGTGTGCTGGGAGACAACGCAAGGGGAGGTGATGGTGTGCTGAGAGACATCGCAAGGGGAGGTGATAGTGTGCTGAGAGACGTCACAGGGGGAGATGATGGTGTGCTGAGAGACAACACAGGGTGGAGTTGATGGTGTGCTGAGAGATAACGCAGGGGGAGGTGATGGTGTGCTGAGAGACATCACAGGGGGAGGTGATGGTGTGCTGAGAGACATCACAGGGGGAGTTGATGGTGTGCTGAGAGACGTCACAGGGGGAGGTATTGGTGTGCTGAGAGACAACACAGGGGGAGGTAATGGTGTGCTGAGAGACGATGCAGTGGGAGGTGATGGTGTGCTGAGAGATAACGCAGAGGGAGGTGATAGTGTGCTGAGAGATTATGCAAGGGGAGGTGATAATGTGCTGAGAGACGACGCAGGGCGAGGTAATGGTGTGCTGAGAGACGACGCAGGGGGAGGTGATGGTGTGCTGAGAGACATCACAGTGGGAGGTAATGGTGTGCTGAGAGACAACGCAGGGACAGGTGATGGTGTGCTGAGAGAAGTCACAGGGGGAGGTAATGGTGTGCTGAAGGACAACACAGGGAGGAGGTGATGGTGTGCTGAGAGACAATGCAAGGGGAGGTAATGGTGTGCTGAGAGACAACACAGGGTGAGGTGATGGTGTGCTGAGAGACGATGGAGGGGGAGGTGATGGTGTGCTGAGAGACATCACAGGGAGAGGTGATGGTGTGCTGAGGGACATCACAGGGGGATGTAATGGTGTGCTGAGAGACATCACAGGGGGAGTTGATGGTGTGCTGAGAGACGTCACAGGGGGAGGTGATGGTGTGCTGAGAGATGATGCAGGGGGAGGTGATGGTGTGCTGAGAGACGTCACAGGGGGAGGTGATGGTATGCTGAGAGACGTCACAGGGGGAGGTGATAGTGTGCTGAGACACGTCACAGGGGGTGATGATGGTGTGCTGAGAGACAACACAATGGGAGTTGATGGTGTGCTGAGAGATAACACAGGGGGAGGTGATGGTGTGCTGAGAGACGTCAAAGGTGGAGGTGATGGTGTGCTGAGAGACAACGCTGGGGGAAATGTGATGGTATGCTGAGAGACGTCACAGGGGGAGGTGATGGTGTGCTGAGAGACATCACAGGGGGAGGTTATGGTGTGCTGAGAGACAATGCAAGGGGGGTGATGGTATGCTGAGAGATGAAACGGGGAGGTGATGGTGTGCTGAGAGACAACGCAGGGGGAGGTGATGGTGTGCTGAGAGGCATCACAGGGGGAGGTGATGGTGTGCTGAGAGACATCACAGGGGGAGTTGATGGTGTGCTGAGAGACGTCACAGGGGAGGTGATGGTGTGCTGAAAGACAATGCAGTGGGGAGGTGATGGTGTGCTGAGAGACAATGCAAGGGGAGGTAATGGTGTGCTGAGAGACAACACAGGGCGAGGTGATGGTGTACTGAGAGACGATGCAGGGGGAGATTATGGCCCTCATTCCAAGTTGATCGCAGCAGCAAATTTGTTAGCAGTTGGGCAAAACCATTTGCATTGCAGGTGTGGCAGATATAACATTTGCAGAGAGAGTTAGATTTGGGTGGGGTGTGTTCAAACTGAAATCTAAATTGCAGTGTAAAAATAAAGCAGCCAGTATTTACCCTGCACAGAAACAAAATAACCCACCCAAATCTAACTCTCTCTGCACGTTATATCGGCCCCCCCTGCAGTGCACATGGGCCCTCATTCCGAGTTGATCGCTCGTTATTTTCCTTTGCATCGGTGCGATTTTCCGCTAACTGCGCATGCGCAATGTTCGCACTGTGGCTGCGTCAAGTAAATTTGCTAAGAAGTTTGGTATTTTACTCACGGCATTACGAGGTTTTTTCTTCGTTCTGGTGATCGGAGTGTGATTGACAGGAAGTGGGTGTTTCTGGGCGGAAACTGGCCGTTTTATGGGTGTGTGTGAAAAAACGCTGCCGTTTCTGTGAAAAACGCGGGAGTGGCTGGAGCAACGGGGGAGTGCCTGGGCGAACGCTGGGTGTGTTTGTGACGTCAAACCAGGAACGAAACTGACTGAACTGATCGCAGTGGCAGAGTAAGTCTCGAGCTACTCAGAAACTGCTAAGAAATGTCTATTCGCAATTTTGCTAATCTTTCGTTCGCAATTCTGCTAAGCTAACATACACTCCTAGAGGGCGGCGGCTTAGCGTGTGCACTGCTGCGAAAAGCGGCTAGCGAGCGAACAACTCGGAATGAGGGCCATGGTTTTGCCCAACTGCTAACAAAGTTCCTGCTGCGCCTGCAATCAACTCAGAATTATCCCCTTTGGTGTGCTTAGAGACATCACAGGGGTAGGTGATGGTGTGCTGAGAGACGATGCAATGGTAGGTGATGGTGTGCTGAGAGACATCACAGGGAAAGGTGATGGTGTGCTGAGAGACATCACAGGAGGATGTTATGGTGTGCCGAGAGACGACGCAGGGAGCAGTGATGGTTTGCTGAGAGATGATGCAGGGGGAGGTGATGGTGTGCTGAGATACGTCACGGGGAGGTGATGGTGTGCTGAGAGACGACGCAGGGGAGGTGATGGTGTGCTGAGAGATGACGCAGGGGGATGTGATGCTGTGCTGAGAGACGTCATGGGGAGGTGATGGTGTGCTGAGAGACGTCACAGGGGGAGGTGATGGTGTGCTGAGAACCAATGCAGGGGGAGATGATGGTATGCTGAGAGACAAAGCAGGGGGAGGTGATGGTGTGCTGAGACACAACGCAGGGGGAGGTGATGGTGTACTAAGAGACAACGCAGGGGGAGGTGATGGTGTACTGAGAGATAACGCAAGGGAAGGTGATGGTGTGCTGAGAGACGATGAAGGGAGAGGTGATGGTGTGCTGAGAGACGATGCAGGGGTAGGTGATGGTGTGCTGAGAGACGTCACAGGGGAGGTGATGGTGTACTGAGAGACAACGCAGGGGGAGGTGATGGTGTACTGAGAGACAACGCAAGAGAATGTGATGGTGTGCTGAGATACGTCACGGGGAGGTGATGGTGTGCTGAGAGACGATGCAGGAGGAGGTGATGGTTTGCTGAGAGATGACGAAGGGGGAGGTGATGGTGTGCTGAGAGACGTCATGGGGAGGTGATGGTGTGCTGAGAGACGTCACAGGGGGAGGTGATGGTGTGCTGAGAACCAATGCAGGAGGAGATGATGGTGTGCTGAAATAACGCAGGGGGAGGTGATGGTGTGCTGAGAGACGTCACAGGTGGAGGTGATGGTGTGCTGAGAGACGTCACAGGTGGAGGTGATGGTGTGCTGAGAGACAACGCAGGAGGAAAGGTGATGGAGTGCTGAGAGACGTCACGGGGGGAGGTATTGGTGTGCTGAGAGACAACGCAGGGGGAGATGATGGTGTGCTGAGAGACAATGCAAGGGGAGGTGATGGTGTGCTGAGAGACATCACAGGGGAGGTGATAGTGTGCTGAGAGACAACGTAGGGGGAGTTGAGGGTATACTGAGAGACGATGCAGGGATAGGTTATGGTGTGCTGAGAGACGTCACAGGGGGCAGGATGTGAGTCTTGTGGAACCACTGTTGTATGATGCTGACCTTGTTAATGGGGGTAATTCTGAGTTGATCGCAGCAGGAACTTTGGGCCTAATTCTGAGTTGATCGCAGCAGGAATTTTGTTAGTAGTTGGGCAAAACCATGTGCACTGCAGGGGAGGCAGATATAACGTGCAGAGAGAGTTAGATCTGGGTGGGTTATTTTGTTTCTGTGCAGGGTAAATACTGGCTGCTTTATTTTTACACTGCAATTTAGATTTCAGATTGAACACACCACACCCAAATCTGTCTCTGTACATGTTCATAAGTGTGCGCAGGGGGGGTGCCTGGTGCGCACAGGCACCCCCTAATGTCCGGCACCCCGATCTCACATGCCTGATGCAGCGATTGCCGAGCAGGCTGATTACTGTCCCCTCTGCGCTGCACCCTGTCAGGACTGCATTACTGACCGGACACCTGTGCTAATCAAGGGTGCCACTGCCACTGGCTTTCAAACTCCCGACTCCACCTCCATGTACAAAAACAGCGTGATGTGACGTGATTACGTCATACTGCTCGCACGCACACCCGTCACACCCGCCACACGCCCACCTCTCTCCTTTTATGCTATGCCAACGCCAGCCACTGATGAGGATCAGCATGCAACCAGCGTTCCTCTTAGGAAGACAAATTCAATACTGGCAGGCGGTTGGCAGCAGCATTGATACGTCACTCGTTTTTCCAGCAGCAGCAGCAGTACTAGTCTGCGACTGTCAGTGTCAGTGAGTGACTGACTTGTAAGTAAACTTCTGCAGCTTGCAGGGGAAAGAAAGGGGGAGCCAGACCAGGCTGAGGAGGGGCACTGTAATTGCAGTGAGTGCCATCAGGGGTGTTTGTTTGGTGCACACCACAACATCTGACAATGTATCTGCTTTATTAGGATTGGTACAAGGGTGGATATTTTATATTGCGTTGACCGTTAATAGAGGTGCTAGACACGCCCAAAAGGCGGTGCTAGACACGCCCAAAAGGTGGTGCTAGACACACCCCTCCGGCGGTGCACCCCCTAATAAAATGTGCTACGCACGCCTATGCACATGTTATATCAGTGCACATGGTTTTGCCCAACTGCTAACAAAGTTCCTGCTGCGATCAACTCAGAATTACCCCCAATATTCCTACACAAGCAGGCATCTTCTGGATGAGGTGATTTCCTACATGAGTAGTGAAGACGCCATCTGCCTTAAAGGATACAGTTCTTCATAGGTTCTACATTGTGATAAACCATCATACAGGTAAGGTCAGGGGCGGATTGGTATGCCGGGACTCCGGACCGGATTCTGTTTGTCCGGTCCGGTCGTCCCCTCATTGGCCTGCCGTCACCCCCCTATGCAGGCCTCCACCACCAGCCGTGATCGCGTCAGTGTTAACTGAAGCTTCTGCCGTCAGAGCAGCATGTGCAGCTGCTCCGACAGCGGCCATTTTTTAAAGGCTTCACTGTGCTTCTGCGCATGAGGCTGGCGGCAGTGGGCTTGAATTGGGGGGGGGGGGGTTGGCGGCCAGCCAATGAGGGGAAACATTACTGACGGCTCCGCAGGTGAGTGCTGTTGCAGCATATGGGTTGATAGGGAGAGAAGGGGAGGCAGTGACAGGGCACTACTGTATGGCACAGTGGCAGTGCTGCTAAATGTGCATGGGATGTTACTACTGTGTGTGCAATATACTGAATCTAAGAGGCGTTATTACTACTGTGTGCAAGTGTGCAAGTCTAGTCCCTTACTCTAACTGTCCCCACCAACAGCCTAACCCTCCTTCCCACAGCCTAACCCTCCCCCCCACAGTCTAACCCTAACCTCCCCGGCAGCCTAACCCTAACCTCCTCCCCTGCAGCCTAAGCCTAACCTCCCCCTCAGCCTAACCCTAACTCCCCCCCCCCGCAGCCTAACCTTAACCTTCCCTCTCGAAGCCTAACACTAACCTCCTCCTCCCACAGCCCAACCCTAACCTCCCCTCCCGCAGCCTAACACTAACCTTCCCTCTCGCAGCCTAACAATAACCTCCCCCGCCCACAGCCCAACCCTAACCTTCCCTCCCGCAGCTAACACTAACCTTCCCTCTCGCAGCCTAACCCTTACCTTCCCCCTCGCAGCCTAACCCTAACCTCTCCTTCCACAGCCTAACCTTAACCTCCCCCCTGTAGCCTAACCCTAACCTCCCACCCTCAGCCTAACCCTAACCTTCCCTCTTGCAGCCTAACTCTAACCCCCCCTGCAGCCTAACCCTAACCTCTCGCCCTCAGCCTAACCCTAACCTTCCCTCTCACAGCCTAACCCTAACCTCCCCACTGTAGCCTAACCCTAACCTCCCACCCACAGCCTAACCCTAACATCCCCTCCCGCAGCCTAACACTAACCTTCCCTCTAGCAGCCTAACCCTAACCTTCCCTCTCGCAGCCTAACACTAACCTCCCCCTCCCACAGCCTAACCCTAACCTTCCCTCTCACAGCCTAACAGTAACCTCCCAACCCACAGCCTAACCCTAACCTCCCCCCTGCAGCCTAACCCTAACCTCCCGCCCTCAGCCTAACCCTAACCTTCCCTCTCGCAGCCTAGCCCTAACCTCCTCCCTGCAGCTTAACCCTAAACTCCCGCCCTCAGCCTAACCCTAAACTCCCGCCCTCAGCCTAACCCTAACCTCCCCCCACAGCCTAACCCTGAGCCTTCCCGGAGCCTAACCCTTACCCTCACCCTGCAACGTCAGATAAAATGCCTGTCAGTCTGATAGGCATTTTCTCTGCCTCTGCAGCGGCAGATTGGGAATGTGTATAACGTGCTCTGCCTGGTGCAATATGTATAACGTGCTCTGCCTGGTGCAATATGTATAATGGGGGTCATTCCGAGTTGATCGCACACTGCCGATTTTCACAGCACAGCGATCAGATTTTTAAAAAAGCGCAAAACTGTGCAGGCGTATGCGCCGCAATGCGCACGCACGTAGTACGGGTACAAACAGCATAGTTGCTGTGCAGTGCTTCTAGCGACAAATCCATTCGCACAGCCGATCGCAAGGATATTGACAGGAAAAGGGCTTTTATGGGTGTCAACTGACCATTTTCTGGGAGTGGTAGGGAAAACATAGGCATGACCAGGTGTTTGCAGGGCGGGTATCTGACGTCAATTCCGGGACCTCCGTCGCTAGAATCATCGCACAGGATAAGTAACTACAGGGCTGGTCTTGTTTTGCACAAAATGTTTTGGTACCGCTCAGCTGCACATGCGATCGCACACTTGCAAAACTAAAATACACTCCCCCGTGGGCGGCGACAATGCTAAAAGTATTGCTGCTAAAAGTAGCTAGCGAGCGAACAACTCGGAATGAGGGCCAATGTGCTTTACTTGGTGCAATGTGTATAATCTGCTTTACCTGGAGCAATGTGTATAATGTGCTCTGCCTGGCGCAAAGTGTATACCGTGCTCTACCTGGCGCAAAGTGTAGACGTGCAATGTGTATAAGCGGCACTACTGTGTGACGTGGTGTAATGTGAATTGGCACTAATATGTGGCCACGCCCCTTCCCCAATAAACCACGCCTCTAAAAGTTTGCTGCGCGCACTCTACAGCTCTGCATATAATCAGGCCTTCTGAGCAGTGATCCCGCCCACTTGACAGACTCCCCCCCCTCAACAGATCCCACCCCTATTAGAGCTGCTTTCATAAATTTCATGGGCTGGTTTTCGATCCCAATCCGCCCCTGGGTAAGGTGCATGTGGAATTGAAAGAATATTCCCAGTATGATGAGAAACAGGCGGCGTGTAATTTTGACATGCCCCATTTTCAGTGACCACGCCCCTTCTGGTATGTAGCCACGCCCATTTCCGGCAAGCACGCCTTTGCCGCGTGCACATGATTTACTATACAAGTCTTTTTGGGAGTGGAGGCCCAACTGGGACCACCCATTGTCAAATGTCTAGTTTCGCCTATGGGGGTTGGGTATGCAAGACTGGCGGGCAGGAGTCCGCCAGTCAGCATACCGACAGCGGAATACCGATAGCAGAATACCGGTGGGGGGAGGCTAGCGCATCAAGCCCCTTGCGGGCTCGCTGTGCTCACCACGCTGCTGGCCCGGTGGTCGCCACAAGTTCTATTCCCACTCTATGGGTGTCGTGGACTGTGAGGATGTGGGATGTAGGCGGAGGTATTGTGACCGGCGGCCTCCTGACCGCGGGTCACATGACTACATCCCACTTAAGAGGGTGCACTAGCCATTTTTTGTGGGAACAAAATATTAGTTACAAATGTTCTCACCAGGTGAGATGATAGCAGTCGTAAGGATGATAGCAGGCAACATTTTACCCAAGAATGGGTCATTGGCACTACTTTCAGACATCCTGACTACACCAATCATAAGACCATACTCCATGCAGCATTTGGTTGTAGGTATCATTGAAGAACCAGGTTTATTGCGAAAGGATGTCATTCTCTTTTGTATCTGAAAGACAGCTTCAGACAAAATAGGGTATTTCTGCAGCGGGGTACACTGGGGTTCCACAGGGAATAACATTGGGGTGTAGAGTTCGATCTTTATCAGAGGCACCAACAGGCTAAAAGATTTGACTGTTCCCAAGATGCACACCGCCGCCTCCTCTATAACCCTGCCTCCGTGCACTGGAGCTCAGTTTGTAAGTTGGTGCCTTCAGTGCAGGCAGCTAACAGGGAGGGCTGCGCCAGGCAGCCCTGAAAAGAGCTTTTTTAGAAGACAGAAGACTTCAAGGGCCGCAGCACAGGCACTTAAAAGTGCTATATGTCATTCTGACATATCGTGCTGCGGCTCCCTCACCTCCCCCAGCGGCGCTGTATACTCCCGTGCCCTGGTTGCCGGGTACTTACAGCGGAGGGCTCCTGTTACTCTTCAGGCACACACACTTGTCGCTGCTCTCCAGGATCACGTGGCCGCGTTACAGGGTGGAGGTAAGAGGATCCCCCAGGCAGGATCCGCTGAAAACCGTGATCCACCGCGGTCTCTAGAATACGGGCCGCACGCACTGGCGGGGACACCATGGCCATACAGGGATCCCACTAGACCACCAGGGCAAGGGGCACAGGTCGGATTACCTCATAATCCACTTTAATAGGCCCCGCGCAGTACCCGGTGGTGAAGTCCACCAAGGGGATAAGGCATACCTCCCAACTGTCCTGATTTTCGCGGGACAGTCAAATTTTTTGTGGACTGTCCCGCTGTCCCGGGTCTGGGACTCCAGGTCGACAACAAAAAGGTCGACACACCTTAGGTCGACGCCAATTGGTCGACACACCTTAGGTCGACATGGACAAAAGGTCGACATGGACAAAAGGTCGACAGGAACAAGGTCAGAGGGAGAGGGGGCATGCCAGCAGCTCACAGAGCGCTGGGCGTGCCCCCTCAGTGACGAAAAATGGGGGCGTGGCTCGCGATCGCGGGGCCTCCCGCGAAACCACGCTCCCTTTTCATAGACCACGCCCCTTTTCATAGGCCACGCGTGTGTCCCTCTTCCAGCCAGGACAAAGTTGGGAGATGTGGATAAGGCTCTGACCTGTATCCCCTCCCCCAGCCCCAGATGCCATTTATTGCAAATGTTCCTGCCCTGTAGCTGCATCTCTCTCTCTCCCTCACTCCCTGTCAGCGTTTGGGTGCCATGCTGAGCTGATTCTGGGACTGCTGGGCAATGTCTTCTCTTAAAGACACCTGCACCATCAGTGCTGTGCATTTACAGGACACTTAAGTATTCTACATGTCATTTTGATATTGGTGGTCATTCCGAGTTGATTGCTAGCTGCATTCATTCGCTGTGCAGCGATAAGGCAAAAAAATGGCACTTCTGCGCATGCGTATGCGTATGCAGCGCATTGCACACGCGCGACGTACTTTTACAACGGCCGATATAGTTTTACACAGGGTCTAGCAAAGCTTTTCAGTCGCACTGCTGACCGCAGAGTGATTGACATGAAGTGGGCGTTTCTGGGTTTCAACTGACCGTTTTCAGGGAGTGTTTGAAAAAACGCAGGTGTGCCAGGAAAAACGCAGGCGTGGCTGGGCGAACACAGGGTGTGTTTGTGACGTCAAAACAGGAACTGAATAGTCTGACGTGATCGCAAGCGCTGAGTAGGTATTGAGCTACTCTAAAACTGTACAAAAAAACTTTGCCGCCGTTCTGCGATCCTTTCGTTCGCACTTCTGCTAAGATAAAATACACTACCAGTGGGAGGCAGCATAGCATTTGCACGGCTGCTAAAAACAGCTAGCGAGTGAACAACTCGAAATGACCACCTGTGTTAGTTAAGAACAAATGCATTACTACAGGGATAGTGAGTACAACAAGTACCCTGTGATATACATCCAGTCTTGTTATATCTATATACCTATATATCTTTACTTAGTGGTACAGTTTGTACTTAGTATTGTTTGTCCAGTGCAGTTTTATTGTTTGTAATAATTTCTGCATTGTATATGTGACTGAGTCTGCCAATAGCTGCTCTGTGACTTCTACTTCGTGTATCTCACACATATTGCTATCCCTATATTCTGTACCCTGAGGGGGGCTAAGTGCATCAGGGCTATCATATAATATAGTGTTTCACAGGATATACTACCTTGGGTTGCGGTCGTTAGGGCGACATGCATTAGGTCGATAAGCACTGGGTCGACCACGAAAGGTCGACATGCACTAGGTCGACAAGGTGTCTAGGTTGACAGGTTCATTAGGTCGACATGTGCAAGGTCGACAGGTCCAAAGGTCGACATGAGTTTTTCATAATTTTTTTTTCTTAATTTTTTGACCTTTTTCTTACTTTACGATCCATGTGGACTACTAATGGGAACGGTAATCTGTGCCGAGCGCTGCGGGGACGCGGTGCACTAATTGGGGTTCCCCGTCACTGTACGAAGAAAACGACTCAAATTTTTTTTTAAACCCATGTCGACCTAACAACCCTAACAACCCTGTCAACCTAGTGCATGTCGACCTTTAGTGGTTGACCCAATGCATGTCGACCTAATGTGTGTTGACCCAACAACCCATACCCACTACCTTGGTATTTTTATCTGTGTTTTACAGTCACCATATACCTCTTAAATCATCTGTTTGTGCTCTGCTTTGCAGTCATACTATACAGGGTTTTTTTTGTCAGGTAATTTGTCTGCTTATTTTGTACTATTTCACCCTTAAGTTACGCTTACATATAATGTCTGCTAAACAGGGTGGTAGATCCATGGCTGATCCTGCACAATGCAGTGCTGACGCCATGGATTGTTCGGAGGAAAACATAGCAATTGAGGGTTCAGGTACTGGGGGTTCTATACCCCATGGTCAGTCTGCAGCAACGGGGGCAACTCAAGACCCACATTGGCCTGCTTTCTCTAATTTACTGACTACGCTGGTAACTAGACTTGCGCCCCCTATGGGACCTCCTGTGCCATTACAGCCACATATTGTCCCTGCTGTTAATCCGCAATGGGCAGATACACTGTCCACTCAATTACAGCAATTAAATCAGTCTCTGGCTAAACAAAATCCTGACTCTCGCCCGCCTAAGACCAAGGGGTCATCTAAAGGCCATTACTTCCTCACAATCCACACATGTTTCGGATACCTCGTCCTATGAAGATTACGCTTACACTGACCCTTCAGACACTGATGCAGATGCTTCTGATGGGGAATCTCTCACACAAGTGGAAGTTCCTGACCTCTTGGAGGCTATCAGGCTGATTCATCAAATCGATGATGACAAAGAGCCTCCTGCTACCTCTAAGAAACCAGATAAGTTTAAACGTCAGAAGGTTACTAAATTAGTTTTACCTCATTCTGAGTCTGACCACTTGGTTGACATTCATTAGGAATCCTGGGAAAATCCAGGAAATAAATTTTCCCTGTCTAAAAAGATGCTAGCTCATTATGCTCTCGCTGCAGAGTTAAGTAAAAATTGGGAAACATCTCCGCTGGTGGATTCACAAGTCGCGCGTCTGGTGGTGTCCTCTGCTCTGCCTGTCACTACCGTCACCTCACTGAAGGAACCAACGGATAAGCGTGTGGAGGGTTGCTTGAAGTCCATTTACATTCTTGCTGGAGCTGTGCATAGGCCCACTATTGCGGCTTCTTGGGCAGCAAAAGCTATTGAAGCCTGAGTTCAGGAAGTTGAAGTGTAACTACCGTTGGATTTTCCTGATAATGCTAGACAGTGTCTTTTATATATTATTACAGCCACTCATTATGTTCAGGAGGCAACATCTGATGCAGATGTCCTGGCGGCCAAGGCGTCTACTACGTCCATTCTGGCTCGACGGATTCTCTGGTTGCGGTCCTGGTCTGTAGATCTGGACTCTAAAAAGACCTTGGAGGTGATCCCTTTTAAGGGAAACATTCTTTTTGGGTAAGATCTCAACAAGATTGTTGCTGACTTGGCATCAGCTAAAACTGCATGTCTGCCTAGTACTTCTCCTTCGGCTCCGAAGGCTAAGAGTACTTCCTTTCGTTCCTTTCGACCTCCAGGTAAAGTAAAGGGTCAGGCGTACCAGAAACATTTCCAAAGCCTCTAAGCCCAAACCTAAATGTGCCTGGGATGCCCGTCAGCCTGCTTCCAAAACAGACAAGCCTGCTGAATGACGGAGCAGGCCTCCCCCTGGGGGATCCCAGGGTGGGAGTCCGACTTCTACGGTTTGCTCAGGCGTGGTGACAGACCACTTTGGACACCTGGTAAGGGAAGTCGTCACTCATGGATATGCCATCTTTTTCAAGAAATGTCCCCCTCGCCAATTTTTCTCAATAAACATCCATTCGGATCAGGTAAAAGCAAAAAATCTCCATTTGGTGGTACAATCTCTCCTGGATACAGGAGTGATAGTGCCGGTGCCTCTGGTTTAGAGAGGCAGGGGGTACTATTCCACACTGTTCCTAGTCCAGAATCCGAATGGGTCCTCCCGGCCCATTCTCAACCTCAAGTCCTTGAACAAATTTGTGAAAGTTTCCAAATTCTGTATGGAAACGCTTCGAACTATTGTTCTGGCTTTGGAGCCCAAGGACTATATGGTATCCCTGGACATACAGGATGCTTACCTGCATATACCTATTGCAGTGTCATATCAGCAATACCTGCGGTTTGCTATTGGCAACCTACATTTTCAATTCCAGGCCTTACCTTTCGGTCTGACCACGGCTCCAAGAATTTTCACCAAGGTCATGACGGCTCTGCTCTGCCGTCAGGGTATCAGGATCCTGCCATATCTGGACAACTTGTTGATCCTGGCGAACTCTCCAGAGGTTCTCCCCTGTCATCTGGAACTGACGGTCCAATTCCTGCAAGCCCACGGGTGGCTCATCAACTGGAAGAAATCTTCCCTGGTCCCTGCTCAGAGCATAGTGTACCTGGGAGCGCTATTGGACACCCACAACCAGCGGTTGTTTTTTTCTCCGGAGAAGGTCCTGAAACTTCAGGACAATATAAGATGCTTCCTCTCTCGCCCACGTGTGTCGGTACACTCGGCGATGCAAGTACTAGGCCTCATGGTGTCGGCTATCGATATGCCGCAGGGACGTGCGGTGAGCTAAGAGGCTAAGAAGACACTAGCTATCACCAGAGCCAGATTTACCTACAAAATTCAAGCCAAAGGGTACATCTGGGCATTATACACAGGTGCAGCAATATAAACTCCTGGAAATTTGCTGAGTTTTGATCAGAGATGTGCGGAAAAGATAAGAAGGTGAGGCACTGCCTCACCTGCCATAGACTTTTTACTCCAGAGTTTTGGCTATAAAAATGAATAGAATATTGCAAAGAAGATATTTCTAACATATTCTTTGTATTTTTCATATACTTTATACAATCAAAACTCTGGTACAAACGTTAGTATGACAGGAAAGGCTCTGCCTCACCTGCCTCACCCCACCGCACGTCACTGCGATATAGTACGTACTGTATCAACCGCCCACTGCAGCGGGACTCAGGACTCACATGATCTCCTTGACTCCGGAGGTCCGCTTGTCACTAAGCTGGTGGCTACAGGACCAGCAACTGAGCAGGGGTCGTCCCATCTGGATCCCCAACTGGGTCCTTCTGATGATGGATGCCAGTCTGCGGGGCTGGGGAGCGGTGTTGCAGCAACACTCTCTTCAGGGTCGGTGGACCAGGGAGGAATCTCTGTTCCCGATAAACATTCTGGAATTGCGGGCAGTGTTCAATGCGTTGACACTAGCCCTGCCTCTGGTACAGAACAGGACGGTTCAAGTACAGTCGGACAATGCCACAACGGTGGCGTACATAGATCATCAAGGCGGCACCTGAAGCCAGATAGGCAAAAGCAGATACTTATGTTATGACACAGAATCTGTGTCATAAGTATCTTCTCTGTATTATTTTAATCATAAATGACAGGGGAGGCACCACCTCCCCTGCCTCCCTGACTGTACGTCCCTGCATCACACCTAGCAATATCATTAGGACCGTGGGAGCATGCATATCGGCATACACACTGCCTGATAGGCACCATTCTGAGCAATAGGAGCATTGGCGTTTTTATTATGGGTGCAGTGGGTCCAGGGGAGCCTACAGTGCACACACTGCACCCATTTTGTTGTAATACTTTGCTTTCTGGAGTCCCACAATGGGTTCTTCAGCCGCTGCAGTTGTGGCAAAAATCCCACCAAAAATGGGCACCATGCATGCGCAGTACAACATTTGACTTCGGACAATGGCAGGTTCCATGTTTCTGGAGACTTGCGCATGTGCAGTAGACACCAGCACAGTGCCAAAGCCTACATCGCCATGGAGAGGATTATGCACTGGGGGCGGGCCCCCTCCTCTCTTAAAACACCCCTGAATGTGAAGTGTGATCCAGTGAATCGGTGTGTCATATCGGTCTGTGTGTACCCAGCTAAGTAACTGTACCCAGCTTAAGTAACATGATTTTATAAACTCATTTTCAGCCGTATACAAAACAGGTGGTATGTATTTCCAGGTATAAATTACCTAATATAATTACTGCTGCACAACCAGCAGATTTGTTTTTTACTGCAGGTTAAAGTATACTGTAACTGTGTATCTATATATATTAAATAATATTTTAATATTATATTCAAGAACTATAAAACGTCTGACACAATCACATACTAAAGGTTCTTGATAACTGCATTTGTGTTAAGACTAATACAACTATGGGTTTGATCCTGCATTTGGAGCAAAGCTAAAAAGACCAGCGGTGGCTGCTGTCCCTGAGCTGCAGTGCCAACCAAAGACTGCAGGGGGGAGCCGGCTTTCTTACCCAGGGATAGCAGCAGCAGCGCAGCACAGACACAGGCCCAGTGCTCAGCCTATCTTCAATAAGCCCGCCTCCAGACTCCTGTAAAACTAGCCAATGGGAGTCTGGGGGCAGTCTTATTATAGTCTAAGCACTGTGTTCCTGTGTCCCATGCATGTTTGTGCGGCTGCTGACACCCGGGTAAGGAAGCCAGCACATACAAAATGTTCCGTACAAACAACTTGACATATACATGTATATGTGCTGACCAGCTTCCCCCTGCAGCATGTGGTCAGCGACCAATCCAGACTAATATAATTAAGGGTTGAAAGCAAAAAAACTTGCACCTGGACAAACCATGCTGCAATATTGTGCAAATACATTTATTATTGTTCTGCATGCAGGGTAAATGCTGGCTGCTTTTGCATGTAGCCCATACAGTATATACAGAGCCGGCCCTAACCAATATGATGCCCTAGGCAAAATTTTGGCTGGTGCCCCCTAGCACCACCGCTGGTTCTGCCTCTGACCTTGCACCTCTTTCCCAGCACCATCACCCCTCACCCATAGCAGTCCTTGTACCCCCTATATTTTAAATAGGAACAGTTCGCCCATTTGACGCACAGCCCAAAAAGGGGCATCTTCTTGCTGGGAAGGGGCATGGCTGCACAATAGTAACCCCAATTCCAATTACGCCACACAGTATTGCAACTTTATTCATATTTTATCTTGCGATAGTGTCCATAATTCATATTACATCCCACAGTAGTATCACTTTACCTTATAAACGTTACTCCTCACAGTAGAGCCCCTTATTCACAATACATCACACTGAATTTCTCCTTATTCACATTACACCACACCTTATTGCTCCTTATTCACATTAGATGACACAGTAGTGCCCTTTCTATATGCAACGCCACATAGTAGAGCACCTTATAAACACAATGCCACACATTAGTAATGCATTTATACACAATTCCACACAGTAATGCCCCTTACACATATGAGACACAATAATGCGCCTTACACATTATGACAACCTTTATTAATGCCCTTTTACACATAATGTACCTTACACATATGGCGCACATTATTAATGCCCTTATACACATAATGACACGCATAGTGCTCCCTACACATTTGCTGCACATTATTAGTGCCCCTATACACATAATGACACACATACAGTAGTACCCTGTTACACATATGCCGCACATTATTAATGCCCTTATACACATAATGACACATATAGTGGCCCTTTACACATATGTTGCACATTATGAATGCATTTTTACATGACACACATAATGCTCCTTACACATATTCCGAATACTACTGCACAACCAACCCATGAACATGCACACAGCACTCACACTGCCACTAACACTGTGACCTCTGCCTCTGCTTGGATACAGATGTGTCCTCACAAATCTTGCATCAATGCTAACGTTGGGCACCTTTTTTTTTATGAAAATGCATCTTATTTGCATTGCTATGTGGCTAGGATGCACAAGCAGCTTCTACTTATTAAACTGATATGCAGCATTCCCAGGGGCGGATTGGGAACAAAAAGCGGCCCTGGAAAAATTTGTACTAGTAGCCCCACATGGGCAGCACCAGAGGTTTAAGGTCTAGCCATGGGCCATGGCAGCAGCACCCTCCCCCCCAAAACTTTCCAGATAGTGGGCATGTTCACCATCAAGGGAGAAGTTAAAAATAAATAAAATTAAATATTATGAGCACATTATATGATACACCTTCAGAAGTTAGGAAACTATATCATTCTTTAGAAATATATATTTTCTTGCTTATTACACCAACCATATCCCAATCACTATTCACTCAATCTTATATGTCAGCCAAGCAAGCAGACAGAGCATACACTAGATCATCTGAAATCACAGGCTAAGTGGCAAAGTAATTTTCATATATGCAAATTATATAGCATCTTATTCATTATGTCTATAAAAAGGACCACATGTCCTCAAACAAAACAGGCCCCCACGGGTGCGTCGGCCCACCGGAAATCTTCCCTGTGAACCCTATGGCCAATCCGCCTCTGAGCATGCCTATATACCGTGTGAGACTGTGGCTGTATCTGCATATGAAATGCTACATACAGAATATAGGCATGCCGCTTATCATTTTAATCAGCAGAAGCTGCTGATGCCCCTAGGCATATCAAATGCCCTAGGCAATTGCCTAGTTTGCCTATGCCTATGGCCGGCTCTGAGTATATACTAGGTAGGTTTATTTTTATACTGCAATTTCGATCCAAGCTTGGACAAATGACATGCAGCCAATCCTCACATATCTAAAGGTGGGTACACACTAGTAGATATATCTGCAGATCAATTGATCTGCAGATATATCTATGGACGGATCGGACAGTGTGTTGAGCATACAAACTGCCCGATCCGTCGGGGACAGACGTCATGAACTAGGCGGGCGTGTACACACGCCCACCCAGTTCAGCTGTCAATCACCATCGGCCCCCGCAGCATGTGTACGGGCGGTCGGCCGACCGCCGTACACACACAGCAATGCGCCAATATATCGGTAGATATATTGGCCGTCGGCTGTGCTGCGGGGCCGGCACGATACGTCTGTGAATGACGGAATTCACAGACATATCGGCCGTACACACTGGCTGACGGACCCGCGATATATCGGCCGTTCAAGAGAACGGCCGATATATCGGCCAGTGTGTACGGGCCTTAACTCTCTTTGCACAATTTAAATCTGCCCCACCTGTTGTGCAACATGATTTCAAGAGGGAATGTTACTTGCTTTTTTTGCTTTGCTCCGAATCAGAATAAGCCTTTACACAGACACACTACTGTATATCCCAAATACAGTATACAACTTTGGAAAGATTGAAGATAAATTATAATATTAAGCGGCAACATAATTCCAAATATGTATTAATAGAAAAGACCAGATGCAGTGGATTTTTTTTTTTGATCTCGACAAAATTTTTCTTATATTAAATATATAAAATTCCCAAATCTATAAGGTTCCCTAAGTTATAGAAAGGTTTAAAAGAATAAAGCATGACATTTTTATTTAAATTGATTAAATGGCCCCATTGCACTACAAAAGCAGAACTCACTTGTACTCTTTTTTTGTCCATAGGGGGTGATTCAGGGGGCGGATAGCTAATGTGCTCCTTAATGCATTTACCCCGATGGTTGGGTCCTGCGCATACCCGATTCTCCAGTAGTGGCAAGGCCAAGGACTGCGCTGCGAGACACAGTTTCCTTGGCCTCGCAATCTGCCCTGCGACGGCAAGGCTGAAAAAGCTTAGGCTCACTCAGTCTGCCATCACAGATGCACTGCCGTCACTCAGATTGCCATCACAGATGAACATTGAGACGGATGGTCGCGATGGGCATCTCAGATGCATTTGCATTGCTAAGGACAAAGCTGCTGCAAACAGCTTTGCAATTACAGTCCTTAGTGAATTAGGCCCATAGAGTGCTATCAGAGAGATGTTATTTACAGCTACTCATGGCTCTACCCTTCAAGTGACAAACAAGTGACAGAGCGATGCGCAAACTTGATGGTGAAAGGTGGCTTAGTGTGCTACCATCATCAGCTGCACAGAAAATGTAAAGTCAATTAGTTCAGTCAAAGTACGGGTTATTGAGTTTCTGTTATACTTTTTAGATAATTTAGTTTATCATTGTGTAAGAAAATTAGGAATGAGCGGGTTCGGATCTCAGAGATCCAAACTCCCCCGGACTTCACGATCCAAGTCCGGATCAGAGTCCATCCCAAGACTTCCCGCCAGACTCGGATCCCAGATCGAGGCAAAACGTCATCATCCCGCTGTCAGATTCTCGCGGGTTTTGGATTCCTTATAACGAGCCGCGTGTTGCCACCATTTTCACTCCAGACTTGGAGAGTGAGGAAGACAGGCCTTTGCCTCTCTGTGAGTGGTGTACAGGGGTGCTGCTTTCCTGTGCTGTTCTGGGGTGCTGTCCTGTGGTGCCCTGTGCTGTTAGGGGTGCTGCTGTCCTGTGCTGTACAGTGGTGCTGTCCTCTGGTGTCCTGTGCTGTACAGTGGTGCTGCCCTGTGGTGTCCTGTGCTGTACAGGGGTGCTGTTCTGGTGTGCTGTCCTGTGGTGTCCTGTGCTGTTAGGGGTGCTGCTGTCCTGTGGTGTCCTGTGCTTTTAGGGTTGCTGCTGTCCTGTGCTGTACAGGGGTGCTGTCCTGTGTGCTGTAAAAATAAAGGGGCACTGTTCTGTGTGCTGTAAAAATAAAGGGGTGCTGTTCTGTGTGCTGTAAAAATAAAGGGGCACTGTTCTGTGTACTGTAAAAATAAAGGGGCGCCTTTGCCCTTCCAGGGGCATCTTAAGAGAGGAAGGGCCCGTGTGCACCCTCCGGGCAGGCCCACTCCTCTCCACAGCGTTAAAGGCTTCGGCAACATGCCAGAGTCTACTGCGCATGCGCATGTCTCCCAAAACATGGCGCCTACCATTTTTGAGGTGTTTCTTTGCCGCGATTGCTGTTGCTGCAGTGCCCGGCAGTGGACTTCGGAGAAGTGAGTATAAAAAAATATGGCTGCAATGTGTGCGGTGTGGGCCCCTCCTGGACCCAGGGGCCTGTGTTCACCGCACACATTGCACCCATGATAGAAACGCCAATGGGCCCTGTCCTGTATGCTGCAAAAATAAAGGGACACTGTTCTGCATGCTGTAAAAATAAAGAGGTGCTGTGGCCTTGTCCTGTGTGCTGTAAAAATAAAGGGGTGCTGTAAAAATATAGGGGTGCTGTGGCCTTGCCTGTGTGCTGTAAAAATAAAGGGTCACTGTTCTGTTTGCTGTAAAAAAAAGGGGGTGCTGTAAATATAAAGGGGTACTGTTCCGTGTGCTGTAAAAATAAAGGGAAGCTCTAGCCCTGTCCTGTGTGCTGTAAAAATAAAGGGGTATTGTTCTGTGTGCTGTAAAAATAAAGGGGCACTGTTCTGTGTGCTGTAAAAATAAAGGGGCACTGTTCTGTGTGCTGTAAAAATAAAGGGGCACTGTTCTGTGTGCTGTAAAAATAAAGGGGCACTGATTTGTGAAATGGAGAACAAAAATTTGGAGGAAAAAATAGTGGAAGATCAGGAACCACTTCCTAGTACTAGTGCTGAAGCTGCTGCCACCAGTCATGACATTGATGATGCAATTCCATTAACGTCGTCTGCTAAGGCCGATGCCCAATGTCATAGAAGGCATGTAAAATCCAAGAAGCAAAAATTAAGAACCAAATAAAAAAAAGAAATGATCTGATGAGAATTATAAAAATTGCCAATATGCCATTCACGACATGAAGTGGCAAGAAAAGGCTAAGGCCTTGGCCTATGCACATGACTGGTGGTTCAGCTTCTCATGAAGATGGAAGCCCTCCTCCCTCTCGAAATTTTTAAAAATAAAGCTTGTTAAAGCACAGGGAACAACTGTGTGTTCAGAGATATCACAAATCCCCAAGGTGAGTCCAAGTGTGTCCATGGCTGCGATGTCTAAGCCTGACCTTCAGAACACTGTATGGAAAGAGGAGGCTCCTACCATCATTTGCATGCCCTCTGCAAGTGCTGGGAGCAGCACCACCAGTCCAGTTGCTGATATTGAGATTGAAGAGTACTCCAGGATGAGGAGGATATTGGTGTTGCTGGCGCTGAGGAGGAACTTGACAATGAGGATTCTGATGGTGATGTTGTTTTTTAAATAAGGCACAGGTGGAGACAGTGTTGTCCATGGGATGAAAAAGGCCATTGTCATGCCTGGGCAAAATACCCAAAAATCCACCTCTTCGGAGTGTAATTATTTCTCTGTGAGGATGGGTATATAAACACTGAAGGGCGTGAGGAATCGGAGGATGAGGACGACATCTTGCCACTGTAGAGCCAGTTTGTGCAAGGAGACATTAATTCCTTCTTTTTTTGTGGGGGCCCAAACAAACTAATCATTTCAGCCACAGTCGTGTGGCAGACCCTGTCACTGAAATTATTAGTTTGTTAAAGTATGCATGTCTTGTTTATACAACATATGGAAGGGTGGTGTCACGATCCGGGTATCTGGACGCCATTACTTACCCTTCAGATGCCTCCTAAGGCTGGCTCAGCGTTCCAGGACCGGATCCCGCTGTTCCTGAGTTTCCACATGCAGAATGTCAGAGTGGTGATTTCATCAGCCGCGGCCTCCGCTGTGCCCGCGTGGTTAAATGTGCGCTTGTCAGTCTGGCGTCTCCTGTCTCCTGTGGCCGGCGTCGCCATTACTGTTTCAATTCTCACATGGATTACAAACCAAACTTCCCTCCAAGTGTCTGCATGGGCGCAGCCATCTTGGATTTTGTCATCTGAGCATTTCCACCAATCTGCTGTCTGTATTGTTGATTTGCATAATTGCCTAGCCAACCCCTTCCTTGCTGCAGGTATAAGTAAGCTGTGCCTGAGCAAGGAAGGCGTCAGTGCTTTGGTTGTCTAACCTAGTTCCAGTTTGTCTCTCTCCTGTGGTTGTCTTCCAGGTTCCAGCTCCAGTCTCCAGACTTCTGCTATAGAGACCCGCACCAGCATTCCATCTGTGGTGTAGCCTGACTCTCCGATCCATTCTGGACTCACCTGTTTCCAGCTACAACAATCACCTGCTTCCAGCCCAGCTTCCAGCAGTGTACAGCTTCTCTTAAAGGGCCGGTGTCCTTTCTGCAGTTTACCACTCTCCACCGTTATTATTATTTCACCGCTCTCAAACTCCAAACTTCATTATTATTTCACCGCTCTCAAACAATCACCTGCTTCCAGCCCAGCTTCCAGCAGTGTATAGCTTCTCTTAAAGGGCCGGTGTCCTTTTCTGCAGTTTACCACTCTCCACCGGTATTATTATTTCACCGCTCTCAAACTCCAAACTTCATTATTATTTCATCGCTCTCAAGTTCGTTTATTATTTAACTGGTTCCAGCCAGTATCCACTCCGTACCAACAACAGTCTGGTTCCAGCCAGTATCCACAGCAGCCGTTTTACCTTCAGCAGCCCAGCCTTTCCTGGAACATCAGCTGGTACGATCCTGGGTTCTCTCCATTGCTACAGTCAGGCCTGGTAAGGACTTTCCAACTAGAAGATTATAAGAACTGTCTCACACTACCAGTGCCTGTGGCCCTTGCCACCCTGTAGTACCCAGGAATTGTATTTATCCTCTGTTGACTTTTATGTTTCCTTTTACTGCTGCTGTGTTACGGAGTTTGTCATAATAAACATCATTGACTTTTATCCTGGTTGTCGTGGTCACGCCTTCGGGCAGTTATTCTACATGTTACTTACATGTCTAGGGGTCTGATACAACCTCCCAGGTTCCGTTACATCTCAGCCCCTACAACTGAGGCTGCCTCCCGTCAGCTCAGGCCCTCAGTTGTGACAGTAAGCACTGACCTAATGAATCCAGCCGGAGACCAGGATCAAGCGGCCAGGCCGATGCAAGAACTGGCAGCCCGACTTGAACATCAGGAGGCTGCACAGGGCCACATCATCCGCTGTCTCCAGGATCTCTCTACACGGCTGGATGGGATTCAAACGACCCTCCGTGGACCTGGCACGTCCTGTGTGTCCACTACAGTAACACCAGCTGTAACCCCACCCACCTTACCCATTTCCAGTCCACATCTTCATCTTCCAACGCCAGCAAAATTTGATGGATCTCCAAGGTTCTGCAGGGGATTTCTCAATCAATGTGAAATCCACTTTGAGCTTCTACCTGGCAATTTCTTCAGTGACCGTACCAAAATTGCCTATATCATCTCCCTTCTCAGTGGCTCAGCCCTTGACTGGGCATCACCTTTATGGGAGAAGTCTGATCCCCTGCTATCCTCCTATACTGACTTTGTAGCTACATTCAGGCGCATCTTCGACGAGCCAGGCCGGATAACATCTGCTTCATCTGAGATTCTCCGTTTACGCCAGGGAACACGTACTGTGGGACAGTATCTTATACAGTTTAAAATCCTGGCATCCGAACTGGCATGGAACGACGAGGCCCTGTATGCTGCATTCTGGCATGGCTTATCAGAACGCATCAAGGATGAGTTAGCTACCAGAGACTTGCCCTCTAAGTTGGATGAGCTAATTTCTCTTTGCACGAAGGTTGATCTACGTTTCAGAGAGAGAGCAACCGAGCGAGGAAGATCATCTACTCCTAAATCTTCTGCTCCTCCTCCTCGTCAACCATCTCCATCCAAGGATGAGCCTATGCAAATTAGTCGTTCCCGTCTATCTCCCGCTGAGCGCCGAAGACGTCTCTCTGAGTCTCTCTGTCTCTACTGTGCAGCTCCGTCGCACACTATCAATGCCTGTCCCAAACGTCCGGGAAACTCCAGATCCTAGCTCGCCAAGGAGAGGGCCGGCTAGGAGTAATGATCTCCTCTCCATCTCCTCATGACTGTAACCTCCCAGTGTCGCTCCAAATTGCTCAACGTTACAGGAACGTCATTGCCCTCCTTGATTCCGGAGCAGCTGGGAATTTCATAACCGAAGCTTATGTTAAACGGTGGTCCCTACCCACCGAGAGACTGTCCTCGTCCATCTCTTTGACTGCCGTGGATGGCAGCAAGATTTTTGACGCAGTCATTTCCTTAAGGACTCTTCCAGTTCGTCTGAGAGTGGGAGTTCTTCATTCTGAGTATATTTCTTTTTTAGTGATTCCAAGAGCCACACATCCAGTGGTTTTAGGCCTTCCATGGCTCCGTCTCCACAACCCATCAATTGACTGGACGACTACGCAAATACTGGCATGGGGTCCCTCCTGTGCTGAGACTTGTTTAGCCAAAGTTCTTCCTGTTTGTTCTTCCTTCCCCAGGTCATCTGATGTTCCGCCTCCTCCATATCAAGACTTCACGGACGTGTTCAGTAAAGCCTCTGCTGATATCCTTCCTCCTCATAGAGAATGGGACTGCCCAATCGACCTCATTCCAGGGAAGGTTCCACCGCGAGGCCGAACTTATCCGTTGTCTCTGCCTGAGACACACTCCATGGAAGAGTACATCAAAGAGAACCTGGCGAAGGGTTTCATCCGACCATCTTCTTCTCCAGCCGGCGCAGGCTTCTTCTTCGTTAAGAAGAAAGACGGTGGTCTGCGTCCGTGCATCGACTACAGAGGTCTGAACGACATTACCGTCAAGAACCGATACCCTTTACCCCTGATTACCGAGCTCTTTGATAGAGTTAGTGGTGCAACTATTTTCACAAAGCTGGACTTGAGGGGTGCCTACAATCTCATCCGAATCCGTGAGGGTGACGAGTGGAAGACCGCCTTTAACACCCGTGACGGACATTATGAGTACCTCGTCATGCCCTTCGGATTGAGCAACGCTCCAGCAGTCTTCCAGCACTTCGTGAATGAGATTTTCAGGGACATCTTGTACCGCCATGTCGTGGTTTATCTAGACGACATCCTCATCTTTGCTAATAATCTAGAAGATCATCGTTTCTGGGTAAAAGAGGTTCTTTCCCGTCTCCGTGTCAATCACCTCTATTGTAAATTGGAGAAGTGTGTGTTTGAAGTTAAAACCATTCCGTTTCTAGGTTACATTGTGTCCGGTTCCGGACTAGAGATGGATCCTGAGAAACTCCAAGCAATCCAGAATTGGCCTATACCCTTAAGCCTCAAAGGGGTCCAGAGGTTCTTAGGGTTCGCCAATTATTATAGAAAATTTATACGAGACTTTTCCACCATCGTGGCGCCTATCACTGCATTAACCAAGAAAGGTGCTAATCCGTCCAAGTGGTCCGAGGAAGCTACACAGGCCTTTCACCTTCTGAAGCAACGGTTCATCTCTGCACCAGTTCTGAAACAGCCCGACACCGACTCTCCTTTTATCTTAGAGGTAGATGCCTCCTCCGTTGGAGTAGGAGCAGTGTTATCCCAGAGGGCCAAAGATGGACATCTACATCCTTGCAGTTTCTTCTCCCGGAAGTTCTCCCCAGCTGAGCGCAACTATGCCATTGGCGATCAGGAGTTGCTAGCCATCAAGCTCGCTCTGGAGGAGTGGAGATACCTGTTGGAGGGAGCTTCCCACTCAATCACCATACTTACCGACCACAAAAATCTTTTATATCTCAAAGGCGCACAATGTCTGAATCCTCGTCAGGCCAGATGGGCACTTTTCTTCTCTAGGTTTGACTTTAAACTCCAGTTCTGTCCGGGTTCTCAGAATCGTAAGGCCGATGCCCTTTCCCGCTCATGGGAGCAAGAAAATGAGTCCGAGTCTGCAGACAAGCATCCTATTATTAATCCGTTGGCATTCTCCACGGTAGGGATGGACTCTACGCCTCCACCAGGGAAAAGTTTTGTTAAGCCAGTTCTAAGGAAGAAGCTCATGCATTGGGCCCATGCTTCCCGTTTTGCTGGACATACAGGCATTCAGAAAACCCTTGAATTTATTTCTAGGTCCTACTGGTGGCCAACTCTGAAGAAGGACGTTATGGAATTTATTGCCTCCTGCCCAAAGTGTGCCCAACACAAAGTCTCCCGCCAGTCGCCTGCGGGGCAACTGGTTCCATTATCTGTTCCCCGTCGACCTTGGACCCATTTGTCGATGGACTTTGTTTCCGATCTACCTATCTGCAACAAGTTTAATACCATCTGGGTGGTAGTTGACCGGTTCACCAAGATGGCACATTTCATCCCTCTCACCGGTCTTCCGTCAGCTTCCAAGTTGGCTCAAGTGTTTATACAAGAGATCTTCCGACTTCACGGTCTTCCTGAAGAGATCATCTCGGATCGTGGAGTACAATTTGTAGCCAAATTTTGGCGAAGTTTGTGTCAAGCCCTCCAAGTCAAGTTAAAGTTTTCCACGGCTTACCATCCTCAGACCAATGGTCAAACCGAGAGGGTGAATCAGGACTTGGAGGCCTTCCTCCGTATATATGTGTCTTCCTCTCAAGATGACTGGGTTCAACTCCTTCCTTGGGCCGAGTTCAGCCACAACAATCAATACCATTCCTCATCTTCTTCTACACCATTCTTCATTAATTATGGATTCCACCCTAAAGTCCCAGAATTCCAACCGCTTCCCGCAACTTCTGTTCCAGCAGTGGATGTCACCTTGCGTCAGTTTTCAAATAACTGGAGGAACGTCCACGCAGCCCTGCTTAAAGCCTCATTCAGGTATAAGAAGTTTGCCGATAGGAAGCGTAGAGCGGTTCCTGCTCTCAAGGTGGGTGATCGTGTGTGGCTGTCCACGAAGAATTTGAGGTTGAGAGTTCCCAGCATGAAATTTGCACCTCGCTACATCGGACCCTTCAAGATTGAACAAGTCATCAATCCTGTTGCCTACAGGTTACAGTTACCATCTTTCTTGAAAATACCCAGGACATTTCATGTTTCTTTGTTGAAACCGCTGATCCTGAATCGGTTTCATTCCGCACTTCCTCCAGCTCCCAAAGTTCAGACTCAACGGGGAGTCGAGTACGAGGTGGCCAAGATTTTGGACTCACGTTTCCGTTACGGTCAGTTACAATACCTCATTGACTGGAAGGGCTATGGTCCTGAAGAACGCTCTTGGACCAATGCCTCAGACGTCCATGCTCCTGCCTTGGTCCGAAATTTCCACGCAAAGTTTCCTTTAAAGCCTAAGAAGTGTCCTGGGGCCACTCCTAAAGGGGGGGGTGCTGTCACGATCCGGGTATCTGGACGCCATTACTTACCCTTCAGATGCCTCCTAAGGCTGGCTCAGCGTTCCAGGACCGGATCCCGCTGTTCCTGAGTTTCCACATGCAGAATGTCAGAGTGGTGATTTCATCAGCCGCGGCCTCCGCTGTGCCCGCGTGGTTAAATGTGCACTTGTCAGTCTGGCGTCTCCTGTCTCCTGTGGCCGGCGTCGCCATTACTGTTTCAATTCTCACATGGATTACAAACCAAACTTCCCTCCAAGTGTCTGCATGGGCGCAGCCATCTTGGATTTTGTCATCTGAGCATTTCCACCAATCTGCTGTCTGTATTGTTGATTTGCATAATTGCCTAGCCAACCCCTTCCTTGCTGCAGGTATAAGTAAGCTGTGCCTGAGCAAGGAAGGCGTCAGTGCTTTGGTTGTCTAACCTAGTTCCAGTTTGTCTCTCTCCTGTGGTTGTCTTCCAGGTTCCAGCTCCAGTCTCCAGACTTCTGCTATAGAGACCCGCACCAGCATTCCATCTGTGGTGTAGCCTGACTCTCCGATCCATTCTGGACTCACCTGTTTCCAGCTACAACAATCACCTGCTTCCAGCCCAGCTTCCAGCAGTGTACAGCTTCTCTTAAAGGGCCGGTGTCCTTTCTGCAGTTTACCACTCTCCACCGTTATTATTATTTCACCGCTCTCAAACTCCAAACTTCATTATTATTTCACCGCTCTCAAACAATCACCTGCTTCCAGCCCAGCTTCCAGCAGTGTATAGCTTCTCTTAAAGGGCCGGTGTCCTTTTCTGCAGTTTACCACTCTCCACCGGTATTATTATTTCACCGCTCTCAAACTCCAAACTTCATTATTATTTCATCGCTCTCAAGTTCGTTTATTATTTAACTGGTTCCAGCCAGTATCCACTCCGTACCAACAACAGTCTGGTTCCAGCCAGTATCCACAGCAGCCGTTTTACCTTCAGCAGCCCAGCCTTTCCTGGAACATCAGCTGGTACGATCCTGGGTTCTCTCCATTGCTACAGTCAGGCCTGGTAAGGACTTTCCAACTAGAAGATTATAAGAACTGTCTCACACTACCAGTGCCTGTGGCCCTTGCCACCCTGTAGTACCCAGGAATTGTATTTATCCTCTGTTGACTTTTATGTTTCCTTTTACTGCTGCTGTGTTACGGAGTTTGTCATAATAAACATCATTGACTTTTATCCTGGTTGTCGTGGTCACGCCTTCGGGCAGTTATTCTACATGTTACTTACATGTCTAGGGGTCTGATACAACCTCCCAGGTTCCGTTACATCTCAGCCCCTACAACTGAGGCTGCCTCCCGTCAGCTCAGGCCCTCAGTTGTGACAGTAAGCACTGACCTAATGAATCCAGCCGGAGACCAGGATCAAGCGGCCAGGCCGATGCAAGAACTGGCAGCCCGACTTGAACATCAGGAGGCTGCACAGGGCCACATCATCCGCTGTCTCCAGGATCTCTCTACACGGCTGGATGGGATTCAAACGACCCTCCGTGGACCTGGCACGTCCTGTGTGTCCACTACAGTAACACCAGCTGTAACCCCACCCACCTTACCCATTTCCAGTCCACATCTTCATCTTCCAACGCCAGCAAAATTTGATGGATCTCCAAGGTTCTGCAGGGGATTTCTCAATCAATGTGAAATCCACTTTGAGCTTCTACCTGGCAATTTCTTCAGTGACCGTACCAAAATTGCCTATATCATCTCCCTTCTCAGTGGCTCAGCCCTTGACTGGGCATCACCTTTATGGGAGAAGTCTGATCCCCTGCTATCCTCCTATACTGACTTTGTAGCTACATTCAGGCGCATCTTCGACGAGCCAGGCCGGATAACATCTGCTTCATCTGAGATTCTCCGTTTACGCCAGGGAACACGTACTGTGGGACAGTATCTTATACAGTTTAAAATCCTGGCATCCGAACTGGCATGGAACGACGAGGCCCTGTATGCTGCATTCTGGCATGGCTTATCAGAACGCATCAAGGATGAGTTAGCTACCAGAGACTTGCCCTCTAAGTTGGATGAGCTAATTTCTCTTTGCACGAAGGTTGATCTACGTTTCAGAGAGAGAGCAACCGAGCGAGGAAGATCATCTACTCCTAAATCTTCTGCTCCTCCTCCTCGTCAACCATCTCCATCCAAGGATGAGCCTATGCAAATTAGTCGTTCCCGTCTATCTCCCGCTGAGCGCCGAAGACGTCTCTCTGAGTCTCTCTGTCTCTACTGTGCAGCTCCGTCGCACACTATCAATGCCTGTCCCAAACGTCCGGGAAACTCCAGATCCTAGCTCGCCAAGGAGAGGGCCGGCTAGGAGTAATGATCTCCTCTCCATCTCCTCATGACTGTAACCTCCCAGTGTCGCTCCAAATTGCTCAACGTTACAGGAACGTCATTGCCCTCCTTGATTCCGGAGCAGCTGGGAATTTCATAACCGAAGCTTATGTTAAACGGTGGTCCCTACCCACCGAGAGACTGTCCTCGTCCATCTCTTTGACTGCCGTGGATGGCAGCAAGATTTTTGACGCAGTCATTTCCTTAAGGACTCTTCCAGTTCGTCTGAGAGTGGGAGTTCTTCATTCTGAGTATATTTCTTTTTTAGTGATTCCAAGAGCCACACATCCAGTGGTTTTAGGCCTTCCATGGCTCCGTCTCCACAACCCATCAATTGACTGGACGACTACGCAAATACTGGCATGGGGTCCCTCCTGTGCTGAGACTTGTTTAGCCAAAGTTCTTCCTGTTTGTTCTTCCTTCCCCAGGTCATCTGATGTTCCGCCTCCTCCATATCAAGACTTCACGGACGTGTTCAGTAAAGCCTTTGCTGATATCCTTCCTCCTCATAGAGAATGGGACTGCCCAATCGACCTCATTCCAGGGAAGGTTCCACCGCGAGGCCGAACTTATCCGTTGTCTCTGCCTGAGACACACTCCATGGAAGAGTACATCAAAGAGAACCTGGCGAAGGGTTTCATCCGACCATCTTCTTCTCCAGCCGGCGCAGGCTTCTTCTTCGTTAAGAAGAAAGACGGTGGTCTGCGTCCGTGCATCGACTACAGAGGTCTGAACGACATTACCGTCAAGAACCGATACCCTTTACCCCTGATTACCGAGCTCTTTGATAGAGTTAGTGGTGCAACTATTTTCACAAAGCTGGACTTGAGGGGTGCCTACAATCTCATCCGAATCCGTGAGGGTGACGAGTGGAAGACCGCCTTTAACACCCGTGACGGACATTATGAGTACCTCGTCATGCCCTTCGGATTGAGCAACGCTCCAGCAGTCTTCCAGCACTTCGTGAATGAGATTTTCAGGGACATCTTGTACCGCCATGTCGTGGTTTATCTAGACGACATCCTCATCTTTGCTAATAATCTAGAAGATCATCGTTTCTGGGTAAAAGGGGTTCTTTCCCGTCTCCGTGTCAATCACCTCTATTGTAAATTGGAGAAGTGTGTGTTTGAAGTTAAAACCATTCCGTTTCTAGGTTACATTGTGTCCGGTTCCGGACTAGAGATGGATCCTGAGAAACTCCAAGCAATCCAGAATTGGCCTATACCCTTAAGCCTCAAAGGGGTCCAGAGGTTCTTAGGGTTCGCCAATTATTATAGAAAATTTATACGAGACTTTTCCACCATCGTGGCGCCTATCACTGCATTAACCAAGAAAGGTGCTAATCCGTCCAAGTGGTCCGAGGAAGCTACACAGGCCTTTCACCTTCTGAAGCAACGGTTCATCTCTGCACCAGTTCTGAAACAGCCCGACACCGACTCTCCTTTTATCTTAGAGGTAGATGCCTCCTCCGCTGGAGTAGGAGCAGTGTTATCCCAGAGGGCCAAAGATGGACATCTACATCCTTGCAGTTTCTTCTCCCGGAAGTTCTCCCCAGCTGAGCGCAACTATGCCATTGGCGATCAGGAGTTGCTAGCCATCAAGCTCGATCTGGAGGAGTGGAGATACCTGTTGGAGGGAGCTTCCCACTCAATCACCATACTTACCGACCACAAAAATCTTTTATATCTCAAAGGCGCACAATGTCTGAATCCTCGTCAGGCCAGATGGGCACTTTTCTTCTCTAGGTTTGACTTTAAACTCCAGTTCTGTCCGGGTTCTCAGAATCGTAAGGCCGATGCCCTTTCCCGCTCATGGGAGCAAGAAAATGAGTCCGAGTCTGCAGACAAGCATCCTATTATTAATCCGTTGGCATTCTCCACGGTAGGGATGGACTCTACGCCTCCACCAGGGAAAAGTTTTGTTAAGCCAGTTCTAAGGAAGAAGCTCATGCATTGGGCCCATGCTTCCCGTTTTGCTGGACATACAGGCATTCAGAAAACCCTTGAATTTATTTCTAGGTCCTACTGGTGGCCAACTCTGAAGAAGGACGTTATGGAATTTATTGCCTCCTGCCCAAAGTGTGCCCAACACAAAGTCTCCCACCAGTCGCCTGCGGGGCAACTGGTTCCATTATCTGTTCCCCGTCGACCTTGGACCCATTTGTCGATGGACTTTGTTTCCGATCTACCTATCTGCAACAAGTTTAATACCATCTGGGTGGTAGTTGACCGGTTCACCAAGATGGCACATTTCATCCCTCTCACCGGTCTTCCGTCAGCTTCCAAGTTGGCTCAAGTGTTTATACAAGAGATCTTCCGACTTCACGGTCTTCCTGAAGAGATCATCTCGGATCGTGGAGTACAATTTGTAGCCAAATTTTGGCGAAGTTTGTGTCAAGCCCTCCAAGTCAAGTTAAAGTTTTCCACGGCTTACCATCCTCAGACCAATGGTCAAACCGAGAGGGTGAATCAGGACTTGGAGGCCTTCCTCCGTATATATGTGTCTTCCTCTCAAGATGACTGGGTTCAACTCCTTCCTTGGGCCGAGTTCAGCCACAACAATCAATACCATTCCTCATCTTCTTCTACACCATTCTTCATTAATTATGGATTCCACCCTAAAGTCCCAGAATTCCAACCGCTTCCCGCAACTTCTGTTCCAGCAGTGGATGTCACCTTGCGTCAGTTTTCAAATAACTGGAGGAACGTCCACGCAGCCCTGCTTAAAGCCTCATTCAGGTATAAGAAGTTTGCCGATAGGAAGCGTAGAGCGGTTCCTGCTCTCAAGGTGGGTGATCGTGTGTGGCTGTCCACGAAGAATTTGAGGTTGAGAGTTCCCAGCATGAAATTTGCACCTCGCTACATCGGACCCTTCAAGATTGAACAAGTCATCAATCCTGTTGCCTACAGGTTACAGTTACCATCTTTCTTGAAAATACCCAGGACATTTCATGTTTCTTTGTTGAAACCGCTGATCCTGAATCGGTTTCATTCCGCACTTCCTCCAGCTCCCAAAGTTCAGACTCAACGGGGAGTCGAGTACGAGGTGGCCAAGATTTTGGACTCACGTTTCCGTTACGGTCAGTTACAATACCTCATTGACTGGAAGGGCTATGGTCCTGAAGAACGCTCTTGGACCAATGCCTCAGACGTCCATGCTCCTGCCTTGGTCCGAAATTTCCACGCAAAGTTTCCTTTAAAGCCTAAGAAGTGTCCTGGGGCCACTCCTAAAGGGGGGGGTGCTGTCACGATCCGGGTATCTGGACGCCATTACTTACCCTTCAGATGCCTCCTAAGGCTGGCTCAGCGTTCCAGGACCGGATCCCGCTGTTCCTGAGTTTCCACATGCAGAATGTGTGAGTGGTGATTTCATCAGCCGCGGCCTCCGCTGTGCCCGCGTGGTTAAATGTGCACTTGTCAGTCTGGCGTCTCCTGTCTCCTGTGGCCGGCGTCGCCATTACTGTTTCAATTCTCACATGGATTACAAACCAAACTTCCCTCCAAGTGTCTGCATGGGCGCAGCCATCTTGGATTTTGTCATCTGAGCATTTCCACCAATCTGCTGTCTGTATTGTTGATTTGCATAATTGCCTAGCCAACCCCTTCCTTGCTGCAGGTATAAGTAAGCTGTGCCTGAGCAAGGAAGGCGTCAGTGCTTTGGTTGTCTAACCTAGTTCCAGTTTGTCTCTCTCCTGTGGTTGTCTTCCAGGTTACAGCTCCTGTCTCCAGACTTCTGCTATAGAGACCCGCACCAGCATTCCATCTGCGGTGTAGCCTGACTCTCCGATCCATTCTGGACTCACCTGTTTCCAGCTACAACAATCACCTGCTTCCAGCCCAGCTTCCAGCAGTGTACAGCTTCTCTTAAAGGGCCGGTGTCCTTTCTGCAGTTTACCACTCTCCACCGTTATTATTATTTCACCGCTCTCAAACTCCAAACTTCATTATTATTTCACCGCTCTCAAACAATCACCTGCTTCCAGCCCAGCTTCCAGCAGTGTATAGCTTCTCTTAAAGGGCCGGTGTCCTTTTCTGCAGTTTACCACTCTCCACCGGTATTATTATTTCACCGCTCTCAAACTCCAAACTTCATTATTATTTCATCGCTCTCAAGTTCGTTTATTATTTAACTGGTTCCAGCCAGTATCCACTCCGTACCAACAACAGTCTGGTTCCAGCCAGTATCCACAGCAGCCGTTTTACCTTCAGCAGCCCAGCCTTTCCTGGAACATCAGCTGGTACGATCCTGGGTTCTCTCCATTGCTACAGTCAGGCCTGGTAAGGACTTTCCAACTAGAAGATTATAAGAACTGTCTCACACTACCAGTGCCTGTGGCCCTTGCCACCCTGTAGTACCCAGGAATTGTATTTATCCTCTGTTGACTTTTATGTTTCCTTTTACTGCTGCTGTGTTACGGAGTTTGTCATAATAAACATCATTGACTTTTATCCTGGTTGTCGTGGTCACGCCTTCGGGCAGTTATTCTACATGTTACTTACATGTCTAGGGGTCTGATACAACCTCCCAGGTTCCGTTACATCTCAGCCCCTACAACTGAGGCTGCCTCCCGTCAGCTCAGGCCCTCAGTTGTGACAGGTGGTTGGTCGGGCCCAAGGACAATTTCATCTAGCACATCTTTTCTTTGTCTGCCCTATCATTCCAGTGGTGCTGCCCTATATGGGGTGCTGCACCTCTGCCCTATAAGTCCAGGGGTGCTGCCCCACTGCCGTTTAAGTCCAGGGGTGCTGTTGCCTGTCTACTGTGCTGTGTAATCTCCAGAGGTGCTGCATGTGCTGTATAAGTCCAGGGATGTTGCCTATCTGCTGTATAAGTCCATAGGCACTACCGTATAATTCCAGGGGTGCTGCTGTACTTGATCCTAGGTTTAAACTAAAGCCTAGAGCAGAATATGAAACAAGCTTCAACATCACAAACAGATTTGTGAAAAAATATATCCGCAAAAGGTGGAAATGAAAATTCCAAGTTTGACAAAGTGTTTTCCAATAAAGTGGGGAAAGACCACATTTGTGGCCAAAGTCAGTCAGACTCAGAAGAGACAGAATCATAATCCAGCAGAATGTGACATGGCAACATCTCCTACTTAATTTTCTCTTGCAACTGCCAAAGAAAACTAGATTTTCCAAACACACCTATGTCTATATGTCTGCCATATAATTCCAGGCAGGGGTCCCCTGTCTGAACTAGTAGATATATCTTCTAGTGTGCACTGTGTACCCAGCATTAAAGAGAGGTTCTTCTCAATTTTTTCATGTTAGGGACTCAAATGAATGGCTCCAATTAGTCAACCTTAATTTTGATTTATTAATGTTCCACATTTTGGGATTATTTACAAGATGCGCATTTGTTGTACAGGGTTCTTTTCTTTTATTTTGTAAATGTTTTCTCCTTAATGAATAAGAAACAATATGTGTATGCACACTTGTCCCCACACTACACACTACCAGTGTGCGGGCAAGAGCATACACTCCCAAGCACTAGCACTTGCCAAGAGATGGAGATTAAATACTGGTGCAGTCTGCTGCTCCTACTTATAAGGATAATTGTATTCCTTATGAGAAACCTACAAACACTACTTCGCCCGGGAATTGATTCCCTGCAAATAAAGAGGAGCGCCGTCTGCACCAGTCAAAAGAGACAATGTATGAATGATTAAAACATATATACTTTTATTGTATCATAAATCTAATATCATATAATGCTGCAGCATAAAAATATATTCAATCAGTATAAACCATAATTGAATGAACAATCCATCAATCCATATATTGCATATACTTTTCTCATACGTCCTAGAGGATGCTGGGGACACCATTAGAACCATGGCGGGATCCACAGGAGACAAGGGCACTTTAAGACTTTGAAAGGGTGTGAACTGACTCCTCCCTCTATGCCACTCCTCCAGACTCCAGTTTTAGAATTGTGCCCAGTGAGACTGGACGTACTACAGGGGAGCTCTACTGAGTTTCTCTGAAAATACTTTTGGTTAGGTTTTTTATGTTCAGGGAGGCTGCTGGCAACAACCTCCCTGCTACGTGGGACTGAGGGGAGAGAAGTATGACCAACTTCTAGTGAGTTTAATGTCTCTGCTTCTGGCTACAGGACACCATTAGCTCCTGAGGGTTTGATCGCTGGGTACGCTCAGATGCTCGCTTCCATAGCCGGCCGTCACCCCCCTTACAGAGCCTGAAGTCAGAAGACAGGTGAGTAGAAGAAGAAAGACTTCAGTGACGGCATTTCCCTGAGGTACCGCGCAGCGAGCGGACGCTGTGCGCCAAGCTCCCGCTCACACACACAGCACTACTGGGTGCAGGGCGCGGGGGGGGGGGGGGTACCCTGGGCAGCCTAAAATCCTCAGCATAAACGAACTGGCAAGAGAGGACATTAGTGCAAAGGCACTGTCCTAACCCCCGCCAGTATAATCAGTATTACAAAGAGCAGGATGGAAGCGCGCCATTAAGGGGGCGGAGCTTCATCCCCACAGCTCTCTCTGCGTCATTTCATCTCCGCTGGCTGCAGAGACGCTGGTCCCTCCTCACACTGCTGAACAAGTATCAGGGTGCAAAATGGGGGGGGGGGGGCAGGTTATTTGGTGCAATAATATATAAAAAGCGCTAAAGGTCTGGGGCATTTTAGTAATCGCTTCAGACCCATTGTTTTGGCGCTGGCAAATTCCCTCTGTGTCTCTCTGACAGGCTTTTCTGTGGGTCTGTCCCCTATAAGCCCAGTGTGTCTGTGGGTGTTTATCACACGTGTGTCGGCATGTCTAAGGCTGAGTGCTCTTCACAGGAGGAGGCTGTATTAGAGATGTAAAAGGCGGGGGGGGGGACCATGTCGGCGTCGCCGACTCCTGATCGGGTAAATGTGTTGAATGCTAATGTAGCTTGTATTAGTAAGAGATTAGACAAGTCTGAGTCTCAGACCCAGGCATGGAAGAAATCTGTGGAAGATATGTTACAAGTTCAGGTCCCCTCAGGGTCACAGAAACGTACGTTTACCCAGTTGGCTGACACTGATACCGACACGGACACTGATTCCAGTGTCGACTATAGTGATTCCAGATTAGATCCGAAATTGGCAAAGAGCATTCAGTACATGATTGTGGCTATTAAAGAGGTATTGCATATCACTGAGGACCCTGCTGTTCCAGATAAAAGGGTCTGTACGTATAAGGAGAAGAAACCTGAGATAACGTTTCCCCCCTCTCATGAACTGAACACGCTATTGAAAAAGTCTGGGAAGGTCCTGACAGAAAGTTTCAGATTCCCAAAAGAATTACGGTAGTTTATCCGTTTTCCTTGGCGGATAGGGAAAAGTGGGAGTCACCCCCCACTGTGGATAAGGCCCTGTCACGTTTGTCTAAAAAGGTGGCTCTCCCGTCACCTGACACGGCGGCCCTTAAGGATCCTGCGGATCGTAAACAAGAAACTATGTTAAAGTCCATTTATGCGACCACAGGTACACTACTCAGACCTGTCATTGCATCTGCGTGGGTAAGTAGTGCTATCGAAAAGTGGGTAAACAACTTGTCTTCTGAAATAGATACCCTAGATAGGGATAGCATCCTCTTGACGCTGGGTTGTATCAAGGACGCTGCAGCATATCTCAAGGCAGCTGCGACTGCGAGAGATATTGGTCTTTTGGGATCAAAGGCCAATGCCATGGCAGTCTCAGGTAGATGAGCGTTGTGGATTCACCAATGGAATGCTGATGCTGATTCCAAGAAAAGTATGGAACCTCTACCATATAAAGGTAAGGCCTTATTTGGCGACGGCCTTGATGATTTTGTATCTACAGCTACCGTGGGTAAGTCATCCTTTTTGCCTTATGTTCCTCCACAACAAAAGAAAATGCACCACTATCAGTTGCAGTCCTTTCGGCCCAATAAATACAGAAAGGGCCGAGGTTCTTCCTTCCTTGCTACTAGAGGAAGAGGTAAATGATCACCAGCCTTGTCAGGCTCCCAGGAGCAGAAGTCCTCCCAGGCTTCTGCCAATTCCACTGCATGACATTGGGGCTCCTATGCGGGAGTCCGCACCAGTGGGGGCACGTCTCAAACTCTTCAGTCAGTTTTGGGTTCGTTTGGACCCAGACCCATGGGTTTTACAAATAGTATCCCAAGGGTACAAGCTGGAGTTTCAAGACGTTCTCCCTCACCGTTTTTTCAAATCGGCCTTACCAGCTTCTCTTCCGGACATGGAGGTAGTTTGCGATGCAATACAAAAGTTGTGTCAAAATCAGGTTATCGTCAGGGTTCCCCAGTCAAAACAGGGAGAAGGTTTTTTTTCGAGCCTGTTTGTGGTCCCGAAGCCGGACGGCTCGGTCAGACCACTCCTAAACATTAAATCTCTAAATTTCTTCCTAAAGAAATTCAAATTCAAGATGGAGTCTCTCCGAGCAGTGATCTCGAGTCTGGAGTGTCACACGCCATAGGCGGCGTTCCCCGCGCTTACCCCTGCGTGCCTGCTGGTCTGTGTTGCGGCCTCCGCCTTCGTTGGTCCACGGGCTCCGGCACCTGGCTGGCGCGGCTCCTGGCGGTTCTCCGGGGCAGGGGCGCCGCCATAACACCCGGCATCACGTGGGCGGGGAGCAGGTGATGTCATCAGACTGTTCCGCCAATCCAGCGGAGGCAGGAGATTCAAAGGCAGACGCCGGGCAGAGCCTCGGCGCCTGAGTATCGTCTTTTCCCCTGAAGTGGATGCCAGTGCTCTTGTTCCCGGTGAATCTCTCTGCAGTCGTACCCCAGTGTCTCCGGCACTTCCAGGTGCCAGTTGCGGCACAGTTCCAGCGTATACAGCGGCTGGTGTGTTCCTCTGCAATCCAGTCACCAGTGCTTCTTGGAGTCAGCGCGGGCTGCGGGCTAAACACCGCTCTCAAGTTCTACAAGTCATCAGTGTCTTTAAACACCGCTCTCAAGTTCTACAAGTCATCAGTGTCTTTAATCACCGCTCTCAAGTTCTTCAAATTATCAGAGTCTTAACCACCGCTCTCCAGTTCTTCAAATCATCAGTGTCTTTAACCACCGCTCTCAAGTTCTTCAAATCATTAGTGTCTTTAACCACCGCTCTCAAGTTCTTCAAATCATCAGTGTCTTTCACCACCGCTCTCAAGTTCTTCAAATCATCAGTGTCTTTCACCACCGCTCTCAAGTTCTTCAAATCATCAGTGTCTTTAACCACCGCTCTCAAGTTCTTCAAATCATTGGTGTCTTTAACCACCGCTCTCAAGTTCTTCAAATCATCTGTGTCTTTAACCACCGCTCTCAAGTTCTTCAAATTATCAGAGTCTTAACCACCGCTCTCAAGTTCTTCAAATCATCTGTGTCTTTTAACCACCGCTCTCAAGTTCTTCAGTCACCAGTATCTTTTACAGTATCTTTTACCAATTTATCTCAATTCATTTTACTATTTTTCCTAGAATACTATTTTCACCTTAATAATTGTACAATGTAAGGGCTGCATAGGGTTATCGCAAGACCTTGCAGTGATAGAAGAACAGCGTTTCAGTGATCTTGCATTGCAAAATGAAATCTCAGCTCTCCATTTTACTGCAGCACTAGAAGGACCAGGAGCTCCTGTGAGGCACAAGCAGTTACTGAATAAGGGCCCAGTATGGAGTCTCATGGTGGCTTACAGCCAGGAAGCTGTCTGGCTTGCCAGGCTGAGGCATGCTGTGGGCACAGAGGTTAGCATTGCTTCCCATTACAGTCCTACTTGTATGAAATGAGTTTGGACTGTACAATGGTAAGCTCCACTAGGGCAGGGGCTCAATAATAAAAAAAATCACTGCACAGTCCTGCTTAGTACTTTACCGAACCCACCCGAACTCAACTTGCCCGATCCCAGGCTGCTGTGGGGGCTTACGAGGGTCTGCTAAAACATCTAAGGGGCTGCTTTATTTAAGAATAAAATATAAATAAAATAAACAAGACACACAGGTATGCTCACATGCATGTAACCGGGACACACAGGTATGCTCACATGCGTGTAACTGGGAGCTGTGAAAAATGAAAATAAGGCATCTGCCACAAAATATGTAAATAAAAATGCAATAAAAAAAATGGAAAAAAATTAAACCCACATGATTTTCACAACATGAGTCTACAGACTCCGTGGATGGGAAAATATAAAATCTTGATCCTGTGGTATAAACCAGTTTATTTGCATCCCAACATTAAATCTGAGATTATCATAATCCCGGAAAATGGGGAAGGAGGTACAAATTCGAAGGCTTTGGACCCTAGTTTTTCAGTTTGTACAGTAATGTGGTAATTATACATTTGCTTTGTTAAAGTCCTTTCTGTTCCACACCAAGATAGGAGTGGAGGGTATAGCCTGTGGGCAGGGCCGTCTTTTTGTATGGGCTCAATGGGCTCTTGCCCAAGGGCCCCAGGAGTAAAAGGGCCTTAAGCTGATAGCTGAGGGTCCCCTCTTTCCAGGGGTACCAGTTTTTTGAAAATCGGCCCTGGAGAACCGGAGATATCCGACTTCAAAGCAGTGGTCCCCATCCGAGCCTTTTAATTGTTCTTACCAGCCAGATATCTCTGGTTCTTTCTGACTTAGAGTTTTTATGAGGGTATTCTCCAAAAGCTGGGACTCTCCCCTTTCAGTGAACACTGGCCGCTTGTCTCTACTATGCCCAGAACCAGAGATATCAGCCTTCAAGCAGCTGGTCCCTGCTCCAGCTCCACACGCTTAATATGCTGTTTTATATTTTTGTTGGTGGATTGCTCTGGCTCCTAAACTCTGATCCCCAATCCCCAGTATATCCTGAAAGGTGGGACTCTCTAGTGTTTTATCCCATTGAAAGCTAAGAAATCTATTTCCAGGATCTGGAGATATCTGCAGTAAAACAAGCTGCCCTGACCCCTGGAAAATGATGAATATTAAGCCCACTCCACTATCAACCCCTCCTCTGTGTATTAAACATCCCCTAACACCCTGGAAGTCATGTCCTGGGGCCCCTTTATTCAGCCCAATGCCCCTTCTACAGTTTAGTTTAATTATTTCTCCAGGTCCTACATGCTGAGCGAAAGATAGAACACCACCTACCGCCCGCGGAACATCAAAGCTGCCGCTAATAGCAACTCCAACCCCTACCGCTGATGGGTGGGTAGGGGCCCCAGTGCATTGCTGTGCCCAGGGGCCTACACTGCTGTTAAGACGGCTCTGCCTGTGGGTTGTTCCTGATTGCATGTGCCTCTCTAATTTTTGATCACCTTCTTGACACTGTCAACTTCCTCTTACCTCTTCTGAAAATGTGAAAAGTCACTAAATATAGAGGTGGTATGTTTGTAGCTAGCCATGATTCGGAGAACTTGGCTTTTTCCAGCGGGACCACCTGTCGCTGAAATGATGGGTTTATTAAACTGTACATGTCCTGTTTAAACAACATAAGGGTGGGTGGGAGGGCCCAAGCACTATTCCATCTTGCATCTCTTTTTTTCTTTGCATGATGTGCTTTTTGGGGCCTAGTTTTTAAAAGTGCCATCCTGTCTGCCGCTGCAGTGCCACTCCTAGATGGGCCAGGTGTTTGTGCCGCCCACTTGTGTTGCTTAGCTTAGTCATCCAGCAACCTCGGTGCAACCTTTTGACCTAAAAACAATATTGTGAGGTGTGAGGTGTTCAGAATAGACTGGATATGAGTAGAAATGAATGTTATTGAGGTTAATAATACTGTAGGAACACCCCCTAAATTCTGTGATTTCAGCTGTTTCTATGTTTTAAAAAAAATCCAGATCTGAAACCAAAACCCGAAAGGGTGACTTTGGCAAAACCAATCCAGATCCAAAACACGAAAGGAGATCCAGATCCAAAACCGACACACAAAACCTGAAAAGTGTCCGTTGCACATCTCTAAATAAAATAAAATTTTCCTTTTTTACAATCAAAAGTTTCTTTCACAAAGCATCATTATAATAAAGGTTAACATCCTGGGTAGATATTGCAATCTTCGAATTTACAGTAACACAGTGTTTATACTGTATGTTGTTTTAAATATATATTTTTAGAACTAGCATATCATTTAAAACCACTTAACTGACGATTTTTCCCTTCAAACTGTTAATAACACTGTTTTTTAAAATTGATTTAATTTAATACAGTTTAAAAAGTATTTTTCTAAATATTTAAACATTATATTATGCACATCTGCAGAACGGATCTCCTCGTCAAAAACGGGGGGACAGGGTTGGGCTGCGCAGTTGCATGAAATCTGACCATGCCAGTTAAGTGGTTTTAAATAAGGATCTGGTGATAATATTTTTGTATTAAATGTTATAGTTTATATGACTTATTACACATTTCATACATAGCAAAATGTTCTACAGCTAATTACATTTTAATCACTAGTACTGTGTCTCAAAAGTGCAATCTACCATACTGTACATCAGGGCATATATTACCTGTTAATGAATGCCTTGGTCTCTCTAACTATTTGACAAGCTTTTTCTTCCAGATCCATTGGTTGTTCAATTATTTCAAAGTTCTCCATCCATATGCAGTCCCAGTATATTTTGAATGCATAGGCTGCATACCAATACATAAAGAAAACTGTACCAAAAAGGGTGAAAGCAAAAATAATTTTCCAGGGAACGTTGACAAAACGCCATAAGTTGCCAGCTACAAGTGTGAGCAGCATAATAGCAAAAATCTGTGCATAAAACCATAATGCAATTTTAAAATCCACGTGGAATTCACTTGATCTTGAGACTTCACAGTCATTAAAAAGTGTAAAAGGCATGCCATAGAAATAATCAAACCCATGATTTAATGGGTGGTGGCAAAAGTCATTCCTCGATTCACAGTTTACTCCAAGGTGCCATTTCCCTATAAAGAAAAAATATATATAAAGAAATTAGATAAAAATAAAATGAAAACTGTATTAATTTATTAACGTTTTTATACAGCACTAGTATAATTTGTAGCACTTTATAATTGGATAAACATTGAGGGCTAGATGCATCATCGCTTGGAAAGCGATAAAAGGGAAAGTGAAAAAGTGCCAGCCAATCAGCTCCTAACTGCCATTTTTCAAACACATCCTGTGACATGGCAGATGCATCTAGCTTTGAGTCTTTTAGAAACTGCACCAATTGTGAACAAACACTTTTTATCTGCAGATGTGGACCTGTTTGTCCACCTGAGACATTTTAAGGAGCAATACTACAAAGTCCTATCTACTTCCATTTTTAGTAGCACCCCATTTATTACTTGAAACTTTTATTTTCCAAATATATTGTACTACGGCAATAAAGAATATTTTGTGGATATTATAAATCGGTGAAAGATAAAATATTTTTTTTAAGTGACCTTGAGAAAAAAGTGCTTCATATACATATGTTAAATATTTTACACAATTCAGCATGGATCGTTAATCTGTGAAATTGCATTTGTGTGCGAGTAGAAAGACGCCGCCCTGACATAAAGCTCTCTATCCACTCGCAGATGCCTACGCAGACCCCAAAACATTGAAGATTGTTTGCCATCTGAGCAAATGTGAGTAGGTCTGAGGCTGCCACTAATCTGCAACTGGGAAGGGCTGGAAGTGGTCTGCACTGACGTCAGAAAACCTTCCCAAAAACACTTGGGCACACCCAGAAACGCAGGCTTTCTGTCAATCATACAGTGTGCAGTCGGGGGGCAGGAGGGGGCATGTCATCGGCATTGGGGAGCGCTGTTCAGACAACACAGGCATGTCTGTACCATTTGCAGGGCAGGCCGCGGCGGCTGCGCAATATCAAACACAGCCGCTTCGACCCTAAACATGGTGGGTAGCCGACTGCTTTTGCAGGCTTTTAGGCTGTGTAGGCAGAGTGCTGTTCGACAGATGCGGAAGCGTCACCACCGTGTGATGCTTTTGCATGTCTGTGGGGGGGCGGGTACTGGATCCGGTATGTGGGGCGGTCTTGCCCTGTGCTGGGTGTCCCCTCCCGCATGTCAGAGAAAATGATTGTACTGTAGATGTGCATTTTTTCGCACATCTACGATCAGGTCTGAATCACCCCCAATGTCCTTTCTATAGCAAATAAAAGCAAGAACATAAAGGGTGGGCACCACATATCATCTCAATATAGACAAAATGCAATTCAGTTTGCAGCTTTGCTACAATGTGTCACTCAAAATAGCATATCATGGCAGCAACATGGCTATTTCTGTTGGGGGGTACACTGGGCTCCACAAGGATTCACATCGGCGGTGTAGAGTAGGATCTTGATCCGAGGCACTAACAGGCTCAAAGCTTTTGACTGTTCCCAAGATGCACAGCGCCGCCTCCTCTATAACCCCGCCTCCGTGCACAGGAGCTCAGTTTGTAAGTTGTTGCTATGCAGTAAGTAGGCACTTAACAGGAGGTCTGCATTAGGCAGCCTTTTCATTGCTTTATTTGAAAGAAAAAAGAAGATTCTTTTGTCAGACTACAAGGGCTGCAGCAGGCAAAGCCTCATAGACTTTCCTGCTTGCAGCTCCATCACCCCCAGCAGCACTGTATACTCCCGCGCCCTGGTTGCCGGGTCACTGCAGTGGAGGCGCCGGTTACTTCAAAATGTGAGTCACACACATGCTGCCGTCCTCCCTGATCGTGGGGCCGCAGGTACGGGGGAGGTAAGGGGCTTCTGTGCCCGCACTTTACCGCGATCCAGCGCAGCCGTAGGAGATGGGCCGCACGCGCGCTGGCGTGGACACTGATTACTAGGCAGCCGCTCCACTAGCCACCAGGGACACTTCATGGGCACAGGTCATGGGGACTTTTATTGTACATAAACCCCATTTTTACTGCCCGCAGCGCCCGGTGGCGATGCCAGCAGGGTGAGCAGGTCAGACCTGAGGCCCCGCCCCAGGGCGCCATTTCTACAAGTGTTCCCGCCTTGGAGCTGCTCTCTTCTCCCTCATTCCTGGCCAGCAGCCATCACAGATAGAGCCTTGCTGTTCCTGGGACTGCTGGGGCAAATCCTCTGTGGAACCGCCTAATTGCCAGTGCTGTGCTTCCTGCTACTCTGAAACTACACAAAAAAACGATGTAGCCGCTCTGCGATACAACCATTCGCACTTCTGCTAAGCTAAAATACACTCCCAGTGGGAGGCGGCATAGCGTTTGCACGGCTGCTAAAAACTGCTAGCGAACGATCAACTCGGAATGACCCCCAAAACCCCATAGGACTGTAGTAGTGGTTCATATTGGACACCACACGTGTCTACAAAGACCTTTATGGGAACAGGGGCTCAATATCCATATGTATAACGTGACTGTGCCATTACAGGAATCTCAATTAACCTAGAGATACCAGTATTCCCTGTACCCACTGGAATTATATAGAGAGATGGGCATGCCCAAGCAGTGCATAGTGTAAAATGATTTATGACTAGTTTCCGGTTGAAAACACACAACACTCTTACAGAGTAGTTATACATATTTACACCTCTAAGAGGATTTATAACCATAACAGTGGTAATTATGGGGGTCACTCCGAGTTGTTCGCTCGCAAGCTGCTTTTAGCAGCTTTGCACACGCTAAGCCGCCGCCTACTGGGAGTAAATCTTAGCTTAACAAAATTGCGAATGAAAGATTCGCAATATTGCGAAAATACTTCTCTGTGCAGTTTCTGAGTAGCTCGAGACTTACTCTGCCAGTGCGATCAGTTCAGTGCTTGTCGTTCCTGGTTTGACGTCACAAACGCACCCAGCGTTCGCCCAGATACTCCTCCGTTTCTCCAGCCACTCCCGCGTTTTTCCCAGAAACGGTAGCGTTTTTTCACACACACCCATAAAACGGCCAGTTTCCGCCCAGAAACACCCACTTCTTGTCAATAACATTACGATCACCAGAACGAAGAAAAAACCTCGTAATGCCGTGAGTAAAATTCCTAACTGGATAGCAAATTTACTTGGCGCAGTCGCACTGCGGACATTGCGCATGCACATTAGCGACTAATCGCTCCGTTGCGACAAAAAAATAACGAGTTAACAACTCGGAATGACCCCCTATATACCGTTGCTAACTAAGCAATAATAATACAGGTTGAGTATCCCTTATCCAAAATGCTTGGGACCAGAGGTATTTTGGATATGGGATTTTTCCGTATTTTGGAATAATTGCATACCATAATGAGATATCATGGTGATGGGACCTAAATCCTAAGCACAGAATGCATTTATGTTACATATACACCTTATACACACAGCCTGAAGGTCATTTTAGCCAATATTTTTTATAACTTTGTGCATTAAACAAAGTGTGTCTACATTCACACAATTCATTTATGTTTCATATACACCTTATACACACAGCCTGAAGGTCATTTAATACAATATTTTTAATAACTTGTGTATTAAACAAAGTGTGTCTACATTCACACAATTCATTTATGTTTCATATACACCTTATACACACAGCCTGAAGGTCATTTAATACAATATTTTTAATAACTTGTGTATTAAACAAAGTTTGTGTACATTGAGCCATCAAAAAAACAAAGGTTTCACTATCTCACTCTCACTCAAAAAAGTCCGTATTTCGGAATATTCCGTATTTTGGAATATTTGGATATGGGATACTCAACCTGTACTGCATAACATTTACCACGAATGAATACGGAAACAAATACATTGATACGCTATAATAGATAGCCATACAAACGTATTATCCGGCGGATGTCCTGTGTGCAGAGAGTCATATTTTAAACTCTCTTTCTAAATTATTTACTCGAATGTGTTCTTTTATATTTCGCAAGTTTTTAAAAAAAATATTATATGAATTAAAAGTTATGTTTTACATGTAACAATGTGCACCACTTTAAGGCAACCCTGTTCTCTTTTTTCATATATACTACTTCTGTATGTTTTGAATAGTTATCTAAAAATATATAAAGGAGTAATGCGCACCAAAGACATGCAACCCCATAAAAGGGGCATTATCTTGCGGGGCATGGCCACTCAATAGTACCACCAATTAAAATTATGCCGCACAGCAGTGCAACCTTATTTACGTTATATCATCCAGTAGAGCCCCTTATTCACGTTAGAAAAGGGAGGTGGGTGAGGTGAGGTTAGGTTAGAGAAAGAGAAAAGCCAGGAGGCGGTGGGTGATGTTAGGGCACAAAAGTCAGGATGAGGTGGGTGAGTACCTTGGGGGTGTGAGAAGGGTAGACTGAGCTGCTGTTGGGGTTCGCAACTCACAATTAGGCTGATCAGGCCGGAGCTGTCCTCACACACCCTCCCTGAATACGCTTGGGAACGCCTGCATTATACCTGACACTTCCAGAAAACGAACAGTTACCACCTCCAAATGCCAGCTCCCTTTCAATCAAACTGCGTATGCCTAGTGATCAAAAAAGATGCTGATTTCATTTGCAGTTTGGCCTCACGCATGTGCATTATGATCCATACGCATGCACAGTCAATCGATAATCGGCCACCTTGCGAAGGATTCGGAGCTGACAATAACAGTCCTGGCTGTGATGTTTAATAACTGTCTGCAGCCAGCCTCACATGGCACTGGCTGCTGAGACTGTATGGGTGTGCTGTACTGACTATAAAAGAGGGGATCAGTGACAGCTCTCTTATACATATTTCTCCCTTCATGACCCAGTGACAGGCGATCATGGGTGCCAGCGGACGAGGAGGGGCATAGTGAGCGGGTGTCAGAGAATGGGAAAAATTGGGGGAAAGGGAAGAGATCTTCTGCAATAGTCAATTTTGTTAATGATAGGTTATGAGAGCCCTATTTGTTAACACAGACGACTATGGTCAATTGATACAGTTGGGGGTGCTGCCCTTGACAACCTTGGCATTAGACTGTTACAGGAAAAGAGAGAGAGAGAGAAAAAAAGGGGTTTTCTTTTTTGTTGGTGCACTAGAAATCTATATAAAAATAACTTTTATTGTATAATTAAAAAATCAGCTGGTTTGTGATATATGACATACATACATACATATAAAGATTAGAGATGAGCGGGTTCGGTTTCTCTGAATCCGAACCCGCACGAACTTCATGTTTTTTTTCACGGGTCCGAGCGACTCAGATCTTCCCGCCTTGCTCGGTTAACCCGAGCGCGCCCGAACGTCATCATGACGCTGTCGGATTCTCGCAAGACTCGGATTCTATATAAGGAGCCGCGCGTCGCCGCCATTTTCACACGTGCATTGAGATTGATAGGGAGAGGACGTGGCTGGCGTCCTCTCCATTTAGATTAGAAGAGAGAGAGAGAGAGATTGACCTGATTTACTGGAGCTTAGGAGTACTACTGTAGAACTGTAGAGAGTGCAGAGTTTACTAGTGACTGACCACAGTGACCACCAGACAGTGCAGTTTTATTTAATATATCCGTTCTCTGCCTGAAAAAAACGATACACAGTGACTCAGTCACATACCATATCTGTGTGCACTGCTCAGCCCAGTGTGCTGCATCATCTATGTATATATCTGACTGTGCTCAGCTCACACATCTTATAATTGTGGGGGAGACTGTGGAGCACTGCAGTGCCAGTTATAGGTTATAGCAGGAGCCAGGAGTACATATTATTATTAAAATTAAACAGTGCACACTTTTGCTGCAGGAGTGCCACTGCCAGTGTGACTGACCAGTGACCTGACCACACTGACCACCAGTATAGTTAGTAGTATAGTATACTATATTGTGATTGCCTGAAAAAGTTAAACACTCGTATCTGACTGTGCTCAGCTCACACATCTTATAATTGTGGGGGAGACTGGGGAGCACTGCAGTGCCAGTTATAGGTTATAGCAGGAGCCAGGAGTACATATTATTATTAAAATTAAACAGTGCACACTTTTGCTGCAGGAGTGCCACTGCCAGTGTGACTGACCAGTGACCACCTGACCACACTGACCACCAGTATAGTTAGTAGTATAGTATACTATATTGTGATTGCCTGAAAAAGTTAAACACTCGTCGTGTGACTTCACTTGTGTGGTGTTTTTTTTTTTTCTATAAAAAACTCATTCTGCTGACAGACAGTGTCCAGCAGGTCCGTCATTATATAATATATACCTGTCCGGCTGCAGTAGTGATATATATATATATTTTTTATATCATTATTTATCATCCAGTCGCAGCAGACACAGTACGGTAGTTCACGGCTGTAGCTACCTCTGTGTCGGCACTCGGCAGTCCGTCCATAATTGTATACCACCTACCCGTGGTTTTTTTTTCTTTCTTCTTTATACATACATACTACTACTACATCTCTTTATCAACCAGTCTATATTAGCAGCAGACACAGTACAGTACGGTAGTCCACGGCTGTAGCTACCTCTGTGTCGGCACTCGGCAGTCCGTCCATAATTGTATACCACCTACCCGTGGTTTTTTTTTCTTTCTTCTTTATACATACTACTACTACTACATCTCTTTATCAACCAGTCTATATTAGCAGCAGACACAGTACAGTACGGTAGTCCACGGCTGTAGCTACCTCTGTATCGGCACTGGGCAGTCCGTCCATAATTGTATACCACCTACCCGTGGTTTTTTTTTCTTTCTTCTTTATACATACATACTACTACTACATCTCTTTATCAACCAGTCTATATTAGCAGCAGACACAGTACAGTACGGTAGTCCACGGCTGTAGCTACCTCTGTGTCGGCACTGGGCAGTCTGTCCATAATTGTATACCACCTACCCGTGGTTTTTTTTTCTTTCTTCTTTATACATACATACTACTACTACTACATCTCTTTATCAACCAGTCTATATTAGCAGCAGACACAGTACAGTACGGTAGTCCACGGCTGTAGCTACCTCTGTGTCGGCACTGGGCAGTCCGTCCATAATTGTATACCACCTACCCGTGGTTTTTTTTTCTTTCTTCTTTATACATACATACTACTACTACATCTCTTTATCAACCAGTCTATATTAGCAGCAGGCACAGTACAGTACGGTAGTCCACGGCTGTAGCTACCTCTGTGTCGGCACTGGGCAGTCCGTCCATAATTGTATACCACCTACCCGTGTTTTTCTTTTTCTTTCTTCTTTATACATACATACTACTACTACATCTCTTTATCAACCAGTCTATATTAGCAGCAGACACAGTACAGTACGGTAATCCACGGCTGTAGCTACCTCTGTGTCGGCACTCGGCAGTCCGTCCATAATTGTATACCACCTACCCGTGGTTTTTTTTCTTTCTTCTTTATACATACATACTACTACTACATCTCTTTATCAACCAGTCTATATTAGCAGCAGACACAGTACAGTACGGTAGTCCACGGCTGTAGCTACCTCTGTGTCGGCACTCGGCAGTCCGTCCATAATTGTATACCACCTACCCGTGGTTTTTTTTTCTTTCTTCTTTATACATACATACTACTACTACATCTCTTTATCAACCAGTCTATATTAGCAGCAGACACAGTACGGTACGGTAGTCCACGGCTGTAGCTACCTCTGTGTCGGCACTGGGCAGTCCGTCCATAATTGTATACCACCTACCCGTGGTTTTTTTTTCTTTCTTCTTTATACATACATACTACTACATCTCTTTATCAACCAGTCTATATTAGCAGCAGACACAGTACAGTACGGTAGTCCACGGCTGTAGCTACCTCTGTGTCGGCACTGGGCAGTCCGTCCATAATTGTATACCACCTACCCGTGGTTTTTTTTTCTTTCTTCTTTATACATACATACTACTACTACATCTCTTTATCAACCAGTCTATATTAGCAGCAGACACAGTACAGTACGGTAGTCCACGGCTGTAGCTAGCTCTGTGTCGGCACTCGGCAGTCCATCCATAATTGTATACTAGTATCCATCCATCTCCATTGTTTACCTGAGGTGCCTTTTAGTTGTGCCTATTAAAATATGGAGAACAAAAATGTTGAGGTTCCAAAATTAGGGAAAGATCAAGATCCACTTCCACCTCGTGCTGAAGCTGCTGCCACTAGTCATGGCCGAGACGATGAAATGCCAGCAACGTCGTCTGCCAAGGCCGATGCCCAATGTCATAGTACAGAGCATGTCAAATCCAAAACACCAAATATCAGTAAAAAAAGGACTCCAAAACCTAAAATAAAATTGTCGGAGGAGAAGCGTAAACTTGCCAATATGCCATTTACCACACGGAGTGGCAAGGAACGGCTGAGGCCCTGGCCTATGTTCATGGCTAGTGGTTCAGCTTCACATGAGGATGGAGGCACTCAGCCTCTCGCTAGAAAAATGAAAAGACTCAAGCTGGCAAAAGCAGTAGCACCGCAAAGAACTGTGCGTTCTTCGAAATCCCAAATCCACAAGGAGAGTCCAATTGTGTCGGTTGCGATGCCTGACCTTCCCAACACTGGACGTGAAGAGCATGCGCCTTCCACCATTTGCACGCCCCCTGCAAGTGCTGGAAGGAGCACCCGCAGTCCAGTTCCTGATAGTCAGATTGAAGATGTCAGTGTTGAAGTACACCAGGATGAGGAGGATATGGGTGTTGCTGGCGCTGGGGAGGAAATTGACCAGGAGGATTCTGATGGTGAGGTGGTTTGTTTAAGTCAGGCACCCGGGGAGACACCTGTTGTCCGTGGGAGGAATAGGGCCGTTGACATGCCTGGTGAAAATACCAAAAAAATCAGCTCTTCGGTGTGGAAGTATTTCACCAGAAATGCGGACAACAGGTGTCAAGCCGTGTGTTCCCTTTGTCAAGCTGTAATAAGTAGGGGTAAGGACGTTAACCACCTCGGAACATCCTCCCTTATACGTCACCTGCAGCGTATTCATAATAAGTCAGTGACAAGTTCAAAAACTTGGGCCGACAGCGGAAGCAGTCCACTGACCAGTAAATCCCTTCCTCTTGTAACCAAGCTCACGCAAACCACCCCACCAACTCCCTCAGTGTCAATTTCCTCCTTCCCCAGGAATGCCAATAGTCCTGCAGGCCATGTCACTGGCAATTCTGACGAGTCCTCTCCTGCCTGGGATTCCTCCGATGCATCCTTGCGTGTAACGCCTACTGCTGCTGGCGCTGCTGTTGTTGCTGCTGGGAGTCGATGGTCATCCCAGAGGGGAAGTCGTAAGCCCACTTGTACTTCTTCCAGTAAGCAATTGACTGTCCAACAGTCCTTTGCGAGGAAGATGAAATATCACAGCAGTCATCCTGTTGCAAAGCGGATAACTGAGTCCTTGACAACTATGTTGGTGTTAGACGTGCGTCCGGTATCCGCCGTTAGTTCACAGGGAACTAGACAATTTATTGAGGCAGTGTGCCACCGTTACCAAATACCATCTAGGTTCCACTTCTGTAGGCAGGCGATACCGAGAATGTACACGGACGTCAGAAAAAGACTCACCAGTGTCCTAAAAAATGCAGTTGTACCCAATGTCCACTTAACCACGGACATGTGGACAAGTGGAGCAGGGCAGGGTCAGGACTATATGACTGTGACAGCCCACTGGGTAGATGTATGGACTCCCGCCGCAAGAACAGCAGCGGCGGCACCAGTAGCAGCATCTCGCAAACGCCAACTCTTTCCTAGGCAGGCTACGCTTTGTATCACCGCTTTCCAGAATACGCACACAGCTGAAAACCTCTTACGGCAACTGAGGAAGATCATCGCAGAATGGCTTACCCCAATTGGACTCTCCTGTGGATTTGTGGCATCGGACAACGCCAGCAATATTGTGTGTGCATTAAATATGGGCAAATTCCAGCACGTCCCATGTTTTGCACATACCTTGAATTTGGTGGTGCAGAATTTTTTTAAAAACGACAGGGGCGTGCAAGAGATGCTGTCGGTGGCCAGAAGAATTGCGGGACACTTTCGGTGTACAGGCACCACGTACAGAAGACTGGAGCACCACCAAAAACTACTGAACCTGCCCTGCCATCATCTGAAGCAAGAAGTGGTAACGAGGTGGAATTCAACCCTCTATATGCTTCAGAGGTTGGAGGAGCAGCAAAAGGCCATTCAAGCCTATACAATTGAGCACGATATAGGAGGTGGAATGCACCTGTCTCAAGTGCAGTGGAGAATGATTTCAACGTTGTGCAAGGTTCTGATGCCCTTTGAACTTGCCACACGTGAAGTCAGTTCAGACACTGCCAGCCTGAGTCAGGTCATTCCCCTCATCAGGCTTTTGCAGAAGAAGCTGGAGGCATTGAAGAAGGAGCTAAAAGGGAGCGATTCCGCTAGGCATGTGGGACTTGTGGATGCAGCCCTTAATTCGCTTAACAAGGATTCACGGGTGGTCAATCTGTTGAAATCAGAGCACTACATTTTGGCCACCGTGCTCGATCCTAGATTTAAAACCTACCTTGGATCTCTCTTTCCGGCAGACACAAGTCTGCTGGGGTGCAAAGACCTGCTGGTGACAAAATTGTCAAGTCAAGCGGAACGCGACCTGTCAACATCTCCTCCTTCACATTCTCCCGCAACTGGGGGTGCGAGGAAAAGGCTCAGAATTCCGAGCCCACCCGCTGGCGGTGATGCAGGGCAGTCTGGAGCGACTGCTGATGCTGACATCTGGTCCGGACTGAAGGACCTGACAACGATTACGGACATGTCGTCTACTGTCACTGCATATGATTCTCTCAACATTGAAAGAATGGTGGAGGATTATATGAGTGACCGCATCCAAGTAGGCACGTCACACAGTCCGTACTTATACTGGCAGGAAAAAGAGGCAATTTGGAGGCCCTTGCACAAACTGGCTTTATTCTACCTAAGTTGCCCTCCCACAAGTGTGTACTCCGAAAGAGTGTTTAGTGCTGCCGCTCACCTTGTCAGCAATCGGCGTACGAGGTTACATCCAGAAAATGTGGAGAAGATGATGTTCATTAAAATGAATTATAATCAATTCCTCCGCGGAGACATTGACCAGCAGCAATTGCCTCCACAAAGTACACAGGGAGCTGAGATGGTGGATTCCAGTGGGGACGAATTGATAATCTGTGAGGAGGGGGATGTACACGGTGATATATCGGAGGATGATGATGAGGTGGACATCTTGCCTCTGTAGAGCCAGTTTGTGCAAGGAGAGATTAATTGCTTCTTTTTTGGTGGGGGTCCAAACCAACCCGTCATATCAGTCACAGTCGTGTGGCAGACCCTGTCACTGAAATGATGGGTTGGTTAAAGTGTGCATGTCCTGTTTATACAACATAAGGGTGGGTGGGAGGGCCCAAGGACAATTCCATCTTGCACCTCTTTTTTCTTTTATTTTTCTTTGCGTCATGTGCTGTTTGGGGAGGGTTTTTTGGAAGGGCCATCCTGCGTGACACTGCAGTGCCACTCCTAGATGGGCCAGGTGTTTGTGTCGGCCACTAGGGTCGCTTAGCTTAGTCATCCAGCGACCTCGGTGCAAATTTTAGGACTAAAAATAATATTGTGAGGTGTGAGGTATTCAGAATAGACTGAAAATGAGTGGAAATTATGGTTTTTGAGGTTAATAATAATATGGGATCAAAATGACCCCCAAATTCTATGATTTAAGCTGTTTTTTAGGGTTTTTTGAAAAAAACACCCGAATCCAAAACACACCCGAATCCGACAAAAAAAATTCGGTGAGGTTTTGCCAAAACGCGGTCGAACCCAAAACACGGCCGCGGAACCGAACCCAAAACCAAAACACAAAACCCGAAAAATTTCAGGCGCTCATCTCTAATAAAGATGTGAAGGATAAATAAAAGTGAAATTTAAAATGCATGCTTTACTGTCTTCCTATTCATTTTACTTTAAAAAATTGTGTATTCAGTGTATCACAATATTTTGTTCCTATGTATTGTTCTCACTGTGGTCCTCCTTTTCAGTGTATTCAAAGATGTTGGTTTTACTCACAAACACCTAGGTAAGTATTAATCATTTTTTTATTTTATATTATTATTTCTTTGCTCCTATTATTTATTATTAATTAAATACAGGCAGTATTCCACTTTGCTGGTTTATAAATTGTAACATATAGCATGAATACAGTTGAAATTTATAGCTGGTTGTTGTAAGACTGTCTTGCTATTAAAAAGGCAGACTGTTATATCACACAGTTACTCTTTGGTTATTAAGTCTGCTAATGATGACAAATAGGGGGTAATTCTGAGTTAATCGCAGCAGGAATTTTGTTAGCAGTTGGGCAAAACCATGGGGGTAATTCTGAGTTGATCGCAGCAGGATTTTTGTTAGCAGTTGTGCAAAACCATGTGCACTGCAGGGGAGGCAGATATAACATGTGCAGAAAGAGTTAGATTTGCGTGGGTTATTTTGTTTCTGTGCAGGGTAAATACTGGCTGCTTTATTTTTACACTGCAAATTAGATTGCAGATTGAACACACCATACCCAAATCTAACTCTCTCTGCACATGTTAAATCTGCCTCCCCTGCAGTGCACATGGGCCCTCATTCCGAGTTGTTCGCTCGGTAATTTTCATCGCATCGCAGTGAAATTCCGCTTAGTACGCATGCGCAATAATCGCACTGCGACTGCGCCAAGTAATTTTACAATGAAGATAGTATTTTTACTCACGGCTTTTTCTTCGCTCCGGCGATCGTAGTGTGATTGACAGGAAATGGGTGTTACTGGGCGGAAACACGGCGTTTTAGGGGCGTGTGGATAAAAACGCTACCGTTTCCGGAAAAAACGCAGGAGTGGCCGGAGAAACGGGGGAGTGTCTGGGCGAACGCTGGGTGTGTTTATGACATCAAACCAGGAACGACAAGCACTGAACTGATCGCAGATACCGAGTAAGTCTGAAGCTACTCTGAAACTGCTAAGTAGTTTGTAATCGCAATATTGCGAATACATCGGTCGCAATTTTAAGAAGCTAAGATACACTCCCAGTAGGCGTAGGCTTAGCGTGAGCAACTCTGCTAAATTCGCCTTGCGAGCGATCAACTCGGAATGAGGGCCATGGTTTTGCCCAACTGCTAACAAAATTCCTGCTGCGACTTGGAATTACCTCCATAGTCACATCTATTGTACAGTGCATGAAGGAGTGAGTATTGGCAAAAACGCTCCTTAAAAATAGGATTTTAATACCTACCGGTAAATCCTTTTCTCTTAGTCCGTAGAGGATGCTGGGGACTCCAAAAGGACCATGGCGTATAGACGGGATCCGCAGGAGACATGGGCACACTATAAGACTTTGAATGGGTGTGAACTGGCTCCTCCCTCTATGCCCCTCCTCCAGACCTCAGTAATAGAACTGCCCAGGGAGATGGACATTTCGAGGAAAGAATTTATTGTGTAAACACGGTGAGTGTCATACCAGCTCGCACCTCAAACATGCCGCAGAACGTGGCCTTCAATAGAACACCAGCCGACGGCATGAAAAAATATACAGCAACATGCTGACCGAAATTGTAATACAACCTGTATGTAAACACGACCAATAATAGCAAACCGCATGCCATGGCATGAATAACGTCAGCAACAGACTGACTGAAAAGTAACCCAACATATATACCATAACCAATAACTGCAGATACAGTACGCACTGGGACGGGCGCCCAGCATTCTCTACGGACTAAGAGAAAAGGATTTACTGGTAGGTATTAAAATCCTATTTTCTCATATGTCCTAGAGGATGCTGGGGACTCCAAAAGGACCATGGGGTCTATACCAAAGCTATAAAAGGGGCGGGAGAGTGCGGATGACTTTGCAGCACCGAATTGCCCAAACAAGAGGGACTCAACAGCCAGGGTATCAAACTTGTAGAATATTTGCAAAATCGTTTGAACCCAACGAAGCAGCTGCTCTGCAAGGCTATAAACCCGAGACCCCTCGGGCAGCCGCCCAGTATGAGCCAACCTACTTGGTAGAGAAAGAGAAAAGCCAGGAGGCGGTGGGTGATGTTAGGGCAATCCAGCCGTAAAACGAGCAAGCTAAATCGTATTACAGATCCAGTGTGCAATAGTCTGCTTGGAAGCAGGAACCCCAATCTTGTAGGGAGCATATAGGATGAACAGAACCTCTGTTTTCCTGATCTGAGCCAATCTGGCAACACAAATGTTCAAAATTCCGACCACATCGAGATACTCCGATGTCGCCCAGGCATCAGTAGCCACCGCAACCACAACAGGGTGGTTCAATTGAAACCGATGAAACCACTTTTGGCAGAAACTGCTGCCGAGTTCTCAACTCCACTCTATCTTCATGGAAGATTAAACAGTGCTCTTGTGAGACCAAACCGGCAACTCAGACACCCACCTTGCGGATGCCAAGGTCAACCGCATGACCAATTTCCAAGTGAGGAATTTCAACTTAACCATGCTGAAAGGTGCAATCTAACAAATTGCAGTAACCGCAACATCACGTAAAGATCCCATGGTGTCTCAGAGGTACAAAGGGAGGATGGATGTGTAAGACTCCTTTTACTAAAGTATAAAACTCTGGAAAGGAGGCCCAGTGTTATTTTTGGAAGAAAACCGATGAGGCTGAAAACTGAACCTTAATCAAGCCCAACCTAAGATCGCCTCCACACGATCTTGTAAGAAAAGAAGTGAGAAAACGATCCAACTGGAATTCTTCCGTAGGAACGTTCGTGGATTCATACCAAGACACAAAATTTCCCCCAAATATGGTGGTAATGATTTTACGTTACTCCTTTTCTGACTGAAAAAGAGTAGGGAAGACTCCACCGGGAATACCCTTCCGGGCTGGGATCCGACGTTCAATCTCCAAGTCAATGGAAACCGCGGTAAGTCTTGGAACACACACGGCCCCTGCTATAAGAGATCCTCTCGCACATGAAGAGGTCAGGGATCTCCTATGAATAATCACTGAAGATCCGGATACCAGCCCTCCTTGACCAGTCTGGAGCAAGGAGGATCATCTGAACTTTTGTTCTTCTTATAAGTTTTAACATCTTTGGAAAGAGTGGAGGTAAAGGGAACACATAGGCCGACCGAAACACCCAGTGTGTCACTAGGGCGTCCGCTGCTATCGCTCGACCCGTAACAAAATTTCTGAAGTTTCTTGTCGAGGCGAGACGCCATCTTGCCTATTTGCGGAATTTTCCAAAGACATTACTTCTGCGAAAACCGCTTGATGAAGACTCAACCCTCCTGAACGGAGAACGTGTCCGCCGAGGAAGTCTGCTTCCCAGTTGTCCACTCCTGGAACGAACATTGCTGATAGAGCGCGTAAATGTTTTCGTCGCCCAGCGGAAAATCTTTCTGGCTTCTGCCATTTCTTCTCTGGTTATTGTCTGTAGAAAACCGTTATAAACGGCCCTTAACTCTAGACTGTTAATGGGGCGACAAGTATCCTAACATGACACTTGTCCTCAGTGAGAATTGCGCCGCTACCACAGGAGCGAGATACTGGTCTTGAAACCATGATTATCCCAGGTGAGAAACGGACCACTTGTCCAACAGGTCCCGCTAAACACTCAGGCCTGCAAGCTGTCCACTGAATGGCCTCGTAGGCCCCAACCAACTTTTTCAGCAACTGAATGTATCGACGGATTGACACCGTTACAGGTCTGCCAGACTCTGAATCCTCAGAGCCTCCCCCTTTCTTTTTTTTTTTTTTTGGAAGCAAATAAACTCTTCTCAGTACTGCCTCTAAAAATATTGCCCAAGCCAATCTCTGCATCGTTAGGACCAACAGGGATACTGGCAAGTCCTGTTGTTGAAGAACTGTCAAGGAGAAAACAACGTTTTGCACCATGTAGCTTCTTGATCTCTCCGTAATTCGGAGAGTGATCCAGTACAGAATAAATATTACTCCTTACTATCGAAGGAAACCCATCATACCACCATCACCCTGGCGAAATGGTAACAACAATCCTGAATCGCAAACCTCAGGCAAGCCTAATGCGGAAGAAACCGTAATTAGACCTCCTTACTCCACTTTCAGAGTGGAGAACCCTGCCATGAGAGATTCCCTCATTGGAGTTTAAGTAGGAAAATTGAGATTTGTCTGACCAAGTCGTCCGGCCTCGGGAGCATGAAAAAACTTGAACAACAGCTTTTTTATGACCGGAACAGCAGGACAATGACCTGATCCTGACACAACTCTTGTATTGCGTCACATAATACCTCCCTATCATGAGGAGGCTCGGTAAGGCTGATTTGAAAAAATCAGTGAGGGGGACGTCTGGAACTCCCGTATGTCCCCCTAGGGACTCTATCCTTAACTCACTGGTTCATGTCCTTTCCAGGACTGACTGAAGAGTTTTAGATGAGGTCCCACCTGTGTGGGCCCCCGCAAGATAGACCCAACGTCCCACGGTGGACGTGACAGAAAGAATGGATGATTTCTGCTCCTGTGACCCTGAAAAGGCAGCTGACCTCTTACCTTTTTTACCTGCCCTTACCTGCAAAGAAAGGGGAATCCTTATCTATTCAGTCGAAATGACTGCATCCTACAACCATGCGTCACCAACCGTTGTGAGAAAACATAGGGCAAGAAGGTAGACTTACCCGTGGCACCTGCCGAGAGCATATTAACAAGGCCATCACCAAACCAGGGGTTACCTTCATGGGGAAGAGACTCCACTTCTTTTCAGAGTCAGCATTTGTGAATCCACAATGCCCTCCTAGCCGAGACCGCCATGGAAGTGGCCCGCGCACCCAAGAGTCCCATCCCTTGCAGTCGCACGTCAGTATATTGCAATGTTCTAGACATGCCCCAACTTAAGGAGTATCACATCTCTCCTCAGGGTAATTATATCGGATGACAAAGTAACCGACCATTTCTGAGTACAAGCACTCCCCCCTGCGCATGCAATGCAAGCATAATCAAAGCATATAATTAAAATATCACTTAGCTTCCTGTAAATAATCCTTTGTGACAGGGCCCCATGCAGAACAGGGGTTGACTCTCACTTTATTCTATCCATGGCGGGAAAAGAATAAACACTCAGACTTCTCGTGATGATTTGAAACCATCTTGTCACGGCTGACCTAGTTATTCAACAGAGCGACCAGCACATGAGAAGGAAAAGTTTAATTCAGCATTCATTATAAAAAATTTTTGTATAAATATACCCATTTAAATACACATATACACACACATATATCCATATATACATATCACATATATATATATATATATATTTATTTATTTTTTGTCAGGAACAGCAGGGTCCCTAGTGACCTTAATGCGTTCTTAATGTGTATGAACATGTACTGAATGCCGATGTTGTGGATCTAATCAGGAAACATTATGGTCGACATAAGATATAGTATTCGTGCCGACAGCCGGGAGTAGTAACTGGGCAAAATAACATGTATGCGACCCCGAGGGGTCTGAGGGAAATATATACATATTTTTAATATTACGCCCCCACAAATATTACCGTCTGTGCTCGAGCTACAGATCAATGCAACCGTACCATACATATACATATATATATATATATATATATACTGGAGATGAGCGGGTTCGGTTCCTCGGGATCCGAACCCCCCGAACTTCACCCATTTTACACGGTTCTGAGGCAGACTCGAATCTTCCCGCCTTGCTTGGTTAACCCGAGCGCGCCCGAACGTCATCATCCTGCTGTCGGATTCTCGCGAGATTCATATTCTATATAAGGAGCCATGCGTCGCCGCCATTTTCACTCGTGCATTGGAGATGATAGCAAGAGGATGTGGCTGCGTTCTCTCAGTTTCTGTGCTCAGTGTGCTGCAAATATCTGTGCTCAGTGCTGCAAATATCTGTGCTCAGTGTGCTGAAAATATCTACGTTCTCTGCCTGAACAGTGGACAGTGCAGAATTTTGCTGACCACCAGTATATATATAGCAGTACAGTACAGTAGTCCATTGCTCTACCTCTGTGTCGTCAAGTATACTATCCATCCATACCTGTGCTGCATTTTAGTTGTGCGCAGTATATAGTAGGAGGACAGTGCAGAATTTTGCTGACCACCAGTATATATATAGCAGTATGGTACAGTAGTCCATTGCTCTACCTCTGTGTCGTCAAGTATACTATCCATCCATACCTGTGCTGCATTTTAGTTGTGCGCAGTATATAGTAGGAGGACAGTGCAGAATTTTGCTGACCACCAGTATATATATAGCAGTACGGTACAGTAGTCCATTGCTCTACCTCTGTGTCATCAAGTATACTATCCATCCATACCTGTGCTGCATTTTAGTTGTGCGCAGTATATAGTAGGAGGACAGTGCAGAATTTTGCTGACCACCAGTATATATATAGCAGTACGGTACAGTAGTCCATTACTCTACCTCTGTGTCGTCAAGTATACTATCCATCCATACCTGTGCTGCATTTTAGTTGTGTGCAGTATATAGTAGGAGGACAGTGCAGAATTTTGCTGACCACCGGTATATATATAGCAGTACGGTACAGTAGTCCATTGCTCTACCTCTGTGTCGTCAAGTATACTATCCATCCATACCTGTGCTGCATTTTAGTTGTGCGCAGTATATAGTAGGAGGACAGTGCAGAATTTTGCTGACAACCAGTATATATATAGCAGTACGGTACAGTAGGCCATTGCTATTGATATATTACTGGCATATAATTCCACACATTGAAAAATGAAGAACAAAAATGTGGAGTGTAAAATAGGGAAAGATCAAGATCCACTTTCACCTCGTGCTGAAGCTGCTGCCAGTAGTCATGGCCGAGACGATTAAATGCCATCAACGTCGTATGCCAAGGCCGATGACCAATGTCATAGAAGAGAGCATGTAATCTCCAAAAAACAAAAGTTCAGTAAAATGACCCAAAAATCAAAATTAAAAGCGTCTGATGAGAAGCGTAAACTTGCCAATATGCCATTTACGACACGGAGTGGCAAGGAACGGCTGAGGCCCTGGCCTATGTTCATGGCTAGTGGTTCAGATTCACATGAGGATGGAAGCACTCATCCTCTCGCTAGAAAAATGAAAAGACTTAAGCTGGCAAAAGCACAGCAAAGAACTGTGCGTTCTTCTAAATCACAAATCCCCAAGGAGAGTCCAATTGTGTCAGTTGCGATGCATGACCTTCCCAACACTGGACGGGAAGAGGTGGCGCCTTCCACCATTTGCACGCCCCCTGCAAGTGCTGGAAGGAGCACCCGCAGTCCAGTTCCTGATAGTCAAATTGAAGATGTCACTGTTGAAGTACACCAGGATGAGGATATGGGTGTTGCTGGCGCTGAGGAGGAAATTGACAAGGAGGATTCTGATGGTGTGGTGGTTTGTTTAAGTCAGGCACCCGGGGAGACACCTGTTGTCCGTGGGACGAATATGGCTATTGACATGCCTGGTCAAATTACAAAACAAATCACCTCATCGGTGTGGAATTATTTTAACAGAAATGCGGACAACAGGTGTCAAGCCGTGTGTTGCCTTTGTCAAGCTGTAATAAGTAGGGGTAAGGACGTTAACCACCTAGGAACATCTTCCCTTATACGTCACCTGGAGCGCATTCATCAGAAGTCATTGACAAGTTCAAAATTTTTGGGTGACAGCGGAAGCAGTCCACTGACAGCTAAATCTCTTCCTCTTGTAACCAAGCTCCTGCAAACCACACCACCAACTCCCTCAGTGTCAATTTCCTCCTTAGACAGGAAAGCCAATAGTCCTGCAGGCCATGTCACTGGCAAGTCTGATGAGTCCTCTCCTGCCTGGGATTCCTCCGATGCATCCTTGAGTGTAACGCCTACTGCTGCTGGCGCTGCTGTTGTTGCTGCTGGGAATCGATCGTCATCCCAGAGGGCAAGTCGGACGACCACTTGTACTACTTCCAGTAAGCAAGTGACTGTCCAACAGTCCTTTTGCGAGGAAGATGAAATATTACAGCAGTCATCCTGCTGCAAAGCGGATAACTCAGGTCTTGGCAGCTTCGGTGGTGTTAAACGTGTGTCCGGTATCCACCGTTAATTCACAGTGAACAAGAGAATTGCTTCAGGTACTGTGTCCCCGGTACCAAATACCATCTAGGTTCCATTTCTCTAGGCAGGCGATACCGAGAATGTACACAGACGTCAGAAAAAGAGTCACCAGTGTCCTAAAAAATGCAGTTGTACCCAATGTCCACTTAATCACGGACATGTGGACAAGTGGAGCAGGGCAGACTCAGGACTATATGACTGTGACAGCCCACTGGGTAGATGTATTGCCTCCCGCAGCAAGAACAGCAGTGGCGGCACCAGTAGCAGCATCTCGCAAACGCCAACTCGTTCCTAGGCAGGCTACGCTTTGTATCACCGCTTTCCAGAAGAGGCACACAGCTGACAACCTCTTACGGAAACTGAGGAACATCATCGCAGAATGGCTTTCCCCAATTATACTCTCCTGGGGATTTGTGACATCGAACAACGCCACCAATATTGTGCGTGCATTACATGTGGGCAAATTCCAGCATGTCCCATGTTTTGCACATACATTGAATTTGGTGGTGCAGAATTTTAAAAAAAACGACAGGGGCGTGCAAGAGATGCTGTCGGTAGCCCGAAGAATTGCGGGCTACTTTCGGCATTCAGCCACGGCGTGCCGAAGACTGGAACACCAGCAAACACTCCTGAACCTGCCCCGCCATCATCTGAAGCAAGAGGTGGTAACGAGGTGGAATTCAACCCTCTATATGCTTCAGAGGATGGAGGAGCAGCAAAAGGCCATTCAAGCCAATACAGCTACCTACGATATAGGCAAAGGAGGGGGAATGCACCTGACTCAAGCGCAGTGGAGAATGATTTCAACGTTGTGCAAGGTTCTGCAACCCTTTGAACTTGCCACACGTGAAGTCAGTTCAGACACTGCCAGCCTGAGTCAGGTCATTCCCCTCATCAGGCTTTTGCAGAAGAAGCTGGAGAGATTGAAAGAGTAGCTAAAACAGAGCGATTCCGCTAGGCATGTGGGTCTTGTGGATGGAGCCCTTCATTCGCTTAACCAGGATTGACGGGTGGTCAATCTGTTGACATCAGAGCACTACTTTTTGGCCACCGTGCTCGATCCTAGATTTAAAACCTACGTTGTATCTCTCTTTCCGGCAGACACAAGTCTGCAGAGGTTCAAAGACCTGCTGGTGAGAAAATTGTCAAGTCGAGTGGAACGTGACCCGTCAACAGCTCCTCCTTCACATTCTCCCGCAACTGGGGCTGCGAGGAAAAGGCTAAGAATTCCGAGCCCATCCGCTGGTGGTGATGCAGGGCAGTCTGGAGCGAGTGCTGACATCTGGTCCGGACTGAAGGACCTGCCAACGATTACTGACATGTCGTCTACTGTCACTGCATATGATTCTGTCACCATTGAAAGAATGGTGGAGGATTATATGAGTGACCGCATCCAAGTAGGCACGTCAGACAGTCCGTACGTATACTGGCAGGAAAAATAGGCAATTTGGAGGCCCTTGCAGAAACTGGCTTTATTTTACCTAAGTTGCCCCCCCTCCAGTGTGTACTCCGAAAGAGTGTTTAGTGCAGCCGGTCACCTTGTCAGCGATCAGCCTACGAGGTTACTTCCACAAAATGTGGAGAAGATGATGTTCATCAAAATGAATTATAATCAATTCCTCCGTGGAGACATTCACCTGCAATTGCCTCCAGAAAGTACACAGGGACCTGAGATGGTGGATTCCAGTGGAAACAAATTAATAATCTGTGAGGAGGGGGATGTAAACAGTGAAAGGGGTGAGGAATCAGACGATGAGGAGGAGGTGGACATCTTGCCTCTGTAGAGCCAGTTTGTGCAAGGAGAGATTGATTGCTTCTATTTTGGTGGGGGCCCAAACCAACCAGTCATTTCAGTCACAGTCGTGTGGCAGACCCTGTCGCTGAAATGATGGGTTTGTCAAAGTGTGCATGTCCTGTTTATACAACATAAGGGTGGGTGGGAGGGACCAAGGACAATTCCATCTTGCACCTCTTTTTTCTTTAATTATCTTTGCAACATGTGCTGTTTGGGGACTATTTTTTGAAGTGCCATCCTGTCTGACACTGCAGTGCCACTCCTAGATGGGCCAGGTGTTTGTGTCGGCCACTTGGGTCGCTTAGCTTAGCCATCCAGCGACCTTGGTGCACCTCTTTTTTCCTTTGCATCATGTGCTGTTTGGGGACTATTTTTTGAAGTGCCATCCTGTCTGACACTGCAGTGCCACTCCTATATGGGCCAGGTGTTTGTGTCGGCCACTTGGGTCACTTAGCTTAGTCATCCAGCGACCCCGGTGCAAATTTTAGGACTAAAAATAGTATTGTGAGGTGTGAGGTGTTCAGAATAGACTGGAAATGAGTGGAAATTATGGTTATTGAAGTTAATAATACTATGGGATCAAAATGACCCCCAAATTCTATGATTTAAGCTGTTTTTGAGGGTTTTTTGTAAAAAAAACCAACCAAATCCAAAACACACCCGCATCCGACAAAAAATTTTCAGGGAGGTTTTGCCAAAACGCGTCCGAATCCAAAACACGGCCGCGGAACCGAATCCAAAACCAAAACACAAAACTCGAAAAATTTCCGGTTTCACATCTCTAATATATACAGGTATAGCTTTTTTGAAATGCATCACATCATCATGTTAATTTATACCCAGTCATATTAGTTGGTTCCGACAGGGACACCCACATACGTCTGTGTCTCCCATATAGTGTTTTCTTTGGAAAAGCATACAACTGCTGACATGCTGACACTTAATCTCATGAACCAAGTACCATCAGGAGTCGGCGGTGCCGACAGAGGGATTCCCATAGCCGTTTGTTGCAGAGCACTCACATGTCGACACACGTGTACTAAACACCATCGACCTTACACTGACTATAATGGGTATATCCAAGTATCTGACAGGGAAAACACAAAAAACGTTTACCAACTCATCTACCACACGCACATTATATGTATATATATATATATATATAGTGCTTTATTTTTGCACTAAACAACTGTGCCCCCCCCCCCCCCCCCCCAGTGGCGTAACTAGAAATTTTTCTCCCCCAAGCCAAAAAATTCTTCGGCGCCCCCCCCCCCCCCCCCCCCCTCCTTCATGCTACATAATTGGGAGCAAGAAAGGGATAAATATGCGCGCGCCAAAGGTGCGCGCGGCAAAATAAGGGGTGTGGTTTCGTTGGAATGGGCGTGGTTTCGCATAAAGGGGCGTGGCATTGCAGGAAAAGACTACCTTATACCCCAGTTCTGCAACCTGCACGGCCACCACAGGAAAGAAAAATAATCCTGATTCATGCCCCTTACATTATTTGTCATTTTTCCTCATTATAGTAATGCCCAGTATACATTATGCCACATACTGCAATGCCCTTAGACATTATTCCACACGCAATAATGCACGACACAATATGCACACACTGTAATGCCCCCGACACATTATGCCACACACCGTAATGCCCGTGACACATTATGCCACATACCGTAATGCCTGTGACACATTATGACAGGAATCGCAATGCCCGTTATACATTATGCTACACACTGCAATGCCCCTGATACATTATAGCACATACAATGTCTGTGACACATTATGACACACACCGCAATGTCCGTGATACATTATACCACAATGCCCGTGATATAGTATACCATACACCGTAATGCCTGTGACACATACCGCAATGCCCTGCCCGTTACACCCTATGCCACACACCGCAATGCCCGTTATGTATTATGCCACACTGCAATGACCCTGAGACATTATACCACATACCACAATGCCCGTGATATAGTATACCACACACCGTAATGCCTGACACATTATGACACACACCGCAATGTCCGTGATACATTATGCCACACACTGCAATGACCCTGAGACATTATACCACATATCACAATGCCCGCGATATAGTATACCATACACCGTAATGCCTGTGACACATTATGACACACACCGCAATGTCCGTGATACATTATGCCACACACCGTAATGCCCATTACACATTAAGTCCTACAGTAAGGCTTCTAATTACTTTTCAATTACCTGCTCGTTGTCAGGGGTTTCATGCACTGGGTGTCATGCTCGTTGCCAGGGGTTTCATGCTCTTGGTTCCATACACGGTGCCAGGGGTTTTCATGCTCAGGGTGTCATGCTCGTTGCCAAGGGTTTCATGCACTGGGTGTCATGCTCGTTGCCAGGTGTTTCATGCACTGTGTGTCATGCTCATTGCCAGGTGTTTCATGCACTGTGTGTCATGCTCGTTGCTAGGGCTGTGCTCCCAGTGCCACATATGTCCCCAGTGCCAGATATTCCCCCACGGTGCCAGGTACTCACATGCCCCAGTGCCAAATATAGCCCCCCCCCATGTGCCAGGTACACATATACCCCCCCAGTGCCACATATGCCCCCAGTGCCAGATATTCCCCCCCAGTGCCACATATGCCCCCAGTGCCAGATATGCCCCCAGTGCCATATATTCCCCCCCAGTGCCATATATTCCCCCAGTGCCAGATATGCCCCCCCCCCCAGTGCCATATATGCCCCCAGTGCCAGATATCCCCCCCCAGTGCCATATATGCCCCCGGTGCCAGATATTCCCCCCCTCCAGTGCCATATATGCCCCTAGTGCCAGATATTCCCCCCCAGTGCCATATATGCCCCCAGTGCCAGATAATGCCCCAGTGCCAGATATCCCCCCCCTGCCAGATATTCCCCCCAGTGCCATATATGCCCCCAGTGCCAGATAATGCCCCAGTGCCAGATATCCCCCCCCTGCCAGTTATTCCCCCCCAGTGTCATATATGCCCCCAGTGCCAGATAATGCCCCAGTGCCAGGTATCCCCCCCCTGCCAGTTATTCCCCCCCAGTGTCATATATGCCCCCAGTACCAGATAATGCCCCAGTGCCAGATATCCCCCCCCTGCCAGATATTCCCCCCCCAGTGCCAGATATCCCCCCCCGTGCCAGTTATTCCCCCCAGTGCCAGATATCCCCCCCCCAGTGCCATATATGCCCCCAGTGCCAGACAATGTCCCAGTGCCAGATATCCCTCCCCTGCCAGTTATTCCCCCCAGTGCCAGATATTCCCCCCAGTGCCAGATATCATCCTCCCCCCCCCCCCCCCCGCCGCCGCCGCTTTTTGGAGGGACACGGAGGGTACAGCCTCTCCTGTGTCCCTCCTGCTGCATCATCTCCGGCGGCCGCGGGTCTAATAGGGGGAAGTGCCGGTTCGTGAGCCAATTAGAGCTCACGGACGGCACTTCTCCCTATCAGACCCGCGGCCGCCGGAGATGATGCAGCAGGAGGGACACAGGAGAGGCTGTACCCTCCGTGTCCCTCCAACAAGTGGCGGAGGGAAGGAGAAAGCAGACTGACATGCGGACGCTCGTCCGCATGTCAGTCTGCTGTAAATCAGTGGCGCCCCCGCAGCCCCTCGCCCCCAAGCCACCGCGAGGACTGCGGGGGCAGTAGTTACGCCACTGCCCCCCCGTTTTACACAGGGAGCTGTGCAACCGTGTTTTAGTGGGGCCAGCATCACTGAGGAGAAAATGGCGCTGGATAGAGAGGTGCGGGCTAAGCCACGCCCCCCTATCGGCGCGCTTCAGTCCCGCTAGTTATATACATTACTATACTGGCGGGGGTCTGTATACAGTGCTTAAGCACTGTATACCACTTTGCCAGTCCATAACATGAGGTATATTGCTGCCCAGGGCGCACCCCCTGCGCCCTGCACCCTTGTAGTGCCGCTTGTGTGTGGGAGCAATGGCGCGCAGCGCGGTACCTCAGACTCTGAAGTCTTCTGCCGTCACTGAAGTCTTCTGTTCTTCCTTTACTCACCCGGCTTCTTTCTTCTGGCTCTGTTAGGGGGTTGACGGCGCGGCCCCGGGAACAAGCAGCTAGGCGCACCAAGTGATCGAACCCTCTGGAGCTAATGGTGTCCAGTAGCCTAAGAAGCAGAGCCTTTGAATTCAGAAGACGTAGGTCTGCTTCTCTCCCCTCACGCCCACGAAGCAGGGAGCCTGTAGCCAGCAGGTCTCCCTGAAAATAATAAACCTAACATTAAGTCTTTTCAGAGAAACTCAGAAGAGCTCCACTAGTGTGTGTCCAGTCTCTCTAGGCACAGAGTCTAACTGAAGTCTGGAGGAGCGGCATAGAGGGAGGAGCCAGTTCACACCCATTCAAAGTCTTATAGTGTGCCCATGTCTCCTGCGGATCTCGTCTATACCCCATGGTCCTTTTGGAGTCCCCAGCATCCTCTGGGACGTATGAGAAAAAGTATTTGATGAAAATAAATATTTTTTTTCTGTATTTATTGATGGAATTGGTCCATACGGGTCTACTTATGATGAATACGTGACATGACTCTCCTATTGTACAGTTTATCAATGTTACTTTGTCTGCTGACACTGTCTATTGCACAGATTAGTAATTAAACAATGGATTATCCATGGAGAATTATTCCTCTCTTATAGATGGTACTGTTATGCCACTATGGGCTTGTATGGCACATGTAATTACCTTATCTGCTGACCGTGATCCTTATTATAACGTATATAATGCAGATGAGGTGAGTGCCATATGGATCAGCTCCTATATAATAGCCCAGATCTGTCACTCTGTGACTGTGTGGCTAACGCTAGCCGTGGCTAGGAGCTCTCATTGGGTTTAGCAGCATGTCTATCACACCCAATCCACAGCAGATTGGGTGAGAAACGCCCTCTCACACAGGTTACATCCAATGGGAGGCTCTGCCCTTTGGCTGCTTTGTGTTCCCAGAGCAGGATTAACAATGGGGCTGATGGAACTGCAGCTCCAGGTCCACACTCCAAAATAGGCCCACTGCATCTGCAGAAACATACCCTCCAACAATTTACACACAAAAATGTATACAAATTCAAAAAGGGGGCGTGGCCACGGCTAAAGTGGCATTGTCACGCCCCTTTTCCTACACTTTCAATGGAAGTTTGGAGAGCCAAAATCGGTACAGACCATAATAAAAGGTGCTGTACCTGCCAAAAAAATAGGATTTTAATACCTACCGGTAAATCCTTTTCTCTTAGTCCGTAGAGGATGCTGGGGATGCTTCAAGAACCATGGGATATAGATGGGATCCGCAGGAGACATGGGCACTTTAAGACTTTAAAAGGGGTGTGAACTGGCTCCTCCCTCTATGCACCTCCCTCCAGACTCCAGTTATAGGAACTGTGCCCAGCGAGACGGACATTTCGAGGAAAAGGATTTATTTAATTTTTAAACTAAGGTGAGATACATACCAGCTCACACCTCAAACACGCCGTACAACATGGCATTCAACAACAACGCATGCAACGGCATGACCAACATCATCCACAGACTGACTAAGATTAACTCAACATGAGTGTAACCATAACCAAACTGCATATACAGCCCGCTCTGGGATGGGCGCCCAGCATCCTCTACGGACTAAAAGAAAAGGATTTACCGGAAGGTATTAAAATCCTATTTTCTCATACGTCCTAGAGGATGCTGGGGATGCTTCAAGAACCATGGGGGTTTATACCAAAGCTCTAGAACGGGTGGGAGAGTGCGGATGACTCTGCAGCACCGATTGACCAAACAAGAGGTCCTCCTCAGCCAGGGTATCAAACTTGTAAAACTTCGCAAAGGTGTTTGAACCCGACAAAGTAGCAGCTCGGCAAAGCTGTAATGCCGAGACCCCTCGGGCAGCCGCCCAGGATGAGCCCACCTTTCTGGTAGAATGGACTTTTACCGATTTCGGTAACGGCAATCCTGCCATAGAATGAGCCTGCTGAATCGTATTACAGATCCAGCGCGCAATAGTCTGCTTAGAAGCAGGAGCCCCAATCTAGTTGGGAGCCCACAGGACAAACAGAGCATCTGTTTTCCTAATCTGCGCCGTTCTGGCGACATAGATTTTCAAAGCTCTGACCACATCAAGAGACTTCGACTCCGCCAAGGCATCAGTAGCCACTGGCACCACAATAGGCTGGTTTACGTGAAATGATGAAACCACTTTTGGTAGAAATTGCTGACGAGTTCTCCGCTCTATCAGCATGGAAGATTAAATAGGGGCTTTTGTGAGATAAAGCCGCCAACTCAGAAAGTAAGGAAACTTAACTCAACCTTACGTAACGGTTCAAACCAATGAGATTGCAGGAACTGCAATACCACAATTAAGATCCCACGGTGCTACAGGGGGCACAAATGGAGGTTGGATGTGTAGCACGCCTTTTACGAAGGTCTGAACTTCTGGAAGGGAGGCCAATTCTTTCTGAAAGAAGATTGATAAGGCCGAAATCTGTACTTTAATAGAGCCTAACTTTAGGCCCGCATCCACACCTGCTTGTAAAAAATGGAGCAAACACCCCAGCTGAAATTCTTCCGTAGGAGCCTTCTTGGATTCACACCAAGACACATATTTCCTCCAAATACGGTGGTAATGCTTTGCCGTTACTTCTTTTCTAGCTTGAAGAAGTGTGGGAATGACTTCACTGGGAATACCCTTTCGGGCTAGGATTTGGCGTTCAACCACCATGCCGTCAAACACAGCTGCGGTAAGTCTTGATACACGCACGGTCCTTGTTGTAACAGGTCCTCCCATAGAGGAAGAGGCCAGGGATCTTCTATGAGCAACTCCTGAAGATCTGGATACCAGGCCCTCTTTGGCCAATCCGGAACAATGAGTATCGCCTGAACCCTTGTTCTTCTTACAATCTTTATCACCTTCGGAATGAGTGGAAGTGGAGGGAACACATAAACCGACGAAAACACCCACGGTGTCACTAGGGCATCCACCGCTATTGCTTGAGGGTCCCTCAACCTGGAACAATATCTCTGAAGTTTCTTGTTGAGGTGGGACGCCATCATGTCTATTTGAGGAATTCCCCAACGACTTCTCACTTCTGCAAAGACTTCTTGATGAAGACCCCACTCTCCTGGATGGAGATTGTGTCTGCTGAGGAAGTCTGCTTCCCAGTTGACCACTCCTGGAATAAAGACTGCTGACAGAGCGCTTGCATGTCTCTCCGCCCAGCGAAGAACCTTCGTGGCCTCGGCCATCGCCACTCTGCTCTTTGTTCCACCCTGGCGATTTATGTATGCCACTGCTGTTATGTTGTCTGACTGAATCAAGACACGCAGACCGCGAAGAAGATGTTCCGGTTGCAGAATGCCGTTGTAAATGGCCCTTAATTCCAGAATGTTTATGTGCAGACAAACTTCCTGGCTTGACCATTTTCCCTGAAAGTTTCTCCCCTGTGTGATTGCTCCCCAACCTCGGAGATTTGCATCTGTGGTCACCAGGATCCAAACCTGAATCCCGAACCTTCGTCCCTCCAGAAGGTGAGAACTGTGCAGTCACCACAGAAGGGAGATCCTGGTCCTGGAAGATAGGATTATTTTCCGGTGCATGTCCAGGTGAGACCCGGACCACTTGTCCAACAGGTCCCACTGAAACACCCTGGCGTGTAACCTGCCATACGGAAAGGCCTTGTAGGCCGCCACCATCTTCCCCAGCAACCGAGTGCATTGAAGAATTGACACTCGTGCCGGTTTCAGAATCTGCTTTACCATGTTCTGTATTTCCAGAGCCTTTTCCACTGGAAGAAAAACTCTCTGTAATTCTGTATCCAGAATCATACCCAGGAACGACAGCCATGTCGTCAGAACCAACTGTGATTTTGACAAGTTTAGGAGCCACAATCCTGAACAGCAAACCTCAGGTATGCCTGATGTGGAGGATATATGGGAACGTGTAAGTAGGCATCCTTTATGTCGACCGACACCAAAAAATACCCTTCCTCCAGACTGGAGATCACTGCTCGGAGAGATTCCATCTTGAATTTGAATTATTTTAGAAAGAAGTTGGGGGATTTTAAGTTCAGAATCGGTCTGACTGAGCCATCCGGCTTCGGGCCCACGAACAGACTCGAATAAAAACCCTCCCCCTGTTGTGACGGTGGTACTGCGACAATGACTTGATTTTGACACAGCTTTAGTATTGCAGCGCATACTACCTCCCTTTCTAGAAGAGAAGCTGGCAAGGCCAATTTGAAAAATCAGTGAGGGGGCACGTCTTGAAACTCTAATTTGTACCCCAGGGTTACTATCTCTAATATCCAAGGATCCAGGTCCGAGTGCACCCAGACCTGACTGAAAAGTTTGAGACGTGCCCCCACCAGTGCGGACTCCCGCATAGGAGCCCCAGCGTCATGCGGTGGATTTGGTAGAAGCCGGAGAGGACTTCTGCTCTTGGGAACTTGCCACAGCCTGTGACTTTTTTCCCTTTCCTCTTCCTCTCGCAGCAAGGAAGGAGGACCCTCGTCCTTTTTTGTATTTATTGGGCCGAAAGGACTGCATCTGATAGTGGGGCGTTTTCTTTTGTTGTGCAGGAACATAAGGTAAAAATGATGACTTACCCGTGGTAGCCGTAGATACCAGGTCAGTGAAGCCGTCACCAAACAAGACACTACCGTTAAACGGTAGAGACTCCATAGCCTTCTTAGAGTCAGCATCAGCATTCCATTGATGAATACACAATGCCCTCCTAGCCGAGACTGCCATAGCATTGGCCCTTGATTCCAAAAGGCCAATATCCCTCGCAGCTTCTTTTAAATATGCTGCAGCATCCCTGATATGACCCAGAGTCAAAAGCACGCTATCCCTGTCCAGGGTATCTATCTCAGATGACAAGTTATCTGCCCACTTTTCAGTAGCGCTACTCACCCATGCCGAAGCAACGGCAGGCCTGAGTAGCAAACCTGTAGTGACATAAATGGATTTTAGTGTATTTTCCTGCTTACGATCCGCAGTATCCTTTAGGGCTGCCGTGTCAGGAGATGGAAGCGCCACCTTTTTGGACAGACGCGATAGAGCTTTGTCCACCGTGGGGGTTGACTCCCACTTTTCCCTGTCCCCAGAGGGGAACGGATATGCCACTGGAATTCTTTTGTGAACCTGTAACTTTTTGTCAGGATTTTCCCAAGCCTTTTCAAAAAGAGCGTTCAGTTCATGAGAGGGAGGAAACGTTATCTCAAGTTTCTTTCCCTTTATACATACAGACCCTAGTATCAGGAACAGCAGGGTTTTCCGTGATATGCTATAAGTCTTTTATCGCCATAATCATGTACGGAATGCTCTTAGCCAGTTTAGGATTCAATCTGACATCACTATAGTCGACACTGGAGTCAGAGTCCGTGTCGGTATCTGTATCTGCTATCTGGGTAAATGAACGCTTCTGTGACCCCGAGGGGGTCTGGACTTGTGACAATACGTCCTCCATGGATTTTCTCCATGTCTGGATCTGAGATTCAGATTTATACAGCCTCTTATTTAATAAAGCCACAATTGCATTTAGCACACTCAACATATTTACCCACTCAGCAGTCGGCAGTGCCGACAGGGTCACTCCCACCGCCTTTTCTGTCCCCACTCCAGCTTCCTCCTGGGAAGAGCACTCAGCCTCAGACATGTCAACACACACGTTCCGACACCTACAATCACACTGGGGCTATAGGGGACAAACCCACAGCGAAGCCTGTTAGAGAGACACAGAGGGAGTTTGCCAGCTCACAACCCAGTGCCTATCCCGGTACTGAAACTTTATATACAATGCCTCAGACCTGTTAGTGCTTTTATAATAAAGATAATAGCACCAAATTTACTGTGCCCCCCCATTGTGCACCCTGTTACTTGTACAGCAGTGTGAAGGTCAGGGCCAGCATCTCTGCAGCTTCTGTAAAGAAAAAATGGCGTCGGTTAGAGCTGTGAGGGCTAAGCCACTCACAGGTGCGCTTCAGTCCCGCTCATTTTAGAATATTTATACTGGCGGGGGTCTATATTAAGTGCCCAGGAACTTTTCATATAACTTTTACCAGTTTATTTCAGGTCTACATGCTGCCCAGGGCGCCCCCCCCCCCCCTGCGCCCTGCACCCTGTTAGTGCCACTGTGTGTGTGGGGGCATGGCACGCAGCGCGACCGCTGCGCGGTACCTCAAGACCTGAAGTCTTCTGCCGTCACTAAAGTCTTCGATTCTTCTTTTACTCACCCGGCTTCTTTTTTCTGGCTCTGCAAGGGGGGTGACGGCGCGGCTCCGGGAACGAGCAGCTAGGCGTACCAAGTGATCGGACCCTCTAAAGCTAATGGTGTCCAGTAGCCTAAGAAGCAGAGCCTTTGAACTCACAGTAGTAGGGCTGCTTCTCTCCCCTCAGTCCCACGAAGCAGGGAGCCTGTAGCCAGCAGAGCTCCATGAACATAAAAAACCTAACATAAGTCTTTTTTCAGAGAAACTCAGTAGAGCTCCCCTGTGTGTGACCAGTCTCCCTGGGCACAGAATCTAACTGGAGTCTGGAGGGGGGCATAGAGGGAGGAGCCAGTTCACACCCCTTTTAAAGTCTTAAAGTGCCCATGTCTCCTGCGGATCCCGTCTATACCCCATGGTTCTTGAAGCATCCCCAGCATCCTCTAGGACAGGCTTTTTAAACCAGTGTGCCGTGGCACACTAGTGTGCCGCGACCAGTTGCAAGGTGTGCCGCGGAGCCAGAGCAGCTTCCTGCACCTTCAGAGTGAACTGTTGGCCCAGGCTCTTCTTAGAGGACCAGTCATGCTCTGGCCATGACCTATGCCTTGAAGACGCGGCGGTGTGATATCATAGGTCACGCTGCCGCGTCTCACCACCCAGCCAGGCCACCCGACATCTTCCAGTTCCTGCCTGCATACACAGCTTTCCTTGCCAACCCACATCCACACCTGCCCAACCGCTCACTGCTCAGTATTCGCAGCACTCCACTATGAACAATCCCCGCCACTGAGGGACAGGGAGGAGGACAGCTGCCCCTACTGGCTAATATTTGTTATTTTATTTCTCCTGTGGGGAACAATAGGATTCATGTGGGGAGAATACGGATTTATGAGGGGAACAATGTGAATAATTCACGTGGGGAGCAATAGGATTTATGTGGGGAGGAATGTGATTGTTTTTTCTGTGTAGGCCAATGTATGTATGGAATTTTTTTTTACTATGAGGGCCAATGTGTGTTTTTGTTTTTTTCTGTGGGGAACTGATGGTGTGCCTTGGCAATTTTAAAATATTGTTCGGTGTGCCGCGAGTAAAAAAAGGTTGAAAATCACTGCTCTAGGACGTATGAGAAAGGTACAGTTGGAGGGTATGCCACTGCATCTGCAGCAAGTCTCTGCACTGTACATAGGGGGGAAAAAAACTTTTACTGCTGTGTCCTATATCCTGCTGCCAGTCTGCCTGCCCCCTCAGGCATCAACAATCCCCACTCCCTAGTCGTAGCGCAGGTGGAACAAAAGCTGCTGCGGCCACCGGCATAGATGTGTATGAAAGCGGGGCAGCAGAAGACTTTCATAGTCATCTCTGTGCCACATACTCTCTGAGCCCCGGAGCCTCCTCTGCGCGTGATGTCACAGAACTGCCTCTCCACCACAGCCTCACCCAGATCCACAGAGGCCCTGACTCCACAACACAGCATCTCGGCTGCCGGACAGGAAGCCCTGAGATGGCTAATGTAATGGATAGAGTGGGTGATATCGCGGAGGGTAATGTCTGGATGCTGAATCAATGTAAAAGGTGACAGTGCTGTGCAGTGCAGTGGGTGTTGTCAAAGTCAGAAAAATATCACGATGCACACTGCCATATTTGCACCTCATACAGGTCTGCGCTGCGCATGCGCGCGCTCTCCCGTGCGTGCGCATACTCGCTGTTGCGGGCACCCGCGGGCGCGCGGTATGTGCATTTACGGTAGAGTTCATGTGTTCGTAGCGTGCGACTCAATCGTTACATATTTTCACTATATAATGTATTTTGTAGATCATGGTCCCTTTGATAGATTCTGAAAGTTTGGTTAATGTAGAATGTTCATGAACAGAGAAATCCCCCTTTGTTTGATACGAAGGGTCAGACAGGAGTAATACAGTGGTGTTTAGTATCCATCGGAAGAGTATTTAATTAGCAATATTCCGGTGTTGGTTTGAAGCGAATTAATCGCTCGTGCGAATAGTTATGGACATAAGAAGTTTATGTCCATTTACTATTATTTGCACTTAATTATCCATGCGGCGGGAAACCTAGTTTCCCACCCACCTGAGCAGTTGGAAATCGTCACAGCCCACCTGTATGAATCAACCTATGACCTTTTGTTATAATGCGAGGAGGAATTCCTGTGTCCAATGAACAATGAGATTGTAGGGACCATTGAATTGTATTGTGTGTGGGGCATAAATAGACAAGCCGATCACATCCAGCTCTCACTCTTCAACGGTTATCATTGCTGAAAATCGGGAGCTGGATGTCCAGAGGCGCATGCGATCGTTTCCCTTGTGCGTAAGTTTTCTCCGCAATCATATTGTCTTTCTTGTTGTTATGGGCCATATCTCTCTCTCTCTCTCTCTCTCTCTCTTCTCCTCTTTCTCTCGTATTCTCTTAAACGTAATAGTATTGTATTGTATTTCCTGTGTAGTTATCTGGTTAGGTAGTCTATGTTATATTGTAGTGTATGACTTGTATTGTATTAATTCTTTTGCAAGTATAACATTCATAATATATATATTAGGCGTTGGACCCTAAGCACGGTGTCTGTGTATTTCTTATAGTGTTAAGTATTCTCAGAGCGTCGGTGACGCTCAAACAGCTTTTAAGTTAATAAGGTTACACTGTGTTGCATCTACACCCTATCTCTACACTAAGGTTTTACAGCATATTACATTGTTTATGGTTTAGATATAAAGGTTTAACATTGTGAGCGTCAGCGCCGCTGGTGATCTCCTCGTGGTCCCGAGCGTCCGCTACGCTATAGCGAATCATTACGTTAGTCGGCAGCCAATAGCGTGCCTGCCTGTGATCTCTTGGCCGTGAGCGAACGTGACGCTTGAGCGTCTCGACCACGGCTAAGCGATCGTTACGCAACGAGCGTACCCTTACGGTACTCCATACGTAAATAGCGTACAGTGTTCTTAGACCTCATAAAGGGTTTTATATAAGATAAATATTTAGCTTTATCAATTGGCGGCTCGTCCTGTCCTTCACATATCTCTGCTAGGTAATTTCAGCAGACATTATCCATCAGCAAAGGGCGGGAGATCATATTCTTCGCAGTGCTGACGGGATAAGCGTCTGCTTTGCTTAGTAAAGGGTGCTGAAGGAATCCGGGAACCGGAGGTAAGAACAACACGCTAGTGTCTTTTAAAACTGTTTTATTTCTGTTTTGCGTACACACGCATATAGCTGCATTTCTTTTTCGTATATTTTCATGTCACTCTCCTGTTTGCCATTTCACAATTGATAACGTGCTGAGAAAGATTTGTGCTATTGGTAGTAAAAGAGTAAAAACGATACATTAAGGGGTAATTTGTAAAACACACGCACAGCTTCGCCTGAGATACAAGGAAAGACCTGTGTGGTGCTTGGTAGATGATTACAGTTAAAGATCATCTACATTGATAAACGTGCTAATTGTATTTTTGTATGGCCAGCGTACACGTGTCTCTAACAAAAGGCTGAGACTCGCGAACGCAACACAAAGGCCGACGCACGCAGCGTATATTACGCAACGGAGCGTCTGGGTACGCCCACCGAAACTCAAATCGCACAATAGCATTGTTTTAGTGGGGGCGGTATAGCATAGCCACGTGATAATAGCACAAATTGATTTCAGTTTTTCCAAAACTTAGTTTAAATACCTTACTTTACTGTAATGCCTCTGGGGACAGACTACGGGAAATGATTTTTCTGATCAGAAAACTATAAGAATGATAGTGGGTTGAAAACGGTATGAGTGTATTGAACTCCTCTTGGTGAAGTCTTTGTGAAATCTTGGTGAAGTAAGTCTTGGTGAATCACGGTCAAGGTGAATACGTGATGAGCACGGTCTGAGTGAAAACGTGCAACAGAGTGTGATAAAGTTTTCGTTGTATTACGCTCTGGCTGTTTTGGAGCACAGTAGGGAGACTCCAATGATCCTACCATTTATGGGCAACAAGTGTCTATAAGTGGTACGATTGGACCGCACGGTTGTATGTGTGACCAATAACGCAACGTGATATGAGGTAGTATATCCATACGTAAATCTTGCCCTCATACGTGTTGTAGGGAGGGAGCACATGCAAGCGTGATTTGTGTAAAGAAAAAGGAAGGGAATTTTCTCAGGAAAATCTCTAGAGATAGGGCCTGTAACGGTTACACGTGTCTGCTAAAAGGGGCGGATTCGTTGTACTCGGAGCAGAAGAAGTTCAGTGGAAGAGCTTTAAGGATTTCCAACGTAGACTGTGTTTGGTGCATTTTAGGAAGTTTTTCTGTGTAAGGTCCACAATGGAAGCAAAGTGCACAACACAGGGACGTTCAGCAGTCAGGGTTCAGACTGCAGAGGCTTGCAGACCCCGAGGGTCTGCTCGGTTAGTAATGTGGGGGAGATATGGTCCCCACACTGAGACCTTTTGTGATGAATGGACACGAATGACTGCGGGGGATAAAGCACCATTTCCGGGGATAGGTAGTTTTGACTTAGAGGTATTGCATAATTTAAGGCGGAGGTTCTGTCTCATAAAATCCTGGAAGCAACGGATCAGACATTATGATTGTTTACAGTTATGGCAACAGGAAAGTGACATGCAAAGAAATGTAACTTACATACCTAACTTTCATCTTGAGAGGAGAGACATGGCAATGGAGAGGATTATGGTTGCGGAGAAAGGCACAATGTTGTACGATAAAAAGGCACTTAGTAACTGTATTAAAAATGAAAGTGTAAAATGTAATAAGGTTTATAAAAATAAAAGTGTTAAATGTACAACTATTAACCCATGCAAGTCGCACCCCATGTTAAACTTTCCTCAGGAACACCAACAAGAAAGTGAGCCCAGCACAATGTCGGAGCCTTTTCCAGCAGCCATCACACAAGACATCCAGGTGGACGCGACCAAATCGGTAAAGACTGTAATCAAACCCCCTAACGGAGGGTCAGGTGAGGTCGTGTCCACAGGTACGTATGGTGTTATACATCACGCACAAACAAATATACCTCATATCGTGGAATCAATTCAGAATGACGTTACTGGACTTAATCCTGTCAGGGTAATTGCAGTACCAAATGGGAAAACTGACTCTACAGGAGTCACTCCGGTCAGGAACATCGCCATGTACTGCCCCTTTTCCCGAACAGAATTAAGAACAATTCTGTCTGAATTTCCTGATCCCAGGAAAGACTTAGTTGCTTGTCAAAAATACATAAGAGTGCTAGGAAACACTGCAGAGCCAAATAACAAAGATTGGAGGACAGTTTTGAGGGCATGCTTACCCCCCGATGTTGATTCATTGAAATTTATTGCTGATTGTAAGCTAGATGAGGAAGTACCACTAACAGACAAGTATAACCAAGATAATGTAAAAAGAATCAATCTACAGTTAGGAGTATATTTTCCTGCAGTAGTAAAGTGGAATAAAATCTTTACAATAAAACAAAAAGAAGGTGAATCCGCATCAGAGTATTTTCACCGGGCTCTGCAGGATATGGCTAGGTACACTGGTATAGATGACATTGAAACTAACGTACACCACAGAGAGGTAGCTGTGTCTGTATTAATGGACAGCTTAAAAGACACACTAAAAATCAGGGTACAAACCTCCATACCTCACTGGAGAGGCATCTCGGTGGCTGCATTAAGAGAGTCCGCTATCGAGCATGACCGCAATATCCAAAGAACCAGGGAAGCGCAGGGAGAACGGTTGATGGCAATGAGCATCCAAGCACTAGAGGAGGCATCAAGTCGACCAAAACCCCAGGCCCCTAGCACATGGAGGAAGCCAAGGATTTTGTTATCATTGTAGAAGAGAAGGGCATTATGCCAGCAACTGTAATAACCCACATAAAGTCAGACCCCCTAGACCAAGAAATGAGCAAAATTATAACACACACAATTATAAACAGGGATCATATAGGAAGAATTTTGAGCCACACCCATAATGTGCAATCAGGAAAGGTGATCATTAGGACTGATGGTAAGCCTGAGGTTATAGTTAATAAATTGGGAGGTCATTCCCTGAAGACACAGGAATGACCGGGTGAAACGTTGTAAATGTATCTGTGAAATGTTTCTTTTTCTCTCTCCCCATCTCTGACGATTATTGGTAGGATTCAAACATTGCATATATACTTGGTCTTTGCAGAAGTCTACCAAACCCCAGCATGACCTATCCGCATCAATGTATTCTGGCCAGATACAGACAGTGGAATATGGAAGTGCTGGGGGGAGGGACTGCGCAAGGAAACCATTGGACATGTAGATATGACAGCCTGATGATCTGACAATGTTTTAGAAAACGTTTATGTTTGAAAAATGTTTTTTTCCCTGTTGTTGTTCTCTGTTGATTTATGTGATATATACATATATGAATTGTTCTCTCTCTCTTTTGTTTTTTTTTGTTTTCTCTCTTCTTTCTCATGTTTTCATGTTTTAAAGATGGTATGTCACACCTCAGTTAGGCAAATGGTAATGCAAGATTTTTTGCTCCTTACAGAAAGTTCGCTGGTTTGGAAGGAATATTGCATCACCGGAATGTTCGTTTGGAAGACTGAGAGACAGCACCTTTGAGATGACAGCAGAACAAGAAGAATTACAAGACTAGAGAACTTAATTATCGTAACAAGTTTCTCTCCCCCTCAAACTGTTTTCCTGTACCCCCATTACAAATTTCTTCTTTTCTCCTCCTGTAAGATGGACTTGCCCCAAGAGACTGTGATCTGGATTTTCCTGTTGACCATGATGTTGACCAGAGCAGTCTGTTCCGGCGAGAGTACCAGAGAGGTCGAGAAAGGATCCAGAAAGGTTCCGATGACTGAGACGGAGGTGTAAATTTCCAATAGCAACACAACCACCAAGCAAAAGGCGAGTGCCGGAAACGATCTAGCAGCCATGTTATTTGTAAACATTTGTTAGCTGAAAAGAAAACTGTATCTGTAGGCTCTGTGACAATGTAGTTGAGGATGGATGCATCAAGAAATGCCAATCCAGTTTTAATATCCACATGGACCGGCATCCCTTGAGTGACTATCACTCCTTAGTGGGTAGTGTGTTAAATCAAACAGATTGTTGGGTATGCTCTCAAGTACCTCAAGGTCATAGCAAATCAGGACTAGTACCATTTCCTTTAACGATAGGGGAGGTACTTGAGCTAAGTGGTGGGAGGCCGGTGGACAAGAGGTTTAATATCTCCAGTCCTCCTAGTTTGAAGCTCCACCAATATCATGTGGATAGATCCCTCATATGCTTTAACATTTCCAATCCCCGAAAGCCGGGAAATTGGGAAGTGTCATGGAGTAACCAAACCATGACCTTTTCATATAGAGCAGATAGAATGCCGACAGATACAGAGCTTATACGCCACATAGCCAGTAGAGGAAAATCTTTCCGATATAGGTATACCTTAGGAAATAGGATTACGAGAGTTGGAGAGGTATCACCAGGATACTGTGCACATATCGTACAAGCTGATACGTGTACTAGACAGATGGGAGAATTAGGGTTAGGAGATTTCACATGGAAGATGTGTAATATGGTTATGTCCTACTCCGTCCCATATGTTCTCCCCGATGATGCATATTTCATATGCGGGAGGAAGGCGTATAAGTGGCTTGCCCCAAACTCTGAAGGATTGTGTTATATTGGAAAAGTACTGCCTGAAGTAATGACTGTATCACATGCCAAAAATGAAAGATATACACCGTGTTGCCCAAGCTCCTTATACTCACACCCATTACGAGCACGTAGTTAAACGGCACCTGATAGAAAGAACAGAGCATCCGGCCTCTGACATGATCCATGAATCCACCGGGATTCAGTTTCTAATCGCGTTAGACATCACTCGCACCGCCAGAGGAGTGTTGAATTACAAATACATATCTGCGCTCGCAAATTTGTTAGACAATATCACAGAAATGTATGATGACACGTTTAGGTATACTGGAAGAGAACTTCAAGCTTATAAAACAGAACTAGTTCAGCATAGAAGGATTCTCAATTATCTCACAGCAGTAACAGGTGGATATTGTGTCACACTGGCAACGCAGTACGGCGTGAAATGTTGCACATATATTACAAATAGTACCGAGGACCCGGTCGAGGTCATAGACCAAAAGATGGACGATATTCTCCAACTGAAGTGGGAATTTCGCAGGAGACACAATCTCACCCTTGCTGCTGTGAGTAATGAGCTGACTGGTTGTGTGTCATGGTTGAACCCGCGAAATTGGTTCTCTGGTTTAGGAGAATGGGCTCAAGGAGTCATAATGGATGTAGGGAAGTTTCTCCTATGTATCTTAGGTGTTATCATAACGATTGGCTTGATATTTAGATGCGGTCAGGCTTTAACGAAGTGTAAACGAAGTACCAGGGTGATGAGTTTAGGGAGTGAGGAAATTGTAATTCCAATGGATTTGATTTATGACCCAAATGTAGAAACAATGATGTGATGAAAATGCGATTTCTACGGTCCGTTTCTTTCACCTGTTTTTCCATTTTCTCCAAGGTAAAAAGACCCACTTGGACGAGGAATTTGATGAGCCGATATACAGACAACAGATGGATTAAAGAAGAAGTTTTGACAACCTTATAACCAGATTTTTGATGAACTATGCCATAGATCCCCAGTTTCCCTAGAAATTTTAAAATTACGCTAGCCCAACACTTTTGTAAATCTATGGACATTGACAAAGCTTTTGCTCGCACCTTATGGGCAAAAGCACAAAGAAGACTGCATTCAACAGACACCGAACAAGACTTCAACCGACAAATGTTCATTTACCTGACATAGAATACCACTGCATTTACCGTAATTATGTCTTTTCTTCATCTCTACAACCTTCAGGTAATTACACACATAGTCGATAGGGAATACAGGCACAGATATCAGCAATCACATATTCCCCCATTCATGTATCATCAACTAAAATGTGCTCCCCATTTGTTACAACCACAGCCGAAAAGAGCTCGGTAAAGTTTGACAGCCCATCCACAGACCCGTACCACGGGATAAGAAGGAATTCAAATGTATACTTCGCAATGCCTCGAAGCTTGATTTAAAACACGTACGGCACGATGATACATGACCCCCAAACACGGATTCATACACACACGCTTCTGCTATCTCACTAGGTCATACCCTTTTCCTACCCTCTCCTCCCCTACCCAACCATGTAAAGGTATTAACCCCTGACATATATTTTTCTCTTTTTGAAATGTTTTAGGAAGTGGCAGTTATTGTTGACTGCCAAAGGGTGGACTGTCAAAGTCAGAAAAATATCACGATGCACACTGCCATATTTGCACCTCATACAGGTCTGCGCTGCGCATGCGCGCGCTCTCCCGTGCGTGCGCATACTCGCTGTTGCGGGCACCCGCGGGCGCGCGGTATGTGCATTTACGGTAGAGTTCATGTGTTCGTAGCGTGCGACTCAATCGTTACATATTTTCACTATATAATGTATTTTGTAGATCATGGTCCCTTTGATAGATTCTGAAAGTTTGGTTAATGTAGAATGTTCATGAACAGAGAAATCCCCCTTTGTTTGATACGAAGGGTCAGACAGGAGTAATACAGTGGTGTTTAGTATCCATCGGAAGAGTATTTAATTAGCAATATTCCGGTGTTGGTTTGAAGCGAATTAATCGCTCGTGCGAATAGTTATGGACATAAGAAGTTTATGTCCATTTACTATTATTTGCACTTAATTATCCATGCGGCGGGAAACCTAGTTTCCCACCCACCTGAGCAGTTGGAAATCGTCACAGCCCACCTGTATGAATCAACCTATGACCTTTTGTTATAATGCGAGGAGGAATTCCTGTGTCCAATGAACAATGAGATTGTAGGGACCATTGAATTGTATTGTGTGTGGGGCATAAATAGACAAGCCGATCACATCCAGCTCTCACTCTTCAACGGTTATCATTGCTGAAAATCGGGAGCTGGATGTCCAGAGGCGCATGCGATCGTTTCCCTTGTGCGTAAGTTTTCTCCGCAATCATATTGTCTTTCTTGTTGTTATGGGCCATATCTCTCTCTCTCTATCTCTCTTCTCCTCTTTCTCTCGTATTCTCTTAAACGTAATAGTATTGTATTGTATTTCCTGTGTAGTTATCTGGTTAGGTAGTCTATGTTATATTGTAGTGTATGACTTGTATTGTATTAATTCTTTTGCAAGTATAACATTCATAATATATATATTAGGCGTTGGACCCTAAGCACGGTATCTGTGTATTTCTTATAGTGTTAAGTATTCTCAGAGCGTCGGTGACGCTCAAACAGCTTTTAAGTTAATAAGGTTACACTGTGTTGCATCTACACCCTATCTCTACACTAAGGTTTTACAGCATATTACATTGTTTATGGTTTAGATATAAAGGTTTAACATTGTGAGCATCAGCGCCGCTGGTGATCTCCTCGTGGTCCCGAGCGTCCGCTACGCTATAGCGAATCATTACGTTAGTCGGCAGCCAATAGCGTGCCTGCCTGTGATCTCTTGGCCGTGAGCGAACGTGACGCTTGAGCGTCTCGACCACGGCTAAGCGATCGTTACGCAACGAGCGTACCCTTACGGTACTCCATACGTAAATAGCGTACAGTGTTCTTAGACCTCATAAAGGGTTTTATATAAGATAAATATTTAGCTTTATCAGTGTACAGTGTCACTGACACTGCACAGCACTCTCACCTTTTACATTGATTCAGCGAGTCAGTCAGTTCTGCCAGCCAGTCACTATTGTTAGCGCAGGTGTCCCAACGCGCCGCATTACAGGGAAGTAGACACACTAAATAAACTACAGCTCCCAGCAGCCCTTAGCGCTGAAGCATTCTGGCGCTAAGGGCTGCTGGGAGCTGTAGTTTATTAAGTGCATCTTCCTCCCTGTAATGCGGCGCTTTGGGACACTGGCGCTAATAATAGTGACTGGCTGCTTGGCTGCTGTGTGAGTCTCCAGGAGAGCCACTGCCAAAGGGAGGACAGCAGCTTAGCTGCTTCTAGCAGGAGAAGCAGGAGAAACGGACCCCCTCCCCCACCTACAGCACCCCTGCACCCGCCACTCCCTTACCTGCTGCACCACCACACCCACCCCTCCCCCACCCATGCCACCCCTGCAACCGCTCCTCCCCCACCCGCTGCACCCCCGGACCCCCTCCCCATCTACGTCTCCACCGCACCCATCACTCCCCCAACCACAGCACTGTCAAAGTCGAAAAATATTGTAATACATATCCTTTGTTCTAACCCCTCATGCACATGCACGCTGCTCGTGCACCTGGTCCCCCGTGCGTACACATATCCGCAAGTTGCGTAAGAGATGCTCCGGCGACTCGCGCGCATGATATGTGTATTTACGGCGGAGTTTGTGAGCGTGAAGCGTGCTATTAAAACATAGCATATTTAACCCAAATAGTGCATTTTGTAGATGTAGTTCCCCTAGACCATGACAGAGAGTAATGTTAGTTTAAACAGTTCCTGGACGGAAGGGTCAGATAAAGGTTGGTAGGTGATGTCTAGTATCCAGCTGTAGGGTATTTTAAGGGTAACATTCCGGTGTTAGTTAGGAAAGAATCGCATGTTCCTGCGTATAGTTATGTGCAGAAGTAGAAAATAGATATAAATTGTATTTAAAATATATTACGAATGGGGAGGGGACGAGAATGGGACCCAGTCACACATAAATTTCCCACAGACTGAGATACAATGGCCTTATTTACACTAAGCTTTGAGATTCTATGAAGAGGGCATACACCTTTGTTTATGAAGGGGGCCAGGTTTCTCTCCAGAATAATGAGTGCTGAGTTGTCATTGTCTCAACTGAAAGAAAGGGACAAACAAGGGTGAACAATGCCCAGGAGCAGAGTATGTTTGGAAGATCAGAAACAATAGCTAACCACAACAAAACCAGACAGATAGGAATTTAGAATACTAACATTCCTAGTCCAAAATCCATGGAGATAGAGGTATTCATTTATATATTATATATATATATATATATATATATATATGTGAATAAATATATAATTCCTAACAAATTGTAATAGCAGGAGTGTGTGTGTATATATATATATATATATATATATATATATGAATATGTGGATATATGAATATCTTGAAGATTGAGATAGATAGTAATATCATGTGTGAGTTCATATTGTTCAGAGTCACGTGAACATTAATCTGGTGGGAATAAGAACATTGTTAAAATTTACCTCATTTAGATATTAATAAAACAAGATTTATGTTTAATGTGATGGGTTTAAACTGATTATGGGGCGGGAACTCCACATCCCAAGTCCTATCCATCGCCCACTTCTTGAACTAACCAATGGTCCCCGGTGCAGGACATGTCCCACCCCCTAACCAATGGAAGAAGAGCACACAGTGTCTATTGTATTATGTCTTGAGCTACTGAATAAAGAGCGAGCAGCAGGCCAGGTCACTATCAAAGACTCTGAAGGCTTTCTACCTGATAGCTGAGGACTGGTCCAGGACGCACTTGCGAACGATTCCCCACGTATGTATATTCTCTGTAGCCATTATTCTCTATTATTCTGTTTAGATGTCCTTGTTAGCCTGTAGTGTATAACTTGTATCTGTTTACCCCTTTTCTCTGAATAATCCACTGCGGTGTTAGAGCCCAGTGGTTTACCACAAACCGGTGTTGTGTTTTCACTTTCCTGCAAAGGGCTTTCATAGTATATTAATCGGTATAAGGTGTATAAGCATTGTTAAGGTGTAAGCACTGTGGGTACTTCATACCACCAGCGCTACTTAAGGTTTTAAAGGTATTACATCTTTGCAGTACTAGGCTGCTAAGGTTTAAAGTATAAGCATATCCTTACATTGTTTCATTACTTAAGGTTTACTGTATATCACTCTGTGTGCGTCCGCGCCGCGTGTACGTTGTACCCACGGCACGGCATCTGATACGCTAATAGCGTATCAATACGGTACTCAGTACGCAAATAGCGTACTTAGTACGTAGAGTGTGTAATTAGTCTAGCGGCCATAGCGGCTCCACGGTAATAGTGTATAGCTTTATGTTTTAAGATAATATTTGACATTATCAGCACCTACTAGGTGATTCATCAAGCCCTGCATGCTATGTTCACACTGTTGCAAGGGTTTACAACCCCTTAACCATCGCACGCCCTTTGTCCGTGCAATATTTAACCACTCACACAATTATAATTGGAGGTAATACTTCATATAATACAAATATTGTATGCCACAAAGGCGTGCAAGGGTTAAGGGGGTGTAGCTCCTTACGACGGTGTGAAGAGCACCCGTAGGGTGCAATGAAACACCTAGTATATAGAATAGTAACTGTGTTTATGATCAACAACATACATGTAATGATCAACATGTAACTGTGTTTATGATTAACGATACAATATGTATTCATTCCCAGCTGTTACATGATTCAATTAAATCCTTATACAAAGTATGTAATGGAAAAGTGCTATATCCTTATATTATACCATACTGGATATCTATTATGCTCAAAGACATTTAAGAATTATTATTCTGTTGCTACTATTTTTGCTGCACAGTATATTTCAAATGCTCAGCTAGAGAAACACACGTTCGTATCTTATGTGTCAATGGTGGTCATTCCCAGTTGATCGCTCGCTAGCAGTTTATAGCAGTTATGCAAACGCATTGTCGCCGCCCACTGGGGAGTGTATTTTCGCTTTGCAGAAGTGCGAACGCCTGTGCAGCAGAGCGCCTGCAAAAACATTTTGTGCAAAACAAGACCAGCCCTCAACTTACTATTTGTGTGCGTTGATTCTAACGTTGGAGGGTTGGCGTTTAACGTCACACACCCGCCCAGCGTTCGCCCAGCCACGCCTGCGTTTTCCCTGGCACACCTGCGTTTTTCTAAGCACTCCCTGAAAACGGTCAGTTACCACCCAGAAACGCCCCTTTCCTGTCAATCTTTTTGCGGCCGCCAGTGCGAATGAAAACGTCGTTAGAACCTGTGCAAAACCACAAACGCATTTGTACCCGTACATTGCGCGTGAACAATGCGGTGCATACGCATGCGCAGAAATGCAGATTTTTAGCCTGATCGCTAGCAATCAACTCGGAATGACCCCCATTATGTGCTGAGATGAGTAAAACTTGCAACATAAGTAGCATTTGTTTCCTATGAGAGGACAGGAAAACGATACATGTATCTATTTATTGCCGTATTGTTACATTACATAATAAATGTTGCTGCTGCCTAGAATACACACTCCATACTGTTTTCCTATCCGTCTGCTAGGTAAGAGGGCACAGTTTACTGTGTGTTTACGAGGACAGATCATTAAATATAAAGTTTGTCTATCCGTCTAATAAAAAAGAGGACACAGGGGTTATCAATACTTTCCCTTTCTAGTATTATCCAGGTGAACAAAGGGAGAAGATATCGATTTTACTCACACGTGTTTCTGATTAATTTTTTCACTTATGCTACCCCCTTATTCATACATTAAGCTCACTGAGTACATTAGACACAGGAACAAATCATTAGTACATCTCTTCACTGGTAATAATCATGCTGTAATAGTTTAAAAAAAAGTGAAGGATGCACATATGATGAGAGACAGTAAGCACGTGTACATACATACTACACGTGTTTCACAAACAGCTTCATCATTTATTTTTTCTCTCTCTATCTCTCTATCTCTCTTTTCCTGAACGGGTGTCAAGGCTGCCGGTCGGGGAGTGGATGGCATATGTAGCACTAGCTCCAGTCCTCCACCTGCTCTGCTGCCACAGGGGCAGTGACTGCGGGTGTGCTAATAATCTGTAATAATGTATTATTGTGCAGCCTGTATGACACCACAGCTATATTAGTGATGGAATGACAAGCATGCCTGGCAGCATTGGTACAGCAGTGAATCACATCACACTATTACTAATGGGGGGTGTCACAATCACAGGTGGGGTGTGGGTTGAGCCACGATTGCAGCGGGGCAGTGACCGCGGGTGGGATCCTGGTGTGACAGGGGCGGCTCTGCAGCAGTGATGAACTGCCGCAACTGCCCCCAAACCTCCTCCCGGCTCCTGCTCAGTGCTGCCAACTGCTGGGGATCCTGGACTCACCCGCAGGCAGTGTGACAGAAGTAGGCGGATTCTGCTGGCCAGTGTCCGCCTGCTTATCATTCAGTTGGGGGGGAAGATCCCCCTACACCTGAACGATTAGTTGGGAAAATCAAACAAGTTTGATTTTCCCAACTAGTTGGACAAACCGTTTCTGGACGTTTTTGAGCTTGTGGGAGCAAACGGCTGATAATCGTTTCCTCCAACACACTGCCAGATTATCGTCTCAACCAGTCAACTAGTTGGCTGGTTAGAACGATATCTTCCTAATGTATGGCTAGCATAAGTAATGAAGTTTTATGCTCATATTACAGCCAAGGTCTCTGAAATTAATGAGCATGTTGTTTACTAGCTCAGCATAGTTTTGAGCTTTGTGGTTGCCCAGAAAGTTTCTGACAACCAGGAAGAATGACGTCCTGCTCATACTGAAGGTCGACCAGATGGCGATGTGCCGTGGCCTGGGCATGTGCAAAAAGTATAGCTGATAGAGAAAAACTGTTTTTGTATTTGGAATTAGCACGCCCAATATAACCAAAATCAATACTAATATTCCAGGCACCAAACAAAATTTTTTTTGGTGGGGCAGTGTAATTTATTCAGCAGGATTCAATGTAAATCTATAAATATGGTTTTCTTAGGCCTTCTCTTGTGGGACACTGGCTTATTGTGGAAATATCTCAATGCTGTCTCTAAGGGCGGGAATACTCAGTGGAAGTGGTGCAAGAACCTTCCTTCCAAAACCGGCATCCCTGGCAAACACATGCAACCTGTAGAATAGATGACCAAGTGACTGTCCTTTATAGCAGCTCATGCCATGCTGAGAAGGAAGTGCTCACCGAATAATCAAGTGCCTTCAGTTTTTTTTAAAGGGCTGCACAGAATAAGGATACATTTGACTAGTAATGGAACTAATTCCCCTAGCAAAGCACTGCTTCTAAGCTGGCTGTCCTCTTTTCGTAGCACTGTAGGTGACCAAGAATCAAAGAGATACCTCTCCAATATGAATGTGTGAAATCAATAGCGAAGGGCTGCCCTCAACTGAAGTTCTCCTCCATCAACTACAAAATGAGAGACTAACGTACTCGTGGAGGCTGATGACCTGGATGGACAAACAATGATGATACTTGCTCCACCTCCACAAATGAGTTTCACATGGAACTCCCTTGAGTGAAAGTGGGCCTACTTGGCTGCCTGGGAAGTTTTGGCCATCTTCCCTAAAACCATCATGGAGAAATTAACAGACATCCATCCATACATTAGTAAAGGTATCACCAAAACCTGCTATGAAAGAATCTTTCCCTCTGGCAGAAATATTCACTGGATGTTGAACTGGAGTCCCAGTAATGTCATATACTGAGTGAGTAATCCACTTATCTAATTCTTTAATAACCAATACTGGCACCATGTTAAAAATAAGGGATGCCCCAGCAGTGACAAATTATTTACTGAGGCTCTCCAGCCTACGATCTGTGACATCTTTAAGAGACGCATCATCAGGGATTAGAATAGATGGCCTTGGACAATGTAGAAATGGAGGAAACTAAAAGTGAAAGAAATTCCCTTCATGCTTTACCAAAATCTGCAAAAAAAAGTAAACAATGTTAACCACTTTACCTTATGCTTCAATTTAGAAGTCTTGTGAACCTCCAAAACCTCAGGTATTGGTAGGTCCAGTGCTTCCTGAAATGGCCTGAATAAGATATATGTGACATGCAAACCTGATGTTTAATCATCGAACTGAGAGGAAACCTCCAAATTAGAATCACCCAATTTGCCTCCTCATAAGACAGAGCATCTGATGATGATGATGATGATGATGATGATGATGATGATGATGTATACCAGAAATAAAATGCCAGCAACAAATTTTGAGAAATAGTTAGCATGTTTAAAGACTTTTGAACAGAAGCCACAATAATTTCTTGCAAAATAGAGGCAATACAACTAACCCATACTAGCTATACCTCGGTTGTTGCCACAAACCACACATGCTCCACAGGTTCCAACCCAAACAAGAAAAAGGACTTGAAAACAACTTGATCCCCCAGCTGATAGGCTGTGCAAATGGTACCAGATGTTCTCCTCAGTAGATTTGTGTGGTAGTTGGAGCAGGAACCCCTTGATGGAGTACACCTAGTTGTCTCCTGCTAGGCATGAAAGAAAAACAGACAACACAGCCTCATGACAATAACATACTGCAAAAGTTTCAGAAAAAGAGAATCAACTTTTAAACTGCCCACACAGCCCTATAATCTGTGGAACCAACAATGAAGAAAATATTTCAAAAACTACAACCTAGTCGCTTGCAGCAGGCAGTGTGAAGTTGGGGAATACAGGAACCCCAATAAAAGGCTACTAATGGTGGCCTTCAGCACTTAAATGTGTACGGTCACCATGGAGGAGGTGCATAAAAAAGCAAGACACCTTCTACAGGAGGGTGGTATTCATGTGACCGGCGGCCGGGAGAATGACGGCCACATGACCTCCACCGACATCCCGCCCCCTCACTATCCCGATTGTCGGCATGCCGACCAACAGGGACTATTTCCACTCGTGGGTGTCCACGACACCCATAGATTGGGAATAGAACCCGTGGCGACTGCAGGTCATCACCGAGCCCACAGCGTGGTGCACGCAGCGAGCCCGCAAGGGGCTTGCTGCACTCGTCCCTCCCCGCTGGGATCCTGGCTTCGGTATGCTGCCGGGATCCCGGCATCGGTATGCTGAGACCGCCGGTCAGACATACTACACCCCTACAGGATCTAGTTCCAAAATAGCTGATATACTAAAAGATCTCTACCAATTTACTCAATAATACCCAACCCTTAGATACACTGTACTCATGATGGACAAAGGGCCTAATTCAGACCTGATCGCAAAAGCAAAACCATGTGCACTGCAGGTGGGGCAGATATAACATGCGCAGAAAGAGTTAGTTTTGGGTGGGTTATATTGTTTCTGTGCAGGGTAAATACTAAAAAAGAAACCCAGAAAGACTAGGCGCTCCCTGCTTCATAAAGAAATGACAAATTAAAAGGCACACAGATTTTCTAGCCGTTGTTTAAAAAAGGGGGAAAGGTGCAAACAATCCAGGAACAATAAAACAGCGCTTCTTCAAAAAAGGTGTGCTTTTATTTTTGCACAATAATAACACTTAAAACAAATTTAATATATATGACAATAAAAAATATATATCAGACTACAACACCGGCCGGTATTAAAATAAAAAAAATGAAAATAAAAAAATCTTTTAAGCATAATTTTTTTATTTTAATACCAGCCGGTGTTGTAGTTTGATATAATTTTTATTGTCATATATATTAAATGTGTTTTAAGTGTTATTATTGTGCAAAAATAAAAGCACACCTTTTTTTCATGAAGCGCTGTTTTATTGTTTCAGGGTAAATACTGGCTGCTTTATTTTTACACTGCAATTTAGATTTCAGTTTGAACACACCCCACCCAAAGCTAACTCTCTCTGCACGTTATATTTGCCCCACGTTATATCTTCCACAGAGCTGTCCAGATTCTGATGGTTGGTATGCCGCTGTCTGTATTCTGACCGCCGGCATATCATACTGAACCCGATGATTTATGCAATATATGTGCTGGCTTTCCTTACCTAGGGATCGGTAGCCACCGCTGTGTTTCACTGACCTGCCCACTGCCGAAGCATGGGACACTTCACTGATCAACTTCTATAAGCCCGCCCCCAGACTCCTGTGAGCCACTGGGAGTCGGGAGCAGGCTTATAGAAGTTTATAGACAAGCAGAGTGATGTGTCCCATGCTTCGGCAGCTGACAGGTCAGAGTAAGGCAAGCCAGCACATATATTACATACAACACCACATTTATGTTTATACAGTATGTGCTGACGGGGTGTAGTAGGGTATGCCGGCAGTCGGGCTCCTGGCGACCAGCATACTGGCGCCGGAATCCCAACCGCCGGCATACTGACAGCTGGGCGAGCGTAAATGAGCCCCTTGCGGGCACAGTGGTGCGCTACGCACACCACGCTATCTTTTCTCCCTCCAGGGGGGTCATGGACTCCCAAGAGGGAGAAAAGATGTCGGTATGCCGGCAGTCGGTATGCCGGCGGTCGGTATGCCGACGGTCGGGATTCTGGCGCCGGTATGCTAATCGTCGGGAACCTGGCCGCCGGCAAACAGAAGACCACCCATGCTGACCGGCTCCCTGCTGCAATGTGTGGTTGGAGCTGCAGCCCAGGGGCAGGAGCCGCCACTGGTGTCTTCCAATAAGAGGTCTAAGAAAATATATTTATTGCACTGTAACAGTGCTGTTATTAAACAATAGAATCAGTGCACTTCTACATAACAAGGTGAACTACTGTACATAATTATAAAAAGTAAGGGAGCATTGGGAATGCTGTTTATTAGAATTCACTTTTGTGTTTTTTAACGTTTCTGTTTAATTAATCAGTGTGTAGCTAGAAATGTGAATAGAAGGAGCATTTACGTACTGTACTATTGCAAGTAAAGGGATTTCTGGCTCCACACATTGGGTCGAGAATTCAAGTTCATAGAAAATGCTGTGGACCTAACTCTAAAGTTACAAATTCAAACAGAAAAAATAGGAAGTAATGGTTCCCAATCAAAAGGGGAAACACATCTAAGGTTTCTACTAAATCTGAGGTTTCTTTTTAAATTGAGTTATTTTTATTGACATTTTTTTTAAAGTGTACCCCAAAAATAAAATAAAAAAATCTCACAATAGAGACATGGCAGAAAAGAAAAATAATACATACCAGGTGATATGTAGGTAAAAAGAGTAACTTAACAGTGGGTATGTACTGTATATGTATGGATTAACGGTATACATATAAGTAACATACACACAGACCACATAATACAGGAGAATAACAGGACCAGCACCTGAAAGCGGCATTCACGTGCACATGACAAAAAGCCAGCTTTGTGAAATGACCTGTAACCTAAAAAACAAATTAGGCAATCCAAAAAATAAATAAATATACAGTATAAAAACACCACCTCTGCTGCAGAGCCACTCTATAACAGGCAATTACACATTATCAGACAAAATAAATGATAATAAATTGAACCACTCTAAAATGAACCTGGCTATAATAGCATAAAAAAAATAACGGACAAAATATACAGTATACTAGCCATGATCTCCAGGTGTAAATATCAGAACACAGTAGTTAATAACACCCCCTTCCCCACCCACCTCCAGATCACCCCACCCTGTAGAACCATATCCCCAACTTACGGCCTACCTGGATTCCTAAGAAAATCCCACCCTGTCAACTGTACCCCTGACTAACTAACTAACTAACTAACTAACTAACTAACTAACTAACTAACTAACTAACCCCAAACCCATCCAAACAAAAAACAGTGGAGCAATCCCACCCATGAACCCTATAGCTAGGGAACAACCAGCTCATGATAAGTAGACACACAATGAGACTCCAAAAGTAATACACAGAATCTATGCAGAACGGATTGTGTAATGGTTAGCATGCCTGCCTCACAGCACTGAGGTCATGGGTTCAATTCCCACCATGGTCCTAACTGAGTGGAATTTGTATATTCTTGCCTTATTTACGTGTGTTTCCTCCGGGTACTCCAGTCAGTTTTCTCCCGAAATCCCAAAATATACTGGTAGGTTAATTGACTCTCAACAAAATTAACCCTAGTGTGAATGTGTCTGTGTGTACATGTGATAGGGAATACAGATTGTAAGCTCCACTGGGGCAGGGAATGATGTGAATGGCCAAATATTTTCTGTAAAGCGCTGTGTGTGCTATATGTGCACCATATAAATAACTGGTAATACAGGTACATAAAATAAATAAATATGCATTGACTTCAGAATCGCAGTGGAGAAAAAATAAGCAAGAAACATAATGTAGACAGCAAAGAAACAAACCTTGGAAAAGACTGAATAGAAAAGACCGAATATTGACAAAGGAGAAAAATATATACGCAGGTTATAATAGTAACAAAATCGTCAGACAGAATGCAAAAAAACATGTACACATAGCAGAATATCAATAAAAGTGAAAAAGCAGCAAATATAAATAATATCTTAATTATAGCAAAATCAGTTAAGGAGGGTCATCCCATTCCAAAGTCTACAGGTGCAGCCATGCCACGAGATACTGGAGAGAGACAGAGAAAAGGAAGCAGCCCCTTGTGCTCATCCAGAAACAAATTGAAAAAAGTAATGTAGTTATAGAGCCAGAGATCTGATAGAGGTCTCTGGATGTGGATGAATTGGAAATAAAAGCTTTGAACCATCCTAAATCTGAGGTTTCTACTAAAATCCATCCTCTTCACCAGCCTGATGAAGTGGATAGATGTTTTGTGAAATGCATAGCTTTTTTATGGGTAATACTTCTCTGGTTTTCCATTTATTATCTCATTAATCCTCCACTTTCTTACCGCTCATCATAGTTATTTTCTTTATTTGTATTTCAGTCAATAAACTAACTATGCATTGTTTCATCCAAAAAGGGTGAATTTGCTTCTTATGTTGAGGTGTTAAATTACACAACAGTGTGCAGTATATATTTTTTATTTTCTTTCATATATATCGGTTGATCCCACACTATAACGCAAATGAGGTTTAAGTAGCGTCAGAACCAACTATTGCCTCATTATGCTTACCTGGAGGAATCCTTTTGAAAGGTTTCTGTGCAAGTCATCTCTCTGTTTAGACCAGATATGTAAAAACTCAGCAGTATTACAATCTCTGTGTTAGGTGAGGGTTGTGGACAAGTTGGAAACTATTCTGCCAATGACATTCACGCTATATACATAATTTATATATATATAAATTCAGATACAATCTAATATAGCTATCCTTTTCCAACTGGGGAGAAAAAGATTGAAAAAAATGATTTGGATTGGAATCTTCAACATCAAGGATTACTACATAGATATACTCAGTGTGTTAAATAATATTAGGAATAAGCTCTATTTTATATTTCTATTTAGTCTTGATTTAATTATTTTTGAATATTTTTATGTATTAATTTGTATTCCAATATATGTAGCTCTGTTGATGGGAAAGCCACTTGTAATTAGTGATGAGCGGGTTCGGTTCCTCGGAATCCGAACCCCCCCGAACTTCAGCCTTTTTACACGGATCCGAGGCAGACTCGGATCTTCCCGCCTTGCTCGGCTAACCCGAGCGCGCCCGAACGTCATCATCCCGCTGTCGGATTCTCGCGAGGCTCGTATTCTATCGCGAGACTCGGATTCTATATAAGGAGCCGCGCGTCGCCGCCATTTTCACACGTGCATTGAGATTGATAGGGAGAGGACGTGGCTGGCGTCCTCTCCGTTTATAGAGAAGAGAGTAGAGAGTTAGAGACACTATTTACTAATTTTGGGGAGCATATTAGGACTGGAGTACTACTACTTGCTGATAGTGTGACCAGTGACCATTGACCACCAGTTTAATTAATCCGTTCTCTGCCTGAAAAAAAACGATACACAGTGTGACACAGTCACATACCATATCTGTGCTCAGCCTCAGTGTGCTGCATCATCATATGTAATACTGTATATCTGACTGTGCTGAGTGCTCACTGCTCACACAGCTTAATTGTGGGGGAGACTGGGGAGCAGTTAGAGCAGGAGTACATAAATAATATATTTTAAGTACAGTGCACACTTTTGCTGCCAGAGTGCCACACTGCCAGTGTGACTGACCAGTGACCACACTGACCACCAGTATATTGTGATTGTCTGCTTAGGACGGAGTACTACTTGCTGATAGTGTGACCAGTGACCAGTGACCACCACCAGTTTAATTAATCCGTTCTCTGCCTGAAAAAAAACGATACACAGTGTGACACAGTCAAATACCATATCTGTGCTCAGCCCAGTGTGCTGCATCATATGTAATACTGTATATCATTATCTGACTGTGCTGAGTGCTCACTGCTCACACAGCTTAATTGTGGGGGAGACTGGGGAGCAGTTATAGCAGGAGTACATATTTTAAGTACAGTGCACACTTTTGCTGCCAGAGTGCCACTGCCAGTGTGACTGACCAGTGACCACTGACCACCAGTATATTGTGATTGTCTGCTGACCACCAGTATATTGTGATTGTCTGCCTGAAAAAGTTAAACACTCGTCGTGTGGTGTTTTTATAAACGCATTCTGCAGACAGTGTCCAGCAGGTCCGTCATTACATAATATATACCTGTCCGGCTGCAGTACTAGTGTGATATATATATATATTTTAATTTTATCTCATTATCATCCAGTCTATATTAGCAGCAGACACAGTACGGTAGTCCACGGCTGTAGCTACCTCTGTGTCGGCAGTCGCTCGTCCATCCATAATTGTATACCACCTACCCGTGTTTTTTTTTTTTTTTCCTATCTTCTTGATACTAGTAGCTTACTTTAGGAGTCTGCAGTGCTGACAGACAGTGTCCAGCAGGTCCGTCATTACATAATATATACCTGTCCGGCTGCAGTACTAGTGTGATATATATATATATTTTAATTTTATCTCATTATCATCCAGTCTATATTAGCAGCAGACACAGTACGGTAGTCCACGGCTGTAGCTACCTCTGTGTCGGCAGTCGCTCGTCCATCCATAATTGTATACCACCTACCCGTGGTTTTTTTTTCTTTCTATCTTCTTGATACTAGTAGCTTACTTTAGGAGTCTGCAGTGCTGACAGACAGTGTCCAGCAGGTCCGTCATTACATAATATATACCTGTCCGGCTGCAGTACTAGTGTGATATATATATATATATATATATATATATATTAATTTTATCTCATTATCATCCAGTCTATATTAGCAGCAGACACAGTACGGTAGTCCACGGCTGTAGCTACCTCTGTGTCGGCAGTCGCTCGTCATCCATAAGTATACTAGTATCCATCCATCTCCATTGTTTACCTGAGGTGCCTTTTAGTTGTGCCTATTAAAATATGGAGAACAAAAATGTTGAGGTTCCAAAAATAGGGAAAGATCAAGATCGACTTCCACCTCGTGCTGAAGCTGCTGCCACTAGTCATGGCCGAGACGATGAAATGCCAGCAACGTCGTCTGCCAAGGCCGATGCCCAATGTCATAGTACAGAGCATGTAAAATCCAAAACACCAAATATCAGTAAAAAAAGGAATCAAAAATCTAAAATAAAATTGTCGGAGGAGAAGCGTAAACTTGCCAATATGCCATTTACCACACGGAGTGGCAAGGAACGGCTGAGGCCCTGGCCTATGTTCATGGCTAGTGGTTCAGCTTCACATGAGGATGGAAGCACTCAGCCTCTCGCTAGAAAAATGAAAAGACTCAAGCTGGCAAAAGCACAGCAAAGAACTGTGCGTTCTTCGAAATCACAAATCCACAAGGAGAGTCCAATTGTGTCGTTTGCGATGCCTGACCTTCCCAACACTGGACGTGAAGAGCATGCGCCTTCCACCATTTGCACGCCCCCTGCAAGTGCTGGAAGGAGCACCCGCAGTCCAGTTCCTGATAGTCAGATTGAAGATGTCAGTGTTGAAGTACACCAGGATGAGGAGGATATGGGTGTTGCTGGCGCTGGGGAGGAAATTGACCAGGAGGATTCTGATGGTGAGGTGGTTTGTTTAAGTCAGGCACCCGGGGAGACACCTGTTGTCCGTGGGAGGAATAGGGCCATTGACATGCCTAGTGAAAATACAAAAAAAAAATCAGCTCATCGGTGTGGAAGTATTTCAACAGAAATGCGGACAACATTTGTCAAGCCGTGTGTTGCCTTTGTCAAGCTGTAATAAGTAAGGGTAAGGATGTTAACCACCTCGGAACATCCTCCCTTATACGTCACCTGCAGCGCATTCATCATAAGTCAGTGACAAGTTCAAAAACTTTGGGCGACAGCGGAAGCAGTCCACTGACCAGTAAATCCCTTCCTCTTTTAACCAAGCTCACGCAAACCACCCCACCAACTCCCTCAGTGTCAATTTCCTCCTTCCCCAGGAATGCCAATAGTCCTGCAGGCCATGTCACTGGCAATTATGACGAGTCCTCTCCTGCCTGGGATTCCTCCGATGCATCCTTGCGTGTAACGCCTACTGCTGCTGGCGCTGCTGTTGTTGCTGCTGGGAGTCGATGGTCATCCCAGAGGGGAAGTCGTACTCGTAAGCCCACTTTTACTACTTCCACCAAGCAATTGACTGTCCAACAGTCCTTTGCGAGGAAGATGAAATATCACAGCAGTCATCCTGCTGCAAAGCGGATAACTGAGGCCTTGGCATCCTGGGCGGTGAGAAACGTGGTTCCGGTATCCATCATTACTGCAGAGGCAACTAGAGACTTGTTGGAGGTACTGTGTCCCCGGTACCAAATACCATCTAGGTTCCATTTCTCTAGGCAGGCGATACCGAAAATGTACACAGACCTCAGAAAAAGACTCACCAGTGTCCTAAAAAATGCAGTTGTACCCAATGTCCACTTAACCACGGACATGTGGACAAGTGGAGCAGGGAAGGCTCAGGACTATATGACTGTGACAGCCCACTGGGTAGATGTATGGACTCCCGCCGCAAGAACAGCAGCGGCGGCACCAGTAGCAGCATCTCGCAAATGCCAACTCTTTCCTAGGCAGGCTACGCTTTGTATCACCGCTTTCCAGAATACGCACACAGCTAAAAACCTCTTACGGCAACTGAGGAAGATCATCGCGGAATGGCTTACCCCAATTGGACTCTCCTGTGGATTTGTGGCATCGGACAACGCCAGCAATATTGTGTGTGCATTAAATATGGGCAAATTCCAGCACGTCCCATGTTTTGCACATACCTTGAATTTGGTGGTGCAGAATTATTTAAAAAACGAGAGGGGCGTGCAAGAGATGCTGTCGGTGGCCAGAAGAATTGCGGGACACTTTCGGCGTACAGGCACCACGTACAGAAGACTGGAGCACCACCAAAAACGCCTGAACCTGCCCTGCCATCATCTGAAGCAAGAAGTGGTAACGAGGTGGAATTCAACCCTCTATATGCTTCAGAGGTTGGAGGAGCAGCAAAAGGCCATTCAAGCCTTTACAACTGAGCACGATATAAGAGGTGGAATGCACCTGTCTCAAGCGCAGTGGAGAATGATTTCAACGTTGTGCAAGGTTCTGCAACCTTTTGAACTTGCCACACGTGAAGTCAGTTCAGACACTGCCAGCCTGAGTCAGGTCATTCCCCTCATCAGGCTTTTGCAGAAGAAGCTGGAGACATTGAAGGAGGAGCTAACACAGAGCGATTCCGCTAGGCATGTGGGACTTGTGGATGGAGCCCTTAATTCGCTTAACAAGGATTCACGGGTGGTCAATCTGTTGAAATCAGAGCACTACATTTTGGCCACCGTGCTCGATCCTAGATTTAAAACCTACCTTGGATCTCTCTTTCCGGCAGACACAAGTCTGCTGGGGTTCAAAGAACTGCTGGTGACAAAATTGTCAAGTCAAGCGGAACGTGACCTGTCAACATCTCCTCCTTCACATTCTCCCGCAACTGGGGGTGCGAGGAAAAGGCTCAGAATTCTGAGCCCACCCGCTGGCGGTGATGCAGGGCAGTCTGGAGCGACTGCTGATGCTGACATCTGGTCCGGACTGAAGGACCTGACAACGATTACGGACATGTCGTCTACTGTCACTGCATATGATTCTCTCCCCATTGAAAGAATGGTGGAGGATTATATGAGTGACCGCATCCAAGTAGGCACGTCAGACAGTCCGTACTTATACTGGCAGGAAAAAGAGGCAATTTGGAGGCCCTTGCACAAACTGGCTTTATTCTACCTAAGTTGCCCTCCCACAAGTGTGTACTCCGAAAGAGTGTTTAGTGCCGCCGCTCACCTTGTCAGCAGTCGGCGTACGAGGTTACATCCAGAAAATGTGGAGAAGATGATGTTCATTAAAATGAATTATAATCAATTCCTCCGTGGAGACATTGACCAGCAGCAATTGCCTCCACAAAGTAGTACACAGGGAGCTGAGATGGTGGATTCCAGTGGGGACGAATTGATAATCTGTGAGGAGGAGGATGTACACGGTGATATATCGGAGGATGATGATGAGGTGGACATCTTGCCTCTGTAGAGCCAGTTTGTGCAAGGAGAGATTAATTGCTTCTTTTTTGGTGGGGGTCCAAACCAACCCGTCATTTCAGTCACAGTCGTGTGGCAGACCCTGTCACTGAAATGATGGGTTGGTTAAAGTGTGCATGTCCTGTTGGCCATGGCCTGGGTGGGAGGGCCCAAGGACAATTCCATCTTGCACCTCTTTTTTCTTTCATTTTTCTTTGCGTCATGTGCTGTTTGGGGGGTGTTTTTTGGAAGGGCCATCCTGCGTGACACTGCAGTGACACTCCTAGATGGGCCAGATGTTTGTGTCGGCCACTAGGGTCGCTTAGCTTACTCACACAGCTACCTCATTGCGCCTCTTTTTTTCTTTGCGTCATGTGCTGTTTGGGGAGTGTTTTTTGGAAGGGCCATCCTGCGTGACACTGCAGTGCCACTCCTAGATGGGCCAGGTGTTTGTGTCGGCCACTTGGGTCGCTTAGCTTAGCCATCCAGCGACCTCGGTGCAAATTTTAGGACTAAAAATAATATTGTGAGGTGTGAGGTGTTCAGAATAGACTGAAAATGAGTGTAAATTATGGTTATTGAGGTTAATAATACTTTGGGATCAAAATGACCCCCAAATTCTATGATTAAAGCTGTTTTTTAGGGTTTTTTGAAAAAAACACCCGAATCCAAAACACACCCGAATCCGACAAAAAAAAATCTGTGAGGTTTTGCCAAAACGCGTTCGAACCCAAAACACGGCCGCGGAACCGAACCCAAAACCAAAACACAAAACCCGAAAAATTTCCGGTGCTCATCACTACTTGTAATATTGCGCTAGGATACAAAAATTACTCCAAAGGGAAGCTAAAGAGAGCTTTCAAAAACCCAGCACTGTGAACTAGGAAATGGGTTGGAACACAAGGCGGTATTAGAAGCACAAAATGAGCTAAGGGGCATGTGCTTGATCAGGACGTGCAGTGAAATACATAGCAGCAAGTGGAATGCAAAATGGCTGCCGTGCATGTGCAGGGGGTGGGAAACAAAAGAGTGGTTTGTATAGCACCCATTCTGCGCATGCGTGAACTGCACCATAGGGATAAAGAGTCTCCATGTTCTATAGAGATATGCTGGCTGAGGAAGCCGCTAATAACCTTTTGAAGGCGGGGAAATGTATTTTATCAGCAACACTGCCAAGATTAACGATGGCTGGATGTTTTTGATAAACCTGGGAGGTCTGCAAGGATATTTAAATTCTCCAGATATGGCTGCCTTACAGAATCTGCACTAGTAGCCGGGAGTTCAGAACTTGCTGTAGACCACAGATTCCAAAGGAAGGGTGTGGTAAACTTTTCTAACTAACACATACTTTTTTTTTAGCAATATACAGTATCATGGCTATGATGGACTGTTTTTAAAGTATATGCATTAAATTATGCCGCTCTAATAATCTCCGCTGCTATCACTATTAACCCTCAGTATACCAAAGGAGGGTTTCTGAGGACCCCAGAATGTTATTTTTTGTGATCCTGCCGTATCTATAACAACTATTTTACTCCTGATTTTTCTATGTGTCCCGCATCGGATTAATATAAATAGTGTGTAATTAGGCTTATAAAATGTTCTTTCAAAAAAAGTAAATAATAAAAAACACTGGGGGTTATTCCGAGTTGTTCGTTCGCAAGCTGCTTTCAGCAGCTTTGCACACGCTAAGCCGCCGCCTACTGGGAGTGAATCTTAGCTTATCAAAATTGCGAACGAAAGATTAGCAGAATTGCGAATAGACACTTCTTAGCAGTTTCTGAGTAGCTCCAGACTTACTCGGCATCTGCGATCAGTTCAGTCAGTTTCGTTCCTGGTTTGACGTCACAAACACACCCAGCGTTCGCCCAGACACTCCTCCGTTTCTCCAGCCACTCCCGCGTTTTTCCCAGAAACGGTAGCGTTTTTTCGCACACACCCATAAAACGGCCAGTTTCCACCCAGAAACACCCACTCCTGTCAATCACATTACGATCACCAGAACGAAGAAAAAACCTCGTAATGCCGTGAGTAAAATACCTAACTGCATAGCAAATTTACTTGGCGCAGTCGCACTGCGGACATTGCGCATGCGCATTAGCGACTAATCGCTCCGTTGCGAGAAAAAAATACCAGGTCATTCCAAGTTGATCGCTAGCTGCCATTGTTCGCAGCGCAGCGGTCAGGCTAAAAATCAGCATTTCTGCTCATGCGTATGCACCGCAATGCGCAGGCATGTCGTACGGGTACAATAAGCATTGTGAGTTTGCACAGAGTGTAACGAACATTCCAGTAGCACGGCCGAACGCAGGAAGATTGACATGAAGTCGGCGTTTCTGGGTGTCAACTGACCGTTTTCAGGGAGTGCTTAGAAAAATGCAGGCATGGCAGAAAAAAAGCAGGCGTGGCTGGGCGTTCGCTGGGCGGGTGTGTGATGTCAAAAGCCGTCCCTCCGTTGTTAGAATCAACGCACACAGAGAGTAACTACAGGGCTGGTCTTGTTTTGCACAAAATGATTTTGCAGGCGCTCTGCTGCACAAGCGTTCGCACTTCTGCAAAGTGAAAATACACTCCCCAGTGGGCGGTGACAATGCGTTTGCACGACTGCTAAAAGTAGTCAGTGTGCGATCAACTCGGATTGACCCCCCATATGTGAGAAACACAGGAAAACAACCACCACTGTGAGATGTGCTAAGGACTGTAGCGATGGCAACACATGAATAGTGATGTATTGTTACTGTAGTAAAATGATATAACCTTTTTACTAGAGATGAGCGGGTTCGGTTTCTCTGAATCCGAACCCGCCAGAACTTCATGTTTTTTTTCACGGGTCCGAGCGACTCGGATCTTCCCGCCTTGCTCGGTTAACCCGAGCGCGCCCGAACGTCATCATGACGCTGTCGGATTCTCGCGAGGCTCGGATTCTATCGCGAGACTCGGATTCTATATAAGGAGCCGCGCGTCGCCGCCATTTTCACACGTGCATTGAGATTGATAGGGAGAGGACGTGGCTGGCGTCCTCTCCATTTAGATTATAAGAGACTGAGAGAGATTTACTGGAGCTGACTAGGAGGAGTACTGTTACTGTAGAAGTGTAGAGACTGAGTGGAGAGAGTTTACTAGTGAGGACAGTGCAGTTTACTTTATAATCCGTTCTCTGCCTGAAAAAAGCGATACACAGCACACAGTGACTCAGTCACATACCATATCTGTGTGCACTGCTCAGGCTCAGGCCAGTGTGCTGCATCATCTATTATCTATATATAATATTATATATATCTGTCTGACTGCTCAGCTCACACAGCTTATAATTGTGGGGGAGACTGGGGAGCACTACTGCAGTGCCAGTTATAGGTTATAGCAGGAGCCAGGAGTACATAATATATTATATAGTGAGTGACCACCAGACACACAGTGCAGTTTATTTAATATATCCGTTCTCTGCCTGAAAAAAGCGATACACACAGTGACTCAGTCAGTCACATACCATATCTGTGTGCACTGCTCAGGCTCAGGCCAGTGTGCTGCATCATCTATTATCTATATATAATATTATATATATCTGTCTGACTGCTCAGCTCACACAGCTTATAATTGTGGGGGAGACTGGGGAGCACTACTGCAGTGCCAGTTATAGGTTATAGCAGGAGCCAGGAGTACATAATATATTATATAGTGAGTGACCACCAGACACACAGTGCAGTTTATTTAATATATCCGTTCTCTGCCTGAAAAAAGCGATACACACAGTGACTCAGTCAGTCACATACCATATCTGTGTGCACTGCTCAGGCTCAGGCCAGTGTGCTGCATCATCTATTATCTATATATAATATTATATATATCTGTCTGACTGCTCAGCTCACACAGCTTATAATTGTGGGGGAGACTGGGGAGCACTACTGCAGTGCCAGTTATAGGTTATAGCAGGAGCCAGGAGTACATAATATATTATATAGTGAGTGACCACCAGACACACAGTGCAGTTTATTTAATATATCCGTTCTCTGCCTGAAAAAAGCGATACACACAGTGACTCAGTCAGTCACATACCATATCTGTGTGCACTGCTCAGGCTCAGGCCAGTGTGCTGCATCATCTATATATATTATATATCTGTCTGACTGCTCAGCTCACACAGCTTATAATTGTGGGGGAGACTGGGGAGCACTACTGCAGTGCCAGTTATAGGTTATAGCAGGAGCCAGGAGTACATATTATATTAAAATTAAACAGTGCACACTTTTGCTGCAGGAGTGCCACTGCCAGTGTGACTGACCAGTGACCTGACCACACTGACCACCAGTATAGTTAGTAGTATACTTATATTGTGATTGCCTGAAAAAGTTAAACACTCGTCGTGTGACTTCACTTGTGTGTTTTTTTTTTTTTTATTCTATAAAAATAAAACTCATTCTGCTGACAGACAGTGTCCAGCAGGTCCGTCATTATATAATATATAATATATACCTGTCCGGCTGCAGTAGTGATATATATATATTTTTTATATCATTTATCATCCAGTCGCAGCAGACACAGTACGGTAGTTCACGGCTGTGGCTACCTCTGTGTCTCTGCACTCGGCAGGCAGTCCGTCCATAATTGTAATACCACCTAACCGTGGATTTTTTTCATTCTTCTTTATACATACATAGTTACATAGACATCTTCTCTTTATCAACCAGTCTATATTAGCTGCAGACACAGTACAGTACGGTAGTTCACGGCTGTGGCTACCTCTGTGTCTGCACTCGGCAGGCAGTCTGTCCATAATTGTATACCACCTAACCGTGGTTTTTTTTCATTCTTCTTTATACATACATAGTTACATAGACATCTTCTCTTTATCAACCAGTCTATATTAGCTGCAGACACAGTACAGTACGGTAGTTCACGGCTGTGGCTACCTCTGTGTCTGCACTCGGCAGGCAGTCCGTCCATAATTGTATACCACCTAACCGTGGATTTTTTTCAGTCTTCTTTATACATACATAGTTACATAGACATCTTCTCTTTATCAACCAGTCTATATTAGCTGCAGACACGGTACAGTACGGTAGTTCACGGCTGTGGCTACCTCTGTGTCTGCAGTCGGCAGGCAGTCCATAATTGTATACTAGTATCCATCTCCATTGTTTACCTGAGGTGCCTTTTAGTTGTGCCTATTAAAATATGGAGAACAAAAATGTTGAGGTTCCAAAATTAGGGAAAGATCAAGATCCACTTCCACCTCGTGCTGAAGCTGCTGCCACTAGTCATGGCCGAGACGATGAAATGCCAGCAACGTCGTCTGCCAAGGCCGATGCCCAATGTCATAGTACAGAGCATGTCAAATCCAAAACACCAAATATCAGAAAAAAAAGGACTCCAAAACCTAAAATAAAATTGTCGGAGGAGAAGCGTAAACTTGCCAATATGCCATTTACCACACGGAGTGGCAAGGAACGGCTGAGGCCCTGGCCTATGTTCATGGCTAGTGGTTCAGCTTCACATGAGGATGGAAGCACTCAGCCTCTCGCTAGAAAAATGAAAAGACTCAAGCTGGCAAAAGCAGCACAGCAAAGAACTGTGCATTCTTCGAAATCCCAAATCCACAAGGAGAGTCCAATTGTGTCGGTTGCGATGCCTGACCTTCCCAACACTGGACGTGAAGAGCATGCACCTTCCACCATTTGCACGCCCCCTGCAAGTGCTGGAAGGAGCACCCGCAGTCCAGTTCCTGATAGTCAGATTGAAGATGTCAGTGTTGAAGTACACCAGGATGAGGAGGATATGGGTGTTGCTGGCGCTGGGGAGGAAATTGACCAGGAGGATTCTGATGGTGAGGTGGTTTGTTTAAGTCAGGCACCCGGGGAGACACCTGTTGTCCGTGGGAGGAATATGGCCGTTGACATGCCAGGTGAAAATACCAAAAAAATCAGCTCTTCGGTGTGGAGGTATTTCACCAGAAATGCGGACAACAGGTGTCAAGCCGTGTGTTCCCTTTGTCAAGCTGTAATAAGTAGGGGTAAGGACGTTAACCACCTCGGAACATCCTCCCTTATACGTCACCTGCAGCGCATTCATAATAAGTCAGTGACAAGTTCAAAAACTTTGGGTGACAGCGGAAGCAGTCCACTGACCTGTAAATCCCTTCCTCTTCTAACCAAGCTCACGCAAACCACCCCACCAACTCCCTCAGTGTCAATTTCCTCCTTCCCCAGGAATGCCAATAGTCCTGCAGGCCATGTCACTGGCAATTCTGACGAGTCCTCTCCTGCCTGGGATTCCTCCGATGCATCCTTGCGTGTAACGCCTACTGCTGCTGGCGCTACCCTAGTGGCCGACACAAACACCGGGCCCATCTAGGAGTGGCACTGCAGTGTCACGCAGGATGTCCCTTCCAAAAAACCCTCCCCAAACAGCACATGACGCAAAGAAAAAAAGAGGCGCAATGAGGTAGCTGTGTGAGTAAGATTAGCGACCCTAGTGGCCGACACAAACACCGGGCCCATCTAGGAGTGGCACTGCAGTGTCACGCAGGATGTCCCTTCCAAAAAACCCTCCCCAAACAGCACATGACGCAAAGAAAAAAAGAGGCGCAATGAGGTAGCTGACTGTGTGAGTAAGATTAGCGACCCTAGTGGCCGACACAAACACCGGGCCCATCTAGGAGTGGCACTGCAGTGTCACGCAGGATGTCCCTTCCAAAAAACCCTCCCCAATCAGCACATGATGCAAAGAAAAAGAAAAGAAAAAAGAGGTGCAAGATGGAATTGTCCTTGGGCCCTCCCACCCACCCTTATGTTGTATAAACAAAACAGGACATGCACACTTTAACCAACCCATCATTTCAGTGACAGGGTCTGCCACACGACTGTGACTGATATGACGGGTTGGTTTGGACCCCCCCCAAAAAAGAAGCAATTAATCTCTCCTTGCACAAACTGGCTCTACAGAGGCAAGATGTCCACCTCATCTTCACCCTCCGATATATCACCGTGTACATCCCCCTCCTCACAGATTATCAATTCGTCCCCACTGGAATCCACCATCTCAGCTCCCTGTGTACTTTGTGGAGGCAATTGCTGCTGGTCAATGTCTCCGCGGAGGAATTGATTATAATTCATTTTAATGAACATCATCTTCTCCACATTTTCTGGATGTAACCTCGTACGCCGATTGCTGACAAGGTGAGCGGCGGCACTAAACACTCTTTCGGAGTACACACTTGTGGGAGGGCAACTTAGGTAGAATAAAGCCAGTTTGTGCAAGGGCCTCCAAATTGCCTCTTTTTCCTGCCAGTATAAGTACGGACTGTGTGACGTGCCTACTTGGATGCGGTCACTCATATAATCCTCCACCATTCTATCAATGTTGAGAGAATCATATGCAGTGACAGTAGACGACATGTCCGTAATCGTTGTCAGGTCCGTCAGTCCGGACCAGATGTCAGCATCAGCAGTCGCTCCAGACTGCCCTGCATCACCACCAGCGGGTGGGCTCGGAATTCTGAGCCTTTTCCTCGCACCCCCAGTTGCGGGAGAATGTGAAGGAGGAGATGTTGACAGGTCGCGTTCCGCTTGACTTGACAATTTTGTCACCAGCAGGTCTTTCAACCCCAGCAGACCTGTGTCTGCCGGAAAGAGAGATCCAAGGTAGGCTTTAAATCTAGGATCGAGCACGGTGGCCAAAATGTAGTGCTCTGATTTCAACAGATTGACCACCCGTGAATCCTTGTTAAGCGAATTAAGGGCTGCATCCACAAGTCCCACATGCCTAGCGGAATCGCTCCCTTTTAGCTCCTTCTTCAATGCCTCCAGCTTCTTCTGCAAAAGCCTGATGAGGGGAATGACCTGACTCAGGCTGGCAGTGTCTGAACTGACTTCACGTGTGGCAAGTTCAAAGGGCATCAGAACCTTGCACAACGTTGAAATCATTCTCCACTGCACTTGAGACAGGTGCATTCCACCTACTATATCGTGCTCAATTGTATAGGCTTGAATGGCCTTTTGCTGCTCCTCCAACCTCTGAAGCATATAGAGGGTTGAATTCCACCTCGTTACCACTTCTTGCTTCAGATGATGGCAGGGCAGGTTCAGTAGTTTTTGGTGGTGCTCCAGTCTTCTGTACGTGGTGCCTGTACGCCGAAAGTGTCCCGCAATTTTTCTGGCCACCGACAGCATCTCTTGCACGCCCCTGTCGTTTTTTAAAAAATTCTGCACCACCAAATTCAAGGTATGTGCAAAACATGGGACGTGCTGGAATTTGCCCATATTTAATGCACACACAATATTGCTGGCATTGTCCGATGCCACAAATCCACAGGAGAGTCCAATTGGGGTAAGCCATTCCGCGATGATCTTCCTCAGTTGCCGTAAGAGGTTTTCAGCTGTGTGCGTATTCTGGAAAGCGGTGATACAAAGCGTAGCCTGCCTAGGAAAGAGTTGGCGTTTGCGAGATGCTGCTACTGGTGCCGCCGCTGCTGTTCTTGCGGCGGGAGTCCATACATCTACCCAGTGGGCTGTCACAGTCATATAGTCCTGACCCTGCCCTGCTCCACTTGTCCACATGTCCGTGGTTAAGTGGACATTGGGTACAACTGCATTTTTTAGGACACTGGTGAGTCTTTTTCTGACGTCCGTGTACATTCTCGGTATCGCCTGCCTAGAGAAGTGGAACCTAGATGGTATTTGGTAACGGGGGCACACTGCCTCAATAAATTGTCTAGTTCCCTGTGAACTAACGGCGGATACCGGACGCACGTCTAACACCAACATAGTTGTCAAGGACTCAGTTATCCGCTTTGCAGTAGGATGACTGCTGTGATATTTCATCTTCCTCGCAAAGGACTGTTGAACAGTCAATTGCTTACTGGAAGTAGTACAAGTGGGCTTACGACTTCCCCTCTGGGATGACCATCGACTCCCAGCGGCAACAACAGCAGCGCCAGCAGCAGTAGGCGTTACACGCAAGGATGCATCGGAGGAATCCCAGGCAGGAGAGGACTCGTCAGAATTGCCAGTGACATGGCCTGCAGGACTATTGGCATTCCTGGGGAAGGAGGAAATTGACACTGAGGGAGTTGGTGGGGTGGTTTGCGTGAGCTTGGTTACAAGAGGAAGGGATTTACTGGTCAGTGGACTGCTTCCGCTGTCACCTAAAGTTTTTGAACTTGTCACTGACTTATTATGAATGCGCTGCAGGTGACGTATAAGGGAGGATGTTCCGAGGTGGTTAACGTCCTTACCCCTACTTATTACAGCTTGACAAAGGGAACACACGGCTTGACACCTGTTGTCCGCATTTCTGGTGAAATACCTCCACACCGAAGAGCTGATTTTTTTGGTATTTTCACCTGGCATGTCAACGGCCATATTCCTCCCACGGACAACAGGTGTCTCCCCGGGTGCCTGACTTAAACAAACCACCTCACCATCAGAATCCTCCTGGTCAATTTCCTCCCCAGCGCCAGCAACACCCATATCCTCCTCATCCTGGTGTACTTCAACACTGACATCTTCAATCTGACTATCAGGAACTGGACTGCGGGTGCTCCTTCCAGCACTTGCAGGGGGCGTGCAAATGGTGGAAGGCGCATGCTCTTCACGTCCAGTGTTGGGAAGGTCAGGCATCGCAACCGACACAATTGGACTCTCCTTGTGGATTTGGGATTTCGAAGAATGCACAGTTCTTTGCTGTGCTGCTTTTGCCAGCTTGAGTCTTTTCATTTTTCTAGCGAGAGGCTGAGTGCTTCCATCCTCATGTGAAGCTGAACCACTAGCCATGAACATAGGCCAGGGCCTCAGCCGTTCCTTGCCACTCCGTGTGGTAAATGGCATATTGGCAAGTTTACGCTTCTCCTCCGACAATTTTATTTTAGGTTTTGGAGTCCTTTTTTTACTGATATTTGGTGTTTTGGATTTGACATGCTCTGTACTATGACATTGGGCATCGGCCTTGGCAGACGACGTTGCTGGCATTTCATCGTCTCGGCCATGACTAGTGGCAGCAGCTTCAGCACGAGGTGGAAGTGGATCTTGATCTTTCCCTAATTTTGGAACCTCAACATTTTTGTTCTCCATATTTTAATAGGCACAACTAAAAGGCACCTCAGGTAAACAATGGAGATGGATGGATTGGATACTAGTATACAATTATGGACGGGCTGCCGAGTGCCGACACAGAGGTAGCCACAGCCGTGAACTACCGCACTGTACTGTGTCTGCTGCTAATATATAGACTGGTTGATAAAGAGATAGTATACTCGTAACTAGTATGTATGTATAAAGAAAGAAAAAAAAACCACGGTTAGGTGGTATATACAATTATGGACGGGCTGCCGAGTGCCGACACAGAGGTAGCCACAGCCGTGAACTACCGCACTGTACTGTGTCTGCTGCTAATATATAGACTGGTTGATAAAGAGATAGTATACTCGTAACTAGTATGTATGTATAAAGAAAGAAAAAAAAACCACGGTTAGGTGGTATATACAATTATGGACGGGCTGCCGAGTGCCGACACAGAGGTAGCCACAGCCGTGAACTACCGCACTGTACTGTGTCTGCTGCTAATATATAGACTGGTTGATAAAGAGATAGTATACTCGTAACTAGTATGTATGTATAAAGAAAGAAAAAAAAACCACGGTTAGGTGGTATATACAATTATGGACGGGCTGCCGAGTGCCGACACAGAGGTAGCCACAGCCGTGAACTACCGCACTGTACTGTGTCTGCTGCTAATATATAGACTGGTTGATAAAGAGATAGTATACTCGTAACTAGTATGTATGTATAAAGAAAGAAAAAAAAACCACGGTTAGGTGGTATATACAATTATGGACGGGCTGCCGAGTGCCGACACAGAGGTAGCCACAGCCGTGAACTACCGCACTGTACTGTGTCTGCTGCTAATATATAGACTGGTTGATAAAGAGATAGTATACTCGTAACTAGTATGTATGTATAAAGAAAGAAAAAAAAACCACGGTTAGGTGGTATATACAATTATGGACGGGCTGCCGAGTGCCGACACAGAGGTAGCCACAGCCGTGAACTACCGCACTGTACTGTGTCTGCTGCTAATATATAGACTGGTTGATAAAGAGATAGTATACTCGTAACTAGTATGTATGTATAAAGAAAGAAAAAAAAACCACGGTTAGGTGGTATATACAATTATGGACGGGCTGCCGAGTGCCGACACAGAGGTAGCCACAGCCGTGAACTACCGCACTGTACTGTGTCTGCTGCTAATATATAGACTGGTTGATAAAGAGATAGTATACTCGTAACTAGTATGTATGTATAAAGAAAGAAAAAAAAACCACGGTTAGGTGGTATATACAATTATGGACGGGCTGCCGAGTGCCGACACAGAGGTAGCCACAGCCGTGAACTACCGCACTGTACTGTGTCTGCTGCTAATATAGACTGGTTGATAAAGAGATAGTATACTACTAATATTATATATACTGGTGGTCAGGTCACTGGTCACTAGTCACACTGGCAGTGGCACTCCTGCAGCAAAAGTGTGCACTGTTTTAATATAATATTATGTACTCCTGGCTCCTGCTATAACCTATAACTGGCACTGCAGTAGTGCTCCCCAGTCTCCCCCACAATTATAAGCTGTGTGAGCTGAGCAGTCAGACAGATATATAATATATATAGATGATGCAGCACACTGGCCTGAGCCTGAGCAGTGCACACAGATATGGTATGTGACTGACTGAGTCACTGTGTGTATCGCTTTTTTCAGGCAGAGAACGGATATATTAAATAAACTGCACTGTGTGTCTGGTGGTCACTCACTATATAATATATTATGTACTCCTGGCTCCTGCTATAACCTATAACTGGCACTGCAGTAGTGCTCCCCAGTCTCCCCCACAATTATAAGCTGTGTGAGCTGAGCAGTCAGACAGATAATCAGATATATATAATATTATATATAGATAATACAGTACAGTGCGGTAGTTCATGGCTGTGGCTACCTCTGTGTCGGCACTCGGCAGCCCGTCCATAATTGTATATACCACCTAACCGTGGTTTTTTTTTCTTTCTTTATACATACATACTAGTTACGAGTATACTATCTCTTTATCAACCAGTCTATATATTAGCAGCAGACACAGTACAGTGCGGTAGTTCACGGCTGTGGCTACCTCTGTGTCGGCACTCGGCAGCCCGTCCATAATTGTATATACCACCTAACCGTGGTTTTTTTTTCTTTCTTTATACATACATACTAGTTACGAGTATACTATCTCTTTATCAACCAGTCTATATATTAGCAGCAGACACAGTACAGTGCGGTAGTTCACGGCTGTGGCTACCTCTGTGTCGGCACTCGGCAGCCCGTCCATAATTGTATATACCACCTAACCGTGGTTTTTTTTTTCTTTCTTTATACATACATACTAGTTACGAGTATACTATCTCTTTATCAACCAGTCTATATATTAGCAGCAGACACAGTACAGTGCGGTAGTTCACGGCTGTGGCTACCTCTGTGTCGGCACTCGGCAGCCCGTCCATAATTGTATATACCACCTAACCGTGGTTTTTTTTTCTTTCTTTATACATACATACTAGTTACGAGTATACTATCTCTTTATCAACCAGTCTATATATTAGCAGCAGACACAGTACAGTGCGGTAGTTCACGGCTGTGGCTACCTCTGTGTCGGCACTCGGCAGCCCGTCCATAATTGTATATACCACCTAACCGTGGTTTTTTTTTCTTTCTTTATACATACATACTAGTTACGAGTATACTATCTCTTTATCAACCAGTCTATATATTAGCAGCAGACACAGTACAGTGCGGTAGTTCACGGCTGTGGCTACCTCTGTGTCGGCACTCGGCAGCCCGTCCATAATTGTATATACCACCTAACCGTGTTTTTTTTTTCTTTCTTTATACATACATACTAGTTACGAGTATACTATCTCTTTATCAACCAGTCTATATATTAGCAGCAGACACAGTACAGTGCGGTAGTTCACGGCTGTGGCTACCTCTGTGTCGGCACTCGGCAGCCCGTCCATAATTGTATATACCACCTAACCGTGGTTTTTTTTTCTTTCTTTATACATACATACTAGTTACGAGTATACTATCTCTTTATCAACCAGTCTATATATTAGCAGCAGACACAGTACAGTGCGGTAGTTCACGGCTGTGGCTACCTCTGTGTCGGCACTCGGCAGCCCGTCCATAATTGTATATACCACCTAACCGTGGTTTTTTTTTCTTTCTTTATACATACATACTAGTTACGAGTATACTATCTCTTTATCAACCAGTCTATATATTAGCAGCAGACACAGTACAGTGCGGTAGTTCACGGCTGTGGCTACCTCTGTGTCGGCACTCGGCAGCCCGTCCATAATTGTATACTAGTATCCAATCCATCCATCTCCATTGTTTACCTGAGGTGCCTTTTAGTTGTGCCTATTAAAATATGGAGAACAAAAATGTTGAGGTTCCAAAATTAGGGAAAGATCAAGATCCACTTCCACCTCGTGCTGAAGCTGCTGCCACTAGTCATGGCCGAGACGATGAAATGCCAGCAACGTCGTCTGCCAAGGCCGATGCCCAATGGCATAGTACAGAGCATGTCAAAACCAAAACACCAAATATCAGTAAAAAAAGGACTCCAAAACCTAAAATAAAATTGTCGGAGGAGAAGCGTAAACTTGCCAATATGCCATTTACCACACGGAGTGGCAAGGAACGGCTGAGGCCCTGGCCTATGTTCATGGCTAGTGGTTCAGCTTCACATGAGGATGGAAGCACTCAGCCTCTCGCTAGAAAACTGAAAAGACTCAAGCTGGCAAAAGCACCGCAAAGAACTGTGCGTTCTTTGAAATCCCAAATCCACAAGGAGAGTCCAATTGTGTCGGTTGCGATGCCTGACCTTCCCAACACTGGACGTGAAGAGCATGCGCCTTCCACCATTTGCACGCCCCCTGCAAGTGCTGGAAGGAGCACCCGCAGTCCAGTTCCTGATAGTCAGATTGAAGATGTCAGTGTTGAAGTACACCAGGATGAGGAGGATATGGGTGTTGCTGGCGCTGGGGAGGAAATTGACCAGGAGGATTCTGATGGTGAGGTGGTTTGTTTAAGTCAGGCACCCGGGGAGACACCTGTTGTCCGTGGGAGGAATATGGCCGTTGACATGCCAGGTGAAAATACCAAAAAAATCAGCTCTTCGGTGTGGAGGTATTTCACCAGAAATGCGGACAACAGGTGTCAAGCCGTGTGTTCCCTTTGTCAAGCTGTAATAAGTAGGGGTAAGGACGTTAACCACCTCGGAACATCCTCCCTTATACGTCACCTGCAGCGCATTCATAATAAGTCAGTGACAAGTTCAAAAACTTTGGGTGACAGCGGAAGCAGTCCACTGACCAGTAAATCCCTTCCTCTTGTAACCAAGCTCACGCAAACCACCCCACCAACTCCCTCAGTGTCAATTTCCTCCTTCCCCAGGAATGCCAATAGTCCTGCAGGCCATGTCACTGGCAATTCTGACGAGTCCTCTCCTGCCTGGGATTCCTCCGATGCATCCTTGCGTGTAACGCCTACTGCTGCTGGCGCTGCTGTTGTTGCCGCTGGGAGTCGATGGTCATCCCAGAGGGGAAGTCGTAAGCCCACTTGTACTACTTCCAGTAAGCAATTGACTGTTCAACAGTCCTTTGCGAGAAAGATGAAATATCACAGCAGTCATCCTACTGCAAAGCGGATAACTGAGTCCTTGACAACTATGTTGGTGTTAGACGTGCGTCCGGTATCCGCCGTTAGTTCACAGGGAACTAGACAATTTATTGAGGCAGTGTGCCCCCCGTTACCAAATACCATCTAGGTTCCACTTCTCTAGGCAGGCGATACCGAGAATGTACACGGACGTCAGAAAAAGACTCACCAGTGTCCTAAAAAATGCAGTTGTACCCAATGTCCACTTAACCACGGACATGTGGACAAGTGGAGCAGGGCAGGGTCAGGACTATATGACTGTGACAGCCCACTGGGTAGATGTATGGACTCCCGCCGCAAGAACAGCAGCGGCGGCACCAGTAGCAGCATCTCGCAAACGCCAACTCTTTCCTAGGCAGGCTACGCTTTGTATCACCGCTTTCCAGAATACGCACACAGCTGAAAACCTCTTACGGCAACTGAGGAAGATCATCGCGGAATGGCTTACCCCAATTGGACTCTCCTGTGGATTTGTGGCATCGGACAACGCCAGCAATATTGTGTGTGCATTAAATATGGGCAAATTCCAGCACGTCCCATGTTTTGCACATACCTTGAATTTGGTGGTGCAGAATTTTTTAAAAAACGACAGGGGCGTGCAAGAGATGCTGTCGGTGGCCAGAAAAATTGCGGGACACTTTCGGCGTACAGGCACCACGTACAGAAGACTGGAGCACCACCAAAAACTACTGAACCTGCCCTGCCATCATCTGAAGCAAGAAGTGGTAACGAGGTGGAATTCAACCCTCTATATGCTTCAGAGGTTGGAGGAGCAGCAAAAGGCCATTCAAGCCTATACAATTGAGCACGATATAGGAGGTGGAATGCACCTGTCTCAAGTGCAGTGGAGAATGATTTCAACGTTGTGCAAGGTTCTGATGCCCTTTGAACTTGCCACACGTGAAGTCAGTTCAGACACTGCCAGCCTGAGTCAGGTCATTCCCCTCATCAGGCTTTTGCAGAAGAAGCTGGAGGCATTGAAGAAGGAGCTAAAAGGGAGCGATTCCGCTAGGCATGTGGGACTTGTGGATGCAGCCCTTAATTCGCTTAACAAGGATTCACGGGTGGTCAATCTGTTGAAATCAGAGCACTACATTTTGGCCACCGTGCTCGATCCTAGATTTAAAGCCTACCTTGGATCTCTCTTTCCGGCAGACACAGGTCTGCTGGGGTTGAAAGACCTGCTGGTGACAAAATTGTCAAGTCAAGCGGAACGCGACCTGTCAACATCTCCTCCTTCACATTCTCCCGCAACTGGGGGTGCGAGGAAAAGGCTCAGAATTCCGAGCCCACCCGCTGGCGGTGATGCAGGGCAGTCTGGAGCGACTGCTGATGCTGACATCTGGTCCGGACTGAAGGACCTGACAACGATTACGGACATGTCGTCTACTGTCACTGCATATGATTCTCTCAACATTGATAGAATGGTGGAGGATTATATGAGTGACCGCATCCAAGTAGGCACGTCACACAGTCCGTACTTATACTGGCAGGAAAAAGAGGCAATTTGGAGGCCCTTGCACAAACTGGCTTTATTCTACCTAAGTTGCCCTCCCACAAGTGTGTACTCCGAAAGAGTGTTTAGTGCCGCTGCTCACCTTGTCAGCAATCGGCGTACGAGGTTACATCCAGAAAATGTGGAGAAGATGATGTTCATTAAAATGAATTATAATCAATTCCTCCGCGGAGACATTGACCAGCAGCAATTGCCTCCACAAAGTACACAGGGAGCTGAGATGGTGGATTCCAGTGGGGACGAATTGATAATCTGTGAGGAGGGGGATGTACACGGTGATATATCGGAGGGTGAAGATGAGGTGGACATCTTGCCTCTGTAGAGCCAGTTTGTGCAAGGAGAGATTAATTGCTTCTTTTTTGGGGGGGGTCCAAACCAACCCGTCATATCAGTCACAGTCGTGTGGCAGACCCTGTCACTGAAATGATGGGTTGGTTAAAGTGTGCATGTCCTGTTTTGTTTATACAACATAAGGGTGGGTGGGAGGGCCCAAGGACAATTCCATCTTGCACCTCTTTTTTCTTTTCTTTTTCTTTGCATCATGTGCTGATTGGGGAGGGTTTTTTGGAAGGGACATCCTGCGTGACACTGCAGTGCCACTCCTAGATGGGCCCGGTGTTTGTGTCGGCCACTAGGGTCGCTAATCTTACTCACACAGTCAGCTACCTCATTGCGCCTCTTTTTTTCTTTGCGTCATGTGCTGTTTGGGGAGGGTTTTTTGGAAGGGACATCCTGCGTGACACTGCAGTGCCACTCCTAGATGGGCCCGGTGTTTGTGTCGGCCACTAGGGTCGCTAATCTTACTCACACAGCTACCTCATTGCGCCTCTTTTTTTCTCTGCGTCATGTGCTGTTTGGGGAGGGTTTTTTGGAAGGGACATCCTGCGTGACACTGCAGTGCCACTCCTAGATGGGCCCGGTGTTTGTGTCGGCCACTAGGGTCGCTAATCTTACTCACACAGCTACCTCATTGCGCCTCTTTTTTTCTTTGCGTCATGTGCTGTTTGGGGAGGGTTTTTTGGAAGGGACATCCTGCGTGACACTGCAGTGCCACTCCTAGATGGGCCCGGTGTTTGTGTCGGCCACTAGGGTCGCTAATCTTACTCACACAGCTACCTCATTGCGCCTCTTTTTTTCTTTGCATCATGTGCTGTTTGGGGAGGGTTTTTTGGAAGGGACATCCTGCGTGACACTGCAGTGCCACTCCTAGATGGGCCCGGTGTTTGTGTCGGCCACTAGGGTCGCTAATCTTACTCACACAGCTACCTCATTGCGCCTCTTTTTTTCTTTGCGTCATGTGCTGTTTGGGGAGGGTTTTTTGGAAGGGACATCCTGCGTGACACTGCAGTGCCACTCCTAGATGGGCCCGGTGTTTGTGTCGGCCACTAGGGTCGCTAATCTTACTCACACAGCTACCTCATTGCGCCTCTTTTTTTCTTTGCGTCATGTGCTGTTTGGGGAGGGTTTTTTGGAAGGGACATCCTGCGTGACACTGCAGTGCCACTCCTAGATGGGCCCGGTGTTTGTGTCGGCCACTAGGGTCGCTTATCTTACTCACACAGCGACCTCGGTGCAAATTTTAGGACTAAAAATAATATTGTGAGGTGTGAGGTATTCAGAATAGACTGAAAATGAGTGTAAATTATGGTTTTTGAGGTTAATAATACTTTGGGATCAAAATGACCCCCAAATTCTATGATTTAAGCTGTTTTTTAGTGTTTTTTGAAAAAAACACCCGAATCCAAAACACACCCGAATCCGACAAAAAAAATTCGGTGAGGTTTTGCCAAAACGCGTTCGAACCCAAAACACGGCCGCGGAACCGAACCCAAAACCAAAACACAAAACCCGAAAAATTTCAGGCGCTCATCTCTAATATATAGATGATGCAGCACACTGGCCTGAGCCTGAGCAGTGCACACAGATATGGTATGTGACTGACTGAGTCACTGTGTGTATCGCTTTTTTCAGGCAGAGAACGGATATATTAAATAAACTGCACTGTGTGTCTGGTGGTCACTCACTATATAATATATTATGTACTCCTGGCTCCTGCTATAACCTATAACTGGCACTGCAGTAGTGCTCCCCAGTCTCCCCCACAATTATAAGCTGTGTGAGCTGAGCAGTCAGACAGATATATATAATATTATATATAGATAATAGATGATGCAGCACACTGGCCTGAGCCTGAGCAGTGCACACAGATATGGTATGTGACTGAGTCACTGTGTGCTGTGTATCGCTTTTTTCAGGCAGAGAACGGATTATAAATAAAACTGGTGGTCACTATCAGCAAAACTCTGCACTGTACTGAGTACTCCTAATGCTCCCCAAAATTAGTAAATCAAGTGTCTCTCTAATCTATTCTAAACGGAGAGGACGCCAGCCACGTCCTCTCCCTATCAATCTCAATGCACGTGTGAAAATGGCGGCGACGCGCGGCTCCTTATATAGAATCCGAGTCTCGCGATAGAATCCGAGCCTCGCGAGAATCCGACAGCGTTATGATGACGTTCGGGCGCGCTCGGGTTAACCGAGCAAGGCGGGAAGATCCGAGTCGCTCGGACCCGTGAAAAAAAACATGAAGTTCTGGCGGGTTCGGATTCAGAGAAACCGAACCCGCTCATCTCTATTTTTTAGTGTTTTTTGAAAAAAACACCCGAATCCAAAACACACCCGAATCCGACAAAAAAAATTCGGTGAGGTTTTGCCAAAACGCGTTCGAACCCAAAACACGGCCGCGGAACCGAACCCAAAACCAAAACACAAAACCCGAAAAATTTCAGGCGCTCATCTCTACTTTTTACAAGAATATACAGTATCAAATCGGATGTAAAAATGTACACACTGTAATGAAGAAGAATATATGTCTTTTATTGGCTTACTGTCATACCCGTACTAGAACGTATCCCTTCAGAAACCCCCAAAAAATATCATTTTAGTAATTTACTGCATCAAACAGTTGAGAATTTAGACAAAAAACTGTGGGGTCCTATGAAGACCCCAGCTTGGTAAAGTACGTTGACAAGGTAGGCTTGGTATATTAAGGGTTAACCACTGTTGAATAAGAGACTTCCTTTCCTTACACATATTAAAACCTATAACAATAGGATTCCTATTGCTGCAATTAACAATTTGCTGAGATAGGTACCCTCAGCCTTGAACAGAAAATAGAGGCTACTAGAGCCTCCAATGTGCAGAGAAACCTTACAGCTCCTGGTCTCCCAACCAGAGCACTGACAGGTGTCTCACTGTTTAGCTTCCTAGCTATGGCAGAAGCAAGCTATCTGCACAAAAAGTAAAGGACCTTCAGGATCAGTCATTTTAAAGCTGAATTTGCCTCATGGGATTACTTTGAGACATATCAACCTCATGTGAACAAACAAAAGAGTCAACTTCAGGGCAAATAGTGCGAGCACATCTAGGAGCCCTGCATAAATTCTTAAAAACCATTTGTTGTCTTTAACTAGGATTGCTCTACAGGCTAGCGGGCAGAATTTGTATACCTCTGACTAATCTTCCAATGCAAGCTATATAATTTGGTGGGAAATCTTGGCTGATAGTGCCATGCTGGCCATCTGTTTGTCACTATACTTGCCTCTTCGCAGATACTGAGGACCTAAGGCCCAATTCAGACCTGACCAGTGCTGTACGTTTTCGTACAACAGGTGATTATTGGTTGACTGCGCATGCGTATGCACCACAATGCACAAGCGCGTCGCCAAACAACGACAAGCTGGTGCAAAAATTTCAATCGCAAAACCTTTCGCACAGAGCTGTCTTAACAGCAGTGTAGGCCCCTGGGCACAGCAATGCACTGGGGCCCCTACCCACCCATCATTGGTAGGGGTGGGGGTGCTATCAGCGGCAGCTTTGATGTCCCGCGGGGGTTAGGGGGGTTATATCTTTTGCTCAGCATTTAGGACCTGGAGAAATAATTTCTGCTAATTACACCTTTACTGCACAGATGGGGCGGGAAGGAGAACACTAACCTGTAGAAGGGGACATTGTGCTGAATGAAGGGGCCCCGGTACATGACTTCCAGGGTGGTAGGGGTTGTTTAATGCACAGGGGAGGGGTGGATAGTGGAGTGGGATTAATATTCATCATTTTCCGGGGGTCAGGACAGCTTGCTTTACTGCAGATATCTCCAGTTCCTGGAAATAGATTTCTTAGCTTTAATGGGATAAAAAAAACCTAGGGAGTCCCACCTTTCAGGAGGTACTGGGGACTTGGGGATCAGACTTCAGGAACCAGAGCAATCCACCAACAAATATATAAAACTGCATATTAGGTGTGTGGAGCTGGAGCAGGAACCAGCTGCTTGAAGGCTGATATCTCTGGTTCTGGGCTTAGTAGAGACAAGCTGCCAGTGTCCACTGAAAGAGGAGGGTCCCAGCTTTTGGAGTATATCCTCAGAAAAATGCTAAGTCAGACAGAACTTGATATATCTGGCTGGGAAGAACAATTAACAGGCTTGGATGGGGACCACTGCTTTGAAGTCGGATATCTCCAGTTCCCCTGGGCCGATTTACAAAAATCTGGTGCCCCTGGAAAGAGGGGACCCTCAGCTATCAGCCTAGGGCCCTTTTTCTCCTGGGGCCCTTGGGCAAGAGCCCATTGAGCCCATATGAAAAGACGGCCCTGCTTTCGCAAGCTGATTGGCCGGAAGAAGCCATGTGTGGGTGGTAACTGCCCATTTTCTGGGAGTGTTAGGGAAAATGCAGACGTTACCAAGTGTTTTCAGGAAGCGTGTGTGACATCAGCTCTGGACCCAATCAGCCTGTTCTTTTCGCACTTTAGGAGTACGTCCTGGGCTACGCACAGACTGCACACATTGGAATAACCATTCGATGGTGAGAGCTGTGAACAGATTTGCAGCTGTACGATGACTGAGGGACATTTTCGCACGGCGTACACATGCGATCACACACTTGCACAGGGCGAATTTATACACCCCTTGGGCGGCGACTATCTGATCGCATGATAACAAAATTAGCAGCACAGCAATCAGGTCTGAATCGGGCCCCTGGCCCACTGAAGAGGGACATGTTGGACATACATACTCAAAAGAGTTTAATTGTGGGGCATTGATTTGGGACTCCTTCTGTCTTAATGGGTGTCCTAATTTTGAGAGCTATGGGGAGAGGTACTATGCCAGCTATGGTCATGAGAAATGTATCTGGTGCAGACACTGGTGCTTTGCCACCTGCGGGCAATTTCAGGGTAGGATCCATTTTGCCTGGACAGGCATCCCTGTGTTATTTTTTCTCCCCATTCAAATTTGCACCTCATGTTTGCCACCTGGGAGCATTTTCAGGAACAGATACATTTTTGCCAGAGCAGGCAACCCTGAACAGTCTCTGGGGAAAGAGGTGTATTTTGTCAGTGGTTTGTACCTAAGACCTAAGAATCATTGCCAGCAGGAGGAGACCACAGTAACTCTATCTTATGCTGCCCATACACCTAAAGATTTATTGTCAGATCAGGACGGTTGGAATGATAACCTGGAAACTGATGAGAGCAAATGACAGTTGGCCATTTGCTTCTAAATGCCGTAAAACTGACAGAAATGGACAGGGATTTCACAAATTTGTCTGTTTGACCATTTTTGTCTGTTTTCCCGTGTTTGGTGGCAAATGGTCAATTGTCATTTGCAGAGGATTGCACTTAAAAAAACTAGTCCCCAAACTGCACATGATGCAAAGAAAAAAGAGGTGCACCAAGGTCGCTGGATGGCTAAGCTAAGCGACACACGTGTGAGGCACAAACACCTGGCCCATCTAGGAGTGGAACTGGAGTGGCAGACAGGATAGCACTTGAAAAAAAACTAGGCCCCAAACAGCACATCATGCAAAGAAGAAAAATAGGTGCAATGAGATAGTTGTATGATTAAGCTAAGTGACACAAGTGTGTGGCACAAACATGGGACTTGCTGGAATTTGCCCAGATGTAATACACGCTCAATATTGGTGGCACAAAAGAGCGTACCCCTAAACCACATACACACATGGCAAAGCCTGTAAAATTAATTTGGATAATAATAACCCTTTTATTTGGAGCTATTATAATAATATGCAGCACAGGCGAGCGTACCCCTACACCACACAGGGCAAACCCTGTAAAAATAATCTGGATAATATATGTAATGTATATAACCCTTTTATTTGGAGTAAATAATATACAGCACAGGACACCACCACTGGACTTATGGCAGCAGAAGATACCACCACTGAACTGATGCAGCACAAGACAGCACCACTGGACTGGACTTATACAGCAGTACCCCTGGACTTATACAGCAGTACTCCTGGTCTTGTACGGCAGTGTCAGATAGAATGGCACTTTAAAAAACTAGTCCACACACAGCACATGATGCTAAGAAGAAAAAGAGGTGCAAGATGGAATTGTCCTTGGGCCCTCCCACCCACACTTATGTTGTATAAACAGGACATGCACACTTTAACAAACCAATCATTTCAGTGACAGGGTCTGCCAGATGATTGTAGCTGAAATGACTGGTTTGTTTGGGCCCCCACAAAAAAAGAAGCAATTAATCCCCCCACCAAAAAAGAAGCAATCAATCTCTCCTTGCACAAACTGGATCTACAGAGGCAAGATGTCGACCTCATCCTCATGCTCCGATTCCTCACACCTTTCAGTGTGTACATCCTCCTCCTCACAGGGTATTAATTAATCCTCACTGGAATCCACCATCACAGGTCCCTGTGTACTTTCTGGGGGCAATTGCTGGTCAAGGTCTTCCTGGAGGAATTTCTAATTCATTTTGATGAACATCATCTTCTCCACATTTTGTGAAAGTAACCTCCTACGCCGATCGCTGACAAGGTTACCAGCTGCACTAAACACTCTTTAGGAGTACACACTGGAGGGGGGGCAACTTAGGTAAAATAAAGCCAGTTTGTGCAAGGGCATCCAAATTGCCTCTTTTCTCCTGCCAGTATACGTACGGACTGTCTGACGTGCCTACTTGGATGCTGTCACTCATAATCATCCACCATTCTTTCAATGGTGACAGAATCATATGCAGTGATAGTAGACATGTCAGTAATCATTGGCAGGTCCTTCAGTCCGGACCAGATGTCAGCACTCACTCCAGACTGCCCTGCATCACCGCCAGCAGGTTGGATAGTAAATCTTACCCTTTTCCTCTCAGCCCCAGTTGCCGGAGAAAATTAAGGAGGAGCTGTTGATGGGTCATGTTACGCTTAAGTTGACAATTTTCTCACCAGCAGGTCTTTGAACCTCTGCAGACTTGTGTCTGCCGGAAAGAGAGATACAACGTAGGCTTTAAACCTAGGATCGAGCACGGTGGCCAAAATGTAGTGCTCTGATTTCAACAGATTGATCACCATTGAATCCTGGCAAAGCGAATGAAGGGCGCCATCAACAAGTCCCACATACTTAGCTCCGTCTTAGCTCTTTCAATTTCTCCAGCTGCTTCTGCAAAGCCTGATGAGGGAATGACCTGACTCAAGCTGGCAGTGTCTGAACTGACTTCACGTGTGGCAAGTTCGAAAGGTTGGAGAACCTTGCACAAGACAGAAATCATTCTCCACTGCGCTTGAGTCAGGTGCATTCCCCCTCCTTTGCCTATATCATAGGTGGATGTATAGGCTTAAATGGCTTTTTGCTGCTCCTCCATCCTCTGAAGCATATAGAGTGTTGAATTCCACCTTGTTACCAACTCTTGCTTCAGGTGATGGCAGGGCAGGTTCAGGAGTGTTTGCTGGCACTCCAGTCTTTGGCACGCGGTAGCTGAATGACGAAAGTGTCGCAAAATTTTTTGGGCCACGGACAGCATCTTCTGCACGCCCGTCATTTTTAAAAAAATTCTGCACCACCAAATATATGTGCAAAACATGGGACATGCTGGAATTTGTCCGGGTGTAATGCACGCACAATATTGGTGGCGTTGTCCAATATCACAAATCCCCAGGAGAGTCTAAGTGATCATCTTCCCTCCCTCCCGCATAACCTTACCTCCTACAATCTCATTATCTATTGATGGCACTACTATCTCCTCTAGCCCCCAAGTGCGCTGTCTTGGAGTAATCCTTGACTCCTCCCTCTCCTTCAAACCACACATTCAGCACCTCTTACAAACCTGCTGTTTTCATCTAAAAAATATTTCCATGATCAGACCCTTTCTGACCCAGGATGCTACTAAGACTCTTATCTACTCACTGGTCATCTCCAGACTGGACTACTGTAATCTCCTTCTGACTGGCATTCCTGAACAACACCTCTCTCCACTCCAATCTATCCTCAATGCTGCTGCCCGGCTCATTTTCCTCACCAAACGCACTACGTCTACCTCTCCTCTCCTACTAGACCTTCACTGGCTCCCCTTCCCTTTCAGAATCCATTTCAAGCTTCTCACACTCGCTTACAAAGCCCTCACCCACTCCTCTCCCACCTACATCTCTGACCTTATCTCCCTTTACACTCCCACCCATCCTCTTCGCTCTGCTAATGCACGACGAGTCTCCTGCCTACGGATTACTTCCTCCCACTCCTACCTCCAAGATTTTTCACGTGCTGCACCACTTCTCTGGAATTCCCTACCTCTCCCCCTCAGACTCTCCACCTCTCTACAAAACTTCAAACGGGCTCTCAAGACCCACTTCTTCACCAAATCCAGCCAAATCTCATCTGTTCCACATTCTCTATGTACCCCATCTGTATCACCCCTGTCTGTCTACTCCTCCCCTTTAGATTGTAAGCTCTCATGAACATGTGCTTATCCTTTGTCTTACTTTAATAATCTTCAACTGTACCACATCCAGCAGTCTTCTCCTACCTGATACTTATTCCAGTGTCATCTGCTGATGTAACTATGTTTATTTACCCTGTACTTGTCCTATACTGTCATCAACTGTAAGTTGCTGTTTTCCTGTTTGATTATTTATGTACTCTGTAACTGGGCGCTGCGGATCCCTTGTGGCGCCATATAAATAAAGGATAATAATAATAATAAGTGTGGTAAGCCATTCTGCGATGATGTCCCTCAGTTCCGTAACATGTTGTCAGCGGTGTGCCTCTTATGGAAAGCGGTGATACAAAACGTAGCCTGCATAGGAACGAGTTGGCGTTTGCAAGATGCTGCTACTGGTGCCGCTGGTGTTGTTGCTGCAGGAGGCAATACATCTACCCAGTGGGCTGTCACAGTCATATAGTCCTTAGTCTGCCCTGTTCCACTTGTCCACATGTCCGTGGTTAAGTGGACACTGGGTACAGCTGCATTTTCTAGGACACTTTTTCTGACGTCTCTGTACATTCTCGGTATCGCCTGCCTAGTGAAGTGGAACCTAGATGGGACTTGGTACCAGGGACACAGTACCTCCATCAATTCTATAAGTCCCACTGAACTAATGGTGGATACCGGATGCACGTCTAACACCAACATAGCTGTCAAGGCCTCAGTTATCCGCTTTGTAACAGGATGACTGCTGTCATATTTCATCTTCCTCACAAAGGACTGCTGGACAGTCAATTGATTAGTTGAATTAGTACAAGTGGTCATCCAACTTCCCCTCTGGGATGATGATCGACTCCCAGCAGCAACAACAGCAGCAGCAGTAGGCGGACCACTCAAGGATTCTCCGGAGGTAACCCAGTTAGGAGAGGACTCCTCAGTCTTGCCAGTGACATGGCCTGCAGGACTACTGACGTTCCTGACTGAGGAGGAAGTTGTCATTGAGGGAGTTGGTGGTCTGGCTTGCAGTAGCTTGGGTACAAGAGGAAGAAGGGATTTAGTTGTCAGTGGACTGCTTACGCTCTTACCCAAAGTTTCAGAACTTGACACTGACTTCTGATGAATGCGCAGCAGGTGACGTATAAGGGAGGATGTTCCTAGTTGGTTAATGTCCTTACCCCTACTTATTACTGATTGACAGAGACAACACATGCCTTGACACCTGTTGTGCGTATTTGTGGAGAAATAATTCCACACCGAAGAGGTGGCTTTTTTGGTATTTTGCCCAGCATCACAATGGACTTATTCATCCCATGGACAACTGTCTCCCCAGTGCCTGATTTAAACAAACACATATCACCATCAGAATCCTCATGGTCAACTTCCTCCTCAGTGCCAACAACACCCATATCCTCATCCTAGTGAACTTCAACAGTGACATCTTCAATTTGAATATCAGAAACTGGACTGTGGGTGCTACTTCCAGCACTTGCAGAGGTCATGCAAATGGTGGAAGGAGCCACCTCTTCCTGTCCAGTGATGGGAAGGTCAGGCATCGCAACCGCCGACACACTTGGACTCTCCTTGGGGATTTGTGATACCATCTTAGAATGCACAGTTCTTTGCTGTGGTTTTGCTAGCTTAACTTTTATCATTTTTCAAGCGGGAGTATGAGGGCTTTCATCGTCCTGTGAAGCTGAACCACTAGTCATGAACATAGGCCAGGGCCTTAGCCGTTCTTTGCCACTCCGTGTCGTAAATGGCATATTGGCAAGTTTACGTTTCTCCTCAGACCATTTAAATTTACTTTTTGGGGTCTTTTTACTGAACTTTGGCTTTTTGTATTTTACATGCCCTCAACTTTCACATTGGGCATCGGCCTTGGCAGACGACGTTGATGGCATTTCATCATCTATGTCATGACTAGTGGCAGCAGCTTCAGCACTAGGAGGAAGTGGTTCTTGATCTTTCCCTATTTTATCCTCCAAATTTTTGTTCTCCATTATTTTTTGGGAGTTATATGACAATATGCAGTACAGGAGAGTGTACCTCTACACCACACAGGGCAAACTCTGTGAAAATTATTTGGATTAAATATTAATAACCCCTTTATTTGGAGTAAATAATATACAGCAAAGGACAGTACCACTGAACTTATACAGAACCACAACTGGACTGGACTTATACGGCAGCACCACTAGACTGGACTTATATGAAAGTACCACTGGAATTATACGGCAGTACCACTGGACATATACGGCTGTATCACTGGAATTATATGGCAGTACCACTGGATTTATATGGCGGTACCACTGGACTGGATATATATGGCAGTATTACTGGACTTATACGGCAGTATCACTGGAATTATATGGCAGTATCACTGGAATTATACGGCAGTATCACTGGAATTATACGGCAGTGCCACTGGACTTATACGGCAGTACCACTGGACTTGACTCATACGGCAGTACCACTGGACTGGAGTTATACGACAGTATCACTGGAATTATACGCCAGTACCACTGGAATTATATGGCAGTATCACTGGAATTATATGGCAGTACCACTGGACTTATATGACAGTAGCACTGGACTGGAATTATAAGGCAGTATCACTGGACTTATACACCAGTATCACTGGAATTATATGGCAGTATCACTGGAATTATATGGCAGTACCACTGGACTGGATTTATACGGCAGTATCACTGGACTTATACACCAGTAACACTGGAATTATATGGTAGAATCACTAAAATTATATGACAGTATCACTGAAATTATACGGCAGTACCACTGGACTTATATGGCAGTACCACTGGACTGGATTTAAACGACAGTATCACTGGATTTATACGCCAGTACCACTGGACTTACACGACAGTACCACTGGACATATACAGCAGTATCACTTAACTTATATGGCAGTACCACTGGACATATATAACGCATTATCACTGGATTTATATGGCAGTACCACTGGAATGGATTTATATGGCATTACCACTGGACATATACGGCAGTACCACTGGACATATACGGCAGTATCACTGGATTTATACAGCAGTACCACTGGACATATATGGCAGTATCACTGGACTAGATTTATACGCCAGTACCACTGGATTTATACGGCAGTATCACTGGAATTATATGGCAATACCACTGGACATTTACAGAAGTATCAGTGGACTTTATTTATATGTCAGTACCACTGGATTTATACGGCAGTACCACTGGACATATACGACAGTATCACTGGAATTATATGGCTGTACCACTGGACATATACGGCTGTATCACTGGATTTATACGGCAGTACCGCTGGACATATACGGCAGTATCACTGGACATATACGGCAGTACCATTGGTCATACACATCAGCACAGGGACACCACCACTGAACTGATGCAGGACAACACAGCACCACGCAATGGACTGGATTTATACAGCAGCACTGGACATATGGCAGCAGAGGACACCACCACTGTGACCGGACTGATGCAGCACAAGACACTACCACTGTACTGATGCAGGACAACACAGCACCACTGCAATGGACTGGATTTATACAGCAACCAGGGCCGGACTGGCCATCTGGCACTTCTGACAAATGCCAGAAGGGCCGATGGCCACGTGGGCCGGTCCAGCCGAGCAGCAGCAGCAGTTTGCTTCTGAGCCGAGGAGCCGTGAAACGTGCTACGCCCGCCCACTTCTATGACATCAGCTGAACTGTCCGTCCACCGAACGGGCTCTCTGCCCCATGTGACGGCTGTGGACCGTAGCATGCAGCTGAGAAGATTCCTTCAGCCCCACACACACACAAAGCAGACGATGACACTAGCTGCTGCTGCTGCTGCTGCTGGTGGGAGCACAGCACGGGAGGTGATTGCAGTAACCCCTGTCTGTCCAAGCATAGAGATAACAAGGTTAAAGGTAAAACAGCGGGCAGTACATACACTTGAAGAATGACTATTGGTGTTAACCCCTGCAGTGCCTTTCAGCTGTGCACACAAGCTAATGCCTTTATAAAAAGGCTGAGAGTACCCCTTTTCACCTTCATTATTTAACCTTGACTTTGTGCTTTTAAAGGAATTTACAAGTATCACTGCTTGATGGTTCTGTACAAAGGGCAATTTCATTTGCTGAGTCCTATCCATCTCTTTTGTATTCCACATTGCACAGCAGAGTCACTGGTGGGACAGAACTAAAGGTCCATACACACTATGCGATATCACACACGATATCGCTAATTTTCAGCTTTCTGAGCGATATCGTTTGTGATATCGCCAGTGTGTATGATACAGACGATGAATGATGTGCGCTTCCACACTTCGTTATTGTCCACCTTTCGGCGGCTGTGCATGCAGTTCAACTTGGTAAATCTTGCTTGCAGCAAAATAGGTAATCTTACCATGCTGCCTTTCTTCCTCCATAGTCCCTACTGTATGCCCTTGCTATCCCTCTCTCTGTCACTTTCCCTGTCCCTATGTCCCTGCTGTCACTCTCCCTGAATTTTGTCTCATTCCATGTGGCATAATGTGAATTTTGGCTCATACTGTGTGCTATAATGTGAATTTTGGCTCATTTTGTGTGCTATAGTGTGAATTGCGACTCATTCTGTGTGCTATAACGTGAATTGCGGCTCATACCATGTGCTATAATATGAATTGCGGCTCATTCTGTGTGCTATAATATGAATTGTGGCTCATTCCGTGTGCTATCATGTGAATTTTGGCTCATTCCGTGTGCTATAATGTGAATTTTGGCTCATTCCGTGTGCTATAATGTGAATTTCGGCTCATTCCATGTGCTGTAATGTAAATTTTGGCTCATTCCATGTGCTATAATGTGAATTTCGGCTCATACTGTGTGGTATGTGAAAGGGGCACCAGTACTAGATAGTATAAGGGGTCCTGCTATTGTGGTGCATAATGTGTATAAGGGGTATATGGTGTGTGTCAAAGTCAGAAAAATGTCTCAATGCACGTTGCCATATTTGCACCGCACACTGGTCCGTGCTGCGCATGCGTACGCTCTCCCGTGGAAGCGCATACCCGCAATAGCGTGCACTCGCACGCGCAGTATGCGCATTTACGGTAGAGTTTATGTGATCGTAGCGTGCGACTCATTAGTTACAAATGTTCACAATTAATGTAGTTTATAGATCATGATCCCTTTGATAGTTTCTGTAAGTTTGGTTAAAGTATAATGTCCCAGAGCTGAGGAATCCCTCTTTGCATCGTACGAAGGGTTTAACAGGAATCATACTGCAGTGTTTGGTACCCATCGGAAGAGTATTTAACTAGCAATATTCCGGTGTTGGTTTGGAGCGTATTAATCGCTCGTGCGAATAGTTATGGACATAAGAAGTTTATGTCCATTTCTATGATTTACACATACTCAGGTATGCGGCGGGAAACCCAGTTCCCCACCCACCTGAGCTGTTGGAAATCAGCACAGCCCACCTGTATGAATCACCCTATGACCTTTTGTTATGATACAGGGCCGAATTCCTGCGGCCAATGGACAATGGGATTGTAGGACCAGGAGATTGCATTGTGTGTGGGGCATAAATAGGCAGGCCGACCACATCCAGCTCTCACTCTCTCATCAACAGTTATCTGCTGATAATCGGGAGCTGGATATCGAGGCGCTGGCGATCATACCCTTTGTGCGTAAGTTCTCTCCATAATCATTGTCTTTCTGCGAGCCAATCTCTCTCTCTCTCTCTCTCTCTCTCTCTCTCTCTCTCTATCTCTCTCTCTCCTCTTTTTCTCTTAAATACCTTATAGTATTATAGTATTGTATCGTATTGCATTTAGGTCAGTGTAGTATTGTCTTTTTGTATTTATAGTTTAGTTCTGTGGTTAGGAAGTCTCTGTTATATGGTAGTGTATCATATGTACTGTTATCCCCTTTCACAAGTATATTAGACATAATACAGTTAATAGGCCTTGGAAACCTAAACCAGTATCTGTGTATTTCCTATAGTGATAAGTGTTCATTTGAGCGTCGGTGACGCTCAAACAGCTTTGTAGATAGTCAGGTTACACAAGGTTGCATTTACACCCTGTACTCACATTAAGGTATTCTGTGTGTTTCATCGGTATAAGGTTTAATATCAAGGTATAGTGTTGTGAGCGTCTGCACCGCTGGTGACCTCCTCGTGGTCTCTAGCGTATGCTACGTTACAGCGAATCTTTCCCCTAGACATAACCAATAACGTGTCTTGTGATCACTGGGCCGTGAGCGAACGTGACGCTTGAGCGTCTCGCCTACGGCTGAGCGATCGTTACGCAAATAGCGTATCATTACGGTATTTCTTAAGTAAGCAGCGTACAGTGTTCTTAGCTTCATAAGGGTTGATTATACGACAAAGGAATTTAGCATTGTCAATTGCGGGCTCGTCCGGTCCTTTTCACATCTGCACTAGGTAGATCAGCAGACGTTATCCCCCAGCAAAAGGGTGGGAGGTTGTCTCGCAGTTGCTGACGGGATAAGCGTCTGCTTCGCTTAGGTAAAGAGTGCTGAAGGAATCCGGTAACCGGAAGTAAGAACAAAACGCTTGTGTCTTTTTAAAACTGTTTATTTTTCTTTTGTCTTGCGTACGCATACATACCTGCATTTCTTTTCACTTGTGTATTTCATTTTCGTATATCACTATTCCTGTTTGCCAATTTTTTTTTTATAGTTGATAGAAAGTGCTAAAAAGAGATTTGCTGTTATTTAAAAGTAGAGGTAATAGTTAAAGTATAGAACAAACACACGGTTTGTCTGAGATACAAGGCAGTCAGTGTGGATTGCGGTAGATGATCAGGGATCATCTACATTGATAAATAAATATATTGTGTTACGGTGGATCCTTTGCATTGCGTACACGTGTCGCTAACAAAGACTAGCGTACGCAATCCAAAAGGCAGACGCACGCAGCGTTCATTACGCAACGTAGCGTCTGGTTACGCCCACGTAGCCCAAGTCACGAAAAGCGATAATTAGCGCAAAGCGATAATTAGCGCAAAAGCGATAAGTAACGCACAGCGGTAGATAACGCGAAGCGGTAAATAACGCAAATCTGTTTTTAGAAAATCTGAAATTTAGTTTAACAGATCCTGCTCCTAATTGGTAACACTTTTGGCCTGAAGACAATTTCTGCGCAGAAATAGATATAGAAACAAAGTGTACATGTGTTGAGTGAGTGTGTTTTGTATATAAAAGTTTATACAATTTTAAAGGTGGAACCAAAAGGAAAGTCGGGTACTCGTTAAGGAACATACGTGTAAGTGACATATACGGTGGCCAGGGAGGCATCTCTGGTTAAATAATATTTGAGCATTAGAGTATAGCGGACCATAAGGTAACAAGACCAGGAGGTCATAAGGAACAAGACCAGGAGGTCGTAAGGTAAAAGGTCCGCTATAAAAGTCCAGTGGCACAACGCCTGGGGTGTTGGTGCAGAACCCATATAGGCCATAAGCTCTTGCTGAAGGAATCGCGGCCGGAAACATCGATTCCATTGATCTTTCAGTACATGACAAGTAGTGCTCGTGTACTGAACGATTGGACCACACGTAATTGTGTGCAGTAGTTAGTAATCTGACCTAAATACCATTAGAGTAAAGTGGTCACAAACGCTATTTGTACACTCTGACGTGATTTGTGTAATTTTTTATTTTTGGAAGGGAAGTTCGCTGGTCACTCAGGAACTATCTAACAACCCCAACTTTACTGGAAAGAGTAAGTGTCCTGCGGGTAACCCTCATATGTTCCAGTAAACTGAAGGTTCCATAGGGGCCCTGTATCGAGTACGCTGGCATCATAACGGTGTTTACAGGTCGTATTGGTCGAGGTGGGCGAGTGAGTGGGGTACTCGGTAAACCGCCACCGCCGGCCTACTGTGGAGTAATTTGGTTGTCTGTAAAGGCTTGCTGAAAACCTTGATACAGAAAATCCAAGGAGGACTAAGCAACACCTACAGACTATGGGGGCCAGTTGCTCAGGTAGGGGGCGATCAACCCTGGTTCAGGTTGATTCTGTGAACCGACCAGTTGGGTCGGCACGATATGTAATGTGTGAAAAATATGGAATTCACACCGAATCTTTATGTGATGAATGGGAGAGAATGACTGTACAAGACAGGGACAAGTTCCCAAGAATAGGTAGCTTCAGTCCAGAGGTGTTACAAAATTTAAGGAGGAGGATATGTCTCGTAAAATCAGCAAAGAGACGAATTCAGCATCATGATTATTTACAGTTATGGCACCAGGAAGGTGAGATACAGAGAGGTTTGGCTCTGGCGGCGGGATCTGGGGCAGTCAGGAAGTTGATTGCCACAGCTCCTCCCCCACCATACATTGCAGGAGAGAAGTTGATTGCGGAGAGAAACGCACTGGGTTGTAAAACACAAACTCTTAGTAACACTGTAAATGTTAATGATGTTAACCAAATAACTCATGCAAGTATTAACCCGTGCAAGATGTACCCTGTTTTGAACCTTCCTCAGGAGTGTGATCAAGAAGACGATTCAGCAACAATTTCAGCTCTCTCTCTTGCAGCCACCATAGCAGAGACCACAGTAGGCACAGCGACACCCACGAGATTAGTGAAAGCCCCTAGCGGAGGGATAGGTGAGGTCGTGTCAACGGGTAAGTACGGCACCATGCACTACACTGAAACAATTGTACCACAACAAGCTGTAGAATCTACACAGGAAGAGGCCGTTAGAATTGCTCCTGTAAGGGTAATAGCAGTTCCCAATGGAAAAACAGATGTGTCTGGAGCCACTCCCATAAGGAACATTGCCATGTACACTCCATTTTCCAGAATGGAATTAAGAACAATAGTGTCCGAATTTCCTGACCCCAGGAAGGATTTAGTTGCTAGCCAAAAATATATCAGGGATTTAGGTAACACGGTAGAACCCAACAACAAGGATTGGCAGATACTGCTAAGAGCTTGTTTACCTTCCAATGTCGATGCAACTCAGTTTTTAGCTGATTGTGCATTGGATAAAGATGTACCGCTTACAGACGTGTACAATAAGGATAATGTAAAAAGGATAAATTTACAGCTAAAAGAGTATTTCCCAGCCGTTGTTAAATGGAATAAAATATTTTCCATTAAGCAAAAGGAGTCCGAAACGGCAATAGAATATTTTCACCGGGCACTATTAGAAATGGCAAAGTACACTGGTATAGAAGACATAAAGACCAACCCAAACCATCGAGAAGTAGCAGTATCTGTACTGATGGATGGTTTGAAAGAAACATTAAAAGCTAGGGTACAGACCACGCAGCCATGTTGGCGAGGTCTGTCAGTGTCCACCTTGAGAGAGGCTGCTATTGATCACGACAGAAATATCACTAGGCACAGGGAGTCGCAAAGTGATAAGTTGATGTCCGTAAGTATACAGGCGCTGACCACAAGGCAGCCTGCGTATGTACCACCGAATCCTGTGGGTAAGGCAAGTGTAATAACATGTTTTTCTTGTAGCAAACCAGGACATTTTGCACGAGACTGTAGAGTAAGAAATGTACAAAGATCTTTTCAACCCCCTAGACAACAACACCACACACGACATTGGGAGCAGGGTCCACAGAGGCGGAGTTTTGAGCCACATACAGGGGAAACAAAAAGATATCCCCCAAACAGAGATTGGCATGCCTCTGGTAGTTCCCAGCTAACTCCCTCACAAGTAGTTGCTGCCAGCGGGATTCAGGGAGGTCAGCATACCCAATAGGGGTGTGGCCATACCTGTAATCTGCAACCAGTTAAATTGATTGCCAGTCTTGGAAGCGAACCAGAGATTGCAATCAATGTAGCCGGTAAAACTTTAAACTTTCTTGTAGACACAGGGGCGGCCAAGTCAGTGATCAATTCGACAGTGGGCATGAGAACCACTGGTAGGACAGTTCCAGCCATAGGAGTAACAGGAGTAGTCCAGCACTACCCTGTTAGCAAACCAGCCGAGATTACAATAGGGCCTTTGCACACCAAGCATTCCTTTTTGCTGGCTGCATCTGCACCAACCAATCTCCTGGGTAGAGACTTACTATGTAAAATGGGTTGCGTCATTTATTGTACTCCTGAAGGTGTATTCTTGGACATCCCTGAGAATCACGCTCAGGAAGTACGAGACATGTTAGACTCCCCATCAAAATTAATGTCACATTCCATTATGACAAATAGGAATCCATCCCAGGTAGAAGAGATGACATCTCAGATACCAGAGTCACTTTGGACAAAAGATGGACAGGACACTGGATTAATGGCAAACGTAGCTCCAGTAGTAGTACAAGTAAAAGAAGGTAGGATAGCTCCAAAAATCCCACAGTATCCTCTGAAGCCAGAGGTGGAGTTAGGAGTTTTTCCCGTAATAGAGCGCTTGCTACAACAGGGCATTCTAGTAAGAACGTCCAGCACAGCAAATAGTCCCATCTTCCCTGTTAAAAAGAGTGGGGGGAGGGGTTACAGGCTAGTGCAGGATCTAAGGGGGATTAACAAAATAGTCGAGAGTCAGTTCCCCGTAGTGCCTAATCCAGCTGTCATCCTAATGCAAATTCCTCCCACTGCCAAATTTTTCACTGTTATTGACCTCTGCTCCGCTTTCTTTTCGGTACCTCTGCACCCTGACAGCCAATATTTGTTTGCATTCACATACAGAGGAGTCCAATACACGTGGACTCGGTTACCCCAAGGTTTCATAGATAGTCCAAGTATATTTTCTCAGGCTTTGCATGATTGTTTACAGTCTTTCCAACCGGAAAGTGGATCAGTATTAATACAGTATGTGGATGATTTACTGCTGTGTTCGGATTCACTGGAAGCTTCCCTGAAGGATACGAAACAGCTCCTGTTTCATCTTTCAGACACAGGTCACAAGGTTTCCAAAGACAAGTTGCAATTATGCCAGACTAAGGTAAAATATTTGGGACACTGTCTAACACAAGGACTGAGACACCTGACCGCTGATAGAATCCAAGCCATTAGAGACATGACACTGCCACAAACCCAGCAACAGATAAGGACGTTTTTAGGAATGTGTGGGTATTGCCGTAATTGGATCCCAGGGTTTTCCATATTGGCGCTACCTTTGCAGGAAATGGTCTCTTCAAACAAACCTGATCGGATTTCGCATACAGACGAATCCGAAACAGCATTTGAGAGACTCAAACAGTGCCTAACGCAGGCACCAGCATTAGGTATGCCAGACTATGGGAAACCCTTTGAACTATACGGAACAGAAAGTGCTGGGTGCGCAGCAGGTGTACTAACACAAAAACACGGTGATGCCAGCAGGCCAATTGCATACTACAGCGCTCAGCTAGACACGGTAGCGCGATCCCTCCCCACATGCTTGCGTAGCGTTGCGGCGATAGCATTGCTAGTGACGAAAAGCGAAGATGTCGTGCTAGGCCACAACCTCACAATCCATACACCACATGCGGTATCGGCCTTATTGAATTCTGCCCAAACCAGACATGTCTCATCAGCAAGGTTTACGAGATGGGAATTGGCACTAATGGCCCCAGTAAATATCACCATAAGGAGATGCAGCGCATTAAACCCTGCAACATTTCTCCCAGGTGTGCCTGGACAGGCACAAAGGGTGGGAGGTGAGAGTGATGGGGAAGGAGGATTTAATGCAAAGGAAGATACACATGATTGTATGGAATATTTGACCCAAAATTTTACCGCAAGGCCTGACATCAGTGACAATCCACTAGAAGATGCAGAACTCACGTTCTACACGGACGGTAGTTGTCACAGACAGTCAGACTCGGGAGACTTGTGTACTGGATACGCAGTCGTAGATGACCAAGACACCATAGAAGCGGAACCGCTAGGCCCACCTCACTCAGCCCAGGTTGCTGAACTGGTCGCCCTAACCAGAGCATGTGAATTGGCTAAGGGTAAGTCTGCCAATATCTACACCGATTCTAGATACGCGTTCGGGGTAGTCCATGATTTCGGAGCGCTATGGCGTCTCAGAAATTTCATGACGGCAGCTGGTACACCGATAGCGCATGCAGCTCACATAAAAAGGCTTCTAACAGCGATACAGGAACCCGACAGAGTGGCTGTTATCAAATGTAAAGCACATACATATAGTCAAGACCCAGTATCCCTTGGTAACAGCCGAGCAGACGAAGCTGCAAAGCTTGCAGCTGCTACCCCCATACGGACAGACACCACACAACTGATGGTATTTAATACCATCAACACACAAAAGTTGTGTGAAATGCAGAATTTGTGTTCCACTCAGGAGAGAGCAGTCTGGAAGGCAAAGGGATATGGCCAGGAGTCCTCAGGGCTCTGGACGGATGGACATGGTAAACCAGTGGCCCCCAGGGCATACCTTCCGTGTCTGGCTGAGGCAGCTCACGGGCTGACTCATCTAGGCAAGGAGGGGATGTGCAAATTGGTAAGAGCATACTGGTGCGCCCCAGGATTCTCCTCTCATGCTAGTAAAAGAGCAATGTCATGCCTTACCTGTCTGAGAAAGAATATTGGAAAAGCAATACCAACAGAACCATCCCATATCCCACCTGCCGGCGGCCCTTTCCAAGTAATACAAATTGACTTCATTCAATTACCCCCATGTAGAAATTTGAAATATGTACTTGTTTGTATAGATGTTTTCTCGAATTGGGTCGAGGCTTTTCCAGCAGCTACAAATACCGCTATGTTTACAGCTAAGAAAATTGTGCAGGAATTTGTATGTAGATATGGTATCCCTAGAATCATTGAAAGTGATAGGGGTACCCATTTTACAGGTGATGTCTTTCAAGGAATGTGTAAGTTGATGGGAATTGATAGTAAGCTGCACACTCCGTACCGTCCACAGGCGAGCGCGAAGGTCGAAAGAGTGAACAGCACTATTAAAAATAAATTGAGTAAAGTAATGGCAGAGACAGGATTGACGTGGCCAGAAGCTTTACCCATTGTTTTGTATAGTATCAGAACCACTCCCAGGTCCCCTCTTAATCTGTCTCCTTTTGAAATTCTGTTTGGTCGACAACCGCATGTCATGATTAACCCTCAGGATGATTTGAAATGTAACAATGAAGTAACTGTAAAGTACTTGATTAACATGAGTAAACAGTTGAGGAATCAAAATGATAATCTGAAGTTGGTGATTCCTGATTTACCAGATAGTAATTGTCATGACATTGAACCTGGGGATTATGTAATGATACGAAATTTTCTACGCTCAGGTTGTCTTATTGATAGATGGGAAGGACCATACCAGGTCTTATTGACTAGCACCACAGCATTGAAGGTTGCTGAGAGAGAGACTTGGGTCCATTCATCCCACTGCAAGAAGGTTGCTGATCCAGAGAAGTCCCGTGATAAGGAACAGACGGTAGAGGTTGTATCACTAGAGTGTCTGTTCCAGGAGGACTGAGGCGGCACCTGAGCCTTGAAGACCGAAAGCAGCTGTCGACTCCCCTCTCCCTTTATTGTTTTCTCCACTTCCCATCCCCTCTCCTTTAAAATTTCTTTTTCCCCCTTCTCATTCTTCTCTATTTCCTCCTCAAAGATGGACTTGCCCCAAGAGACTGTGGTCCGGATTTTGATGTTAACCATGATGTTGACCAGAGCAGTCTGTTCCGGCGAGAGTACCATAGAGGTCGAAAGAGGTTCTGGAATGGGTTCCGATTATGATGATGGAGGCGTAGTTTTCCAAGATCAACCAAGCCAACAAGCAAAGGCGAGTATCAGAAAACGATCCGATAGAAGAAATTGTGATGGATTGTTAGCTGAGGAAAATTGTATCTGTAGGCTCTGTGATAATCTGGTTGAAGATGGATGCATAAAGAAATGTCAATCTAGTTTTAATATCCATATAGACCGGCATCCATTGAGTGACTATCACTCCTTAGTGGGTAACGTGTTAAACCAAACAGATTGTTGGGTATGCTCTCAAGTACCTCAGGGTCACAGTAAATCAGGGCTAGTACCATTTCCTTTAACGTTAGGGGAGGTACTTGAGCTAAGTGGTGGGAGACCGGTGGACCGGAGGTTTAACATCTCCAGCCCTCCTAGTTTGAAGCTCCACCAATACCATGTGGATAGGTCCCTCATATGCTTTAACATCTCCAATCCTAGAAAACCGGGAAATTGGGAAGTGTCATGGAGCAACCTTACCATGACCTTTTCACACAGAGCAGATAGAATGCCTACAGATACAGAGCTCGTACGCCACATAGCCAGTAGAGGAAAATCATTCCGGTATCGATATACCTTAGGAAATAGGATTACTAAAGTTGGAGAGGTATCACCAGGATACTGTGCACATATCGTACAAACTGATACGTGCATTAGACAGATGGAAGAATTAGGGTCAGGAGATTTCACCTGGAAGGTTTGTAACATGGTCATGTCCTTCTCCGTCCCTTATGTTCTCCCCGATGATGCATATTTCATATGCGGGAGAAAGGCGTACAAGTGGCTTGCCCCAAACTCTGAAGGATTGTGTTATATTGGAAAAGTATTGCCTGAAGTAATGACTGTTACACATGACAAAATGAAGGACATACACCGTGGTGCCCAAACTCCTTATACTCACACTCACTACGAGCACCTTGTTAAAAGACAACTGTCAGAAAGGTTAGAGCATCCGGCCTCTGATCTTATCCATGAATCCACCGGGATTCAGGTTCTGGTAGCGTTAGATTTCACTCGCACCGCTCGAGGTGTGATGAATTATAGATACATTTCCGCACTCGCCAATTTGTTAGATAATATCACTGAAATGTATGATGACACGTTTAGATACACTGGAAGAGAACTTCAAGCTTACAAAACAGAACTAGTTCAGCATAGGATGGTTCTTAATTATCTTACAGCAGTAACAGGCGGATATTGTGTTACATTGGCAACACAGTACGGCATAAAGTGTTGCACGTATATCACAAATAGCACCGAGGATCCGGTAGAGGTCATAGACCAAAAGATGGACGATATTCTGCAATTAAAGTGGGAATTTCGTCGAAAACACAATCTCACCCTTGCTGCTGTAGGTAATGAGCTGACTGGTTGGGTGTCATGGTTGAACCCGCGAAATTGGTTCTCCGGTTTAGGAGACTGGGCTCAAGGAGTCATAATGGATGTTGGAAAGTTTCTCCTATGTATTTTGGGTGTCGTTATATCTATTGGATTGATATTTAGATGCGGGCAGGCTTTGATGAGGTGCAAGCAAAGTACGAAAGTGATGAGCTTAAGGAGTGAGGAAACTGTAATTAACCTGGATTTGATTTATGACCCAGTGCTAGAAACCATGACGTAATGATGTAATGAGTATACGGTCCGTCTTTCACCCATTTCTATGTTTTCCTCCGAGGTACAAAGACCCATGTAGACGAAGGATTTGATGAGCCAAGGGGCCGACAACGGAAAGATGGAAAGAAGAAGAGCAGTCGACCTGATATACAAGATTTTGATGGACAATGCCATGGGTACCCCAGTTTCCCTAGGAACTTTAAAATCACGATAGCCCAACATTTTTTGTAAATCCATGGACGTTGTTTGCTTTACTCACGATTTATGAGCAAAAGCACAAAGAAGAAGACTCCGATCAACCGACACCAATCAAGACCTCAATCGACGAACGTACATTACCCTGACATAGAATATCATTGCATTTTTCGTAAGTGTTCTTTATCTTCATCTCTGCAACCCTCAGGCAATAACACACATAGTCGATAGGGAATACAGGCACAGATAGCAGCAACCACATACCCCCCCCCCAATTCATGTATCATCAACTAAAATGTGCATCCCCATTGTGTTACAACCACAGCCGAAATGAGCTCGGTAGAGTTTGACAGCCCATCCACAGACCTGTACCACAGGATAAGAAGGAATTCAAATGTATACTTCGCAATACCTCGAAGCTTGATCTACCACACGTACGGCACGATGATACATGACCCTCCAAACATGGACTCATACACACATGCTCCTGCTTTCTCACTAGGTCATACCCTCTTCACACCTTCTCCTCTCTCCTCCCCTACCCAACCATGGAAATCAATTAACCCCTGACTTACATTTTTCTCCTTAAATGTTTTGTGGCAGTTATTATTGACTGCCAAAGGGTGGACTGTCAAAGTCAGAAAAATGTCTCAATGCACGTTGCCATATTTGCACCGCACACTGGTCCGTGCTGCGCATGCGTACGCTCTCCCGTGGAAGCGCATACCCGCAATAGCGTGCACTCGCACGCGCAGTATGCGCATTTACGGTAGAGTTTATGTGATCGTAGCGTGCGACTCATTAGTTACAAATGTTCACAATTAATGTAGTTTATAGATCATGATCCCTTTGATAGTTTCTGTAAGTTTGGTTAAAGTATAATGTCCCAGAGCTGAGGAATCCCTCTTTGCATCGTACGAAGGGTTTAACAGGAATCATACTGCAGTGTTTGGTACCCATCGGAAGAGTATTTAACTAGCAATATTCCGGTGTTGGTTTGGAGCGTATTAATCGCTCGTGCGAATAGTTATGGACATAAGAAGTTTATGTCCATTTCTATGATTTACACATACTCAGGTATGCGGCGGGAAACCCAGTTCCCCACCCACCTGAGCTGTTGGAAATCAGCACAGCCCACCTGTATGAATCACCCTATGACCTTTTGTTATGATACAGGGCCGAATTCCTGCGGCCAATGGACAATGGGATTGTAGGACCAGGAGATTGCATTGTGTGTGGGGCATAAATAGGCAGGCCGACCACATCCAGCTCTCACTCTCTCATCAACGGTTATCTGCTGATAATCGGGAGCTGGATATCGAGGCGCTGGCGATCATACCCTTTGTGCGTAAGTTCTCTCCATAATCATTGTCTTTCTGCGAGCCAATCTCTCTCTCTCTCTCTCTCTCTCTCTCTCTATCTCTCTCTCTCCTCTTTTTCTCTTAAATACCTTATAGTATTATAGTATTGTATCGTATTGCATTTAGGTCAGTGTAGTATTGTCTTTTTGTATTTATAGTTTAGTTCTGTGGTTAGGAAGTCTCTGTTATATGGTAGTGTATCATATGTACTGTTATCCCCTTTCACAAGTATATTAGACATAATACAGTTAATAGGCCTTGGAAACCTAAACCAGTATCTGTGTATTTCCTATAGTGATAAGTGTTCATTTGAGCGTCGGTGACGCTCAAACAGCTTTGTAGATAGTCAGGTTACACAAGGTTGCATTTACACCCTGTACTCACATTAAGGTATTCTGTGTGTTTCATCGGTATAAGGTTTAATATCAAGGTATAGTGTTGTGAGCGTCTGCACCGCTGGTGACCTCCTCGTGGTCTCTAGCGTATGCTACGTTACAGCGAATCTTTCCCCTAGACATAACCAATAACGTGTCTTGTGATCACTGGGCCGTGAGCGAACGTGACGCTTGAGCGTCTCGCCTACGGCTGAGCGATCGTTACGCAAATAGCGTATCATTACGGTATTTCTTAAGTAAGCAGCGTACAGTGTTCTTAGCTTCATAAGGGTTGATTATACGACAAAGGAATTTAGCATTGTCATGTGGTAAACTGCAATGAAGGACACGCCCCATTTTGAGTGGCCACGCCCCTTTCCTGGAGCGCGCAAATAAGTCGGGAATAGTAAGGGGAGGAGTCAGATGCTGACACCGAGGTGGGCCTGTGTGCTTCGAAAATGCCAGGGCCTATTTTTGGTCCCAGTCCGGCCCTGACAGCAGCACTGGACATATGGCAGCAGATGCACCACCACTGTGACTGGACTGATGCAGCACAATACACCACCCCTGAACTGATGCAGCACAACACAGCACCCTATACAGCACCACTGGACTGGACTTATACAGCAGAGGACACCACCACTGTGATTGGACTGATGCAGCACAAAACACCACCACTGGACTGATGCAGCACAACACAGCACCACTGGACTGAACTTATACAGTAGCACTGGATTTATGGCAGCAGAGGACACCACGACTGTGACTGGACTGATGCATCACAAGACACTACCACTGTACTGATGCAAGACATTGAGGACAGAGACACGTCCTCTCGCTACACTCTCCAATGCCGGAGTGAAAATGGCGGCGAAGCGCAGCTCCTTATATGGAATCCAAACCCTGCGAGAATCTGACAGCGGGATGATGACGTTTTGCCTCATTCTGGATTCCGAGTCATGCGGGAAAACCCGAGCCGGACTCGGATCCGAGCTCGGATAGTGAAGTCTGGTAGGGTTCGGTTTTCAGAGATCCGAACTAGTCTCATCACTAATCCGAACCCGCTCATCTCTACTTATAACTCAGGAAGCATCCAGTAGTGTGGAAGCCACCTTCTATATCTAATAGTAGAGAGCACTCACCACTCTACAAGTATAAATTTACCAAACTTTAATTACCATATCACAAATAGAAACATTGTTGTCGACGTTTCGGTCCTCACAGGGACCTTTGTCAAGACCACCAAAACCAGACAGGAGAGATGCAAACCCCACTGTGTGCCCATACTGGTATATAAGTACCTAATGCACACCTGAAACTCATTACATGTCTCCATCTCAAACACTTGATGTCATCAGTGTGAGACACTCATTATGCCTCCACATGCTCACAGATGTGCCCAATCACAGAAATGAAAGAGCATAACAGCTACCACTGGCTGCTGCAGCATTCACTATTAACTCCTCATTCACCAATAGTGTCTCATAACAGAGACAACTAACAAACTGCGATCACACACTGCCGGCATGTGTTCCACGAACACTACCGGAAGTGCGTCGCACCATAGCCGCAACCACATCCCGGCCAGCCGGAGTGTCACCATAGTGACCATAACGGCTCATCACAACAGGCGGTGCTATACATACTCAAACACATGCCACTACCAGCTTGCGTTCCAGACACAGCACTATCCGGAATTAGTGTGACTGGCACTCGCCGTTCATTAATGAATAGCATTATCCTTTAATATCCCAATCCGTTATCATACTATGGTGACATAGTCATCTGTTAATAGATAAAGGCAGCGGTTAACATGCAATAAACCTTCAGGCAGTGCATCAGGTTAATAGGTAACAATACTGTACATCAGCATGAAACCAACCTATATACAATGTAACTTAAACCGACAAAAAACAAACACATTATTAATTATACTAAAAGCCAGATCATCAGACATAGAAAGCATTAATCACTCAACCAAATGGAGGTCAGCTAAATCCATTTCATGCCAGTACAACAACAGACTGTCTAGCATATTTGCCATATACAGCAGGCAATTATAATAAACACCTAAATACAGGAATCCAAAAGTAATAGAAGATGTCTTGTTAAATAAACATATGTAGAGAATTTTTTTTTGGTAAGGGGGACCCAAGTCAATGATCATGTATTGCAGTGTCGACATTTGATGTCTTTCCTTCAAAAAATGCAGCGCAACTGGTTTGTCAGGCGCACCCGTTTCGTAAGGCCAAGCAGATATGGATGACCGGTGTTGTGTCATGTGTTTCTCTAAATGTACGTATCGTTTTGCCTATGTGTATATATATATATATATATATATATATAAACTCACAATCACTGTTTGAACAATTATTCTTCAAACAGTGATAGTGAGTTCCTGGCTCCAGACTCAGACAAGACTACCCCCCTAAGTGACATCCCTTTAGGTGGGGCTCAGGCCAAGGCCAAAGGACCAAGAGGATGCCCACCCGTAGAGGGGGCCAAAACAAGAGGCAACAGAAGCCGAGCTGTCACGAACAAAACCTGATTTTCAACCTCTCGTCTAGGACCTTTATGCCCGTAGAGACCATGGTTCTTAACAAAGGCCTTTCATATATCCCGACTAATAGACATGACGCTTTCACGTGTAAGCAGGATTTGCATAAGTTCACGTGCAAATTAAGGCTGCAAGAACATTTCCAATACCATATAGATAAACTACCCAATACAACGGTTTTTGATAAGTTTATAGCGTCCTGCTCAACTTCTACATTTGACCCACAGTCATTAAATCACTCATTAAAAACTTTTGCACGTCTCCTGGACAACTCAGTAACGTGATACATAAGTACCCCTATTCAACAAAGAAGCAATATGTCAAAAAAAGAAAGAGATGGTTTAAAAGATCTAAGCAATTACAAAGACGTCATCTTTCGTCAAGCAGATAAGGGAGGAGGTCTAGTAATCCAAGACCTTCGAGATTACCGAGAAGAGATCTACAGACAACTAGTAGAGATACAGACATATCTACCGCTGGACATGGATCCGACACAAAAATTCAAGCAAGAACTAGATAAGGTCCTGGAAGAAGCCAAAAATAAGGGAAGCATTTCGACTAAGATACATGACGCACTGATACAGAAGTTCCCAGTAGTGCCAGTCCTTTTCACAACCCTTAAGATCCACAAGGACAACAAGAAGCCCCCCCGGCAGACGGACTATCTCGGCGAGGGATTCCCTGTACCAGCTGATATCACAATTTCTGGACTGTGTGTTACAACTAGTGATGAGCGGGTTCGGTTCCTCGGAATCCGAACCCCCCCGAACTTCACCCATTTTACACGGTTCCGAGGCAGATTCGAATCTTCCCGCCTTGCTCGGTTAACCCGAGCGCGCCCGAACGTCATCATCACGCTGTCGGATTCTCGCGAGATTCAGATTCTATATAAGGAGCCGCACGTCGCCGCCATTTTTTACTCGTGCATTGGAAATGATAGTGAGAGGACGTGGCTGGCGTCCTCTCAGTTTTATTCAGGTGGCTGCAAATATCTGTGCTCACTGCTTTATTGTGGGGACTGGGGACCAGCAGTATTATATAGGAGGAGTACAGTGCAGAGTTTTGCTGACCAGTGAGCACCAGTATTATACGTTCTCTGCCTGAAAAACGCTCCATATCTGTGCTCAGTGTGCTGCATATATCTGTGCTCACACTGCTTTATTGTGGGGACTGGGGACAACCAGTATTATATAGGAGGAGAACAGTGCAGAGTTTTGCTGACCAGTGACCAGTGACCACCAGTATTATACGTTCTCTGCCTGAAAAACGCTCCATATCTGTGCTCAGTGTGCTGCATATATCTGTGCTCACACTGCTTTATTGTGGGGACTGGGGACCAGCAGTATTATATAGGAGGAGTACAGTGCAGAGTTTTGCTGACCAGTGACCAGTGAGCACCAGTATTATACGTTCTCTGCCTGAAAAACGCTCCATATCTGTGCTCAGTGTGCTGCATATATCTGTGCTCACACTGCTTTATTGTGGGGACTGGGGACCAGCAGTATTATATAGGAGGAGTACAGTGCAGAGTTTTGCTGACCAGTGACAACCAGTATTATACGTTCTCTGCCTGAAAAATGCTCCATATCTGTGCTCAGTGTGCTGCATATATCTGTGCTCCCACTGCTTTATTGTGGGGACTGGGGACCACCAGTATTATATAGGAGGAGTACAGTGCACAGTTTTGCTGACCAGTGACCAGTGACCACCAGTATTATACGTTCTCTGCCTGAAAAACGCTCCATATCTGTGCTCAGTGTGCTGCATATATCTGTGCTCACACTGCTTTATTGTGGGGACTGGGGACTACCAGTATTATATAGGAGGAGTACAGTGCAGAGTTTTGCTGACCAGTGACCAGTGACCACCAGTATTATACGTTCTCTGCCTGAAAAACGCTCCATATCTGTGCTCAGTGTGCTGCATATATCTGTGCTCACACTGCTTTATTGTGGGGACTGGGGACCACCAGTATTATATAGGAGGAGTACAGTGCAGAATTTTGCTGACCAGTGACCACCAGTATTATACGTTCTCTGCCTGAAAAACGCTCCATATCTGTGCTCAGTGTGCTGCATATATCTGTGCTCACACTGCTTTATTGTGGGGACTGGGGACCACCAGTATTATATAGGAGGAGTACAGTGCAGAGTTTTGCTGACCAGTGACCAGTGACCACCAGTATTATACGTTCTCTGCCTGAAAAACGCTCCATATCTGTGCTCAGTGTGCTGCATATATCTGTGCTCACACTGCTTTATTGTAGGGACTGGGGACCACCAGTATTATATAGGAGGAGTACAGTGCAGAGTTTTGCTGACCAGTGACCAGTGACCACCAGTATTATACGTTCTCTGCCTGAAAAACGCTCCATATCTGTGCTCAGTGTGCTGCATATATCTGTGCTCACACTGCTTTATTGTGGGGACTGGGGACCAGCAGTATTACATAGGAGGAGTATAGTGCAGAGTTTTGCTGACCAGTGACCACCAGTATTATACGTTCTCTGCCTGAAAAATGCTCCATATCTGTGCTCAGTGTGCTGCATATATCTGTGCTCCCACTGCTTTATTGTGGGGACTGGGGACCACCAGTATTATATAGGAGGAGTACAGTGCACAGTTTTGCTGACCAGTGACCAGTGACCACCAGTATTATACGTTCTCTGCCTGAAAAACGCTCCATATCTGTGCTCAGTGTGCTGCATATATCTGTGCTCACACTGCTTTATTGTGGGGACTGGGGACTACCAGTATTATATAGGAGGAGTACAGTGCAGAGTTTTGCTGACCAGTGACCAGTGACCACCAGTATTATACGTTCTCTGCCTGAAAAACGCTCCATATCTGTGCTCAGTGTGCTGCATATATCTGTGCTCACACTGCTTTATTGTGGGGACTGGGGACCACCAGTATTATATAGGAGGAGTACAGTGCAGAGTTTTGCTGACCAGTGACCACCAGTATTATACGTTCTCTGCCTGAAAAATGCTCCATATCTGTGCTCAGTGTGCTGCATATATCTGTGCTCACACTGCTTTATTGTGGGGACTGGGGACCACCAGTATTATATAGGAGGAGTACAGTGCAGAGTTTTGCTGACCAGTGACCAGTGACCACCAGTATTATACGTTCTCTGCCTGAAAAATGCTCCATATCTGTGCTCAGTGTGCTGCATATATCTGTGCTCCCACTGCTTTATTGTGGGGACTGGGGACCACCAGTATTATATAGGAGGAGTACAGTGCAGAGTTTTGCTGACCAGTGACCACCAGTATTATACGTTCTCTGCCTGAAAAACGCTCCATATCTGTGCTCAGTGTGCTGCATATATCTGTGCTCACACTGCTTTATTGTGGGGACTGGGGACCACCAGTATTATATAGGAGGAGTACAGTGCAGAGTTTTGCTGACCAGTGACCAGTGACCACCAGTATTATACGTTCTCTGCCTGAAAAACGCTCCATATCTGTGCTGCATTGTAGTATATAGTAGGAGTACAGTGCATCATTTTGCTGACCACCAGTATATAATATATAGCAGTACGGTACAGAAGGCCACTGCTCTACCTACCTCTGTGTCGTCAATTATACTATCCATCCATACCTGTGGTGCATTTCAGTTTTGCACAGTTTGCTGACCACCAGTATATAATATATAGCAGTACGGTACAGAAGGCAACTGCTCTACCTACCTCTGTGTCGTCAAGTATACTATCCATCCATACCTGTGGTGCATTTCAGTTGTGCACAGTATATATAGTAGTAGGCCATTGCTATTGATACTGGCATATAATTCCACACATAAAAAAATGGAGAACAAAAATGTGGAGGTAAAATAGGGAAAGATCAAGATCCACTTCCACCTCGTGCTGAAGCTGCTGCCACTAGTCATGGCTGAGACGATGAAATGCCATCAACGTCGTCTGCCAAGGCCGATGCACAATGTCATAGTAGAGAGCATGTAAAATAAAAAAAAATAAAGCTCAGTAAAATGACCCAAAAATCTAAATCAAAATCGTCTGAGGAGAAGCGTAAACTTGCCAATGTGCCATTTACGACACGGAGTGGCAAGGAACGGCTGAGGCCCTGGCCTATGTTCAAGGCTAGTGGTTCAGCTTCACCTGAGGATGGAAGCACTCATCCTCCTGCTAGAAAACTTAAAAGAGTTAAGATGGCAAAAGCACAGCAAAGAACTGTGCGTTCTTCTAAATCACAAATCCTCAAGGAGAGTCCAATTGTGTTGGTTGCGATGCCTGACCTACCCAACACTGGACGGGAAGAGGTTGCGCCTTCCACCATTTGCACGCCCCCTGCAATTGCTGGAAGGAACACCCGCAGTCCAGTTCCTGATATTCAAATTGAAGATGTCACTGTTGAAGTACACCAGGATGAGGATATGGGTGTTGCTGGCGCTGGGGAGGAAATTGACAAGGAGGATTCTGATGGTGAGGTGGTTTGTTTAAGTCAGGCACCCGGGAAGACACCTGTTGTCCGTGGGACGAATATGGCCATTGACATGCCTGGTCAAAATACAAAAAAAATCACCTCTTATTATTTAAACAGAAATGCGGACAACTGGTGTCAAGCCGTGTGTTGCCTTTGTCAAGCTGTAATAAGTAGGGGTAAGGACGTTAACCACCTAGGAACATCCTCCCTTATACGTCACCTGGACCGCATTCATCAGAAGTCAGTGACAAGTTCAAAAACTTTGGATGACAGCGGAAGCAGTCCACTGACCACTAAATCCCTTCCTCTTGTAACCAAGCTCCTGCAAACCACACCACCAACTCCCTCAGTGTCAATTTCCTCCTTAGACAGGAAAGCCAATAGTCCTGCAGGCCATGTCACTGTCAAGTCTGACGAGTCCTCTCCTGCTTGGGATTCCTCCGATGCATCCTTGAGTGTAATGCCTACTGCTGCTGGCACTGCTGTTGTTGCTGCTGGGAGTCGATCGTCATCCCAGAGGGGAAGTCGGAAGACCACTTGTACTACTTCCAGTAAGCAATTGACTGTCCAACAGTCTTTTGCGAGGAAGATGAAATATCACAGCAGTCATCCTGCTGCAAAGCGGATAACTCAGGCCTTGGCAGCCTGGGCCGTGAGAAACGTGTGTCCAGTATCCACCGTTAATTCACAGGCAACTAGAGACTTGATTGAGGTACTGTGTCCCCGGTACCAAATACCATCTAGGTTCCATTTCTCTAGGCAGGCGATACCAAAAATGTACACAGACGTCAGAAAAATAGTCACCAGTGTCCTAAAAAATGCAGTTGTACCCAATGTCCACTTAACCACGGACATGTGGACAAGTGGAGCAGGGCAGACTCAGGACTATATGACTGTGACAGCCCCCTGGGTAGATGTATTGCCTCCCGCAGCAAGAACAGCAGAGGCAGCACCAGTAGCAGCATCTCGCAAACGCCAACTTGTTCCTAGGCAGGCTACGCTTTGTATCACCGCTTTCCATAAGAGGCACACAGCTGACAACCTCTTACGGAAACTGAGGAACATCATCGCAGAATGGCTTACCACAATATGACTCTCCTGGGGATTTGTGACATCGGACAACGCCACCAATATTGTGCGTGCATTACATGTGGGCAAATTCCAGCACGTCCCATGTTTTGCACATACATTGAATTTGGTGGTGCAGAATTATTTAAAAAACGACAGGGGCGTGCAAGAGATGCTGTCGGTGGCCCGAAGAATTGCGGGCCACTTTCGGCATTCAGCCACCGCGTGCCGAAGACTGGAGCACCAGCAAACACTCCTGAACCTGCCCTGCCATTATCTGAAGCAAGAGGTGGTAACGAGGTGGAATTCAGAGCTCTATATGCTTCAGAGGATGGAGGAGCAGCAAAAGGCCATTCAAGCCTATACATCTGCCTACGATATAGGCAAAGGAGGGGGAATGCACCTGACTTCAGCGCAGTGGAGAATGATTTCAACGTTGTGCAAGGTTCTGCAACCCTTTGGTCATTCCCCTCATCAGGCTTTTGCAGAAGAAGCTGGAGACATTGAAGGAGGAGCTAAAACAGAGCGATTCCGCTAGGCATGTGGGACTTGTGGATGGAGCCATTCATTCGCTTAACCAGGATTCACTGGTGGTCAATCTGTTGAAATCAGAGCACTACATTTTGGCCACCGTGCTCGATCCTAGATTTAAAACCTACGTTGTATCTCTCTTTCCGGCAGAAACAAGTCTGCAGAGGTTCAAAGACCTGCTGGTGAGAAAATTGTCAAGTCAAGCGGAACATGACCCGTCAACAGCTCCTCCTTCACATTCTCCCGCAACTGGGGGTGCGAGGAAAAGGCTAAGAATTCCGAGCCCACCCGCTGGTGGTGATGCAGGGCAGTCTGGAGCGAGTGCTGACATCTGGTCCGGACTGAAGGACCTGACAACGATTACTGACATGTCGTGTACTGTCACTGCATATGATTCTGCCACCATTGAAAGAATGGTGGAGGATTATATTAGTGACCGCATCCAAGTAGGCACGTCAGACAGTCCGTACGTATACTGGCAGGAAAAACAGGCAATTTGGAGGCCCTTGCAGAAACTTGCTTTTTTTTACCTAAGTTGCCCCCCCTCCAGTGTGTACTCCGAAAGAGTGTTTAGTGCAGCCGCTCACCTTGTCAGCAATCGGCGTACAAGGTTACTTCCACAAAATGTGGAGAAGATTATGTTCATCAAAATGAATTATAATCAATTCCTCCGTGGAGACATTCACCAGCAATTGCCTCCAGAAAGTACACAGGGACCTGAGATGGTGGATTTCAGTGGGGACGAATTAATAATCTGTGAGGAGGGGGATGTACACAGTGAAAGGGGTGAGGAATTGGACGATGAGGAGGAGGTGGACATCTTGCCTCTGTAGAGCCAGTTTGTGCAAGGAGAGATTGATTGCTTCTTTTTTGGTGGGGGCCCAAACCAACCAGTCATTTCAGTCACAGTCGTGTGGCAGACCCTGTGGCTGAAATGATGGGTTTGTTAAAGTGTGCATGTCCTGTTTATACAACATAAGGGTGGGTGGGAGGGCCCAAGGACAATTCCATCTTGCACCTCTTTTTTCTTTCATTTTTCTTTGCATCATGTGCTGTTTGGGGACTATTTTTTGAAGTACCATCCTGTCCGACACTACAGTGCCACTCCTAAATGGGCCAGGTGTTTGTGTCGGCCACTTGGGTCGCTTAGCTTAGTCACACAGCTACCTCATTGCGCCTCTTTTTTTCTTTGCATCATGTGCTGTTTGGGGACAATTTTTTTTATCTGCCATCCTGTCTGACACTGCAGTGCCACTCCTAGATGGGCCAGGTGTTTGTGTCGGCCACTTGGGTCGCTTAGCTTAGTCATCCAGCGACCTCGGTGCAAATTTTAGGACTAAAAATAATATTGTGAGGTGTGAGGTGTTCAGAATAGACTGGAAATGAGTGGAAATTATGGTTATTGAGGTTAATAATACTATGGGATCAAAATTACCCCAAAATTCTATGATTTAAGCTGTTTTTGAGGGGTTTTTGTAAAAAAAACACCCGAATCCAAAACACACCCGAATCCGAAAAAAAAATTTCAGGGAGGTTTTGCCAAAACGCGTCCGAATCCAAAACATGGCCGCGGAACCGAATCCAAAACCAAAACACAAAACCTGAAAAATGTCCGGTGCACATCACTAGTTACAACCACTGGTGGTACAGCAACCAACCTTTATCAAAGATACAACTGAATTTCTGCTAAGAGTTAAAAATGTAGGTACTGTACCGCTGAACACACAGATGTGTGTAATGGACATACCAGCATTCCCCACGCAGAGGGCCTGATGGCCACTAGGGAATTCCTGCAGGATGAGAATATGCAGGCAGTGGACATGGAACTATTCATGCACCTCTTATATTTGACATTACATATGAACTATTTCCTGTTTGACGGGAAATTCTACCTACAAAAAAATGGGTGTGCGCTGGGCAGTAGCGTAGCGCTGGCTTATGCCAACGTGTTTATGTTGAAGGAAGAAAAAGACTATTCTTTGAAAACAGAGACATAGCACAATACATTTTGCTCTACTGCCGTTTTATAGACGAAGTGTATATGCTGTGGACAGGAGGAGCCGAGCTGTTTAAGAGGACGATGGAAGACATCAACTTGAAAGCTGACTGTATTAAATTCACCTACCAGAATGAAACTTCCACCATGAACTACCTTGAAGTAACGGTTAAAATCGTGGACAACAAGATTACCACAACGCTATACACAAAAGCGACAGATAAGAACACGCTATTGAGGGCTGACAGCCATCACCCCAAACCCCTCATTAGAGGACTCCCGAGACTGCAGCTAATGAAGACAGCGAGGATTCACAGTGACCGTGATACACTAGAGATAGAATTAAACAAAGTAGTGAACAGGTTTGCCGAGCGTGGATATGATCGAGTAAAACTACAAGAACAAAAATGTGAGGTTCTCTCTTTAGAGAGAGACACCCTGCTGATAAAAGCAGACAGGGATACGAAGGAAGTTATCCCATGGACAAGCAAGTTTAGCATCTCCAGCCCAGTAGTCCAAAGAGCCACTAAAGCTCTGTGGCCTATCGTGTCGAGTGACAGCAAATTGAGATGCTTCAAGTTCTATGAGCTGAGTTACAAGAGGGAGAAATATTAAGGACAGTCTAGTACACTCAGATATTACAGGGTTTGATATTAACCCACCCTCTAATTTTCTTACTAAAGCACCTGGGTGCTATAAATGTCTGGGGTGCACTACATGCAAGTCCATGTTGACTGGGTCCACGTTCAAACATCCCAGGAAAGAACAGATCTACAGCATACGCCACGTCCTAACCTGTACTACAACCCACATAGTCTACCATATTATATGCCCATGCGGGCTGGAATACGTGGGGAAAACGACCAGGAACCTGAGACAAAGTATGGCACTCCACAGATCTGCCATTACAGCAGCAATTAAAAATGGAAGATCAGATCAGCCAGTTGCCCAGCATTTCGTGGATAAACAACACCAACTCAGTACATTAAAACACATGGTCATTGACCACGTCCCTAGCAGCTTGAGGGGAGGAGACAGGAATGGGAAACTGTTGAAAATGGAAGTACGGTGGATGTTCAAACTGGAGGCGATACAGCCGAATGAACTTAATGAACAGATCCTGTGGAACTCTTTGGGCAGGAACTAAGTCCTGAAGACATATTGAACTGTTTGATCAGAATATTGAGTCTAGCAGATGTATTCTGCTACACTGAAAGAAGTGGGAGGGGTGCTGGGCTTATCTATCCCTTACTGTCCCGAATACCACTTTATGATGATGGGTCACCTCTAGTGGCGATATTATATCTAACACCCCATACAGGGGGCTTTTTAATAATTTAAACCATTAAGACAGCTAGGTAAGAATATTATAAGGTCTTAGAGTGACACCTTGATCAGAGCCCCTAACCACAGCTTTAAGGTTTACTAGAAGAATCCATAAGATCACTCTATATGAGATATTTTAGTAGCTATTGTAATACTAGGTTGGTATTAACGATAGTCACTTTAGATTAATGAAAATAGTATTATTACCCCCTAATGATCTATGAACCTGTTAACTTACATGCACTTTATTACTTCTTCTATAGTAAGTAACACTATAAATATACACACAAATCAGTTTGAGTAACTGTTATGCACACCAGTGCCAGCAGGAATGTACTGGTGTCTGAACGGTGAGGGATGCAAAACAAATGAACTCACAGACAGACTGGGGAATATGACATTACATACACAGAAGGTAATAGGGTAACAAAATAAACACAAAGTGAACAGAGAAGCCCAAAGGCTAAGAAACTGGGTGTCTCCCTAGTATTAGGAATGCTCAGATGGAAAGAAGCGAGATGTAGTGATTTAATACGTAGAGAACCCGAAATGCTGTTGCTAAGGGCAACAGCAAAACCCTAAAGGGTTACCAACGGGTGTGGCAGTAAACTCCTTGGTCAGAGATGGAATAATAGACACAAGGAGAGTCTCCACAATCCTAGTCCTCACTTGCAGTGCACTGGTTCAGCTTACTGCCACTAAACTGACACCAGAACACCTTGCACAGTGAGAGAGGATTTTGGCAGGCAAGTCTGAGAATACAGCCGCAAACTTGCTAGGTTCACAGAGTAGCAAAAGAACCCCAGCAGGTTAAACGACTGACTCCAGTCTTACTGCTAGGTCTGGATTGGCAGAGTGTAATACCAAATCCCAAGGCCTATTTGCAGTAAGCAACAAACAAATACAAAGTTTACACAGTACTAGCTAGCTTTCAGGAACTGACTAACCAACAAAGATTCAGCAGCATCTGCCTAACCTGAGAAGAGGGTTTATATAGCAGGTGCTGTCCACGCCCCACTCAGACCTCACAGACTGTGAGCACAAAAACCAGCACCGGATCCCCTGCCGTGCACAGAGCCTGTAACCACTGCACAGCAAAAGATCCGAACCGGAGTATCAGCTACGCTCAGGTTACTCCGCTAGCACTTGTCTCCCGGTTGCCATGACGACGTGGCAGCACAGAGCAGGAGACCCTAACAGTACCCCCCCTCTGACGAGGGGTCAAAGAACCCCTACCACCGGGTTTATCGGGGAACTGCGAGAAGAAAGAGCGTAACAGTCTGGGGGCATGAAGATCACAACTGCGCACCCACGACCGCTCCTCCGGGCCATACCCCTTCCAGTGCACCAAAAATGACAGCCGACCCCGAACCATCTTGGGGGTATATTTACTAACATTCGTAATTCTCCCGATTTGGTCGGAGAATAATCACGAATGACATCGAAAGTGTAAAACTGCAACTTTTTTAATTTATTACGACTAATTTACTAAGCTGCCGTATTCTGCATTTTCGGGTTTTCCTATGTCGATGTCATTCGTGTTTTTTTTTAGTTTTTTACGGCAGTGATTAGCAAAACACTGCCGACTTTTTCTAAATGAATCTCGGCCGGATCTGTGTGATCCGTGCTGGGTTTTTTTTTTTTTTTTTAAATAAGCACTGTAAAACTGTAAAAAAAATGGCGTGGGGTCCCCCCTCCTAAGCATAACCAGCCTCGTGCTCTTTGAGCCGATCCTGGTTGCAGAAATATGGGGAAAAAAATGACAGGGGTTCCCCCATATTTAAGCAACCAGCATCGGGCTCTGCGCCTGGTCCTGGTTCCAAAAATACGGGGGACAAAAAGAGTAGGGGTCCCCCGTATTTTTAAAACCAGCACCGGGCTCCACTAGCTGGACAGATAATGCCACAGCCGGGGGTCACTTTTATATAGTGCCCTGCGGCCGTGGCATCAAATATCCAACTAGTCACCCCTGGCCGTAGTACCCTGGGGGAGTGGGGACCCCTTCAATCAAGGGGTCCCCCCCCCAGCCACCCAAGGGCCAGGGGTGAAGCCCGAGGCTGTCCCCCCCATCCAATAGGCTGCGGATGGGGGGCTGATAGCCTTTTTGTAAAAGTGATTGATATTGTTTTTAGTAGCAGTACTACAAGGCCCAGCAAGCCTCCCCCGCATGCTGGTACTTGGAGACCCACAAGTACCAGCATGCGGCGGAAAAACGGGCCCGCTGGTACCTGTAGTACTACTTCTAAAAAAATACCCCAAAAAAGACAATACACACACACCTTGAAAGTAAAGTTTTATTACATCCATCCACACAAACATACATACATACTTACCTTATGTTCACACGCAGGTCGGTCCTCTTGTCCAGTAGAATCCATGGGGTACCTGTTGAAAAAATTATACTCACAAAGTCCAGTGTAGAGCGGTCCTCTTCAAATCCATTTGTAATCCACGTACTTGAGAAAATAAAAAAACGGAGTCCCGACCACGAACTGAAAGGGGCCCCATGTTTTCACATGGGCCCCCTTTCCCTGAATGCCAGAAACCCACTCTGACTTCTGTCTAAGTGGGTTTCTTCAGCCAATCAGGGAGCGCCACGTTGTAGCACCCTCCTGATCGGCTGTGTGCTCCTGTACTGACTGACAGGCGGCACACGGCAGTGTTACAATGTAGCGCCTATGCGCTCCATTGTAACCAATGGTGGGAACTTTCTGCTCAGCGGTTGACCGAAAGTGACCTCACCGCTGAGCAGAAAGTTCCCACCATTGGTTACAATGGAGCGCATAGGCGCTACATTGTAACACTGCCGTGTGCTGCCTGTCAGACAGTACAGGAGCACACAGCCGATCAGGAGGGTGCTACAACGTGGCGCTCCCTGATTGGCTGAAGAAACCCACTTAGATAGAAGTCAGAGTGGGTTTCTGGCATTCGGGGAAAGGGGGCCCATGTGAAAACATGGGTCCCCTTTCAGTGCGTGGCTCGGGTCTCCGTTTTTTTATTTTAATCAAGTACGTGGATTACAAAAGGATTATCTGAGGAGCCTGGTACCATGGATCTGGTGAGTAAAATTTATTCGACAGGTACCCCATGGATTCTACTGGACAAGAGGACCGACCTGTGTGTGAACATAAGGTAAGTATGTATGTATGTTTGTGTGGATGGATGTAATAAAACTTTACTTTCAAGGTGTGTGTGTATTGTCTTTTTTGGGGTATTTTTTTAGTAGTAGTACTATAGGTACCAGCGGGCCCGTTTTTCCGCCGCATGCTGGTACTTGTGGTTCTCCAAGTACCAGCATGCGGGGGAGGCTTGCTGGGCCTTGTACTGCTACTAAAAACAATATCAATCACTTTTACAAAAAGGCTATCAGCCCCCCATCTGCAGCCTATTGGATGGGGGGGACAGCCTCGGGCTTCACCCCTGGCCATTGGGTGGCTGGGGGGGGGGACCCCTTGATTGAAGGGGTCCCCACTCCCCCAGGGTACCCCGGCCAGGGGTGACTAGTTGGATATTTGATGCCACGGCCGCAGGGCACTATATAAAAGTGACCCCCGGCTGTGGCATTATCTGTCCAGCTAGTGGAGCCCGGTGCTGGTTTTAAAAATACGGGGGACCCCTACTCTTTTTGTCCCCCGTATTTTTGGAACCAGGACCAGGCGCAGAGCTCGATGCTGGTTGCTTAAATATGGGGGAACCCCTGTCATTTTCTTTCCCATATTTCTGCAACCAGGATCGGCTCAAAGAGCCCGAGGCTGGTTATGCTTAGGAGGGGGGACCCCACGCAATTTTTTTTCTAAAAATTAACACTTTCCCACCCCTTCCCACTGATATACATGCACGGATCTCATGGATCCATGCATGCCTATCCAATCACGGCTCAAAAAAGCAGGTCTGTTTTCTTTTAGCACTTTTTTACGAGTTGTATTTTTTCACGGCAGTGTTTTTTTTTTTTTTTTTGCTTTGCACTTCTTAGTAAATGACCGAGATTCATACTTAAACAGCCGCGTTTTGACCGATGGTGTATTCATTCGTATTTTTTTTGTTGGACTTCAAAAAAAATACGAATGCCCTCATCACTGCCGAGATTTGAGTTTAGTAAATGACCGAGATGACACTTTGAAGAAAAAACGGCATCTCGGTCAAAATCGGGACCTTAGTAAATATTAGAGATGAGCGGGTTCGGTTCCTCGGAATCCGAACTCGCCCGAACTTCAGTTTTTTTTACACGGGTCCGAGCGACTCGGATCTTCCCGCCTTGCTCGGTTAACCCGAGCGTGCCCGAACGTCATCATCACGCTGTCGGATTCTCGCGAGGCTCGGATTCTATCGCGAGACTCGGATTCTATATAAGGAGCCGCGCGTCGCCGCCATTTTCACACGTGCATTGAGATTCATAGGGAGAGGACGTGGCTGGCGTCCTCTCCGTTTATAGAGATTCGAGAAGAGAGTGAGACAGAGAGAGACACAGTAGTAATTTTGGGGAGCATTAGGAGGAGTACTACTACTACTAGTACTTGCTGAAGTGATAGAGATAGTGTGACTGTATTATCTGACTTGTGGGGGAGACACTGACAGTGGGGAGCAGTTAGAGTCTGAGAGCAGGACTCAGGACTCAGGAGTACATATAACGTACAGTGCACACTTTTGCTGCCAGAGTGCCACACTGCCATTGTTTGTGACCACACTGACCACCAGTATAATATATATTGTGATTGTCTGCTTAGGACTCAGGAGTACTACTTGCAAGTTGCTGATAGTGTGACCAGTTTAATAATCACCACCAGTTTATGAGTTTAATATATATATATATATATATAATTGTATATAATATATATATATAATATTGTATACCACCTAGCACCTACCCGTGTTTTTTTTTTTCTTCTTTATACATACTACTATAGTAGCTTACTGTAGCAGTCTGCGGTGCTGCTGAGCTGACAGTGTCCAGCAGGTCCGTCATCAGTCATTACATAATAAATATATATACCTGTCCGGCTGCAGTACTAGTGATATTATATAATTATATATATATATATATATATATATATATATATTGATTTCATCTCATTATCATCCAGTCTATATTATCAGCAGACACAGTACGTTAGTCCACGGCTGTAGCTACCTCTGTGTCGGCACTCGGCAGTCCATCCATAATTGTATACCACCTACCCGTGGTTTTTTTTTTTCTTTCTTCTTTATACATACTACTATAGTAGCTTACTGTAGCAGTCTGCGGTGCTGCTGAGCTGACAGTGTCCAGCAGGTCCGTCATCAGTCATTACATAATAAATATATATACCGGTCCGGCTGCAGTACTAGTGATATTATATATACATATATATTGATTTCATCTCATTATCATCCAGTCTATATTATCAGCAGACACAGTACGTTAGTCCACGGCTGTAGCTACCTCTGTGTCGGCACTCGGCAGTCCATCCATAATTGTATACCACCTACCCGTGGTTTTTTTTTTCTTTCTTCTTTATACATACTACTATAGTAGCTTACTGTAGCAGTTGTTATGCACACCAGTGCCTGCAGGAAAGTACTGGTGTCAGAACTGTTATGCACTCCAGTGTCTGCAGGAATGTACTGGTGTTTGAACTGTTATGCAAAACAAATGGACTCACAGACAAACTGGGGAATATGACATAACGTACACAGAAGGTGATAGGGTAACAAAACACACACAAAGTGAACAGAGAAGCCCAGAGGCTAAGGAACTGGGTATCTCCCTTGTATTAGAACTGCTCAGATGGAAAAAAGCAAGATGTTGTGTTTTAATACGTAGAGAACCCGAAATGCTGTTGCTAAGGGCAACAGCAAAACCCTAAAGGGTTACCAACGGGTGTGGCAGTAAACTCCTTGGTCAGAGATGGAAAGATAGACACAAGGAGAATCTCCACAATCCTAATTCTCACTTGCAGTGTACAGGTTTTAGCTTACTGCCACTAAACTGACCCCTGACACCTAGCACAGTGAGACAGGATTAGACAGGCAAGTCTTAGAATACAGCCGCAAACTTGCTAAGTTCACAGAGTAGTAACAGAACCCCAGCAAGCTAAACGACTGACTCCAGTCTTACTGCTAGGTCTGGATTGGCAGAGTGTAATACCAAATCCCCAGGCCTATTTGCAGTAAGCAACAAACAAATACAAAGCTACACAGTACTGGCTAACTTTCATGAACTGACTAACCAACAAAGATTCAGCAGCATCTGCTCACCGTGAAAAGAGGCCCTATAAAGCAGGTGCTGTCCACGCCCCACTCAGACCTCACAGACTGTGAGCACAAAAACCAGCACCGGATCCCCTGCCGTGCACAGAGCCTATAACCACTGCACAGCAAAAGACCCGAACCGGAGTATCAGCTGCGCTCAGGTTACTCCACTAGCACTTGTCTCCCGGTTGCCATGACGACGTGGCAGCACAGGGCAGGAGACCCTAACAGTACCCCCCCTCTGACGAGGGGTCAAAGAACCCCTACCACCGGGTTTATCGGGGAACTGCGAGAAGAAAGAGCGTATCAGTCTGGGGGCATGAAGATCACAACTGCGCACCCACGACCGCTCCTCCGGGCCATACCCCTTCCAGTGCACCAAAAATGACAGCCGACCCCGAACCACCTTGGAGTCAAGAATCCTTTCAACAACAAACTCCCTCTGGCCACGTATCAGAAGAGGGGAAGGTCTTCCACTGGAAGAAGGATTACTAATCGCCCGTTTTAAAAGGGAACAATGAAATGTTTTATTGATACCCAAAGAACGGGGCAGATCTAACTGAAATGCCACCGGATTGATAACCCTGGTGATCTTATAAGGGCCGATGAACCGGGGCCCTAACTTATGAGATGGCTGTCTCAACTTCAAATTCTTGGTAGACAACCAGACGAAGTCTCCTAATTTGAAGCTGCAGGGTCTTTTCCGCTTATCAAAAACCCTTTTGGTCACTAATGACACAGACACAAGGGCTTTCTTCACTTTCCGCCAAATACCTCTAAGGACCGAAACCACAGAGGAACCACCAGGCGTGGAGTCCAGGGGGTCAAAAGAATTGGCCTTAGGATGATGCCCATACACACAAAGGAAGGGAGAGATCCCTGTAGCAGAGTGAGCCGCGTTGTTATAGGCAAACTCCGCCATGGACAGATGAGCAACCCAGTCAGTCTGACACTTGGAGACATAACACCTGAGGAACTGCTCCAAGGACTGGTTCACCCTTTCAGTCTGCCCATTAGACTGCGGATGGTAGCCTGACGACAAGCTGACAGAAATCTGGAGATCGGAACAAAATGCCCTCCAGAATTTGGCCACAAACTGGGATCCGCGGTCAGAGACCACATCAAGTGGCAACCCGTGGAGACGCACAACATGCAGCATAAATAATTCAGACAGGCGTCTGGCTGATGGCAGCCCAACCAGTGGAACGAAGTGCGCCATCTTCGAAAACCTGTCAACGACAACCCAGATGGCTGTCATCCCCGAGGATTTGGGCAAGTCCACCACAAAATCCATTGAAATGTGGGTCCATGGCTTAGATGGGATAGAGAGTGGATGTAATGGGCCAACAGGAACCCCTCTAGGAGTCTTATTTCGGGCACAGATGTCACATGCCCGAACCCACTGATCCACATCCTTAGCCACCGAGGGCCACCACACCGCCCTAGATAGCAACTCCCGAGTTCTGGCAATACCCGGGTGACCTGCCGACTTCTTGGCATGGAATTCCAGGAACACTCGCTGTCTTAACCTAGGAGGCACAAACAAAAGACCTACCGGAAGGTCTGGAGGAGCCTGCTCCTGTGCTCTAAGGACTAATGATAAGAGGTCCTGGGTAATGCCCACTTTAATACATGATGGGGAAACAATGGGCAACGGCTCCTCGGTGGTCTCCTGGATTGGAGCAAAACTCCGCGAGAGCGCATCAGCCTTGATGTTTTTTGACCCAGGGCGATATGTTATCAAAAAATTAAAGCGAGCAAAAAACAAAGCCCATCGTGCCTGCCTGGCATTGAGACGCTTCGCTGACTCTAAATATGCCAGATTCTTATGGTCAGTGAGAATTGAGACCACAAACTTAGCCCCCTCAAGCCAGTGTCTCCACTCCTCGAGTGCATCCTTAATAGCCAACAATTCCCGGTTACCCACGTCATAATTCATCTCGGCAGGCGAAAATTTACGGGAAAAGTAAGCACAGGGATGAAGGCGATTATCAGACACTCCCATCTGAGAAAGCACTGCCCCAATACCCATCTCAGAGGCATCCACCTCCACCACAAAAGGACGCTCTGGATCTGGGTGTCGCAGCACCTTGGCCGAAACAAATGCCCTTTTGAGACGGACAAAAGCCGCTTTAGCCTCACAAGACCAGTGAGCAACATCCGCCCCTTTCTTAGTGAGTGCCACCAAGGGCGCCACTATAGACGAAAATCCAGCGATAAATCGTCTATAAAAATTCGCAAAGCCCAGGAAACGCTGAAGCGCCTTCAAACTAGTTGGCTGCACCCAATCCAGGACTGCCTGTACCTTGGAACCCTCCATTTGGAAACCTTCTAGGGAGATAATATATCCTAGAAATGCGATTTGCTGAACTTCAAATTCGCACTTCTCCAGCTTCGCCCCAAGCCGGTGGTCTCTGAGTTTCTGGAGGACTAAGCGTACATGCTTCCGATGTTCCTCCAGGGAATGGGAGAAGATTAGGATGTCATCTAAGTATACAACTAAGAATCTATCCAAATATTCCCTGAGCACATCATTCATGAAATCATGGAAGACTGCCGGGGCATTACAGAGCCCAAAAGGCATCACCAAATATTCATAATGCCCTGAGTGGGTATTAAAGGCAGTCTTCCATTCATCCCCCTCTCTTATTCGGATTAGATTGTACGCACCGCGTAGGTCAATCTTAGAAAAAATGGTGGCAGTACGAAGCTGGTCAAACAAGACCGAAATGAGAGGCAGTGGGTATGAGTTTTTAATCGTGATACGGTTCAATTCCCTGAAGTCGATGCAGGGTCGCAACGAACCGTCCTTTTTACCCACGAAGAAGAACCCCGACCCAACTGGAGACTGTGAAGGTCTGATAAATCCCTTAGCCAAGTTCTCCTGAATGTACTCTGCCATAGCCTGAGTCTCAGGACGTGACAGGGAGTACAACCTGCTCTTGGGAAGCTTAGCATTTGGCAACAAATCAATGGCACAGTCATAGGGGCGATGGGGAGGTAGTACCTCTGCAACTTTTTTGGAGAACACGTCCGCAAAATCTGCATAACACCCTGGCAATCCTGGCAAACTTAGCTGCGAGAGCCTGACTGGAAGGCTCAAGCAACTCCTGAAACAATCAGTACCCCAACTAAGAATCTCCCCAGAAACCCAGTCAAATTGAGGATTGTGGGCCCTTAACCAGGGTAACCCCAACACCAATGGGGGCAAAAGTACAGACAGTCACATAAAAGGACAATTTTTCAGAGTGTGTGGCTCCAATAAACAAAGAAATCTGGCTAGTGCAAGAGGTAATTTTACCTTGGGATAATGGTTCCCCGTTTAACCCACAAATCTCAATTTCCGATGCCAAGGGTACTAAGGGAACAGAGTGTTTCAGGGCGAATTGGCGGTCCATAAAAACCCCGTCGGCCCCACTGTCCACAAAGGCCTCAGTCTTGACAGTTTGACCGAGGATCTTCAAGGTCACCGGAATGATAAAAGTCTTCTTGGGAAATTCTGACTTCTGGCCTGACAGGATATTTCCCATCACCCTCAGGCCCTGAAGTTTTCCGGCTTTTCTGGGCATGATACTACCACATGACCTTTATTCCCACAGTACAAACACAACCCCTGCTGTCTCCTCCGCATCTTCTCACGCGAGGAGAGGCGGGTAGCCCCAATCTGCATAGGCTCCTCAGAAAATTCCTCAGAGTCTGTGGTTCCCTTGGGAAGGAAGGAAATCTCAGTCTCCCTTTCAAGCCTACGCTCTCTCAGCCGTCTATCCACCCGGATGGATAACTGCATGAGCTGATCCAAGCTATCAGGCAAGGGATATTGTACCAGTTGGTCCTTTATCTGGTTTGAAAGACCTCTTCGGTACTGGTGTCTCAGGGCTGGGTCATTCCACTGGGTATCATGGGCCAACCTCCGAAACTCCGTACAGTAAACCTCAACTGGCCTTCGCCCTTGCTTAAGGATCGAAATCTGAGCCTCGGCTGAGGCCGTCTTGTCAGGGTCATCATACAACATGCCCAGTGCCGTAAAAAAAGCATCAACACTTTTAAGCGACGGACAGTCAGGCTGCAACCCATATGCCCAGACCTGTTGGTCTCCTTGTAGCAAGGAAATCACTATGCCCACCCGCTGAATCTCCGACCCAGAAGACTGAGGCCTAAGCCGGAAGTATAGCTTGCAGCTCTCCTTGAAACAAAAGAACTGCGAGCGATCTCCAGAAAAACGATCCGGGAGATTTACTTTCGGCTCCTTAACCCCTGCAGGTGCTGCTGCTGCGGGAGCTCCGCCAGCAGCCTGGGAGGTGTGCATTTTAATGGACAAATCATTAAATTGTCGAGTCAGGACCTGCACCTGATCGACCACCTGTTGCAACGTATTTTGAGGGGTATGCTCCATATTCCCACAAAATTTCAACAGGAGTATTAGGCTGCTGAATATGTTATGCACACCAGTGCCTGCAGGAAAGTACTGGTGTCAGAACTGTTATGCACTCCAGTGTCTGCAGGAATGTACTGGTGTTTGAACTGTTATGCAAAACAAATGGACTCACAGACAAACTGGGGAATATGACATAACGTACACAGAAGGTGATAGGGTAACAAAACACACACAAAGTGAACAGAGAAGCCCAGAGGCTAAGGAACTGGGTATCTCCCTTGTATTAGAACTGCTCAGATGGAAAAAAGCAAGATGTTGTGTTTTAATACGTAGAGAACCCGAAATGCTGTTGCTAAGGGCAACAGCAAAACCCTAAAGGGTTACCAACGGGTGTGGCAGTAAACTCCTTGGTCAGAGATGGAAAGATAGACACAAGGTGAATCTCCACAATCCTAATTCTCACTTGCAGTGTACAGGTTTTAGCTTACTGCCACTAAACTGACCCCTGACACCTAGCACAGTGAGACAGGATTAGACAGGCAAGTCTTAGAATACAGCCGCAAACTTGCTAAGTTCACAGAGTAGTAACAGAACCCCAGCAAGCTAAACGACTGACTCCAGTCTTACTGCTAGGTCTGGATTGGCAGAGTGTAATACCAAATCCCCAGGCCTATTTGCAGTAAGCAACAAACAAATACAAAGCTACACAGTACTGGCTAACTTTCATGAACTGACTAACCAACAAAGATTCAGCAGCATCTGCTCACCGTGAAAAGAGGCCCTATAAAGCAGGTGCTGTCCACGCCCCACTCAGACCTCACAGACTGTGAGCACAAAAACCAGCACCGGATCCCCTGCCGTGCACAGAGCCTATAACCACTGCACAGCAAAAGACCCGAACCGGAGTATCAGCTGCGCTCAGGTTACTCCACTAGCACTTGTCTCCCGGTTGCCATGACGACGTGGCAGCACAGGGCAGGAGACCCTAACAGCAGTCTGCGGTGCTGCTGAGCTGACAGTGTCCAGCAGGTCCGTCATCAGTCATTACATAATAAATATATATACCTGTCCGGCTGCAGTACTAGTGATATTATATATACATATATATTGATTTCATCTCATTATCATCCAGTCTATATTATCAGCAGACACAGTACGTTAGTCCACGGCTGTAGCTACCTCTGTGTCGGCACTCGGCAGTCCATCCATAATTGTATACCACCTACCCGTGGTTTTTTTTTTCTTTCTTCTTTATACATACTACTATAGTAGCTTACTGTAGCAGTCTGCGGTGCTGCTGAGCTGACAGTGTCCAGCAGGTCCGTCATCAGTCATTACATAATAAATATATATACCTGTCCGGCTGCAGTACTAGTGATATTATATATACATATATATTGATTTCATCTCATTATCATCCAGTCTATATTATCAGCAGACACAGTACGTTAGTCCACGGCTGTAGCTACCTCTGTGTCGGCACTCGGCAGTCCATCCATAATTGTATACCACCTACCCGTGGTTTTTTTTTCTTTCTTCTTTATACATACTACTATAGTAGCTTACTGTAGCAGTCTGCGGTGCTGCTGAGCTGACAGTGTCCAGCAGGTCCGTCATCAGTCATTACATAATAAATATATATACCTGTCCGGCTGCAGTACTAGTGATATTATATATACATATATATTGATTTCATCTCATTATCATCCAGTCTATATTATCAGCAGACACAGTACGGTAGTCCACGGCTGTAGCTACCTCTGTGTCGGCACTCGGCAGTCCATCCATAATTGTATACCACCTACCCGTGGTTTTTTCTTTTCTTTCTTCTTTATACATACTACTATAGTAGCTTACTGTAGCAGTCTGCGGTGCTGCTGAGCTGACAGTGTCCAGCAGGTCCGTCATCAGTCATTACATAATAAATATATATACCTGTCCGGCTGCAGTACTAGTGATATTATATATATATATATTGATTTCATCTCATTATCATCCAGTCTATATTATCAGCAGACACAGTACGGTAGTCCACGGCTGTAGCTACCTCTGTGTCGGCAGTCGCTCGTCCATCCATAATTGTATACCACCTACCCGTGTTTTTTTTCTTTTCTTTCTTCTTTATACATACTACTATAGTAGCTTACTGTAGCAGTCTGCGGTGCTGCTGAGCTGACAGTGTCCAGCAGGTCTGTCATCAGTCATTACATAATAAATATATCTACCTGTCCGGCTGCAGTACTAGTGTGATATTATATATATATATATATTGATTTCATCTAATTATCATCCAGTCTATATTAGCAGCAGACACAGAACGGTAGTCCACGGCTGTAGCTACCTCTGTGTCGGCAGTCGCTCGTCCATCCATAATTGTATACCACCTACCCGTGGTTTTTTTTTTTCTTTCTTCTTTATACATACTACTATAGTAGCTTACTGTAGCAGTCTGCGGTGCTGCTGAGCTGACAGTGTCCAGCAGGTCCGTCATCAGTCATTACATAATAAATATATATACCTGTCCGGCTGCAGTACTAGTGATATTATATATACATATATATTGATTTCATCTCATTATCATCCAGTCTATATTATCAGCAGACACAGTACGGTAGTCCACGGCTGTAGCTACCTCTGTGTCGGCACTCGGCAGTCCATCCATAATTGTATACCACCTACCCGTGGTTTTTTTTTTCTTCTTTATACATACTACTATAGTAGCTTACTGTAGCAGTCTGCGGTGCTGCTGAGCTGACAGTGTCCAGCAGGTCCGTCATCAGTCATTACATAATAAATATATATACCTGTCCGGCTGCAGTACTAGTGATATTATATATATATATATTGATTTCATCTCATTATCATCCAGTCTATATTAGCAGCAGACACAGTACGGTAGTCCACGGCTGTAGCTACCTCTGTGTCGGCAGTCGCTCGTCCATCCATTATTGTATACCACCTACCCGTGGTTTTTTTTTTCTTTCTTCTTTATACATACTACTATAGTAGCTTACTGTAGCAGTCTGCGGTGCTGCTGAGCTGACAGTGTCCAGCAGGTCCGTCATCAGTCATTACATAATAAATATATATACCTGTCCGGCTGCAGTACTAGTGATATTATATATACATATATATTGATTTCATCTCATTATCATCCAGTCTATATTATCAGCAGACACAGTACGTTAGTCCACGGCTGTAGCTACCTCTGTGTCGGCACTCGGCAGTCCATCCATAATTGTATACCACCTACCCGTGGTTTTTTTTTTCTTTCTTCTTTATACATACTACTATAGTAGCTTACTGTAGCAGTCTGCGGTGCTGCTGAGCTGACAGTGTCCAGCAGGTCCGTCATCAGTCATTACATAATAAATATATATACCTGTCCGGCTGCAGTACTAGTGATATTATATATACATATATATTGATTTCATCTCATTATCATCCAGTCTATATTATCAGCAGACACAGTACGGTAGTCCACGGCTGTAGCTACCTCTGTGTCGGCACTCGGCAGTCCATCCATAATTGTATACCACCTACCCGTGGTTTTTTTTTTCTTTCTTCTTTATACATACTACTATAGTAGCTTACTGTAGCAGTCTGCGGTGCTGCTGAGCTGACAGTGTCCAGCAGGTCCGTCATCAGTCATTACATAATAAATATATATACCTGTCCGGCTGCAGTACTAGTGATATTATATATATATATATTGATTTCATCTCATTATCATCCAGTCTATATTAGCAGCAGACACAGTACGGTAGTCCACGGCTGTAGCTACCTCTGTGTCGGCAGTCGCTCGTCCATCCATAATTGTATACCACCTACCCGTGTTTTTTTTTTTTTCTTTCTTCTTTATACATACTACTATAGTAGCTTACTGTAGCAGTCTGCGGTGCTGCTGAGCTGACAGTGTCCAGCAGGTCTGTCATCAGTCATTACATAATAAATATATCTACCTGTCCGGCTGCAGTACTAGTGTGATATTATATATATATATATTGATTTCATCTAATTATCATCCAGTCTATATTAGCAGCAGACACAGTACGGTAGTCCACGGCTGTAGCTACCTCTGTGTCGGCAGTCGCTCGTCCATCCATAATTGTATACCACCTACCCGTGGTTTTTTTTTTCTTTCTTCTTTATACATACTACTATAGTAGCTTACTGTAGCAGTCTGCGGTGCTGCTGAGCTGACAGTGTCCAGCAGGTCCGTCATCAGTCATTACATAATAAATATATATACCTGTCCGGCTGCAGTACTAGTGATATTATATATACATATATATTGATTTCATCTCATTATCATCCAGTCTATATTATCAGCAGACACAGTACGGTAGTCCACGGCTGTAGCTACCTCTGTGTCGGCACTCGGCAGTCCATCCATAATTGTATACCACCTACCCGTGGTTTTTTTTTTCTTTCTTCTTTATACATACTACTATAGTAGCTTACTGTAGCAGTCTGCGGTGCTGCTGAGCTGACAGTGTCCAGCAGGTCCGTCATCAGTCATTACATAATAAATATATATACCTGTCCGGCTGCAGTACTAGTGATATTATATATATATATTTTGATTTCATCTCATTATCATCCAGTCTATATTAGCAGCAGACACAGTACGGTAGTCCACGGCTGTAGCTACCTCTGTGTCGGCAGTCGCTCGTCCATCCATAATTGTATACCACCTACCCGTGTTTTTTTTTTTTTCTTTCTTCTTTATACATACTACTATAGTAGCTTACTGTAGCAGTCTGCGGTGCTGCTGAGCTGACAGTGTCCAGCAGGTCTGTCATCAGTCATTACATAATAAATATATCTACCTGTCCGGCTGCAGTACTAGTGTGATATTATATATATATATATTGATTTCATCTAATTATCATCCAGTCTATATTAGCAGCAGACACAGTACGGTAGTCCACGGCTGTAGCTACCTCTGTGTCGGCAGTCGCTCGTCCATCCATAATTGTATACCACCTACCCGTGGTTTTTTTTTTCTTTCTTCTTTATACATACTACTATAGTAGCTTACTGTAGCAGTCTGCGGTGCTGCTGAGCTGACAGTGTCCAGCAGGTCCGTCATCAGTCATTACATAATAAATATATATACCTGTCCGGCTGCAGTACTAGTGATATTATATATACATATATATTGATTTCATCTCATTATCATCCAGTCTATATTATCAGCAGACACAGTACGGTAGTCCACGGCTGTAGCTACCTCTGTGTCGGCACTCGGCAGTCCATCCATAATTGTATACCACCTACCCGTGGTTTTTTTTTTCTTCTTTATACATACTACTATAGTAGCTTACTGTAGCAGTCTGCGGTGCTGCTGAGCTGACAGTGTCCAGCAGGTCCGTCATCAGTCATTACATAATAAATATATATACCTGTCCGGCTGCAGTACTAGTGATATTATATATATATATATTGATTTCATCTCATTATCATCCAGTCTATATTAGCAGCAGACACAGTACGGTAGTCCACGGCTGTAGCTACCTCTGTGTCGGCAGTCGCTCGTCCATCCATAATTGTATACCACCTACCCGTGTTTTTTTTTTTCTTTCTTCTTTATACATACTACTATAGTAGCTTACTGTAGCAGTCTGCGGTGCTGCTGAGCTGACAGTGTCCAGCAGGTCCGTCATCAGTCATTACATAATAAATATATATACCTGTCCGGCTGCAGTACTAGTGATATTATATATACATATATATTGATTTCATCTCATTATCATCCAGTCTATATTATCAGCAGACACAGTACGTTAGTCCACGGCTGTAGCTACCTCTGTGTCGGCACTCGGCAGTCCATCCATAATTGTATACCACCTACCCGTGGTTTTTTTTTTCTTTCTTCTTTATACATACTACTATAGTAGCTTACTGTAGCAGTCTGCGGTGCTGCTGAGCTGACAGTGTCCAGCAGGTCCGTCATCAGTCATTACATAATAAATATATATACCTGTCCGGCTGCAGTACTAGTGATATTATATATACATATATATTGATTTCATCTCATTATCATCCAGTCTATATTATCAGCAGACACAGTACGGTAGTCCACGCCTGTAGCTACCTCTGTGTCGGCACTCGGCAGTCCATCCATAATTGTATACCACCTACCCGTGGTTTTTTCTTTTCTTTCTTCTTTATACATACTACTATAGTAGCTTACTGTAGCAGTCTGCGGTGCTGCTGAGCTGACAGTGTCCAGCAGGTCCGTCATCAGTCATTACATAATAAATATATATACCTGTCCGGCTGCAGTACTAGTGATATTATATATATATATATTGATTTCATCTCATTATCATCCAGTCTATATTAGCAGCAGACACAGTACGGTAGTCCACGGCTGTAGCTACCTCTGTGTCGGCAGTCGCTCGTCCATCCATAATTGTATACCACCTACCCGTGGTTTTTTTTTTCTTTCTTCTTTATACATGCTACTATAGTAGCTTACTGTAGCAGTCTGCGGTGCTGCTGAGCTGACAGTGTCCAGCAGGTCCGTCATCAGTCATTACATAATAAATATATCTACCTGTCCGGCTGCAGTACTAGTGTGATATTATATATATATATATTGATTTCATCTAATTATCATCCAGTCTATATTAGCAGCAGACACAGTACGGTAGTCCACGGCTGTAGCTACCTCTGTGTCGGCAGTCGCTCGTCCATCCATAATTGTATACCACCTACCCGTGGTTTTTTTTTTTCTTTCTTCTTTATACATACTACTATAGTAGCTTACTGTAGCAGTCTGCGGTGCTGCTGAGCTGACAGTGTCCAGCAGGTCCGTCATCAGTCATTACATAATAAATATATATACCTGTCCGGCTGCAGTACTAGTGATATTATATATACATATATATTGATTTCATCTCATTATCATCCAGTCTATATTATCAGCAGACACAGTACGGTAGTCCACGGCTGTAGCTACCTCTGTGTCGGCACTCGGCAGTCCATCCATAATTGTATACCACCTACCCGTGTTTTTTTTTTTCTTCTTTATACATACTACTATAGTAGCTTACTGTAGCAGTCTGCGGTGCTGCTGAGCTGACAGTGTCCAGCAGGTCCGTCATCAGTCATTACATAATAAATATATATACCTGTCCGGCTGCAGTACTAGTGATATTATATATATATATATATTGATTTCATCTCATTATCATCCAGTCTATATTAGCAGCAGACACAGTACGGTAGTCCACGGCTGTAGCTACCTCTGTGTCGGCAGTCGCTCGTCCATCCATAATTGTATACCACCTACCCGTGGTTTTTTTTTCTTTCTTCTTTATACATACTACTATAGTAGCTTACTGTAGCAGTCTGCGGTGCTGCTGAGCTGACAGTGTCCAGCAGGTCTGTCATCAGTCATTACATAATAAATATATCTACCTGTCCGGCTGCAGTACTAGTGTGATATTATATATATATATATTGATTTCATCTAATTATCATCCAGTCTATATTAGCAGCAGACACAGTACGGTAGTCCACGGCTGTAGCTACCTCTGTGTCGGCAGTCGCTCGTCCATCCATAATTGTATACCACCTACCCGTGGTTTTTTTTTTTCTTCTTTATACATACTACTATAGTAGCTTACTGTAGCAGTCTGCGGTGCTGCTGAGCTGACAGTGTCCAGCAGGTCCGTCATCAGTCATTACATAATAAATATATCTACCTGTCCGGCTGCAGTACTAGTGTGATATTATATATATATATATTGATTTCATCTCATTATCATCCAGTCTATATTATCAGCAGACACAGTACGGTAGTCCACGGCTGTAGCTACCTCTGTGTCGGCAGTCGCTCGTCCATCCATAAGTATACTAGTATCCATCCATCTCCATTGTTTACCTGAGGTGCCTTTTAGTTGTGCCTATTAAAATATGGAGAACAAAAATGTTGAGGTTCCAAAATTAGGGAAAGATCAAGATCCACTTCCACCTCGTGCTGAAGCTGCTGCCACTAGTCATGGCCGAGACGATGAAATGCCAGCAACGTCGTCTGCCAAGGCCGATGCCCAATGTCATAGTACAGAGCATGTAAAATCCAAAACACCAAATATCAGTAAAAAAAGGACTCCAAAATCTAAAATAAAATTGTCGGAGGAGAAGCGTAAACTTGCCAATATGCCATTTACCACACGGAGTGGCAAGGAACGGCTGAGGCCCTGGCCTATGTTCATGGCTAGTGGTTCAGCTTCACATGAGGATGGAAGCACTCAGCCTCTCGCTAGAAAAATGAAAAGACTCAAGCTGGCAAAAGCACCGCAAAGAACTGTGCGTTCTTCGAAATCCCAAATCCACAAGGAGAGTCCAATTGTGTCGGTTGCGATGCCTGACCTTCCCAACACTGGACGTGAAGAGCATGCGCCTTCCACCATTTGCACGCCCCCTGCAAGTGCTGGAAGGAGCACCCGCAGTCCAGTTCCTGATAGTCAGATTGAAGATGTCAGTGTTGAAGTACACCAGGATGAGGAGGATATGGGTGTTGCTGGCGCTGGGGAGGAAATTGACCAGGAGGATTCTGATGGTGAGGTGGTTTGTTTAAGTCAGGCACCCGGGGAGACACCTGTTGTCCGTGGGAGGAATATGGCCGTTGACATGCCTGGTGAAAATACCAAAAAAATCAGCTCTTCGGTGTGGAAGTATTTCAACAGAAATGCGGACAACATTTGTCAAGCCATGTGTTGCCTTTGTCAAGCTGTAATAAGTAGGGGTAAGGACGTTAACCACCTCGGAACATCCTCCCTTATACGTCATCTGCAGCGCATTCATAATAAGTCAGTGACAAGTTCAAAAACTTTGGGCGACAGCGGAAGCAGTCCACTGACCAGTAAATCCCTTCCTCTTGTAACCAAGCTCACGCAAACCACCCCACCAACTCCCTCAGTGTCAATTTCCTCCTTCCCCAGGAATGCCAATAGTCCTGCAGGCCATGTCACTGGCAATTCTGACGATTCCTCTCCTGCCTGGGATTCCTCCGATGCATCCTTGCGTGTAACGCCTACTGCTGCTGGCGCTGCTGTTGTTGCTGCTGAGAGTCGATGGTCATCCCAGAGGGGAAATCGTAAGACCACTTTCACTACTTCCACCAAGCAATTGACTGTCCAACAGTCCTTTGCGAGGAAGATGAAATATCACAGCAGTCATCCTGCTGCAAAGCGGATAACTGAGGCCTTGGCATCCTGGGTGGTGAGAAACGTGGTTCCGGTATCCATCATTACTGCAGAGCCAACTAGAGACTTGTTGGAGGTACTGTGTCCCCGGTACCAAATACCATCTAGGTTCCATTTCTCTAGGCAGGCGATACCGAAAATGTACACAGACCTCAGAAAAAGAGTCACCAGTGTCCTAAAAAATGCAGCTGTACCCAATGTCCACTTAACCACGGACATGTTGACAAGTGGAGCAGGGCAGGGTCAGGACTATATGACTGTGACAGCCCACTGGGTAGATGTATGGACTCCCGCCGCAAGAACAGCAGCGGCGGCACCAGTAGCAGCATCTCGCAAATGCCAACTCTTTCCTAGGCAGGCTACGCTTTGTATCACCGGTTTCCAGAATACGCACACAGCTGAAAACCTCTTACGGCAACTGAGGAAGATCATCGCGGAATGGCTTACCCCAATTGGACTCTCCTGTGGATTTGTGGCATCGGACAACGCCAGCAATATTGTGTGTGCATTAAATATGGGCAAATTCCAGCACGTCCCATGTTTTGCACATACCTTGAATTTGGTGGTGCAGAATTTTTTAAAAAACGACAGGGGCGTGCAAGAGATGCTGTTGGTGGCCAGAAGAATTGCGGGACACTTTCGACGTACAGGCACCACGTACAGAAGACTGGAGCAACACCAAAAACGCCTGAACCTGCCCTGCCATCATCTGAAGCAAGAAGTGGTAACGAGGTGGAATTCAACCCTATATATGCTTCAGAGGTTGGAGGAGCAGCAAAAGGCCATTCAAGCCTATACAATTCAGCACGATATAGGAGGTGGAATGCACCTGACTCAAGCGCAGTGGAGAATGATTTCAACGTTGTGCAAGGTTCTGCTGCCCTTTGAACTTGCCACACGTGAAGTCAGTTCAGACACTGCCAGCCTGAGTCAGGTCATTCCCCTCATCAGGCTTTTGCAGAAGAAGCTGGAGACATTGAAGGAGGAGCTAACACGGAGCGATTCCGCTAGGCATGTGGGACTTGTGGATGGAGCCCTTAATTCGCTTAACAAGGATTCACGGGTGGTCAATCTGTTGAAATCAGAGCACTACATTTTGGCCACCGTGCTCGATCCTAGATTTAAAACCTACCTTGGATCTCTCTTTCCGGCAGACACAAGTCTGCTGGGGTTCAAAGACCTGCTGGTGAGAAAATTGTCAAGTCAAGCGGAACGCGACCTGTCAACATCTCCTCCTTCACATTCTCCCGCAACTGGGGGTGCGAGGAAAAGGCTCAGAATTCCGAGCCCACCCGCTGGCGGTGATGCAGGGCAGTCTGGAGCGACTGCTGATGCTGACATCTGGTCCGGACTGAAGGACCTGTCAACGATTACGGACATGTCGTCTACTGTCACTGCATATGATTCTCTCCCCATTGAAAGAATGGTGGAGGATTATATGAGTGACCGCATCCAAGTAGGCACGTCACACAGTCCGTACTTATACTGGCAGGAAAAAGAGGCAATTTGGAGGCCCTTGCACAAACTGGCTTTATTCTACCTAAGTTGCCCTCCCACAAGTGTGTACTCCGAAAGAGTGTTTAGTGCCGCCGCTCACCTTGTCAGCAATCGGCGTACGAGGTTACTTCCAGAAAATGTGGAGAAGATGATGTTCATTAAAATGAATTATAATCAATTCCTCCGTGGAGACATTGACCAGCAGCAATTGCCTCCACAAAGTACACAGGGAGCTGAGATGGTGGATTCCAGTGGGGACGAATTGATAATCTGTGAGGAGGGGGATGTACACGGTGATATATCGGAGGATGATGATGAGGTGGACATCTTGCCTCTGTAGAGCCAGTTTGTGCAAGGAGAGATTAATTGCTTCTTTTTTGGTGGGGGTCCAAACCAACCCGTCATTTCAGTCACAGTCGTGTGGCAGACCCTGTCACTGAAATGATGGGTTGGTTAAAGTGTGCATGTCCTGTTTATACAACATAAGGGTGGGTGGGAGGGCCCAAGGACAATTCCATCTTGCACCTCTTTTTTCTTTAATTTTTCTTTGCGTCATGTGCAGTTTGGGGAGTGTTTTTTGGAAGGGCCATCCTGCGTGACACTGCAGTGCCACTCCTAGATGGGCCCGGTGTTTGTGTCGGCCACTAGGGTCGCTTATCTTACTCACACAGCTACCTCATTGCTCCTCTTTTTTTCTTTGCGTCATGTGCAGTTTGGGGAGTGTTTTTTGGAAGGGCCATCCTGCGTGACACTGCAGTGCCACTCCTAGATGGGCCAGGTGTTTGTGTCGGCCACTAGGGTCGCTTATCTTACTCACACAGCTACCTCATTGCGCCTCTTTTTTTCTTTGCGTCATGTGCTGTTTGGGGAGGGTTTTTTGGAAGGGACATCCTGCGTGACACTGCAGTGCCACTCCTAGATGGGCCCGGTGTTTGTGTCGGCCACTAGGGTCGCTTATCTTACTCACACAGCTACCTCATTGCACCTCTTTTTTTCTTTGCGTTATGTGCTGTTTGGGGAGTGTTTTTTGGAAGGGCCATCCTGCGTGACACTGCAGTGCCACTCCTAGATGGGCCAGGTGTTTGTGTCGGCCACTAGGGTCACTTATCTTACTCACACAGCTACCTCATTGCGCCTCTTTTTTTCTTTGCGTCATGTGCTGTTTGGGGAGGGTTTTTTGGAAGGGACATCCTGCGTGACACCGCAGTGCCACTCCTAGATGGGCCCGGTGTTTGTGTCGGCCACTAGGGTCGCTTATCTTACTCACACAGCTACCTCATTGCGCCTCTTTTTTTCTTTGCGTCATGTGCTGTTTGGGGAGGGTTTTTTGGAAGGGACATCCTGCGTGACACTGCAGTGCCACTCCTAGATGGGCCAGGTGTTTGTGTCGGCCACTAGGGTCGCTTATCTTACTCACACAGCTACCTCATTGCGCCTCTTTTTTTCTTTGCGTCATGTGCTGTTTGGGGAGGGTTTTTTGGAAGGGCCATCCTGCGTGACACTGCAGTGCCACTCCTAGATGGGCCCGGTGTTTGTGTCGGCCACTAGGGTCGCTTATCTTACTCACACAGCTACCTCATTGCGCCTCTTTTTTTCTTTGCGTCATGTGCTGTTTGGGGAGGGTTTTTTGGAAGGGACATCCTGCGTGACACTGCAGTGCCACTCCTAGATGGGCCCGGTGTTTGTGTCGGCCACTAGGGTCGCTTATCTTACTCACACAGCTACCTCATTGCGCCTCTTTTTTTCTTTGCGTCATATGCTGTTTGGGGAGGGTTTTTTGGAAGGGACATCCTGCGTGACACTGCAGTGCCACTCCTAGATGGGCCCGGTGTTTGTGTCGGCCACTAGGGTCGCTTATCTTACTCACACAGCTACCTCATTGCGCCTCTTTTTTTCTTTGCGTCATGTGCTGTTTGGGGAGGGTTTTTTGGAAGGGACATCCTGCGTGACACTGCAGTGCCACTCCTAGATGGGCCAGGTGTTTGTGTCGGCCACTAGGGTCGCTTATCTTACTCACACAGCTACCTTATTGCGCCTCTTTTTTTCTTTGCGTCATGGGCTGTTTGGGGAGGGTTTTTTGGAAGGGCCATCCTGCGTGACACTGCAGTGCCACTCCTAGATGGGCCAGGTGTTTGTGTCGGCCACTAGGGTCGCTTATCTTACTCACACAGCTACCTCATTGCGCCTCTTTTTTTCTTTGCGTCATGTGCTGTTTGGGGAGGGTTTTTTGGAAGGGCCATCCTGCGTGACACTGCAGTGCCACTCCTAGATGGGCCAGGTGTTTGTGTCGGCCACTAGGGTCGCTTAGCTTAGTCATCCAGCGACCTCGGTGCAAATTTTAGGACTAAAAATAATATTGTGAGGTGTGAGGTATTCAGAATAGACTGAAAATGAGTGGAAATTATGGTTATTGAGGTTAATAATACTATGGGATCAAAATGACCCCCAAATTCTATGATTTAAGCTGTTTTTTAGTGTTTTTTAAAAAAAACACCCGAATCCAAAACACACCCGAATCCGACAAAAAAAATTCGGTGAGGTTTTGCCAAAACGCGGTCGAACCCAAAACAAGGCCGCGGAACCGAACCCAAAACCAAAACACAAAACCCGAAAAATTTCAAGTGCACATCTCTAGTAAATATACCCCTTGGAGTCAAGAATCCTTTCAACAACAAACTCCCTCTGGCCATGTATCAGAAGAGGGGAAGGTCTTCCACTGGAAGAAGGATTACTAATCGCCCGTTTTAAAAAGGGAACAATGAAATGTTTTATTGATACCCAAAGAACGGGGTAGATCTAACTGAAATGCCACCGGATTGATAACCCTAGTGATCTTATAAGGACAGATGAACCGGGGGCCTAACTTATGAGATGGCTGTCTCAACTTCAAATTCTTGGTAGACAACCAGACGAAGTCTCCTAATTTGAAGCTGCAGGGTCTTTTCCGCTTATCAAAAACCCTTTTGGTCACTAATGACACAGACACAAGGGCTTTCTTCACTTTCCTCCAAATACCTCTAAGGACCGAAACCACAGAGGAACCACCAGGCGTGGAGTCCAGGGGGTCAAAAGAATTGGCCTTAGGATGATGCCCATACACACAAAGGAAGGGAGAGATCCCTGTAGCAGAGTGAGCCGCGTTGTTATAGGCAAACTCCGCCATGGACAGATGAGCAACCCAGTCAGTCTGACACTTGGAGACATAACACCTGAGGAACTGCTCCAAGGACTGGTTCACCCTTTCAGTCTGCCCATTAGACTGCGGATGGTAGCCTGACGACAAGCTGACAGAAATCTGGAGATCGGAACAAAATGCCCTCCAGAATTTGGCCACAAACTGGGATCCGCGGTCAGAGACCACATCAAGTGGCAACCCGTGGAGGCGCACAACATGCAGCATAAATAATTCAGACAGGCGTCTGTCTGGCCGATGGCAGCCCAACCAATGGAACGAAGTGCGCCATCTTCGAAAACCTGTCAACGACAACCCAGATGGCTGTCATCCCCGAGGATTTGGGCAAGTCCACCACAAAATCCATTGAAATGTGGGTCCATGGCTTAGATGGAATAGAGAGTGGATGTAATGGGCCAACAGGAACCCCTCTAGGAGTCTTATTTCGGGCACAGATGTCACATGCCCGAACCCACTGATCCACATCCCTAGCCACCGAGGGCCACCACACCGCCCTAGATAGCAACTCCCGAGTTCTGGCAATACCCGGGTGACCTGCCGACTTCTTGGCATGGAATTCCAGGAACACTCGCTGTCTTAACCTAGGAGGCACAAACAAAAGACCTACCGGAAGGTCTGGAGGAGCCTGCTCCTGTGCTCTAAGGACTAATGACAAGAGGTCCTGGGTAATGCCCACTTTAATACATGATGGGGACACAATGGGCAATGGCTCCTCGGTGGTCTCCTGGATTGGAGCAAAACTCAGCGAGAGCGCATCAGCCTTGATGTTTTTTGACCCAGGGCGATATGTTATCAAAAAATTAAAGCGAGCAAAAAACAAAGCCCATCGTGCCTGCCTGGCATTGAGGCGCTTCGCTGACTCTAAATATGCCAAATTCTTATGGTCGGTGAGAATTGAGACCACAAACTTAGCCCCCTCAAGCCAGTGTCTCCACTCCTCAAGTGCATCCTTAATAGCCAACAATTCCCGGTTACCCACGTCATAATTCATCTCGGCAGGCGAAAATTTGCGGGAAAAGTAAGCACAGGGATGAAGGCGATTATCAGACACCCCCATCTGAGAGAGCACTGCCCCAATACCCATCTCAGAGGCATCCACCTCCACCACAAAAGGACGCTCTGGATCTGGGTGTCGCAGCACCTTGGCCGAGACAAATGCCCTTTTGAGACGGGCAAAAGCTGCTTTGGCCTCACAAGACCAGTGAGCAACATCCGCCCCTTTCTTAGTGAGTGCCACCAAGGGCGCCACTATAGACGAAAATCCAGCGATAAATCGTCTATAAAAATTCGCAAAGCCCAGAAAACGCTGAAGCGCCTTCAAACTAGTGGGCTGCACCCAATCCAGGACTGCCTGTACCTTGGAACCCTCCATTTGGAAACCTTCTGGGGAGATAATATATCCTAGAAATGCGATTTGCTGAACTTTAAATTCGCACTTCTCAATGCTTCGCCCCAAGCCGGTGGTCTCTGAGTTTCTGGAGGACTAAGCGTACATGCTTCCGATGTTCCTCCTGGGAATGGGAGAAGATTAGGATGTCATCTAAGTATACAACTAAGAATCTATCCAAATATTCCCTGAGCACATCGTTCATGAAGTCCTGGAAGACTGCCAGGGCATTACAGAGCCCAAAAGGCATCACCAAATATTCATAATGCCCTGAGTGGGTATTAAAGGCAGTCTTCCATTCATCCCCCTCTCTTATTCGGATTAGATTGTACGCACCGCGTAGGTCAATCTTAGAAAAAATGGTGGCAGTACGAAGCTGGTCAAACAAGACCGAAATGAGAGGCAGTCGGTATGAGTTTTTAATCGTGATACGGTTCAATTCCCTGAAGTCGATGCAGGGTCGCAACGAACCGTCCTTTTTACCCACGAAGAAGAACCCCGACCCAACTGGAGACTGTGAAGGTCGGATAAATCCCTTAGCCAAGTTCTCCTGAATGTACTCTGCCATAGCCTGAGTCTCAGGACGTGACAGGGAGTACAACCTACTCTTGTGAAGCTTAGCATTCGGCAACAAATCAATGGCACAGTCATAGGGGCGATGGGGAGGTAGTACCTCTGCAACTCTTTTGGAGAACACGTCCGCAAAATCTGCATAACATCCTGGCAATCCTGGCAAACTTAGCTGCGAAAGCCTGACTGGAAGGCTCAAGCAACTCCTGAAACAATCAGTACCCCAACTAAGAATCTCCCCAGAGACCCAGTCAAATTGAGGATTGTGGGCCCTTAACCAGGGTAACCCCAACACCAATGGGGCAAAAGTACAGACAGTCACATAAAAGGACAATTTTTCAGAGTGTGTGGCTCCAATGAACAAAGAAATCTGGCTAGTGCAAGAGGTAATTTTACCCTGGGATAATGGTTCCCCGTTTAACCCACAAATCTCAATTTCCGATGCCAAGGGTACTAAGGGAACAGAGTGTTCCAGGGCGAATTGGCGGTCCATAAAAACCCCGTCGGCCCCACTGTCCACAAAGGCCTCAGTCTTGACAGTTTGACCGAGGATCTTCAAGGTCACCGGAATTATAAAAGTCTTCTTGGGAAATTCTGACTTCTGGCCTGACAGGATATTTCCCATCACCCTCAGGCCCTGAAGTTTTCCGGCTTTTCTGGGCATGATACTACCACATGACCTTTATTCCCACAGTACAAACATAACCCCTGCTGTCTCCTCCGCGTCTTCTCACGCGAGGAGAGGCGGGTAGCCCCAATCTGCATAGGCTCCTCGGAAAATTCCTCAGAGTCTGAGGTTCCCTTGGGAAAGAAGGAAACCTCGGTCTCCCTTTCAAGCCTGCGCTCTCTCAGCCATCTATCCACCCGAATGGATAACTGCATGAGCTGATCCAAGCTATCAGGCAAGCGATATTGTACCAGTTGGTCTTTTAACTGGTTAGAAAGACCTCTTCGGTACTGGTGTCTCAGAGCTGGGTCATTCCACTGGGTATCATGGGCCAACCTCCGAAACTCCGTACAATAAACCTCAACTGGCCTTCGCCCTTGCTTAAGGATCGAAATCTGAGCCTCGGCTGAGGCCGTCTTGTCAGGGTCATCATACAACATGCCCAGTGCCGTAAAAAAAGCATCAACACTTTTAAGCGACGGACAGTCAGGCTGCAACCCATATGCCCAGACCTGTGGGTCTCCTTGTAGCAAGGAAATCACTATGCCCACCCGCTGAATCTCCGACCCAGAAGACTGAGGCCTAAGCTGGAAATATAGCTTGCAGCCCTCCTTGAAACAAAAGAACTGCGAGCGATCTCCAGAAAAACGATCCGGGAGATTTACTTTTGGCTCCTTAACCCCTGAAGGCACTGCTGCTGCGGGAGCTCCGCCAGCGGCCTGCGAGGTTTGCATTTTAATGGACAAATCATTAAATTGTCGAGTCAGGACCTGCACCTGATCGACCACCTGTTGCAAAGTATTTTGAGGGGTATGCTCCATATTCCCACAAAATTTCAACAGGAGTATTAGGCTGCTGAATATGTTATGCACACCAGTGCCAGCAGGAATGTACTGGTGTCTGAATGGTGAGGGATGCAAAACAAATGAACTCACAGACAGACTGGGGAATATGACATTACATACACAGAAGGTGATAGGGTAACAAAATAAACACAAAGTGAACAGAGAAGCCCAAAGGCTAAGAAACTGGGTGTCTCCCTAGTATTAGGAATGCTCAGATGGAAAGAAGCGAGATGTAGTGATTTAATACGTAGAGAACCCGAAATGCTGTTGCTAAGGGCAACAGCAAAACCCTAAAGGGTTACCAACGGGTGTGGCAGTAAACTCCTTGGTCAGAGATGGAATAATAGACACAAGGAGAGTCTCCACAATCCTAGTCCTCACTTGCAGTGCACTGGTTCAGCTTACTGCCACTAAACTGACACCAGAACACCTTGCACAGTGAGAAAGGATTTTGGCAGGCAAGTCTGAGAATACAGCCGCAAACTTGCTAGGTTCACAGAGTAGCAAAAGAACCCCAGCAGGTTAAACGACTGACTCCAGTCTTACTGCTAGGTCTGGATTGGCAGAGTGTAATACCAAATCCCAATGCCTATTTGCAGTAAGCAACAAACAAATACAAAGTTTACACAGTACTAGCTAGCTTTCAGGAACTGACTAACCAACAAAGATACAGCAGCATCTGCCTAACCTGAGAAGAGGGTTTATATAGCAGGTGCTGTCCACGCCCCACTCAGACCTCACAGACTGTGAGCACAAAAACCAGCACCGGATCCCCTGCCGTGCACAGAGCCTGTAACCACTGCACAGCAAAAGACCCGAACCGGAGTATCAGCTACGCTCAGGTTACTCCGCTAGCACTTGTCTCCCGGTTGCCATGACGACGTGGCAGCACAGAGCAGGAGACCCTAACAGTAACAGGAAACTAAGTATATAACTATGAGCACTTTGATTTATTCACTTTTTTCCCTGCAGACCCCGGCGTGCAAGTGCATTGGAAAGCGGCACTGGTAGCCATGACTACCGAGCCAGGGACCAATTGTCACGTCATGACTATGGGACGCCGGAAGTGGGCTGGCGGCAAGCGTGACGTGGAACCCGCGAGACGCCGGAAGCCAACCCCCCCAGCTGACGGCGCGGGGGATGCGCCTCCTCACTAATGGTGATCACGGGCGTTAAAAGGTAAGAGGGTTTTTTTGTACACCAGTTCACACCTTGACAAAGGGGCTACGGGCCCCAAAACGTTGGATATGTGATTGTTTTTTAATAATACACTATTTAAAGATTGCACCATTTTAAGACCTGGAGTGAAGCCGTTATTTTGTTCAAATACCTATACCAATAAGGAGGGCACCCAGGCCATTAATCTTGTAGGACCAGGAGTGCCGGGCACCACTGCTAAGTATGTATATATATATATATATATATATATATATATACATACATACACACATATAGAATGGGAGCGTCTCTGTGCACTCGGATCGCCTAGTCCAGCTGGGAGTGCACGTATGCGATAGAGCCGAACTAGATAAGTGCAGCTCCATATGTATATATATATCGGACTTTGCCTTCCGAGTTTGGTTCCGAGCCCGGCTCGGGTTTTCCCGCCTGACTCGGAAACCCAAACGCGGCAAAACGTCATCATCCCGCTGTCGGATTCTCGCGGGATTTGAATTCCATATAAGGAGCCGCGCATTGCGGCCATTTTCACTCCAGTCTCGGAGAGTGTATTGAGAGGACGTGTCCTCAGTGTTCAGTGTCTGTGTGGGGGCGGGAAAGTGGGGTGGCGAGTCTTGTGCTGTGTTGTGTTGTGCTGCACAGTCCAGTCCAGTGTAGTCAGTGTATTGTGCTGCATCAGTCCAGCCAGTCACAGTGTTGGTGTTCTCTGCTGCCAAATATCCAGTGTAGCTGTATAAAGTGGTGCTGTGTTGTGCTGTCCAGTCCAGTGTAGTCAGTGTATTGTGCGTCCTCAATCCAGCCAGTCACAGTGTTGGTGTTCTCTGCTGCCATATATCCAGTGTAGCTGTATAAAGTGTTGTTGTGTTGTGCTGCATCAGACCAGTGGTAGTGTCCTGTCTCATCAGTCATTCCAGTGATGATATACGCTGCTGCTATATGACCACTGCTGCCATATAATAATAATAACAATGACCACAAGTCCCTTACAGTGTTGTTGTGTTGTGCTACATCAGACCAGTGGTAGTGTCCTGTCTCATCAGTCATTCCAGTGATGAGGCAGTCACAGTGTTATGCGTTGCTGCTATATGTCCACTGCTGCCCTATAATAATAATAACAACAACAACAAGTCCCTTACAATGTTGCTGTGTTGTGCTGCATCAGACCAGTGGTAGTGTCCTGGCCATCAGTCATTGCAGTCATTCCTGTGCCGCATATTGTCTTATATAACTCCCCCAAAATAATGAAGAACAAAAATTTTGAGGATAAAATAGGGAAAGAACAAGAACCACTTCCTCCTAGTGCTGTAGCTGCTGTCACTAGCCATGACATAGATGATGAAATGCCATCAACATCGTCTGCCCAGGCCGATGCCCAATGTGATAGTAGAGGGCATGTAAAATCCAAAAAAGCCAAAGTTCAGTAAAAAGACCCTCCCCAAAAAAAAATTTTTAAATAGTCTGAGAAGAAACGTAAACTTGTCAATATGCCATTTACGACACGGAGTGGCAAGGAACGGCTGAGGCCCTGGCCTACAGTATGTTCATGACTAGTGGTTCAGCTTCACATGGCGATGGAAGCCCTCATAACTGAGGCCTTGACACTTATGTTGGTGTTAAACATGCGCCCGGTATCCCCCATTAGTGCAGTGTGATTTAGACAATTGATGGAGGTATTGTGTCCCCGGTACCAAATCCCATCTAGATTCCACTTCACTAGGCAGGCGATAGTGAAATTTTGCCATTTATTTCCAGTGATTTGGACGTATAATTACAGTGATTTTGCCAATTAATGTCAGTGATTTATAATTATTAATTACAGTGATCTTGCCATTTAATTCCAGTGATTTGGACGTATAATTACAGTGATTTTGCCAGTTAATGTCAGTGATTTACAATTATTAATTACAGTGATATTGCCAATTAATTCAAGTGATTTGGACGTATAATTCCAGCTGGAATTGTTTGTGTCGCTTGGCTTAGTCATACAGCTACCTCATTGCACCTCTTCGACATCTTTGCATGAGGTGCTGTTTGGAGCCTAGTTTTTGAAAAGTGCCATCCTGTGTGACACTGCCGTATGAGTCCAGGGGTACTGCTGTATTAGTCCTGGGGTAATGCCGTGTAAGTCCACCAATTGCAGATTTTTTTAAAAGTGACTGGAGCATGCTGGAGATGCTGTCAGTGGATCGAACAATTGCGTCCCACTCTCGACATTCAGCCACTGCGTGACACTACTAGATGGGCCAGGTGGTTGTGTCGCTTAGCTTAGGCCTACAGCAACCTCGGCGCACCTTTTTTTCTTCTTTGCATCATGTGCTGTTAGGGGCCTTTTTTTGATATCTGCCCTCCTGTCTGACACCACTGCAGTGCCACTCCTAGATGGGCCAGGTGTTTGTGACGTCCACTTGGGTCGCATAGCTTAGTCATCCAGTGACATCGGTGCAACCTTTTGGCCTAAAGACAATATTGTGAGGTGTGAGGTGTGAAGTGTTCAGAATAGACTGGAAATTAGTGGGAATTAATGTTATTGAGGTTAATAATACCATTGGAGCAAAATTACCCCCAAATTCTGTGATTTTAGCTGTTTTTATGGTTTTTTTTTAAATCATCCAGATCCAAAACCAAAACACGAAAGGGTGGTTTTGGCAAAACCAAAACATGAAAGTGGAATTTAGGACCAGAACCAAAACCAAAACCAAAACACAAAATACGAAAAGTGCCAGCCGCACATCTCTTATATACACCTTTCGTAAAAAATAAAACATTGTTAAAATAAAAAAAAAATGCGTGGGGTCCCCCCTCCTAAGCAAAACCAGCCTCGGGCTCTTTGAGCCGGTCCTGGTTGAAAAAATATGGGGAAAAAATTGACCGGGGATCCCCCATATTTAATCAACCAGCACCGGGCTCTGCGCCTGGTCCTGGTTCCAAAAATACGGGGGACAAAAAGCGTAGGGGACCCCCGTATTTCTGAAACCAGCACCGGGCTCCACTAGCCAGATACATAATGCCACAGCCGGGGGACACTTTTATATTGGTCCCTGCGGCCCTGGCATTACATACCCAACTAGTCACGGCTGGCCGGGGTACCCTGTAGGAGTGGGGGCCCCTTCAATCAAGGCGTCCCCCCCCTCCAGCCACCCAAGGGCCAGAGGTGAAGCCCGAGGCTGTCCCCCCCATCCAAGGGCGGCGGATGGGGGGCTGATAGCCTTTTTGACAAAATTTTAATATTGTTTTTAGTAGCAGTACTACAAGTCCCAGCAAGCCTCCCCCGCAAGCTGGTACTTGGAGAACCACAAGTACCAGCATGCGGTGGAAAACCGGGCCCGCTGGTACCTGTAGTACTACTACTAAAAAAATACCCCAAAAAAACAAAAGACACACACCTTGAAAGTAAAAGTTTAATTCATACATCCACACCTCCAAACATACATACTTACCTATGTTCACACGAGGGTCGGTCCTCTTCTCCATGTAGAATCCATGGGGTACCTGTTGGAAAAATTATACTCACATAATCCAGTGTAGATTGGTCCGCTTCTGTTCTATTTGTAATCCACGTACTTTGCAAAATAAAAAAACGGACACCCGACCATGCACTGAAAGGGGCCCCATGTTTTCACATGGGACCCCTTTCCCCGACTGCCAGGAACCCCCCTGACTTCTGTCTAAGAGGGTTCCTTCAGCCAATCAGGAAGCGCCACGTCGTGGCACCCTCCTGATTGGCTGTGTGCTCCTGTAGTGTATGTCAGGCAGCACACGGCAGTGATACAATGTAGCGCCTATGCGCTCCATTGTAACCAATGGTGGGAACTTTGTGGTCAGCGGTGAGGTTACTTTCGGTCAACCGCTGACCACAAAGTTCCCACCATTGGTTACAATGGAGCGCATAGGCGCTACATTGTATCACTGCCGTGTGTTGCCTGACATACACTACAGGAGCACACAGCCAATCAGGAGGGTGCCACGACGTGGCGCTCCCTGATTGGCTAAAGGAACCCTCTTAGACAGAAGTCAGGGGGGGTCCCTGGCAGCCAGGGAAAGGGGTCCCATGTGAAAACATGGGGCCCCTTTCAGTGCGTGGTCGGGTGTCCGTTTTTTTATTTTGCAAAGTACGTGGATTACAAATAGAACAGAAGAGGACTGATCTACACTGGATTATGTGAGTATAATTTTTCCAACAGGTACCCCATGGATTCTACATGGAGAAGAGGACCGACCCTCGTGTGAACATAGGTAAGTATGTATGTTTGGAGGTGTGGATGTATGAATTAAACTTTTACTTTCAAGGTGTGTGTTTTCTGTTTTTATTGGGGTATTTTTTTAGTAGTAGTACTACAGGTATCAGCGGGCCCGGTTTTCCACCGCATCTGGTACTTGTGGTTCTCCAAGTACCAGCTTGCGGGGGAGGCTTGCTGGGACTTGTAGTACTGCTACTAAAAACAATATACAAATTTTGTCAAAAAGGCTATCAGCCCCCCATCCGTCGCCCTTGGATGGGGGGGACAGCCTCGGGCTTCACCCCTGGCCCTTGGGTGGCTGGAGGGGGGAACCCCTTGATTGAAGGGGCCCCCACTCCTCTAGGGTACCCCGGCCAGGGGTGACTAGTTGGGTATGTAATGCCAGGGCCGCATGGACCAATATAAAATTGTCCCCCTGGCTGTGGCATTATGTATCTGGCTAGTGGAGCCCGGTGCTGGTTTCAGAAATACGGTGGACCCCTACGCTTTTTGTCCCCCGTATTTTTGGAACCAGGACCAGGCGCAGAGCCTGGTGCTGGTTGATTAAATATGGGGGAACCCCGGTCAATTTTTTCCCCATATTTATTCAACCAGGACCAGCTCAATGAGCCCGGGGCTGGTTTTGCTTAGGATGGGGGACCCTACGCATTTTTTTTGGCAAATTTAACACTTTCCCACCCCTTCCCACTGATAAACATACACGGATCTCATGGATCCGTGCATGCCTATCAGAACACGGTAAAAAAAAGCAGGTCTGTTTTATTTTAGCACTTTTTCACGATTGGTATTTTTTCACGGCAGTGTTTGGCTATTGTCGGCAGTGTTTGTGAATTACACTTTTTAGTAAATGACCGAGTTCTACCAAATTACAGGCGTATTTGACCGATGGTGTATTCATTCGTATTTTTTTTCTTGACTTCCAAAAAAATACGAATGCCCTCATCAATGCCGTGATTTGAGTTTAGTAAATTCCATAGATGACACTTTGAAGAAAAAACACCATCTCGGTCAAAATCGGGACCTTAGTAAATATACCCCTATGTGTTTGAGTTAATGCTTACCAATGATTGCTGTGGAATAACCTTGTTTCTTCAATATTTTTGCAAATGTTATTTCATTTGCAGGAAGCCCACCAGGCACTGCATTCCAGTATACAACTTCTCCACCAGTCATACCTAAGTTGAATCAAAGATATATTAAAAACAACAACAACAACACACAACAGAAAAACAGGTATCAGGGCTTACAAAATAATACATGCAATGAACCAGCAATAGATTTTGCATGTTAGAAGTCATGTATATGTATAATGGACAGGAGACCACACAAAAAATGTTGTGGGTTTTTTTTTCTGGTATGGAATACATAGAGCTAAATTCTGTAACACGTTGATTTTTGTCAATCGCTCTTCTGCAATTTCCCATCAGTTTTGCAAATCGGAGATTTGCTTAAAGCAAAATCGATGGTAAATCGCTGACGAAACACCACTTCACTCTCCAATAGATGGCAAATACAATTCCCAGATTTACCAGCCCAATTTACATAGAAACATAAAAACATAGAATTTGACGGCAGATAAGAATCACTTGGCCCATCTAGTCTGCCCCCTTTTTTTTTATCCTTTAGGCAATCTCAATCCTTTTTGAACCTTAATTCTTTGTAATGATATTCATATGCCTATCCCAAGCATGTTTAAATTGCTCTACAGTCTTAGCCTCTACCACCTTTGATGGGAGGCTATTCCACTTATCCACTACCCTTTCTGTGAAGTAATTTTTCCTTAAATTTCCCCTGAGCCCCCCCCCCCTCCAGTCTCAGAGTATGTCCTCGAGTTCAAATACTTCTCTTCCTTTGAAGAATGTCTCCCTCCTGAACTTTATTAAGACCCTTGATATATTTGAAAGTTTCTATCATGTCCCCCTTTTCCCTTCTCTCCTCCAAACTATACATGTTTAGATCTTTTAGCCTTTTTGGGTAAGTTTTGTGATGTGGGCCATGCACCATTTTAGTTGCCCTACTTTGTACACTCTCTAATGTATTTATATCTTTCTGGAGATATGGTCTCCAGAACTGGACACAGTATTCCAGATAGGGCCGCACCAATACAGTGGCATTATCACTTCTTTTTTCCTGCTATTGATTCCTCTCCCTATGCAACCAAGCATCTGACTTGCCTTTCTCATTGCTTTGTTGCATTGCTTTCCTGCCTTCAAGTCACTTGAAATAGTGATTCCTAAATCCCTTTCCTCCTCAGTAGTTTCCATTATAGTACCCTTGATACTATATTTAGCCTTTGGGTTTTTGAGACCCAAGTGCATGATTTTGCATTTATTAGCATTAAACTGTAGTTGCCACGTTCTTGACCATTTCTCAAGCCTACCTAGGTCATCAATGATTTGTTTTACCCCTCCCGGTGTGTCTACCCTGTTGCATATCTTTGTATCATCTGCAAAAAGGCATACCTTCCCTTCAATACCATCTGCAATGTCACCAACAAAGATATTAAAGAGAATTGGACCAAGTACAGATCCCTGGGGTACTCCACTGGTAACATTTCCCTCCATAGATGGCACTCCATTAACTACAACTGTCTGTTTCCTATCCTGCAACCAAGTTCTTATCCATTTAACTGTTTTATAATCCACCCCCACGTTTTCAAGTTTATTTAGCAGTCTGCGATGTGGGACAGTGTCAAACGCCTTACTAAAGTCTAGATATACATTTACAGCTCCCCCTTGATCTATTATTTTCGTCACAGAATCAAAAAAGTCAATAAGATTTGTTTGGCATGATCTCCCACCAGTAAATCCATGCTGTTTTGGATCCTGTAAGTTGTTTGATTTAAGATATTCCACAACTCTTTCTTTTAATAGTTTTTTCATTACTTTCCCTACTACTGGTGTAAGGCTTACTGGTCTATAGTTACTTGCTTCTTCCTTGCTTCCACTTTTGTGCAGTGGAACTACATTTGCTCTTTTCCAGTCCTCTGGAATAGCACCTGTATTTAGTGACTGGTTAAATAATTCTGTTAAAGGTGTAACCAGCACATCTTTTAGCTCTTTGAGTATCCTTGGGTGTATCCCATCTGGTCCCATTGATTTATCCACTTTTAGTTTTGAAAGTTCTGTTAGGACCTGCTCCTCTATAAATGTACTTTTATCTGCCTTATTTTTATGAATGTCCTTGCAACTTAACTGTGGCCCCATCCCTTCTTCTGTAGTAAATACTGAACAAAAATAATTATTTAGGTGATCTGCTATTGCCTTGTCTCCCTCCACCAAATGCTTACTCTCTGTCTTAAGTCTTATTATTCCTCCATTTGATTTTCTCCTTTCACATATATACTTAAAAAAAGTTTTGCCCCCTTTATCTACTGACTGGGCCATTTTCTCCTCAGTTTCGGCCTTTGCACGTCTGATCACTTTCTTACCATCCTGCCATCTGTCAAGATACACCTCTTTGTTGTTATTATTTTGAGTCTGTTTGTATTTCCTAAAAGTCATCTCTTTTGCTTTCACACTATTTGATACTTCTTTTGTGAACCACACTGGCTTTTTCCTTTTCCTGGTGCTTTTCCTAACCCTTTTGATACAAAGGTCTGTTGCACTTAGTATTGCACTTTTCAGTTTTTCCCACCTCTCCTGCACTCCTTCCAAGTTCCTCCAGTCCACCAATGAATCACTTAAACATCTCCCCATTTTTGCAAAGTCAGCATTTTTATAATCCAACACCTTTGTTTTTGTGCGACAGGAGTTGGATCCTGTCTTTATCATCAACCATACTGCTTGATGATCACTGGATCCCAGGTGCTCACCCACATATATGTCAGATATCCTATCACCATTTGTAAGAATTAAATCTAATATTGAGTCTTTGCGAGTGGGCTTCCTCACCAATTGCTTGAGAGATGCTCCCTGTAAGGAATGTAGAAATTTGCCACTTGTAGCTGAACTTGCAAAATATTCCTCCCAATTTACATCAGGTAAATTGAAGTCTCCCATGATTATGACTTCTCCCTTTAAAGCCATTTTAGTGATGTCCAACAATAGGTTCCTGTCCAAATCCTGCCCCTGGCCTGGTGGTCTATAGATCACCGCAATGCGAATAATGTCCTTCTCCCCGGTTTCTATGGTGACCCAAAGTGCCTCAGTTTTGTCTTCAATATTTTGTATTAAAGTAGCATTTATGCTTTTTTCCACATACATTGCTACCCCTCCTTCTATTCTTCCTTTTCTATCCTTCCTAAATAAATTGTATCCTGGTATCGCTATGTCCCAGTCATGACTCTCATTGCATCATGACTCTGTAATTGCCACAAAATCCAGGTTATCCCTTGTCATTATCGCAATTAGCTCTGGAATTTTGTCTCCTAAGCTCCTAGCATTTGCACACATAGCTTTAAGAATTTTGTCTGTGCATTTGTTATTAGTAACCATGTCCAGACCGTTCAAAATAAATGACAAGTTTAAAGTTGAAATAACCTGTTTGGGGATGTTGCTCAGTGTTTGGTATTATTATTATTATTATTATTATTATTTTACTAATCAGGAATCACACTGTGTCCTTTACACCATGACTACACCTCACTAAATGTAAAGATATAGTACACTTGACCACAATGGTCAAATGATCAAAGGAGGTAAACACCAGAGAGCATGAAATGATAAACTAGGTTTCACTGTGCAACTTCCCCACACATGCAATGCCAATTACAAGCCAATCATTACATCAAAAAACATACATGAGTTTGCATAAGAGAGAGCTGTAGTGAGCAGTTCGGGGATGTCTTTTCATAGTGTAAAAAGACAGAAAACATTGGTTCAGATGTTTTTGTTAAGCTATAGGCATAAATTTGAGTAGTTGCAGATGAATTGGAAAGGTCTTGCAGGGTTCCTATCACAGATTTAAGTTATAAGTTTGGGTTACTCAGGCTGGAATAGTTTGATGTGTAGAGGAATTGGACTCACATTTGATACTGAAAAATCAGGAGGGCGTTGGGGACACCTCACTTTTCCAGTAACCAGCACCAGGCTGAATCAGTCTAGGGGCTCACACCATACACACATTATGGGGTCCCCCTTCCATCACAATACACCCATAAACTGGTAAGCCCAGGCCTGGAAATCCCCCCCCCCCTCACTACCCCAATAAAAGTGTAATATTGATCTTCACAGTGGAACCTCAGGTCCTGTCAAGTCTGCACCAGCACACTGTCACTTGGAGAACCAAAGTGTTAGCATGTCTGGACATTAAGAGCCTGTAGTCCCACTGTAAACAAAATATGAAAATATTGACAGCAATCACACACCGATTGTTTTAACCCTACACAAATAAATTTTAAAATTATCTTAAAAACATCTTATAGCATACTGCATGTATGTATTACCTGCTCTGATGGGGTATCGGCCAGTCAAAAAAGCGGACCTACTTGGGGTACATAACGGAGCTGCAGCAATGTGTTGTGTAAGTTTTACACCTTCTCTTGCTAATCTATCAATGTTTGGAGTCCTGGAAAAACAACATGGCTTTCATTAGTATCGCACTGGAAAGCAGCATATAATAATGTAATAGAACCAGAATCCCTAAGCTTTTCCATTTGGTTATATTCTCTAGCAGAGTTGCTTGTACCTGAACAGTCACCTATGTAGGTAGTAGAACAATCACATGCAGTACTAATCCTACAAAAGAGGATAGACTTCAGACACAGGAAGTTTCGGGACCCTCTTACCACTCTATGGACCTGATTCAGAGGTGGACGCAGTGTCAATGCTGCACACAAATGTCCAATGTTTTAAGTCTGCATATATTGTACATCCAGATTGTGCACAGAGATGTAGTACAGATTTGAACACAGCACTAGGAATTATAATGGTGTTCCTTTGAAGCGTAATAACATGGAGGTGACAAAACCGAAAAATGCAGATATTGCGTATTCCGGGATTGTCACAGAACTGATGCTAAAGGGCTCCATACACTAGGACGATTTTACACGATTTCATACAATTCCAATATATCCGTCTGAAATATTGTATGAAATTGTGTACAATCGTATGTGCTTTAGATCGTATCCAATATGATGCGAGTTCCCGTGGCTGTCGGATAGGATCCCCTAGGTCGTTGGTGATGTACTAATGATATATCGGAATCGGATGGAATCGGTTATAAAAGGGTGGAGAATGCAGAAGAAGATGGCGCTACTGTGTCTACGGGAAGAGTGGATGGAAGGGCCAAAACAGATACTTATCCTGTGATAGTAGTTCTTTCTTCCCAAACGTGGATCTTCTTAAACAGATGTTCTCGAGTTCATATATGAAAAATATAATGGGAGAGGAATGATGTGTAGAACCTCTGTGACTGATGGTTTTACAATTAATGTATACAAAATCTTCACAGTGTTGGTGGAGAAAATGTTAGATTATCTAAAAATGAATCAATTTTTCTCGCTTACATGAGAAAAAAAGAAAGATACTCTTTGGAAGAAGTAAATGACCATGGCGTACCTCACTTACATAGTGAGGGATGGATGGACACATATAATGGTTTCTTTATCTGCTTTTTTGTTATGATACGATGGAGTGTTATTTGGCATACCTCACTTACTTAGTGAGAAGCTATGTAGCACATATCTCAGTTTCTTTATCCTATGATTCAAGGGTATAGCATACCGTTACTCACGATGTGATTGGTTTAGCTCCTCCTATATGGGTTTCTTTTCATCAAACGGGCACAGGTGATGGAATAAAAATCACATGGGTTTAATGGTACAATGTATAAAATCCAAAATAAACAAAAAATAAAAATACCAGCATTGAATATGGGTGGCGTGTGGTTCTGAGAAAGGAGACCCCTTGAGGAGCAGGGTTCCGGTTCGATGCTCCAAGGTCTAATTGAAAAATGTGTAAAAAATAGGAGACGGGGTCTTACCTTACCAGTATCACACACCAGATCCAAAGTCAATGCCTCCTTAGAGCCAACCATAGGTGTGCGCAGGGGGGGTGCCTGGTGCGCACAGGCACCCCCTAATATCTGACCCCCTGATCTTACATGCCTGATGCAGCGATCGCCGAGTAGGCTGATTACTGTCCCCTCTGCGTTGCACCCTGTCAGGACTGCATTACTGAATGGACACCTGGGTTAATCAAGGGTGCCACTGCCACCGGCTTTCAAACTCCCGGCTCCACCTCCATGTACAAAAACAGCATGATGTAACGTGATGACCTCATGCTGCTCACACACACACCCGTCACACACCCACCTCTCTCCTTGTATTCTATGCCTACGCCAGCCACTGATGAGGAGCAGCATGCAGCCAGCGTTCCTCTTAGGAAGACAAATTCAATACTGGCAGGCAGTCAGTAGCAACATTGACACATCACTCATTTTTCCAGCAGCAGCAGTACTAGTCTGCGACTGTCAGTGTCAGTGAGTGGCTGACTTGTAAGTAATCTGCTGCAGCTTGCAGGGGAAAGACAGGGGGAGCCAGACCAGGCTGAGGAGGAGGAGAAGTGTAATTGCAGTGAATGCCATCAGGGGTGTTTGTTTGGTGTACACCACAACATCTGACAATGTATCTGCTTTATTAGGATTGGTACAAGGGTGGATATTTTATATTGCGTTGACCGTCAATAGATGGTGCTAGACACGCCCAAAAGGCGGCTGCTAGACACACCTCTCTGATGGTGCACCCCCTAATAAAATGTGCTACGCACGCCTATGGATCCAACGCGTTTCGAGTCATATGGGACTCTTTTTCAAGGCATAAGGGTACATGCTGAATGATCCGGTATTTATAGCAAAACAAGTCCAGAATGGTGACATCACTTCCGGTTCCGATTACCGGAAACGGGAGTGTGTATACTAAATAAACACATTTTAAAAGAAACATCCGTTCTATCAATGTTTGTATTAAGTAAAGTTCCACTATTAGTTATATCTTTAGAAATTTATAAAGTTCTGAACAGGAGCTGCGCGCTCTAGCAGGAAGTGGTGAACGTGGAATTCCGCGTTACCGGAAGTCGTCATGGTCCAGGTATGCATCATGGGAAATGTAGTTTTCTTCGGCCCACAGTGGCCGGAAGTCATCTCGGAGGTTTACATGTTGCCGGAAGTCGTCAAAATTCCTGTATGCGTGATGGGAAATGTAGTTTTCTTCGGCCCGCGATGGCCGGAAGTTGTCACGGAGTTTTGTCTAAGCCGCTTTTTTATGTAGTTTTCTTCGATTCTGTGTAAAACTTTTTCTTTTTTTGTGTGTTGACTCCTAAAATGAGCGGCCCTGGAGTAATAATAGGTCCAATCTTCATGTTGAATAAAAATTGAAAAATGTGTCATTCCTGTAATTGGGAGTCATTTTGCAGGGATTCAGAAAGTAGAATCTTACAACCCCCTAAAATATACTGGTTGTTGTAGTTTTCGTAGCCGGAGAAGAAAATATTTGTCCGGTGATGTATTTAAACTGTATAAATGGTGAATCTTTCTCCTGGAAGTAACTTAGGTTCATTATGTAGGTTATGATTTCCCTCTAGATGGTCCTAGAAGTGAAAATTTAGATTATCACAGGGAAACTAGAAATATGATATTTTAGAAAAAGGAGGTGACATCCAATAGATGGAAAGGTGATAGGGGTGTGCCAGACAAATCTATAAACCAGCTATTAAAGGAACCATTTAAGTTCAAAGTCTTGATTTAGACCAGATGGACTCAAAGTTTTTAGAGAAAATATCATTTTCATTTCTGTTTTTGCTAGGTTAGAGTCCAGGTTTTTTTCTCGCCATGTTGATCTGACATGCTTCAAGCCTACAAATTTAACTATATCTTGGATGGAGCAATTATGTAGTTTCTTGAAATGGTTGGATAAATGGTGTGCTTCTAACCCTTTTTTAATGTTTCTCAAATGTTCAGCAATTCTTATTTTGAGGGGTCTTGAAGTGCGACCTACATAACAAAGGCCACATTTACATTCGATCAAGTAGATAACGTTTGAGGTGTGGAATGTGATGAAATCTTTAATTTTGAGGTTTATTCCATTAACTGTTACGTTGACATGCTTACTGCTGGGGTCTCTGATGTTTCTACACCCTATGCAAAGTCCGCACCTGTGAAAGCCTTTAGTACGTACTAGGTTTTTGGTGGGCATTGGTAGAACACTCTGAACTAGATGGTTTTTCAGATTTTTTGATCTTCGGTAGATGAAGCTTGGCTTTTCCGGAATGATTTCACCGAGTATGGGGTCTCTTGTCAGTAAATGCCAGTTTTTCTTAAAGATTCTTTCAACCTGTCGATATTGTGTGTCATATTGGGTGATCAATGCCCATTTAGTTTTGTTGTTTTTCTTTTGTGTGTTTTTTGGTCTTGATCGAAGTAGATCTTCTCTGTTTATGGCTTCTGTTATGCTGATAACTTCATTTAGATCTTGTTCTTTGTAACCTTTTACGAGGAAGTTTTCCTTCATTTGATTCATCATTGTTTTGGAAACCAGATCATTACTGCAATTTCTTTTTACCCTTAAAAGTTGACTTTTGGGTACTCCTTGTAACCACAAGGAGTGATGTTGACTGTCCATCGGGATATAGGTATTAACATCAGTCGGTTTTTGATAAACCTTAGTGTGAAGTTTGTGGTCTTCTGTATAAATGGTTAAATCAAGAAAATTAATTTCTTTCTGACTACTGGATAAAGTGAAATGAATGTTCATATCGTTATTGTTGAGTCTTGAAAAGAAAGTAGGCAAGTTCTTCTTCCGTTGATGACCAAAAAAGGAGTACATCGTCAATATACCAATACCAATAGGTCAGCTGACTGCCCCATGCTGTGTGGTAATAAATCTCTTTTTCTTCCCAGTAGCTTATAAATAAATTGGCATAGCTAGGGGCAAATTTCGTCCCCATAGCTGTGCCAGTTTTTTGTAGGAAAAATTCTCCATTGAAAAAGAAGAAATTATTTTCTAGAATGAATTTGATGGCTTCCAATATGAATGACTTTCTTTCTGGTTCGTGGGTTGTTTTGTCCAAGAACCAAGTTATTGCCTGGAGGCCCTGTTCATGTTGAATGCATGTGTACAGTGAAGTGACGTCTGCTGAGGCCATGCACATCTCCTCTTTCCAATTGATACTTTCTAATTTAAGAATGGCATCACCTGTATCTTTTAAGTAGGATTTGTTGGATATGACCAATGGTTGCAGAATGGAATCTATTAGGGAGGATAGATTCGATGTTAGACTATTGGTCCCCGCTATAATTGGTCTTCCTGGGGGGTTAGTGACACTTTTATGGACTTTGGGAAGAACGTAAATGGTCGGAGTAATAGGATGATCTATATTTATATAGTCGTATTCCTCCTTTTTTAAACCACCTGATATTAGATGTTTATCAATAAGCTTCATGAAATTATCTTTGATCTTGTCTGAAGGATCACTTTTCAATTTTTGATAGGTGGTAGTGTCTGAAAGTTGCCTGTCGATTTCCTTTATATAATCATCTCGGTTGAGGATTGCTGTTCCCCCCCCTTTATCACAGGGTTTAATGACGATATCTTGATCGTTGCTGAGATCTTGAATTATCTTCCGCTCTTTTTTGGTGAGATTGAATTTAGTTTTCGGTTTCTTGAGATTATTAATTTCTTCTGTTACTATTTTTGTGAATGATTCGATGAAATTCCCTTTTATATAGGTTGGATAAAACGTGGATTTTATCTTTTTCTTTATTTTATCAGGATCCAATGGTTGTTCTGTAGGTGGATTACTTCCGGTTGGATTTCTTTCCTTCTCTTGAATCGCAAAATATTTTTTCAGAGTTATTTTCCTGATGAACTTCTGAATATCCACAAATTTTCCAAATTCATCCATGTCGGAGGTTGGAGCATATTTCAGACCCTTGTTCAGTATTTTTACTTCTTGGTCATTCAGTATGCGTTTGCTGAGATTATAGATATGAGTTAAATCTCTAATGGGTTGGGATGCTGTTAACGTTTTGTTGTTCTCCTTTTCTTTTCTTCCCTCCTCTACAGCCTCTTTTCCTAAATGATGTTTTCCTTTTGTTCTTCACGTTTGTTAGTCAATACCGTCTGGTTCTTGTTGTTCTTTCGGCTCTAGATGGAGATTTCGATTGGCGGGGAACATTCTCTAAGTTCTCTTCTTTTTCTTCTTCTTCTTCTTCGCGTCTCTTGGAATTTTGATCTTTATAGGTTCTTTTTTCAAATCTTTTTCTTAATAGAGTTCTAACGTTATGTTCAGAAGGTGTTATTCTCCTGGATCGTCGTCTGAATTCTGGTCTAGGTCTTCTTATTTCGGGTTCCCATCTTCGATTATTTTCTTGATGTCTATATGTTCTTAGATCAGATTCCCTTCTTCCAGGGTTCGCTTGATATTCATTTCTTCTCCAATTTTCTCTGTATTGGTAGGACTTATTCCAATTTTCTCTTATTAGGGTTCTTCCGGCATATCTCTTTCTATTCTCTAAAGGTTCTCTTTCATAATGGGGGTAATGGTTCCTTTCAGATTCATATCTATTCCATTCCCTGTGGTGGTTCCTACAATTGAAGAAATAATTATTTCTTTCTTTATATGTGTCTTGTTGGCCATATTTGCGACGTGGAATGACACATTTTTCAATTTTTATTCAACATGAAGATTGGACCTATTATTACTCCAGGGCCGCTCATTTTAGGAGTCAACACACAAAAAAAGAAAAAGTTTTACACAGAATCGAAGAAAACTACATAAAAAAGCGGCTTAGACAAAACTCCGTGACAACTTCCGGCCATCGCGGGCCGAAGAAAACTACATTTCCCATCACGCATACAGGGATTTTGACGACTTCCGGCAACATGTAAACCTCCGAGATGACTTCCGGCCACTGTGGGCCGAAGAAAACTACATTTCCCATGATGCATACCTGGACCATGACGACTTCCGGTAACGCGGAATTTCACGTTCACCACTTCCTGCTAGAGCGCGCAGCTCCTGTTCAGAACTTTATAAATTTCTAAAGATATAACTAATAGTGGAACTTTACTTAATACAAACATTGATAGAACGGATGTTTCTTTTAAAATGTGTTTATTTAGTATACACACTCCCGTTTCCGGTAATCGGAACCGGAAGTGATGTCACCATTCTGGACTTGTTTTGCTATAAATACCGGATCATCCAGCATGTACCCTTATGCCTTGAAAAAGAGTCCCATATGACTCGAAACGCGTTGGATCCATAGGCGTGCGTAGCACATTTTATTAGGGGGTGCACCATCAGAGAGGTGTGTCTAGCAGCCGCCTTTTGGGCGTGTCTAGCACCATCTATTGACGGTCAACGCAATATAAAATATCCACCCTTGTACCAATCCTAATAAAGCAGATACATTGTCAGATGTTGTGGTGTACACCAAACAAACACCCCTGATGGCATTCACTGCAATTACACTTCTCCTCCTCCTCAGCCTGGTCTGGCTCCCCCTGTCTTTCCCCTGCAAGCTGCAGCAGATTACTTACAAGTCAGCCACTCACTGACACTGACAGTCGCAGACTAGTACTGCTGCTGCTGGAAAAATGAGTGATGTGTCAATGTTGCTACTGACTGCCTGCCAGTATTGAATTTGTCTTCCTAAGAGGAACGCTGGCTGCATGCTGCTCCTCATCAGTGGCTGGCGTAGGCATAGAATACAAGGAGAGAGGTGGGTGTGTGACGGGTGTGTGTGTGAGCAGCATGAGGTCATCACGTTACATCATGCTGTTTTTGTACATGGAGGTGGAGCCGGGAGTTTGAAAGCCGGTGGCAGTGGCACCCTTGATTAACCCAGGTGTCCATTCAGTAATGCAGTCCTGACAGGGTGCAACGCAGAGGGGACAGTAATCAGCCTACTCGGCGATCGCTGCATCAGGCATGTAAGATCAGGGGGTCAGATATTAGGGGGTGCCTGTGCGCACCAGGCACCCCCCCTGCGCACACCTATGGTTGGCTCTAAGGAGGCATTGACTTTGGATCTGGTGTGTGATACTGGTAAGGTAAGACCCCGTCTCCTATTTTTTACACATTTTTCAATTAGACCTTGGAGCATCGAACCGGAACCCTGCTCCTCAAGGGGTCTCCTTTCTCAGAACCACACGCCACCCATATTCAATGCTGGTATTTTTATTTTTTGTTTATTTTGGATTTTATACATTGTACCATTAAACCCATGTGATTTTTATTCCATCACCTGTGCCCGTTTGATGAAAAGAAACCCATATAGGAGGAGCTAAACCAATCACATCGTGAGTAACGGTATGCTATACCCTTGAATCATAGGATAAAGAAACTGAGATATGTGCTACATAGCTTCTCACTAAGTAAGTGAGGTATGCCAAATAACACTCCATCGTATCATAACAAAAAAGCAGATAAAGAAACCATTATATGTGTCCATCCATCCCTCACTATGTAAGTGAGGTACGCCATGGTCATTTACTTCTTCCAAAGAGTATCTTTCTTTTTTTCTCATGTAAGCGAGAAAAATTGATTCATTTTTAGATAATCTAACATTTTCTCCACCAACACTGTGAAGATTTTGTATACATTAATTGTAAAACCATCAGTCACAGAGGTTCTACACATCATTCCTCTCCCATTATATTTTTCATATATGAACTCGAGAACATCTGTTTAAGAAGATCCACGTTTGGGAAGAAAGAACTACTATCACAGGATAAGTATCTGTTTTGGCCCTTCCATCCACTCTTCCCGTAGACACAGTAGCGCCATCTTCTTCTGCATTCTCCTTTCTTTTTTCATGTATTTGGACTGTCCGGAATTAGTCCTATAGAAGTTACGAGGCTGCCACATAGTCTATTTTTGAAGCGCCAAGTAAACTCCAACAAAAAAACACTTTCCGGTTATAAAAGGGTGTTTTTTGTGCATGTGATATGTCGCATGCGATGTATCACAGAGAAGTTTGACTGGCATTCTCAGGACACTCCCAGCCCCCGTAGCCCTCTATCCAGCCCATCAGATATATCTCATGGTACAATTGTATGCCGTACAATATATTGCATGCGATGTTTAGCGGCTTCATCAATCGCATACAATATATCTTATGCAAAAATAGCACAAAAGTACCAAATCGTATGGAATCACTCCCGGGAAGTTCCAGGGGGAGTTCAAGGGAAATTACATCCGACTTCAGCCTCAGACATATCGTTGTAGTGTATGGGGCCCTTAATAAAAGTGGCTGCAAACAGATGCACAACCACTCAGATAGGAGACCATACTCAGGGCCTAATTCAGTGCCTAATTCAGACCCGATCACTGCAATGGCAACGCTCACAGTCTGAAGCTCTCTGCCTAGTGCGCATCTCAATGGTGCGATCGCCTCTGCCTGATTGACAGGCAGAGGCGGTCGCGGGGCGGGAAGGTGCATACCAATGGCATTAGAACGTTGGTGGTGCGCGGTCCGGAGGCCGTTGCGGGGGCGGGCCACGGCGGCTGCGTGATGGTAGCTAGCAACTTGGGTGCGAAAGCATTGCCGCCGTGCGATGCTTTCACACCCGTGCGGGGGGGGATCTAAAGATGCCCCAGATGGTAATGCAATGCAAAATGCTGCAAGTGTCTTCTCAGTCCTTGCACATTGAGACGCATGCTTAAACACCAAGGTAGGGCTTTGTAGTAGCACTAGCATAAAGATGCAGACACAACTGTGTCCATCTCCATCTCTGAATCAGGCACTGTCTGTTTGTTATTAAACAATCTTGTTTTATTACTGTTTTGTTCCCAATTGTTAAGCGCAACGGAATATGGTGGCATTATAGAACTAATAATACACATTACATTGAGAGAATGTACAGAAGCTCAAGAAAATGGATATGTACATTTACAAAATATATATTTTTACTCTGGGATTTACCTAACACAGCAGCATCCCATGCGTCCCTGCAGTCTGCCCATCTGTTATGCAGGAAATTCACTCTGTGTGTAGAACGGCTCCCCTCCTCCTACTCTGGCCCCCAGGGATTGATGTAACAAAAGTTAGTCATCCCTCCATAATCTATACGGACCTCTGTGTCGAGCAGCCAGCAATTTGAATAGCCGCGTGTCTCCAACCTTGCCGCAAGTGAACCCGGCCAGTTCCCTTTCATCGGATGAGGACTATAACCCTGCCGCAGGAAGGGATTGCCGGGTCAAAATAGAGAACTAGCGTGGCCATGCTGACTAATCCTATCCGAAAGCGGATACCCCAAAAAGGGTAAATAGCATACGGGCAATTCCCTGCACCGGGTCCAGTATGATTTACCGACGGTCACAACACCAACGGTCATAATCCCGACAGCCATTGACCGACAGTCAAAATTCCGACACGGTCAAAAAACCGACATTCATTATAACAATGCTAAATTCCTTTGTCGTATAAACAACCCTTTATGAAGCTAAGAACACTGTACGCTGTTTACTTAAAAAAAATACCGTAATGGTACGCTATCTGCGTAACGATCGCTCAGCCGTAGGCGAGACGCTCAAGCGTCACGTTCGCTCACGGCCCAGTGATCACAGGACACGTTATTGGTTATGTCTAGGGGAATGATTCGCTGTAGCGTAGCCTACGCTCGAGACCACGAGGAGGTCACCAGCGATGCAGACGCTCACAACACTATACCTTTATGTTAAAATCTTATACCAATGAAATACACTGAATACCTTAATGTGAGTACAGGGTGTAAGTGCAACCTTGTGTAACCTGACTATCTACAAAGCTGCTTGTGCGTCACCGACGCTCAAGTGAACACTTAACACTATAGAAAATACACAGATACTGGTTTAGGTTCCAAGGCCTATTAACTGTATTATATCTAATATACTTGTAAAAGGGGATAACAGTACATATGATACACTACAATATAACAAAGACTTCCTAACCACAGAACTAAACAATAAATACAAAAAGACAATACTACACTGACCTAAATGCAATACAATACAATACTATAATACTATGAGAGATATAAGAGAAAAGAAGAGAGAGAGAGGGAGAGAGAGAGAGAGAGAGACGGAGAGAGATGAGAGAAATTGGCTCACAGAAAGACAATGATTACGGAGAGAAACTTACGCACAAAGGGTAACGATCGCAAGCGCCTCTGGACAGCCAGCTTCCCGATTATCAGCAATGATAACAGTTTGAAGAGAAGTCAAGGCTGGATGTCACAGACCCGTCTTTTATGCTACTCACACAATGCAATCTATTGGTCCCTACAGTCTCACTGTCCATTGGACGCAGGAACTCGGCTTCGCATTATAACAAAGGTCACAAGTTGATTCATATCAGTGGCCCTGGTTATGCAAAACAATGGGTGATAACTAACACATTCCTGTCTTCTGGAGGGGGTATTGTTTGGCGAATACAAAACAGAATCCTGTCTGGGTTTTGTTCTATATTCATGATGTCCACTTTCAGTTGAGACAATGACATCTCAGCCCTCATTCTCCTGTATACAAATCCAGCCCCATTTGTAAACACAGGTGTTGGCCTTCCTCATTGAGTCTCAAAAGCTCAGTGTAATTAAAGACTATTGTACTCCGTCTGCGGGAAAGATACTGATTTGGAGTACAATTGATCTTCAATTACTATTCCTGTGTTTACCTTATGCATGTGTAGGTATGAGGCCCTCTTAACATGCAAACTATTGTTTGGGGGATCTCTGAGGTCAAAGAGACATTTGAGACCTACTGATGCCTGTCTCCAACTGTTCAGATGCATGACTAAGTAAGGACAAATAAATAAATGGACATAACTTCTTATGTCCATAACTATTCGCACGAGCAATTAATCTGCTCCAAACCAACACCGGAATATTGCTATTTAAATACTCTTCCGATAGGTACCAAACACCACTGTCTGACTCCTGTTAGACCCTTCGCACAATACAAAGAAGGATTCCTCCGTTCAGGGACATTCTATATTAACCAAACTTTCAGAATCTATCAAAGGGACCATAATCTATAAACTACATTAATTGTGAACATTTGTAACGAATGAGTCGCACGCTACGATCACATAAACTCTACCGTAAATGCGCATACCGCGCCTGCGTGTGCACGCTATTGCGGGTATGCGCCTCCACGGGAGAGCGTACGCACGCGCAGCACGGACCAGTGTGCGGTGCAAATATGGCAGTGTGCATTGAGACATTTTTCTGACTTCGACAGTCTACCCTTTGGCAGTCAATAATAACTGCCACAAAACTTTTAAGGAGAAAAATGTAAGTCAGGGGTTAATTGATTTCCATGGTGGGGTAAGGAAGGAGAGAGGAGTAGGTGTGAAAAGGGTATGACCTAGTGAGAGAGTAGAAGCGTGTGTGTATGAGTCCATGTTTGGAGGGTCATGTATCATCGTGCCGTACGTGTGGTAAATCAAGCTTCGAGGTATTGCGAAGTATACATTTGAATTCCTTCTTATCCCGTACTAAGGGTCTGTGGATGGGCTGTCAAACTCTACCGAGCTCATTTCGGCTGTGGTTGCAACAAAATGGGGATGCACATTTTAGTTGATGATACATGAATGGGGGAGGTATGTGGTTGCTGATATCTGTGCCTGTATTCCCTATCGTCTATGTGTGTTATTACCTGAGGGTTGTAGAGATGAAGATAAAGAACACTTATGGAAAATGCAATGATATTCTATGTCAGGGAAATGTACATCTGTCGTTGAGGTTGTGTTCGGTATCTGTTGAGAGTCGTCTTCTTTGCGCTGTATTGCTCCTTAGGCATGAGCAAATAGCTTTGTCTGAGCCATCAGATTTACAAAAAATGTTGGGCTAGCGTGAGTTTAAAAGTACTAGGGAAACTGGGGATCCATGGCAAAGTTCATCAAGTGTCCATATCATAGGTTGTCAAAACTTCATCTTTGGTCTTGTCTGTTGTCTTGTCTGTATACCGTCTCGTCAACTTCCTCGTCCAAGGGGTCTTTGTATCTTGGAGAAAAGCAGAAAAACAGGTGAAAGAAACGGACCGTATAATCGCATTTTTCATCACATTCTGGTTTCTATCATTGGGTCATAAATCAAATCCAGGTTAATTACGGTTTCCTCACTCTTCAAGCTCATCACTTTTGTACTTTGTTTGCACCTCATTAAAGCCTGCCCGCATCTAAATATCAATCCAATTGATATAACGACACCCAAGATACATAGTAGAAACTTTCCAACATCCATTATGACTCCTTGAGCCCATTCTCCCAAACCGGAGAACCAATTTCGCGGGTTCAACCATGACACCCAACCAGTCAGCTCATTACCTACAGCAGCAAGGGTGAGATTGTGTTTTCGACGAAATTCCCACTTTAATTGCAGAATATCGTCCATCTTTTGGTCTATGACCTCTACCGGATCCTCGGTGCTATTTGTGATATACGTGCAACACTTTATGCCGTACTGTGTTGCCAATGTAACACAATATCCGCCTGTTACTGCTGTGAGGTAATTAAGAACCATCCTATGCTGAACTAGTTCTGTTTTGTAAGCTTGAAGTTCTCTTCCAGTGTATCTAAACGTGTCATCATACATTTCAGTGATATTATCTAACAAATTGGCGAGTGCGGAAATGTATTTATAATTCATCACTCCTCGAGCGGTACGAGTGAAATCTAACGCTACCAGAACCTGAATCCCGGTGGATTCATGGATAAGATCAGAGGCCGGATGCTCTAACCTTTCTGACAGTTGTCTTTTAACCCGGTGCTCGTAATGAGTGTGAGTATAAGGAGCTTGGGCACCACGGTGTATGTCCTTCATTTTGTCATGTGTAACAGTCATCACTTCAGGCAATACTTTTCCAATATAACACAATCCTTCAGAGTTTGGGGCAAGCCATTTGTACGCCTTTCTCCCGCATATGAAATATGCATCATCGGGGAGAACATAAGGGACGGAGAAGGACATGATCATGTTACAAACCTTCCAGGTGAAATCTCCTGACCCTAATTCTTCCATCTGCTTAATGCACGTATCGGTTTGTACGATATGTGCACAGTATCCTGGTGATACCTCTCCAACTCTAGTAATCCTATTTCCTAAGGTATATCGATACCGGAAAGATTTTCCTCTACTGGCTATGTGGCGTACCAGCTCTGTATCTGTAGGCATTCTATCTGCTCTGTGTGAAAAGGTCATGGTAAGGTTGCTCCATGACACTTCCCAATTTCCCGGCTTACGGGGATTGGAGATATTAAAACATAAGAGGGACCTATCCACATGGTATTGGTGGAGCTTCAAACTAGGAGGGCTGGAGATGTTAAACCTCCGGTCCACCGGTCTCCCACCCCTTAGCTCAAGTACCTCCCCTAACGTTAAAGGAAATGGTACTAGCCCTGATTTGCTATGACCCTGAGGTACTTGAGAGCAACGATCGGTCTTATTTAACACATTACCCACTAAGGAGTGATAGTCACTCAATGGATGCCGGTCCATATGGATATTAAAACTGGATTGGCATTTCTTTGTTACAGAGCCTCCAGATACAACTTTCTTTTTGAACTAACATTCCTTCACAGTTGTTTACAAATAACATGGTTGTTAGATCGTGCCCGGTACTCGCCTTGCTTGGTGATTGGGTTGCTATTGGAAATTTACACCTCCGTCTCAGTCATCAGGACCTTTCTGGATCCTTTCTCGACCTCACTGGTACTCTCACCGAAACAGACTGCTCTGGTCAACATCATGGTTAACGGGAAAAATCCATATCACAGTCTCTTGGGGCAAGTCCATCTTACAGGAGGAGAAAAGAAGAAATTTGTAAATGGGGTATAAGAAAATCAGTTTGAGGGGGAGAGAACTCGTTACGATAATAAGTTCTCTCGTCTTGTCGTTCTTCTTGTTCTGCTGTCCTCTCAAAAGGTGCTGTCTCTTCAGTCTTCCGAATGAACCTTCTGGTGATGTAATCTTTCTTCCTAACTAGCGATCTTTCTGTGTGGAGCAAAAATCTGGCATTACCATTGGTTAACACTTAGGGGTGACATACCATCTTTAAATCATGGAAACATGAGTGAGGAGAGAGAGAAAATAAAAAACAAAAGAGATAGAGAACAATTCATGTGCATATATACATTACATAACTCGACAATAACCATCAATAAGAGAAGAGAAACAAAGCATTTTTAAACATTGTCAACATTAGGAAAACATTGTCAGACTATTAGGCTGTCGTATCTACGTGTCTAATGGTTTCCTTGAGCAGTCCCTCCCCACCAGCACTTGCATTATTCCACTGTCTGTATCTGGCCAGAATACATTGTGGTGGATAGGTCATGCTGGGGTTTGGTAGACTTCTGCAAGGACCAAGCGAATATGCAATGTTTGAATTCTTACCAATAATCGTCAGAGATGGGGATAGAGAGAGAGAGAAAAAACATTTTTCACAAATACATTTACAACGTTTAACCTGGTCATTCCTGTGTCTTCAGTGAATGACCTCCCAATTTACTAACCATTACCTCAGGCTTACCATCCGTCGTATGATCACCTTTCTTGACTACCTATCATGGGTGTGGCTCAAAATTCCTCCTATCTGATCTCTGATTATAATGGTGTGTGTTGTAATTTTGCTCATTTCTTGGTCTAGGGGGTCTAACTTTATGTGGGTTATTACAGTTGTTGGCATAATGCCCTTCTCTTCTACAATGGTAACAAATCCTTGGCTTTCTCCATGTGCTAGGGGCCTGGGGTTCCGGTCGACTTGATGCATCCTCTAGTGCTTGGATGTTCAGTGTCATCAACCGCTCTCCCTGCGCTTCCCTGGTTCTTTGGATATTTCGGTCATGCTCGATAGCGGACTCTCTTAATGCCGCCACCGAGATACCTCTCCAATGAGGTATTGAAGTTTGTACCCTAATTTTTAGTGTATCTTTTAAGTTGTTCGCTAATACGGACACAGCTACCTCTCTGTGGTGTACATTAGTTTCAATGTCATCTATACCAGTGTACCTAGCCATATCCTGCAGAGCCCGGTGAAAATACTCTTCTGCGGATTCACCTTCTTTTTGTCTTATTGTATAGATTTTATTCCACTTTGTTACTGTAGGAAAATATTCTTTCAACTGTAGATTGATTCTTTTTACATTATCTTGGTTATACTTGTTTGTTAGTGGCACTTCCTCATCTAGCTTACAATCAGTGATAAATTTCAATGAATCAACATCGGGGGGTAAACATGCCCTCAAAACTGTCCTCCAATCTTTGTTACTTGGCTCTGCAGTATGTCCTAGCACTCTAATGTATCTTTGACAAGCAACTAAGTCTTTCCTGGGATCAGGAAATTCAGACAGAATTGCTCTTAATTCTGTTCGGGAAAAAGGGCAGTACATGGCGATGTTCCTGACAGGAGTGATTCCTGAAGAGTCAGTTTCCCCATTTGGTACTGCAATTATCCTAACAGGATTAAGTCCAGTAATGTCATTCTGAATTGATTCTAGGATATAAGGTACATTTGTTTGTGCGTGATGTATAATACCATACATACCTGTGGACACGACCTCACCTGACCCTCCATTAGGGGGTTTGATTACAGTTTTTACTGACTGGGTCGCGTCCACCTGGACGTCTTGTGTGATGGCTTCTGGAAGAGGTGCCGACATCGTTCTGGGTTCACTTTCTGGTTGGTGTTCCTGAGGAAAGTTTAACATGGGGTGCGACTTGCATGGGTTAATAGTTGTACATTCAACAGTATTACAATTATCTTTGTTACATTTATTACACTTATTCTTATCATCTATACTACAGTTGCTAAGAGCGTTTATATTGTTCACCCCTGTGCTTTTCTCCGCAATCATAATTCTCCCTGCTGCCACGTTTCTCCTCTCAAGATGAAAGTTAGGTATGTAAGTTACATTTCTCTGTATTTCACTCTCCTGTAGCCATAACTGCAAACAATCATCATGTTTAACCCGTAGTTTCAAGTATTTTATGAGACAGATCCTCCGCCTTAAATTATGCAACACCTCTAAGTCAAAACTACCTATCCCGGGAAATGGTACCTTATCCCCCGCAGTCATTCGTGTCCATTCATCACAAAAGGTCTCAGAGTGGGGACCATATTTCCCCCACATTACTAACCGAGCAGACCCTCGGGGTCTGCAAGCCTCTGGAGTCTGAATCCTGACCTCCGACCGTCTCTGTATTGTGCACTTGGCTGCCATTGTGGACCTTTTTAACACAGAAAAAAACTTCCTAAAATGCACCAAACACAGAACTTCGTTGGAAATCCTTAAAGCTCTTCCACTGAACTTCTTCTGCTCCGGGTATCTCCGTTCCGCCTTCTAGCAGACACGTGTAGCCGTTGCAGGCCCTATTTTTAGAGATTTTCCTGAGAAAATTCCCTTCCTTTTTCTTTACACAAATCACGCTTGCATGTGCTCCCTACAACACGTATGAGGGCAAGATTTACGCATGGATATACGACCTCATATCACGTTGCGTTATTGGTCACACATACAACCGTGCGGTCCAATCGTACCACTTATAGACACTTGTTGCCCATAAATGGTAGGATCATTGGAGTCTCCCTACTGTGCTCCAAAACAGCCAGAGCGTAATACAACGAAAACTTTATCACACTCTGTTGCACGTTTTCACTCAGATCGTGCTCATCACGTTCCACATAGATCACAAAGTTCACAAAGCGGGATTATCACATAGATCACAAAGTCCACAAAGCGGGATTCAATACACTCATACCGTTTTCAACCCACTATCATTCTTATAGTTTTCTGATCAGAAAAATCATTTCCCGTAGTCTGATAGCTCTCCCCAGAGGTATTACAGTAAAGTAAGGTATTTAAACTAAGTTTTGGAAAGCTGAAATCAATTTGTGCTATTTATCGCTTTGCGTTATTTACCGCGTTGCGCTACTTATTGCCTTGCGCTATTTATCGCCTTTTAATTATAACATTTGTGATTTGTTACATGAGCGTACACGGACGCTCCGTTGCGCTGCGTGCGTCGGCCTTTGGGTTGCGTACGCAAGTCTCAGTCTTTTGTTAGAGACACGTGTACGCACAGCAAAGATCCACCGTAACACGATTTATACGTTTATCAATGTAGATGATCCTTGATCATTTACCGCGCACCACACTGACCTTGTCTCTTGGCAAAGCTGTGTGTTTGTCTATATTTTAACTATGTTGCTTCTACTTAAATTATTGAAATAGCGACAAATCTCTCTCAGCACATTTATCAACTATAAAACTGGCAAACAGGATAGTGATATACGAAAAAAAAAATGAAATACACGGATGGAAAAGAAATGCAGATATATATGTATACGTGCGTATATACGCAAGACAGAAGAAAAATACAGTTTTAAAAGACACAAGCGTTTTGTTCTTACCTCCTGGTCTCCGGATTCCTTCAGCACTCTTTATCTAAGCGAAGCAGACGCTTATCCCATCAGCACTGCGAGACAACCTCCCGCCCTTTTGCTGGGGGATAATGTCTGCTGATCTACCTAGTGCAGATATGTGAAGGACTGGACGGCCCCCAATTAACAATGCTAAATTCCTTTGTCGTATAAACAACCCTTTATGAAGCTAAGAACACTGTACGCTGTTTACTTAAAAAAAATACCGTAATGGTACGCTATCTGCGTAACGATCGCTCAGCCGTAGGCGAGACGCTCAAGCGTCACGTTCGCTCACGGCCCAGTGATCACAGGACACGTTATTGGTTATGTCTAGGGGAATGATTCGCTGTAGCGTAGCCTACGCTCGAGACCACGAGGAGGTCACCAGCGATGCAGACGCTCACAACACTATACCTTTATGTTAAAATCTTATACCAATGAAATACACTGAATACCTTAATGTGAGTACAGGGTGTAAGTGCAACCTTGTGTAACCTGACTATCTACAAAGCTGCTTGTGCGTCACCGACGCTCAAGTGAACACTTAACACTATAGAAAATACACAGATACTGGTTTAGGTTCCAAGGCCTATTAACTGTATTATATCTAATATACTTGTAAAAGGGGATAACAGTACATATGATACACTACAATATAACAAAGACTTCCTAACCACAGAACTAAACAATAAATACAAAAAGACAATACTACACTGACCTAAATGCAATACAATACAATACTATAATACTATGAGAGATATAAGAGAAAAGAAGAGAGAGAGAGGGAGAGAGAGAGAGAGAGAGAGAGACGGAGAGAGATGAGAGAAATTGGCTCACAGAAAGACAATGATTACGGAGAGAAACTTACGCACAAAGGGTAACGATCGCAAGCGCCTCTGGACAGCCAGCTTCCCGATTATCAGCAATGATAACAGTTTGAAGAGAAGTCAAGGCTGGATGTCACAGACCCGTCTTTTATGCTACTCACACAATGCAATCTATTGGTCCCTACAGTCTCACTGTCCATTGGACGCAGGAACTCGGCTTCGCATTATAACAAAGGTCACAAGTTGATTCATATCAGTGGCCCTGGTTATGCAAAACAATGGGTGATAACTAACACATTCCTGTCTTCTGGAGGGGGTATTGTTTGGCGAATACAAAACAGAATCCTGTCTGGGTTTTGTTCTATATTCATGATGTCCACTTTCAGTTGAGACAATGACATCTCAGCCCTCATTCTCCTGTATACAAATCCAGCCCCATTTGTAAACACAGGTGTTGGCCTTCCTCATTGAGTCTCAAAAGCTCAGTGTAATTAAAGACTATTGTACTCCGTCTGCGGGAAAGATACTGATTTGGAGTACAATTGATCTTCAATTACTATTCCTGTGTTTACCTTATGCATGTGTAGGTATGAGGCCCTCTTAACATGCAAACTATTGTTTGGGGGATCTCTGAGGTCAAAGAGACATTTGAGACCTACTGATGCCTGTCTCCAACTGTTCAGATGCATGACTAAGTAAGGACAAATAAATAAATGGACATAACTTCTTATGTCCATAACTATTCGCACGAGCAATTAATCTGCTCCAAACCAACACCGGAATATTGCTATTTAAATACTCTTCCGATAGGTACCAAACACCACTGTCTGACTCCTGTTAGACCCTTCGCACAATACAAAGAGGGATTCCTCCGTTCAGGGACATTCTATATTAACCAAACTTTCAGAATCTATCAAAGGGACCATAATCTATAAACTACATTAATTGTGAACATTTGTAACGAATGAGTCGCACGCTACGATCACATAAACTCTACCGTAAATGCGCATACCGCGCCTGCGTGTGCACGCTATTGCGGGTATGCGCCTCCACGGGAGAGCGTACGCACGCGCAGCACGGACCAGTGTGCGGTGCAAATATGGCAGTGTGCATTGAGACATTTTTCTGACTTCGACAATTATGATGACATGTTCAAAATGCCGACATAGTCAGAATGCCGACATGACAAAATACCGACTTAAGTTTTTTGTGTCAATGTCAACATAGGTCGACATGGACACCGTCTAAGTGTTCCGTGTCCTGTGTGATCCATGTATATTTATGTATTTATGTAATTGTGCCGGGGTTATCTATTGCATAGGTGGAGGGAGAGGTGGAGGTGATTTTTTTGGCTGTGTGGGGGGGGTAGGGATGTATATAGTAAAAATATACATATGAATGTAAAATGACACATGTTGAGGGGGAACCAAAACATTATTATTATTATTATTATTATTATTATTATTATTATTATTATTATGCACCACAAGGGATCTGCAGTGCCTTAAAAAGTATTGTACGTGGATAACGTTTATAAAAATTGCTGCATCAGCTGTCATAATACTCAAATAAGCAGCAGGGCAGTAGAACCCATGGGTTAGGTGCCGTGGTAGGCAGTAGGGAGGAGATGATGGCATAAGCAAGTGAAAGAAAAGCACATGAGGGGAGAGGGCCCTGCTTGTGAGAGCCTACAATCTAAAGGGAGAGACAGACAGATAGGGTTGAAATAGAGCAGAGAGACAGTGAGCATGGAGTAGTGTGTGGTTTGAAGGAGAGTAAAGACTCAAAAATAACTGCAAAATAGTGCACTTGAAGGATAGATAGATAGATAGATAGATAGATAGATAGATAGATAGATAGATGGTTGTGCTGTCAATAGAAAAGGAAATTGTGGGAGGTGAGGTTTTTCAGGAGGGTGGGAAAATGATCAGCTCAGTTTTAGACATGTTTAAGAAAGCGCTGGGACATCCAAGAAGAAATAGCAGAGAAACAGTTGTATATGCAAGTGGTGGTCCATTAACATTGGGGGTGTGGGGCGCTGCTCTGCCCTTGGGATCTATTACAGGTTGAGTATCCCTTATCCAAAATGCTTGGGACCAGAGGTATTTTGGATATGGGATTTTTCTGTATTTTGGAATAATTGCATACCATAATGAGATATCATGGTGATGGGACCTAAATCTAAGCACAGAATGCATTTATGTTTCATATACACCTTATACACACAGCCTGAAGGTAATTTTAGCCAATATTTTTTATAACTTTGTGCATTAAACAAAGTGTATCTACATTCACACAATTCATTTATGTCTCATATACACCTTATACACACAGCCTGAAGGACATTTAATACAATATTTTTAATAACTTTGTGTATTAAACAAAGTTTGTGTACATTGAGCCATCAAAAAACAAAGGTTTCACTATCTCAGTCTCACTCAAAAAAGTCTGTATTTCGGAATATTCCGTATTTCGGAATATTTGGATATGGGATACTCAACCTGTACCATTACGGGGATGGAAGGTGATACTGCTGGGGATATTTTACCATGTAAGGGGGGAGATATTTTAACCTGGGGGTGGCAAGTGATTTTACAATGGGGCCGGTAGATAAATAAATTAAATATATTTTTTTTACATAAAGTCAAAACTTTATCAATCAAAAAAATTATCATCAAGGCCACAATATGGCTGCCTCCTGTGTACACAAACAGGTGCTATTTAAGGATATCCAGATTATTTCTCCACTGCACTGTACTTTAACATGGTTGTACCTGGATAATTCATATTATACTCTACTTTGACTACAATATGCAGATGTTACCTAAAAACAATTAGCAGAATATGTCCCTACAGTATGTTTTACAGATAATTTATAGTAATGTATAATTTAATAATGAGGCATATTTTCTTTAGATCCTTTTTCCATCATGTGCTGATAATTAATATAAATTATTACTATATTCTGGTCTACAATTCTTTTGTTACAGTCCACTGTAACAATGGGCAAAGAGGGTCAGTACTCGCAAACAAACTTTATCAGCCTTTATATATGAAATTAATAAAGTAGCAAATTAAATGAGGTATCTCTATGCCACAAGTTTAGAGCAGCACAGTACACAACAAATTGTTACCTTATTGTATTATTCCCATAACATCCAATATCCCCAATTCCAAGATCATCCACCAGGAGCAGTAATATATTCGGCTTTTGAGCAGTTGCTTCATTTATTGGATATAAACAAAAGAGCAGAAGTAGAAATTGTAAAATTGCCATGAGATTACTGCAATAAAATACAGATAATAATACATTTAATTAGTAAGAGATCAACAATGGAATATTATTTAAATATTGAACAAGTGTTACTTCTGCTTAATAATCTACTATATAAAAGCAAAAATCCGTCCTTCTGTCTTTCTATACAAATCCACAGTTTACAAGCGAAGATCGTGAAATTTTACATACGAGCGTAGTAAAACACGGCGGAGGCAACTAAAACAATTAGAAATCCCTAGCACCCCCTAGGGGGGAGACAGCAGCACAGAGTATATCAGGAGACAGCTTAATTCCGGAATTGCTGGAGCAATGTACTTAAAACTTGGTACACATCTGCCTTACACTCTGGAAACAAACACTGTGGGGGAAGACACCCCTATCACTCCTAGGGGTGAGGCAGCAGCACTGAGTATTTCAGCAGACAGCATAACTCTGGAATGCCTTCAGCAATTTAGAACAAACTTGGTACAC